>NW_025408686.1:0-600000 GCF_020360975.1 Hirsutella rhossiliensis | reverse complement strand
TGACCGGAGCAAAGCTGGCCAAACAGCGATTCGACGGATATGCCTGCAGCAAAGCTCAAGTCAGCCTGTATTGGTCGTGCAAGAGCCACAAGGAGAGCATGTGCGCAAACCTTCTGCTATCCACTGCTTCGTGTCTACTGTACACGGCCAAATATCTCGTGGTTGAAAGATGCTGACCAGATGGCAGAGCTCGGGATATGACGAGTGCCTCGAAAACGGAAATTGAATGACTCTAGATAGGCCCTCCTCAGTCGACACTTTTGGCGGCTCACTCTGCGGCCAAGGACCTGGGCGCAGATGGGGGAGGGCGCAAAGAGCAGTTTCAAGATCTGCCGACAGCCCTTGTCCAAGTATTGAAGCTGCTAGATTTAACGGTAGTTCTCTGCCTCGTGCGGATGCGTCCCTAATGGCTTCCATAATCCCGTCTCGCTCGGCATCTGTCATGGAGTTGCATGCAGAAATTCTACGCCTGCATCAGCCGTTGCCCGCTTACACCAGCGTCGGGCGGCATGCAACCCACAAGTCAGCCAACGCCGCGGCGTCGTCATCGAAGAGACATGTCAACTCGGCCTCGCGCTCGAGGTCCTCGCCGCCCCCTCCAACGCCTGCCTCGGCGAGCTGCTGGCCATTGGCCAAGCGAGCGATGATTGGTTGGATTGTGACAACGCCCGGGGCACTGGCCACGGCACACATATTGCCTTTTTCGCAGCTGTGCAGCCGGACTGTTGTATCCGAGGTCAAGCAGCCCGGGTGGGGCATGTTTCCGCACATGTGCCCTGTCAATGCCGCTGCCCCGGCAGTCAGATGATTCTCGGTGGTGGGCTGATTCTCCAAAGGCCGGCTTCGCAGGGCGCCATAGAGGTGGAACTTGTAGTCGTCAACGTGCACCTGGCGCACGTCAGTCAGTTCGCATGCCCTCGGGGGCGGAGGAACATACAGCAGACTGAAGCGCTTTGGACAGGGCGATCCAGACATCCTCGTACCCGTACGTCCATGCTTGGAAATGGAAGACCGTGTCTCTTGGGTACCGGGAGACGGTGCGAAGAAGCTCGGCGATGCCTTCTGACTTTGTCTGAAAGGGCACGTCTGCGGTGAACGAGGTGTCGAGGTAAAGCTTATCGAGCGTTTTCAAGCCGCAAGTGTATTCGATAAGAATCGGATTTCTGGCGAGGCAGTCGACGAACCAGGGCTCGCTACGAACGTCTCCAGTGTAAAGTACTGACTTGCCATGTCCCTCAATCACTGAGATGTATGAGCTTGCAAACCGCCAGGGTGCTTGGGCTTGAACCTACAGAACATGACGGCGCCCGGGCAGTGGTTGGCGTCAAAGAGGGTCACCTGAATGCGGTAACCGGGGCGAAGCTCAATGGTTGTCGGCGTTTCAAGGGGCAGCGGCTTCTGCAGATAGAATGTGACCCGTCAACAAAATGCACTGTTCCCGAGTCCCAAATCACGCACCAGAACCCTGCCGAGGTGCTTATACGTCTGCTGCCGGGCTTCCAAGACACCTTTTGCGTAATTGATGCGGCAGGGGTAGCGCTCCAGACGGAGCAGCATCTCCCGTGTTGCCGCAGAGCAGTAGACGCTTCACATGTCAGTTGTTTACACGACGGTCAAAGGCAGCCGCACATACAACGGGGAGCGAAGGCTCTCGAGCCCGGCGAGGTGGTCGCTGTGGACATGGCTCAAGAAGCAGGCCAGCGGTGGTGACGCGTCGGCGTGCTTGCGGAAGAAGTCGACTGGAGCCATATCAGCAATGTTAATGCGGTCAAGGGGGGCTGAGCAGACTGACTCCTGATGTCCGGAAACTCAGCCACGATGCCGTCAAAGGTGGACATGGCCCTCGGCCGCCCTCTTCGCGCCTTCCCCGCGCCCTCCCCGCCTCTGCTCGCTTCTCAGGTCCGGTAACTCGTCAGGGCCTCCAGTCGGGCAGGCTAGTGATTGCTCGAGGCATGTCGGCACTTCATCGAGCTGTGGCTGGCTGTTCTGTTGGTGGAGATCAGGAGATTCGAAGTCGGAGAGCCCACCGCGAAAGAAGGCAAGGGCCTCGACTTGTTGCCGCGCACTGTATGCCGCTCGGCCTCGGATCCGAGATTTACGTCGGGTGGGTTCCACAGTGCGACCTGGAGGCAAGCTCTCATGTTCACTGTGTGGACGGCACGAGTACCTTGCTACCTACCCTACATCAATCAATTTATGTACATTTTGGTAGAGAAGAGTAACATAATTAATTGTTCGAGCTGGAACATGAGGCAGTCCTTGTCTTGAATGAGATTCTCTTACCTTGTGCGACGGATTCTTGGCATCCAAGTTACCAGGTACCGTAAGCCCCTTGCTGAGATTAATGCGAGTTATTCAAACAGATATCGATTTCAGCCGCATTTCGTCAGTCTGAAAACACACGCGCCGGTAACATTGTGCAACAGCTTCGTTCCCGTTCGAAGACACGGTTATTACTGTACAACAGCCGGGTGAAAGGGGGGTCTAATTCGTACTGTACAAAAATATATATGCCTGCTGCGCTCATCATTCGTGAAAATCTCCCTCCCAGGCGACTTGCCCATCTCATGCTCAATCGAAATGAATGCGCCAGAGCTCACGGTCGCTGCCGGCCGTAAAGTCACTCCTGGTATGCATCATCAGTGTGTTGTCGCTGACAACCATGTCGCCCTTCTGCCACACATGGTAGTAGGCCACGCGTCGGTCGTGGAGGGCGGCGTCGATGGCCTCGCAGATGGCCGTGCTTTCACCCTCCTCATGCCCGTCAATGGTAACGCTCGTGGCATCAAACTGCGTCCTGCTCTGCGGCCACGGCTCGTGGTAGCGGAGGCAGGGCTTGCCCGTCGTTGGGTGCGGCACCACCAGCGGCAGGCCCTTGAGCTCCGTCTGGTCAAACGACGTCGTCGACACAGTCCACGTCTTGTCGGCGAGCGAGTCGGCCGTATGCAACGGCGACAGGTATTTGAAGACCTGTGTCGACGACGAGAAGATGGTGAAGCCCGTGTCTCGCGGAGACGCCATGGGCCCGACAAAGAACTGAAATCTGCAAAAAGGCCCCATCAGCACTGCTTCCCGCTTGGAGGCGGCGACGAGGGCGGAATATCAAAGACGTGTGCTTACCGAGGTGGACAGGAGACGCTGACTTCTTCCCCCTTGTCGTTGATTTGCTTTGTCGTCTTAAAGAGCCCGTCGTAGTGAAACGGCATCCATTCGGCAGACAGCACATTGTTCAGCCCTTTTGTGTTCGCTCCGAGATCCTTGACTTTGAGCACGAGGCCAAACTTCCAAGACAACGGCTCGCCAAACTCCCTCGACTTTTCCACGAAAAGCTCCTCCTTGGGCTTGTTGAAGAAGCCGCGCATCACGACGGGCGAGTTCATCTCCGACAAGGCCCGCACCTTCTTGGCGTCGACATCGTGAATCGTCAGCGTGCCGTGGCCCTTGGCCGGCCTCAGCAGCCAGCCGCTGGGGTATATGGGCTCGCACGTAATGCCGCCCTTGTCGTCGGCCCACGAGAAGAGGTCCGACTTTTCGCGAAAGTAGCTCGGCCTGCCGTGCTCGTAGACAAGTTCCATATTATCGTCCTCGTCAAACTCGGACCGCATGCCCGTCACGACGGTGCCGTCAATCTTGATGGCGACCGCGCAATGCCACGGGGTCGTGTACATGGTCGTCGTGGGCAGGAGGCTAATGGAGAGCTTGCTCGCGCCCGTAGACGGGTGGATCGACAGGCGGACGTAATTCTTGTATCTCTCTCGTACGGCTCTGGCGAATGCCTGTTGGGCAGATCACATCACGGTCAGCCATGTCCCGTCGCCACCGGCAAAGGGCGGGCTGGACAGTTTCAAGGACGACCTACATCACCGCGAGCCAACATCTGCTTGGCAATGTACTCGATTCCCCGCTTGTACTTTGTCTTTGAGCGGCCATCGGTGAGGGGAAAGACGTCCTTAAGGTCCGTCTCGAGGAACTTAATGTATCCTCGATACGTCAAGCAGACGTCCTCGTTCTGGCTGACCTCCTTCCACTCCCAGTCCGCGGAGCCAAAGTTGTTGAAGAGTGCCCGGCGAAAGTTGGATGCGTTGGCTACGTAAACCATTTCATCGAGGGTTTCGGGCAAGGAAAGCGAGACAAGGTCTCGAAGACGAGAAAAGACGATGTTATCAAAGCCGCGGTCCGCAGCAATGGCTCGAACGGACTCTCCGTAAGCCCAGACGTCTCTGTCAGGCACTCCAAGCAGGTCTATGCTACGGTTAGTTGGAGTTTTGCGGCGCCGCAGTCCGGCCTCTGGTTTCGAGACGAAAAGGGGGAAACTGACCGTTATATACGAGCCCGTCGGAGACGATGGTGATCTGGGCGCCAGGGGGGTATATGTCCCCGATGGCCTGGCAAAGGCCGTTGAGGTGTGCCAGCGCCATCTCCTCGGCCCGGTCTGGAAGCCGCCCTAGCGTCTTTGTCGAGTTGTTGGGCGACTTGAAGGGGAAGGCGGGCAGACACATGGCAACCACTTGGCCGGCTCGAACGTAGCTGTAGATGGTGGCGAGGAACCCGAGGGCTCCATCGGCGGCCTTGACAGGGACATCCGCAGACTTCTTCAGGCGGTACCGGTCGATGATGTGCAGGATCTTGGACGACGTCTCCAACGCAGCAGTGTTCACCACTGCGGGGAGCGATCCGAGCATGGTTGCCTCTTGGCCAGCATGAGGGCCAGCGGCGTCTAGCACCGGAAGGGCTTGGGGGTTGGGAATGGCGACAGGCATCTTGTCTCTGGCTCGGAAAAGGAAGGGGTATCGAAGGCAAGCAGAAGATGACCGAACAGTTGAGGAGATGAGACAAGAAGGAGAGAATGCTGATGAGAAGCGAGCTGGAGTTGATGTAAGTGAAGGGGACACGGAGGGGTCGATGCGTTTAAATAACCATACTTGCAATGAAGCTCAGTTCCATAAACTTCAATCTACCAGAGTCGAGTACAACTACCGGCATTTGACTACCATTGGAAAAGGCTCTTGGGCCGATACAGGTCACGAAGCATCTCGAAGCGGGGCTGGCTTGCTCTCCCCCATGCATGGATCGCTGCAACGATTGATAAAGGTCGATGATCCCTGCCACTTCCTTTTCATCTCAGTGCTGGTGACCGGTGGGGATAGGGGGACGAGGCGCGCGTCTGCGACGGCACATCCCACCCCAATAACCGGCTGATCCAGCAGTCGTCTTGGTAATCAGGATGTTGACGCGAGCAGCTCACAGGCGAATCGCTCACGTCTCCACGCTTGGGTCTGGCTCGGGTCGACATGTAACGATCCCCGGAGATGTCACCCCAAAAGGGGCAAGTCAAGGAAGGCAGACCCTCACATCAGGATACACTTAGTCACTTACATGCTGCACGCACACGTGCAGGCGCGAACGCAGCAGTAGCCCATCCTTGAGGACCGGGATTTGAATCGCAGTAGCGTGAACACGACGCCGAAGGCGTGAAGACCACGTTGAAAGTGCTCGGTGGACCAAGTCATGGCTCCTCCGGCCTGCCTCGGTATAGGAGGTTACGAAGCATTTGGGACTACGAGTACGGCTGAGGTGCCAAGAGGTGACTACTATCCCGCACGTCCACAAAAGACATGAGCGGGATAACAGAGTTTCATGTGACGACGCCTGGCCCGTCAGGAGGGCGTCGCCTGCCAAGCGCGCTCTGGGGCATGCAAGGATGGGCCCTGAACGATCAGGGTCCCCGTCGTCCGATCAAGCCGAACTGGGGCAAAGCACCCCGGTGGACCATTTACTACGCGGCCACACACATACTGTAGGTCTAAATAACCCGTTTCATGGAGTAAGCGCCTTGCTCGTTGCCCGAGGTGCTGGCCCTTGGCCGAGTTGACGTGGCTCTGCATTGATGCCATGATGGGAAAGGGGGGGAGACGCTTGGGCTCGCCCCGCCCACGGACTGTCATCTCAGGTAGTGTATGAATATGTATGTCGTGCGTGTAGTCGCAGTAACACTGCAGCGTGCATGTAGCTCCATGTACGCAGGATGCATGTGATGGGAAAGCAGAGGCTAAGAGTCGGCAGTCCATGGTACTCTGTCTGATTGATATGCAAACCACGATGTAGAGGGACATGTTATTCTGCCTCTCCAGTCTCCACTGACACGGTCAAAAGCGTCCAGCATCCAGATCGGGTGAGGCATGGCGAGCCTGAAACAATCTGGACCGCGGGCTTGACTCGGCGTGGCCGCCTCTACGGACTGCGGCTGGACGTGTTGGCCGACTTTCACCCCGAAGAGGTCTAATTAGTTCTCGGCGCTGCTCGGAATAAAAGGATGATAAGTTGTAACTAGTAAGCTTCTCCAGACAGACTCCAAGCGCCCTTGCAGCAGCCGGCGTAAGCCTCATTAGCTGAGTCAGTTCGATTCGGCTCGATCCAGGACAATCCAGTTATTCGGCCCAGGACCGTCGTCTACCCTCCCTCCAGCCATGCTGTTACGCCACGTATTATTACCTACACCCGCCTTGACATGAACCCCACGATCTGCATACCCAACTGAAACCATTGCCAGTCTAAGGACAGGACCGCAAAGCGCAGTGCGCAATTCAAGGACAATATTCAGCGTTTGTCATCTCGTGCATAAGGAACGGGGTGGGAGTCCACAAGCTTGTCGCCGGCACGGATGAGGCATGCGCAAATTTGCATCGGAGTACCGTCCCCTTTCATTCATGCGCAGATACTGAACATATCATTGATAAGTTATTACCTGGCCTGCTTTTCATAAAGCGGCCCCCTGCACCTTACCGGCAAAGTGAGCAAGAGGAAAAGGCAAGAGAAAACGTCTCGCTCAAAACCGGCATCAAGATGGCCGTCGAAGCAACACATGACCATCAGGCTGTTGGCGTTGCCATCGTTGGTGGTATGCCATTCTTCCTCCCACACCTACCTATACAGTCGCCACAATCTTCGCCCTAGTGTTGGGTCGATACTCTCCAGTCTGCTAACGTTGCTTCACCCCGGGCTGCAGGCGGACCAACCGGTTTGTTCGCCGGCCTGCTCCTCCATCGATTGGGAGTCTCGGTCTGCGTCCTTGGTACGTCGCAGGCAGCTCCACCCCGTTCCATGCCGAGACCAAACTCTCTTGCCACTCCACGTTGGCGACGGCGCGGAGGCTGACACTGAGTTTCTCGCAGATGCCAAGCCTAGGAGCCTTGAGCTGGGGAGGGCAGATGCTCTGAACGCTCGAACGCAACAGTACTTTGAAGTGGCCAAGATTCTCGAGGATCTGCTACCCCTGGGTCTCAAATGCAGCAGTGAGTCTAGGCAACCCTTTAACCCATGCGGCTGCCCCATTTGCCAAGTCCCCTGGCTCCCCGAGTCCCCAGTCTCTTTTGCCCTTGGCTTCTCGAATCTCAACACCCCTCTTCTCCGAGACTTCGCCTCATGTAAAGCCCGATCACTCCGTGTTCGCAAGTGTGTTCCGCTGGCTGGGTATACCTCTGCAATCAGCATCAAGCACACCAGACAAATCTTGACTGACGACGCGAGCTCATTCGCACCACCCAACAGCAAGTTCCACCTTTGGCAATGGCGAGTTCAAATCACGGCAGAACAAGTGGTGGGTGAGCCTCGAGCACACGCTGCACAAAAACTTTCTCATGCTCGGCCAACCAGTCATCGAGAAGCTGCTGAGCAGCGAGCTGGGTGACCTTGTGCACTACGGAGAGCAAGTCGTCTCTATTTACGAGCACGACGAGAGTGTTGACATCATCACGAGCTCCGGACGTCGAGTTCGCTCCCGGTATGTCGTCGGCGCAGACGGCGCTCGCTCGGCGGTGCGCAAGCACATGGGCGTCACTTTCACCGGCACCAAACCGGAGATGGTGTGGGCGGTGCTCGATACCTTCATCGACACGGACTTTCCTGTCTGCCCGGAAATCATTACGTTCGAAATCGACTCTCAGTCGCGCGTGTCTTGGATCCCGAGGGAGCGAGGGCTATCCCGCTTTTACGTGCTCCTGGACGGAGAAGTCACCCAGGAAAGGGCGCAAGAGTCCATCAAAAGACACATGACTCCGCACCGAGTCGAATTTCAGAGAACAGAGTGGTATAGCACTTTCGAAGGTACGTTCATCCCCAATGTGTTCAGCGAGTGTAATCTCGCGAACCATCGACCTGACTTTGCACTTGTCCACAGTCAAGGAGCGCGTTGCGTCATGTTTTATTTCAAAAGACGGTAGTGGGCGCATCATCCTGGCCGGCGACGCTGCGCACGTTCACTCCGTCAACGGAGGACAGGGACTGAACACGGGCATCGCCGATGCCTTTGGCTTGGCTTGGCGGCTTGCTGCTGTGGTCAACGTCCCTTCGAGCCTCAGGGCAGACGCCGCGGGCAAGTTGCTTCTCAGCTACGATATCGAGCGGAGAGGCACGGCGCAGGGAGTCGTTGACGTTGCCGCCGCTCTGGTGCGCGATACGGTGCACGAGGCGAAGCAATATGTCGGGACTATTGAAAAGAATGCGGTGTCTGATCATTTGTACGATAGAGCGCACATCGCAGGAGGGTATCACGTGCGTCAGCAGGGAACAACGTTTACCCGACACGCGCACAACCTATCAAACCTCACAGCATGGTCTAGATAGCGAAGAATAACAAGAACAACACGATCATCGATCAAAGACCCAACTGAGCCTCAGTTAACCTATCCACACTGATCAGTTGTTACCTGGCTGGTAACCTCAGAGCAGCAAGATAGAAGAGAGTCTTTCTAAGCATCATCTGCATCAGATTGCCCTGCGAAGTTAAGATTGCTAGAACGCGAGACTGACTACGAAGACCCGACCGGCGCCCACTCTATTCAGTCAACCGTGCCTAGTTGTTTGCCTCAGCCGCTGACCTCTTAGGCGTGCCCTATCGCACATACAAATCTCTGGTATCCCGCTTGATTATCAGCTTCATTGATCACTCTCGATCAATTTGACCTCTCTTGACACCTTCTTGCCCTATTCCTCGCAGATTTTCCTGTCAAGCCCCATCCGACATCATGAGCAGCAGCGCAAGCGGCACCAGCGCGAACGCGAACGCACCGACGCTCGACATCAACGAATTCCTCGATATTGCTGAATTCAACCGTGGCCTCGCCACAATCTTCAACATGGACCTCTTCAACACCCCAGTCAACGAGACTTCCGATGAGATCCACTATAATACCTTCGTTCTCGCCCGCATCGTTGATTATAAAGTCTCCTCAACATGTCAAGGTCTCGAGCTGCTTGGATCATTCCAAGAAGACTTTGAGGATTGGGAGGAAGACGACTTCAAGAAGGTCGATCCAAGGGTCCGTAAGGTCCTACGGAATACCCTAAGGTTCAGAGGAATCTATACAGGAAAGCTGAACGCAAAGATCACGGCATTCCTAGTAAATCTGAAGAACCGTGACCGACTTCCTGAGTGGGATGAAGACGATCTTCGTGATGCCATCTTATACGAGAAAACGGCCGCCTACCGACGCCAACAAGAACTCCTCAGACGATCGCCATCGCTAGCAACAACCCCAGCACCAACCCCAGCACCAACCCCAGCACCAGTCACTCCCGATCTAAACCTCCCGCAAGACCCCCCCCCAATGACCAATCCCTACCCCTGTCACGATCGAATCAACAGCAGCAGGAACTTATGATCAGACCAGCTATCGACCGCGAAGCTTACCGGACCGTGCCCCCCAGTCCAGGTCCCCAATGAAGACCTCGATCCTGCCATCGCCAACCAGTTTTCTAAGCTATGGGATCGAAAGCTCAACTATTCAGGTGACGCCTACGATATCCTAGATGATAAGATCCGTTACTTTCTCGATGCCTGCCTCACAGCTAGCATCAAACCGTCACAATTCCACGCTTTGCTCTCAAATATCCTCACGAAGAGAGCAAAGAACTTCTTCGTGCATCAAGTCAGCCGCGATTCAACGTTCGCGGAGATGTATCAGAAGATGAAGCAGCACTTTGATACGGAAGTCAATAGGCAACAGTATCACACTGACTGGACCTCGATCAATTTCACACAGCTTCGGAAGGAATCTCCGAGAAGCCTCTCTGTGAAATCCTCCAGGCTCTTCTTGACAAATTGCAGCTATGCCAGAGAGCTCTTGGGAATAGCTATGGCGGCGAAGACCAGCTAATTTCAACGACAATTCGAGCATGCCGTGGCGTGCCTGAATTAGAATTCGCCCTCTTCGTGCCGGCTAAGACCTTCGAGGGACTATCTTCACAGCTAAGATCGTCACTCACAACCGTCAGCCAAAGACAGCCCGGACAGCCCAGTCAATATCTTCAAGATCAAGACCAATTCTTTACTGACCGCCGCTATCAGCACCCCGCTGACAAAAGGAAGAAGTGGACGAAGCGCTGCTACGTCTGCGGCAAAGAAGGCTGTTTTTCAACGAAGCATCCGGATGACGAGAGAAAGAGGGCCACGAAAGATATCTTCGAGAACGAGGATTTCACGGCCAGAAGTCATCTTCCCGTCCATTTACTACGTTCCTTGCCGATTACGAAGGGGACCCAGATGAAGATCAGACCTCTGATTCTGCTGACGATGACTCTGACGATCAAAGCGATAGCTTCTTTGCAGCTGCCTTCCTATCTAATAGAGCTTTTCGCCACCGCATTCACACCGTCGAGGGAGAATCGATATGCGAGGAATCACAGCATTTCTTGCTCGATCGCTACAACCGGACCTCTTTCCAAGGGATCCTGCCTGACACGGGTGCAGCGAAGATATCTACAGCTGGGATCGACCAATTCCGCGCGCTCCAACGAGAGATGCCGACGGTCCAGCTACGGAAGAATGCGACGATCGCAACGGTCAGATTCGGTGGAAACGAGCCGACGAACACGATCGGGATCACAACAGTCATTACCCCGATTGGAGAAGTCGTTTTCCACGTTATCAATATGTCAACGCCCTTCTTGCTATGCCTCAAGGATATGGACCGTCTCGGTGCCTATCTCAACAACGTCACGAACGAATTGATCTGCGGCGATAAGAGGATTCCGATCGTACGCAAATGGGGTCATCCGTGGTTCTTCCTACGGAAGGATGAAGCCGCTATTGCCTTCCTATCCGAAGCCGAGCTTCGGCGCCTACACACTCGCTTTGGCCACCCGTCAGTACACAAGCTACATAAGCTACTGACAAGCGCTGGGCATGATGTTGAATTCGAAGCAATCGCGATGATCCGAAAATTCTGTCATTTTGCCAGATCAAGGCAGACGCACCGCGCAGGTTCAAATTCACGTTAAAGGATAACTGCGATTTCAACTACGAATTGATCGTCGATGTAATGCATCTTGACAGCCGGCCAGTCCTTCATGCCGTTGACCTAGCAACCTCTTTCCAAGCCGGACGATTTCTTCAGAATATATCGGCTAAAGAGACGTGGGAAGCACTCAAATTGTGTTGGATTGACACATACCTAGGCCCTCCAGATGTTATCACGCACGACGCTGGTACGAATTTTGCCTCCTCTGAGTTCCAAGCAGAAGCGAAGCTGCTAGGAATAACCTGTCACCGTGCCCGTCGAAGCCCACTGGTCAATTGGCAAGGTGGAGAGATATCACGCCCCGATTCGAAGGGCATACGAGATCTTGAAAGCCGAGCTAAAAACAGCATCAGCTGAGTCGTTGCTTCAAATGGCCTTCAAATCCGTCAATGATACCGCCGGACCTGACGGTCTAGTGCCCACACTACTAGTCTTTGGTGCCTACCCTCGGATAACGATGGATTCGCCGCCTTCTGCTTCCGCGATCACACGTGCGAAAGCCGTGACGAAAGCTATGGCAGAGCTACGCAAGCTTGTAGCTAAAAGGAAGGTCAATGACGCCCTCAATGCCCGTAATGGGCCCAACACGATTGAGAAGATGCCACTATCATTGCCGCTTGGTAGTGAAGTTCGAGTATTTCGTGAGAAAGGAGGATGGAAAGGCCCATACAAGGTCCTAGCTGTGACAGACACAGAGGTCACAGTTGAGCTAGACAACGGGCCAGCTAAATTTCGCAGCACGGCTGTCCAGCCCTACTTTCGCCACCCGGATTCGCAGCAGCAACGAAGTCACGATGTTCTACAGCAGCCACACGCTGACAATCAGACTGCTGACAATCAGGCTGATAGCATCAACGTTGAGACCGAAGTGCCTAAGCCATTCGAATATCCCGAGCCGGAGAGACCACGCAGACGCGGCAGACCAAGAAAAGTCCCTCGAGATCAGCAGCAATACGATACCTTCGTTCCTTCTAGTTATTTCCTTAGTCTTAGCCCTTTTTCGTTACCTCGATCTCAATTTTCACCCGCTAATATGTTTCTATCGCATAAGGAGTGCGCCGCCCTCGACCTTGCCGTAAAGTTACGTGCAGAGAAGAAAATCACTACCGCCGGACGACCGTTTGAAGCCTCTGATGACCTCGAAATCACGAACCTGCTAGGCGCAGGCGTCATCGTGCCCGAACGATACGATATGAATAAGCATGGAAAACACAGGCTATTCAAGTCACGAATGGTCCGGGAGGTCAAAGGCAAGAACACTGCTACACCGTACGAGAAGTCTCGTCTTGTGGTACAAGGATATGGTGACGACGAGAAGCGTGAGATCCTCACGCAGGCTCCAACAATCTCCCGTCCTGCCCAGCGGGTAGTACTCGCTCTTTCCCTTTCCTTTGCTCTTTGAAGATGTCTCTTGCTATCCGAGACATTACGATGGCCTATACGCAGGCATCGACCACTTTGAATCGCACTATCCTCATCTCTTTGCCACACGAATTAAAGAGAGATACCCAGGGGAACCATCCTTCGTGTGGTCAAGCCATTGTACGGAATCGCTGAAGCAGGCGCTCATTGGTTCAATACGTATCATGAGCATCACCGCATCAAGCTACAGATGGAGCCGTCAACGTTTGATCCATGTTTAATGATAACGACCGCAGAGATCAACGTCACGACCGCAGAGACCAACGCGGATACCGCACTTCAGGTTAATGCCTTCGGCGTTGCCGCGCTTCAGACTGATGATACGTTATTGGTAGGCACAACAACATTCCTGCAACGTGAAGACCGCGAGCTATGCTTCCAAGCCAAGCCAAAGAAGACCCTACGAGAAGGCGATACCTGTGATTTCAACGGCAGCCTCATTGCTCTAGAGAAGGGCTATCTTCTAGTCATGCAGAAAGGTCAGGTCAACAACCTCAAAATTATCGATCTATCCACGGAAGATCGGGCCCAACGATACGTGGAACAACGTGCCCGTGGCGCCTATATAGCCTCAATTTGTCAACCAGAGGCTAGCTTCGATTATTCAATCGCGGCACAATCACAAGATCCAACCGCGGAGGATTTTCAGGCGTTGAATAAACGGATCCAATGGCAGATCGACAATCCACAAAGAGGCCTTCGATTCGTCCCAATAGGTCTAGAAGCAGCAAAGGTCTTCGTCTTCACAGACGGATCATTCGCCAACAACAAGGACTTAAGCTCTCAGATCGGATTCGTTATAATCATTGCAACCGAGACTAAGTCAGATGAGTCATTCACGATCCACGGAAACCTGATCCATTGGAGCTCGACGAAGTGCAAGAGAGTCACCCGCAGCGTCTTGGCTTCTGAGATATATGGATTAGCTTCAGGCTTCGATTTGGCATATGTGGTTGCAGGGACGATCAACCAGATTACAAGCCGCCTTGGATTACCGCAAATCCCGCTCGTTGTGTGTACAGATTCGTACAGCCTGTACGAGTGCCTAGTGAAGCTTGGCACCACCACGGAGAAACGTCTGATGATCGATATCATGGCGTTGAGACAGGCCTACGAACAACGCGAAATCACCAACATCCGCTGGATCAACGGAGCGGATAACCCGGCCGATGCAATGACGAAGCTATCTCCAAACGGGGCCTTAACCCGATTCGTTAACGACAACGAGATCACGATCCGGCTCGAAGGCTGGGTTCAAAGGAAGGAAGATATGACCGCATGATTGACGATTTTGATTTAAGCTTGCTATCGATTGTTCCTTTGTGTTGAGATACCCGTTTTACATGTTGTTTGGGTGTTACGTTTAGTGCGTTTTGTTCGATTCTTAAAGAGATGCCAGTGTCTGATCATTTGTACGATAGAGCGCACATCGCAGGAGGGTATCACGTGCGTCAGCAGGGAACAACGTTTACCCGACACGCGCACAACCTATCAAACCTCACAGCATGGTCTAGATAGCGAAGAATAACAAGAACAACACGATCATCGATCAAAGACCCAACTGAGCCTCAGTTAACCTATCCACAGCGGGGTACATTACGGGTGAGTGCTGCCTGTGTCGTTGCGCTGCTTCGTGTCTTGCTTTAGACTTGTTTAGCTGACAGTTTGGGGATTGTTCCTATGACGCAGGCATGGGCGTATCTTACACGAGTTTCGACTCGCCGCTTGTTTGGGAGTCCGAGTACGATATCTGGACGGCGGGATGCCGATGTCCTGATCTCATCCTGCAGTCACTCGACGGCAGCAAGAGCACAAGGCTCTACACCGAAGCTACCTACGGCAAATATCTGGTGTTGTTTATCGGAACCCACGCCAGCATCGACTTTGGGCATCTGAATGTCGCAGTGCCGTACCAGGTCCGCCCTCTGGCAGAATCAAATCTAACAAATGGGCATGTGATCTCGGGATCAAATGGATTTCAGGCGCCAGAAGCAGAAGGTGGCAAGATGTTCAGGGCAGATTGGGCCAACCGGGATGATTCGTTCGCCGTCGTGGTTCGCCCAGACATGTATATCGGTCGTGTCGGCAAGGATGCAAACAGCTGCAGGCTGTTCTTGGACGAGATCTATGCCTGAAAAGAACGCCAGAAACAAGGTCCACGGTAGAGGAAACATCTGGGAAACAGGGCCTTTGTTTTTTCGTACAAAAATATCACTACTGCATGTATCAAATGGGACAATACCGAACGACTACGTGTGCGTAAACAAAAAGAGGACATTTTCAGCAACTGCATTGCTTGTGCGATCGATATAAGTGTGTTTTTTCTGACAACGTCTTAAGGTGCCACTCAGGTTGCGCCTGAGACCGCATGAAACTTACATTGGAACAGTCCTACTAGGGGTCTGTCCTCGAGAACATATTTTGAACGAGACTAAAAAGCCTCCCATGGTGTCAGCGGGACCAGCGATCCGGAAATGTAACGGTCGATACCAGATTCAGGAGCGATGTCGGTCGGCGGGGAGTTGTCGCACCAAAATTAGAAAATCAAAGGTTCAAGACTACCCTATGCTGCCACTGTTCTCTCACGTTCCCCTGAATTCAAGCTTCTCAATGCCATAAGGCTGCTCTTGTACGGTCGATACCATTGAAGAGCTACTAACAGTGTCCCCCAACTGCCGTGTATTCGTATGCAACGAAGACAGCAGGTTCTACATGTAGGATGCTTGCTCCTAGAAAAAAGGCTCAGTAAAGCCATGAATATAGATCCTCCAGGCTGCGATGTGAGCAGTGATGTCCAGCTCGGTTCGGATATGCACGAGTCTGCGAGCATAAATGGCGAAAATTACCAGCTCCTTTCATCCATAGTTATTTTAAAGTCAGGGCGGCAGGGTGAACCAGGTCTCCCTGTGTGTGTATACGAGGTTGCCGTTACGTAAAGTCTGTATACATTGACGATTCATGCACGACATGGTACAGGTGGTTATCGAGACCGCACACCGGGTTGCCCGGCCTCACCGTTCGGTTGATGTAGATGGTATAATCCATGTAAGAGTGAATCAGATGCGCGACTACTACCATCCTTTGACACTACAATGGAGATGGTTCGTCCAGAGGGCTCACGAGATCATGCTGGCCGAATGTCTTACGGCAGTTGTTTGTTTTTCCCACAATGAACTCGACAGACATTTCTGAATCGCAGTTCGCAATCCTGACGATCTTCGCCTAGCATGGAGCGCCAATTGATTCATGCAATCAGATTTCCTATGAATAGGGTGGAGGAGAATCTGAAGAACTCTACCCCGCCCTGCAGCTTGTTGTTTGTTTAAGCATGGTATGCGCCAATGCTGACGATGAGGTTGTGCAAGTAGAGAGCATGCTGAATCGACTCTATATATATATACGCACCTGAGACTTTGCGCCACCACATCTCCGTCAGACTGGCGAGAAGGCGCGGCGCGTACGTATGCTCATTGCTTCCTGGAATCATGGGCGCATGCTATCGCTACTGCCCCCGGTCATTCGTGGGAACCGAGAGCGGCCATGCCCGTATACACGAAATCTTGTCTCACGACCTATTTCCTAAGTAGTAAGAGCCGTGTTTCAGCAAGATCAATGCCGAGCTGGTTACGCAAACGAGCTAGGATATGAAGGACCAAAACAAATTGTCGCCACAGGCCGCCAATGGTATCAATGCCGATACCACGAAAGCAATCCGCCAGAGCGACGACATCCCCAATGCACGACGGAATACGTCCCCTGGGGCCGGCTTCCGAAAGGACAATCCAGAAGGCAGGGGGAGCCATGACTATTGGTCTTTGGCTCAGCTGCGGTCCAGGGCGTTTTGAAAAGTAAACCCCCTTGGGCATCTCTTATAGGGCCCGAGGATGGAAGACACTTGTCGGGCATTGATGATTGAATGTCATCTAGATTTTACAATTCCACACCCTTGTCCATTTCCTGGGTGTAATGAGAGCCACCTCGCCAGCTCTTCCGTCCCCGTAAGCCCGTGGACATGAGCCACGTCGAGACTTTCGAAATCCACTTTGAATCTATGCCGTCCCCTGTGGCGAGTAGCTTGGTGCCGAAATACGAAGGATATGCTGGGGGAATATACACCTGCTAGGGAAGTCCGGCTCACATGAAACATCTGTGGGGGAACTGGAGAGACGCGCGGCCTACACAGCATGGCTTGCCTTGGCTACCTGGATGTGGATGTAAATAGTAAGGTATGGGTCCATCGTGCTGAAATCACCCCTCCCTTGACAGGAAGAAGTATGTACTTTATACGCGTAATCTACATTATTTTACCCGTTTGTTTCGTCCCTTGGCCACTTGTCTTGTCCAGTCAGGCTCGCACTTTAGTGGGGGTCCACTTACCCTATAATATGCGTTGATAACACGTCCAATGGGGTGCCCCTATTTTTCCTGGTGTAGCGGTATTTTAAGCAGCTTGACATGATCATTATGCGTACGAGAGGAAGGCTCGCCAGCCGCGGCTCGCGCAAAGAAGCCTTTCGGAACGAAATTTGGCGACAAGAGAACCGGAGAAGAGTTGGCTACAGAAGAGAGAGAGAGAGTTGGCGACAGTAGATAGGAGACAGGAAGAAGAGTGAGGTCGAGATACGAGACACGGCGAGAGACGTAGAGCATTATCGTGAGTGAAACCGAGACAGAGCGTCGGGAAGGCAGGCTAGGCCGCTGGAGGAAAATTTGGTTTAAAAAGGCGCAAACTCAAAGGGCGTGGAGAGACGGCAGGGTTGAAGAGAGATGTGAGTGGGTAATGCATGTCTGGGCGAGTGGAAGGCTCGGAAAATTTACATGTGCTACCGGTATAAGTCGTAGGTATAAACAGAATAAGGAGTATATTGGGGAAGTTTTGACTTGATCGTCTTCATGAAAAGGAGAACAAGAAGAGAAGAGAATGTGCTATTCGAGCCTTTGGCAGTTGATTTTGAGGATGATGAGACATGTTGTCATGTTGTATTGTTTCGTTTGATGCTTTAAAGTTCAGAGAATATTCTTGGGCGGACGTCGGGCGCGCAGTGGTCGGGAAGATATCGACGCGGGAGGTCTGATAGAGCCAGAGGCGGATGTGTCTTGGTGATTGACCTGTTCGGTGTCCGTCTCTGACTCTGCGGGTCTTCCGGGGACAGAAAGGAGGAGGTATCGGATTTGGGAGTCTTGACCGTCACAGTCGGTGATTATGGTGGAAGTTTCGGGAGAAAGTCGCGGTCTCTTGGTTGGGGTTTGGTAGGGATCGGGCAATGACCGACTTGATGCCAGCATAAGGGGATCGACTGGGCCAGAAGCATGCGGCGTGGGGGAGGCGGGGCTTTGGGCGGCCTTGGGTTTCTTCGTAGAGGTAAACCTGGCCAACGCAACGCTATAGTCCGAGGGATTGCCGACCGCGCTCTTGGGTGTCGTCGGCAGTAGTTGTGTTGCAGAAGCCTGGCCGGACATGGCCTTGTCGTGGAAAGTCCACGTGTCGGGGACGACGATGAAGATATAGTCTTGGTCGAAAGCCGGGGCATGTTTCATGATCTGGTGATCCAGTAAGCCGGCGATTTTGCCCGTACAGGTGAAGAGAGCGTTCGACTGGAACTGGCTGTCGCGCCTCTCGGTCATATTCTTGCATAGGAGGTCCAAGGATTAGCGTGAATGGGGAAGATGACGAAAACTTGGAAGGGTGAAAGCCCTTGAAGGGGTTTTGCCGGGAATCCCAGGACAAATAAAGGTGGAGAGCTGGACAAAGCCGCAGCAGCTCAGCTGGGTGTCGTCAAGGGCCGCAGCCGAGTTTCCATGCAGGAGGTCGCGGCCGGAGCCGATGACAGGTCCCGTGAAGGAGACAATGGGTTGTATCGTTGGGAAAGTATCCACCGAGCTGAGGTGCGAGTGACAATTCTATGGATATCGTCAGGGAGGGCAGTGGCGACAGAGAGATTTGGAGCATAGACTCACGGTTGGTAGCTGTGATCGCGGACTATAAGCGCGGGGACGGTGTATTCTGTGATGTTATCATCGTCCGACTCCAAGCCATCACGTCGCTCGATTTCCCACGTCAGGGCAAAGGGATGAACACGGCCGACCATGAAGAACCATTGCTCGGTCCATTCCGAGGAGATTATCTGTTGGTTGTATATGGAAATATTAAGGCTGAAGAAGATGCAGGTCGATGGATTGCCAGTATCTGACCGGATTGCTGCATACTCCGGAGTCGACAGCCATGAGGGCGTGGGAAGGAAGACCCTCGCTAGGGTTTCTGCGTTGAGCCCTTTGACACGATGCTCATTCTGGTAGGCGAACCTAGCCGGGCAGCCGGGCTGGACAAAGGCCATCATGGACATGTCGGCGCCAGCATTTTCTGGCTGTCAAGAGGTTGCCGCGGGGAGGACGAGGTATCGACGTTGAGCTGGGAGGCCGACATCGTGAGAACATGGCAGATGTAGTCACCGTGGAAGTGTAAATGAGGGGTTACGCAGAGTGGAGGTGGGCATCCTATAAAGCAGGTTTTCTTGCTGCTCGAAAGAGGGCTCGCGGCTAGGGTCGGGGAGACTTAAGAGTCAGAGAATGCTACCTAGGTGATAGATCAGAAGCGGGGGTATGCGGGAATGAGCTGGCGAGGTTCTTGAACAGTCTCGACCATCTGGTTCTATGGTCGTGAGTGAAGGGAGCCGGGGTTGGAAGTTGAGTAGGGGTGATGGCTATGTCGCGAGAAGTTGGAGGTCGGCGAACAGTAAGGTTAGTGTGGGTAAGTCTGCGGAGAAAGAAAGTCCAGCAGTACCCTTCGGTGTCATCGTTGCATGGAGTAGATAGCAAAGGCGACAATAACGAATGAGAGTGAAGGAAAGAAAGAGGTTATGGTAGTATTGCAGGGTCCCTTTTGACGGTCGTCGGTAGTTGGATGGGCATTGCGTGCGGCTGAGCGAGGCGGGTGCCGACCGTGTCGAGTCCACTATTGGGACACGGTGAAGTCGGATATAGGGGACGACCTGAGGAGGAGGATGCGAGTTGGTCACGAGAACTCTCCAAGAGGGTCTGCAAGTCGAGACTCCGGTGGCTAGCGACTACAAGAGGACAGGCAGGGGGATCCTGGCTGTCGCTTTAGCATGAAGGCCGTTGATGCGACGTTGGTGGTGGCGAGGGAGCAAACCTAGCCGGGTAGTCCGGTTGCACGAGGACACCGTGGACATGTTATCGCCGGCAGCCTTTGGCTGTTGCTCGACGAGGTGGAGTGGCAGATATTGATGGAGCAACTGATGCGCAAGGTGGGTGGGACGGCGTTGGAAGGGCCGAGAGTATGGTTGGAAGTGTGCGGCGGGCGGTTGGCGCGGCCACCCCATGTGCCGGAGGTCGGCAGTAGCCAGGATTCGCTGGAGTGCGCAAAGAGAGCACGGCGATGGAAGGGCCGCCTTTGGCAAAGCTGGGGTAGCAGGTCGCACGTGGAGACCAGCCGAGGGCCGGGACGGTGGACGCACATAGGGAGGGTAAATGGGGATTACAAAGGGTAGTAGTATTGCATCGCTTCGGTACCATAGGCAAGCATTATAAGGGAAGAAACGCCACGGCCATGAGAGTAGTGATCGTTAGGAAGCTTCCCACTCGGAAAGAAATAGTGTACGCCAAGAAGCGAGATTATCCAAGTGGAAGTGCTCCGAGCCAAAACTTTCTAGCCTGTTGCCAATCCACGCTAGTCGACGTCGAGGAGGCAGTAGCATGGCGGACAGTCCTGCAGGGAAGCTAGGCGAGGCGGCCGCTCACCGTGGAGCCTGTTCGTTGTCAGTCGAGGATGGAGAAGAGGGTAGGAACGGGGGAGTGCCTGTTTCGGGGTGCGGAGATGATACAGGGCAACTCCGAGAAGGGCACAGAGCACGGGAGACAAGGTTGGGGCGGTTCGGGAGATACAGATCAGTGGCGAATGAAGCATTAACGTTCCGGCTGATTCAGCCTAAGCAGTCTGCGGTCGAAGAAACCGCATGGAGAAAGCATGCAGAGGCGATCGCAAAGTCACTGCCGAGAAGACCGCCGCGAGGCGGTTTGCGGTCAAGCAGAGCACGGAAGTCCCGTAATTTGGTCAGCAGCGGAAATTCCGCGCAACGTCAGTCACCGAGTCCGCTTCCGAGGTTCGTGTTGCCTACAGAACGTGGAGACCAGGGGGCAGTGGGCTCTAACAGTCCGCCCCTTCATCGGCCGTTTTTGCCCCAGGAGAGGGGTCCTGAAGGTGACGGGCAGGGAGATAAGGTGGCGACCGGCGGTGTCCCGGGTGTTCGTTCGAAAAAGGGACCGACGCTCCGACCTATCCAGCCCAAGGATACGACTTTCCAAGACCTAAGACGAACGGCGCAATTTGCAGCATCGATTGCATGGGGTTTGCCCAAGCTCCGTCGGGGACCGGTTCGGCGGCCAAGGGCACAGGTGGGTGTGGACGATGGCGCAGCAGAGGCAGCGGACGGCTCGCTGCGCGGACAGAGGCAGTCCCGGAGGCGGGAGAAGAGAGCCCGTCTTCCTAGCCGGGATGGGCGCCCGATAAAACAGGTCCGAAGTGGAATCGGAAGGCATAGGAGACGGGAGCTGCAGGCCGAAGACCTGGCGAGTGTGCTGCGCTTTTTGGAGGAAGACTTTGCCTTGAAGGAGAGATTGTCTAACGATCAGACGTGGTGCACGCCAATACCGCTCGAGAGGAAGGTGTCGACGGTGCGAGACTTCTATCAGGCGTTCCACGATGCGAGCACGTTGCCGATACGGACCTGCATGGTGTGCTACCGCAAGTGTACGAGAGGAGAGTTGAGGGAGATTACATGGGATCATTGGCTGTCAAGTTGCGTACCAAAGGGCGGCCGCTCACCATTTTCATGCCGGAGTTGCTTTCCTGAGGGCGAGTCCGTGTCGGTGTGCGCCGAGTGTGGCCGATGCCTGGCGCGCAGGAGCCTGTCGCCGGCGATCCACCTTCACAGTCGCCTTGGCTGCGAGCACATGTTCCCGATGAGCTCAAGGGACTGACGCCGGTCGAAGAGAAGCTCATCTCGCTGAACTCATGTTACGGGTTTGTCACGAGATATAGCATTCCGGGCGGGCAGAGGCAGAGCGTGAAGTATCCGAGGCATGTCAGGGCCACATCACGGTGTTTCCGAACAATGTGCAGGAGCTGGCCACCAAAGTGCTCCCGCACCCCTTTGCAAGCACTGGACGAGATCCACATCTCGTGGCAGGGCGCGGAGAAGCCGGCACCGAGCGACCTGTCGAGTCTCTTGTCGGTGAGGCGGCGGGTGGTCGAGAGGGCCCTTGTCTGGCTGAAGCGGAACAACCCCACTACGCCGAGATCGAGATCGACGCGGCGGAGATGGAGAGCTGGGAGACTCGATACACGGGGTACCGTCGTCGGTGTGCGATCGTATGGAGCGGAACGAGCCGTCTGGGTGGAGAAAGCGCGGACGGCGCACGTTGTGCCGCCCACGGAACGCGCCATGGACGAGGAGGGCCGGTGGAGATCGAGGAGCTCTTCGCCCTGCTCAACCAAGGACAAGAAGCCGGCGGCCAGGGTGAAGGTCACGGGCCCAACGGAGAAGGCGCGGTTCGCGATGGAAGTGACGCCTGCCCCGACCAGAACGTTCCAGCGATCAACGAGGTGACGTCTTCTGGCATGTTCGCGCTCGACGGACCGCCAGACGTCGCGGACGTGGAGAAGCTGCAGTTTGCCTGTGACGCTGTTGGTGAAGGTGCCGACGACGGCCGTGCGGGCCCGAGAGCGTGGGTCGGGTCCCTAGCCGGGGGGGTTCGGGGGCGTGGCGACGGTGGTTGTGAGCCATACATCCGGGTTTCGCGGGGGGGTGAGTTTACCGATTCCTTTGAGGCGTCCTTCTTTGCCAGGACGTTCCCGACCCTGTTCCCATTTGGCGTTGGGGGACCAAGGCTGGTTGAAGAGACCATGGTCGACGCGGGGAAGGTCACGGCCAACTTGCGAGGCAGGGCTGTCGAGGCAGAGGCGGCCGCGGGAGACCCCGTATCGTCTCGAAGCTTGAACCTTCAGGCGTGGGCCGAGATCGTGCTCCGGCGCCATGGTGGTCGATTTGCACTGCACCACATCTTCGCATTTCTCGTCTTCAACATGGGGGTGCGATCGAGGAACCGCCGGGTCAGCATGTTGAGTGTGGGGAGGAAGAACTTCCGCAAGGTAGAGCGCATCGTGCGTTCGATGACCACAGAAAGGCTAGCGGCGGCGAGGGTCGAGTTGGAGAGCTCGGGTAAGACGACCGATGGTGACGTGAAGGAGCTTCTCAGGAGCCTCTCGCTTTACGGCCACCGGCAGCCCATGTCGAGAGAGGTCCGTCTCAATATGCGGCGGAAAATCCAGTCGCTCATCGTCGGATATGGCGTGCCGGCCATCTGGTTCACCATCAACCCGAACGACATTACGAACCCGGTGAAGCTGCGACTGGCGGCATACCGCACACGCGATCCCGACGCGGCCGAGGAGTTCTTAGAAGGCCTTGGGGATGCGTATAAGCGGGCACGGCTGGCGATATCGGATCCCATGAGCTCGGCCGTGTTCTTCCACCGCGAGATGAAGCTGTTCTTCGATCATTACGTGAAGGTCGGTGAAGAGTCGGTATTCGGGCGCATCGGCAAGTACTATGGCGCCGTGGAGACGAACGAACGAGGGGCGCTTCATGTTCACGGCTTGCTCTGGCTGCACGGGAACGCGCATCTCAGCTCGATGCTTGCCGACATCCACGGGGAGGATCAGGCGGCGTATCGCGAGCGAATCGTCCGATACATCGATAGCGTCTTCTCAGAGGTAAGAATGCCTACCTAAGATATGCCACCGGGAGCCTGAAGTACTCTTCTGATGGCCAAGTGGGGCCGGGTTGACGTGCAAGGCAGGATCTGGACCAGGAAAGTTTTTGCGCCGTGCAAGCGGAGCGATCTGTGACGGGCGGTATTGGTTCCCTGCTGGACAACGCCGCGCAGTTCTCGGCCGCGTTTATCGAGGAGGCCAACTTCTGTGCCGGCGCGACGCAGGTGCACACGCATAGCCCGACCTGTGTGAAGTATTCCTTGGGCAAAGGAGGGCGGAAAGGGGACCTCTGCCGGTTCAAGGCGCCATGGAGGTTAGTCGACAAGACCGCCCTCACGGCAGACGGGGTGCTGCAGATCCGGAGGACACACAGCATGGTCAATCGATGGAACGAGGCTATTGCTGTCGGGCCCGGCACAACCATGATATTTCCTTCATTGCGACGCAGCGCAAGACAATGGCCCTCATCTATTATGTCACGAACTACGCGACCAAGGTGGAGGACCCGGTGTGGAAGCGTGTGGCGGCCGCGGCCGAGCTCCTGGCCGCCTCAACAGGTGATGGCACGGCCAACGGAGGGCGGGACGGTGGCGGAGACGCTGCCACCGATGACCCTGTCAAGGGAACAGGACGCGACAGTTCCTGATGAGAGTGGCGAACCGCGTGTTCACGGAGCGTCCGCTATCACAGGTCGAGGTCGTCGCTCACCTTCTCGGATATCCGGCCGAGTTCACCGACAGCAGCGCGTGGGCGTACCTGAACTGTTCTCTGCTGTACTGGAAGTCTTTCGGCGATGGCGGCATCTCCGAGAAGCCAGTGGCGCTGCGGCTATGGATGACACCTTGGATGAGTCGGTCGTCGTCGAAGAAGAAGGCCTGAGAATCTCCCACGTCGAGGCGTACCAGCACCGGGAGAGCTGCTGAAAGGCCTATGCCTGTATGACTACATATCGATCGTCAGACTGAAACGCATCGGCAACGACGAGAGCTGGGCGGCTTGGGGGGAGATGTCTTTCGAGGATGGATGGGCGCCGGGACGACGCTGGGTTCAGGTGCTCAGGCGGCCGGGCAAGCACGCTACCGTCTGCCTCGACGGCTACCTGAGCAAGGACTTCACCTACGATGACGAGTCGTGCTACCGGAGGTGTGTATGGCAACTGCTCTGTCAGCGGGCATTATCGGAGAGGCTAACCCACCCCCTGAAGGGCAGCCGTGCAGCATCTTGCGCTGTTCGTGCCGTGGAGTCCTTCCTGGGCGAAGGAACAGGTGAGATCAACAGCATCTGGGCGCGGGCTCGAGACGCTATGGCCCCGAGAATATCATGTCTCGTCGACAACGTGCAGCTGCTTCGACGATCCGCCGAAGACGCAAAACGCGACGCCAAGCAATGGGCAGCCTCGTCCGGCGATGGCGACCCGACGGTCGCACACGTCGAGGAGGGTGGAGCAGGCGAGGCGGGCGCGGAGTCTGCAGCGACATATCAGCCCAACAGCATCGGAGACGCAACGCGGCTCATCGACGTCGTCCGAGGTGCAGTGGGAGCGAATCAGGTGACGGCCAAGTCGCCGGAGCTCATGGCAATGATACAGCAGCTCTGTCGGTTTCAGCAATCGGCGCTGCGCTCGACGGCCGAGCTCGAGGCCACGGCGCTGATCGAACGAGGGAGAGGCGGTTAAGCATGCCAGGGCGGGTATTTTCCGGGGCCGCACTACCGCCGCAGGATCAGGTCAAGGCTATCAAGTCGCAGCAGGTAAGTGCCTCGAAGGAGAGGAGAGGATGATCCAGGGATACAAAGCACGCCCGCCGCCTGGGAAAGCGATCGCCGCGCAGCGTTGCGAAGGGTGATGACCGGTTTCGGGAGGACGAGGTCGAAATGACGATGGCCGACTCCGACGAGACCGCTATCGACGCAGGGGCGGGAATGGACGTTCAGTTTGGCCCATCAACCTCCTTCCTCGCGGCGGGCAAGGTGTTGGCAACACGGCTGACGCTGAACAAGAGGCAGTCCATCGCTTTTCTGATAATATGCCGCCAGCTCGATTTGATGCAGCAGACCGACGGGGCGATGCCTGCCAGCTGCGCCAGTTCGTCGGTGGCGAGGGCGGTACCGGCAAGTCGCGAATCATCGAGGCACTCGTCGAGCTGTTCAGTAAAAGAGCCTTTCGAATCGTCTGCTGATCACGGCGACGTCGGGGACTGCGGCGGCGCGGATCAACGGCATCACGATCCACTCCGCCTGCGGGTTCACTAAAGACCAAGGGGCGGGGCGCGAACATGGTCAAAGACCTTGACGGTGCGGCTGCCGAAACAGGCGGAGCGGTTCATCCACGGCCAGTCTCGAATGGATTGGCAGGAGAAGGATGTGCTCGTCATCGACGAGGTGAGCATGCTCGGGGCGCGGACGCTGCACGCCGTGAACGAGCGGCTTCGCCGGCTTCGCGGATCGCGGCAAGATTTCGGGGGGATCCCCATCGTCCTCTTCTGCGGAGATTTTCAGCAGTTCCGGCCGGTCCAAGAGAGGTCGATCGTCCTGCCTAGCGCGGCCATCTCGTGGGACGTAGACAACTCGTTCAAGGCCGAGCAGCGTCACCAGCACGACAAAGCGCACGCACTGTGGAAGAGGTTCACGACGGTCGTCATGCTGGACGAGCAGATGCGCGCCGCCGGCGACCCGGAGCTGCAGAGGCTGCTGAAGCGGATCCGTCTAGGCGTGCAGGATCGGACGGATCTAAACCTCCTCAACTCAAGGTGCTACCGGGAGGAAGGCGGATCCTTGGGAGACGGGCATCACCGTGGTGACGCCGCTCAATAGGAATCGGTGGAACCTGAACATGGAGGCGAGCCTGGCGTTCCGGGTCCAGCAGCGGTCGACGATGCGCATTTTCATCTCCGAGCACAAGTGGAAGGAGGAGCTGCCGACGGAGGAAGAGGCGATCATGATACTCAACCAGGGCGACGATAGCGCGATCCCGGTGCCGGCCGTCTTCATGTTCGTGGCCGGGATGCCCATCGTCGTGAACCACAACACCCACCAGGGCTGAAGCTAGTGAACGGCGCGAGCTACTCGGCGGTGGAGGTCATTGTCGACAAGGCGTACCCGGGGCATCGGATCTCGGCCGATATGACGATCCACTTCGGGCCGCCGGCGGGGATCATTCTCGAATCGGAGACGACGAGATATCTCCACTTCGTCGGGATGCCGCCGGGCACGATCTTGTTGACACCCATGACCGTTAAGATACAGTGCCAGCGAAAAAGGCCGTGGCAACGCAACGACGTCAGCCGAAAGGGTTTGCCGTGCGCAGCAGCGTTCGCGTGCACGGACTACAAGGTGCAGGGCAAAACGCTGGAGCGCGTGGCCCTCGAGCTGCGAGGGACACGGACGACGAAGATGGATGGAACGGTGGTGCCTCGCAGTGCGACCCGTACGGCCTGTACGTGCAGCTATCGCGCTGCCGAACTCTAGACGGCATCATGCTCGTGTCCAAGGTGCGGGACAGAGACTTGGTGGGCAACCGGGTCCCCGAGGAGATGACTGCCGCACAGGCCAGGCTCGAGGTACTGAGCGAGAGGACCGTTGAGGAGGCGTTGCGCTGGCTGGACGGTGATGCTGAAGAGTCAAGGCGGCCGCGCTAGGTGACGCGATGAAGAGTTCGGCAGGCGGGAAGAGTCGGCAGTGGTGGGATAAGGCACGCGAAAAGGCAACAGAAGCCGGGGGAAGGGCAGCGACCAACAAGGAGGGAGGGAGGCAAGGAGGGACCAATCACAAGGGACCAATCAAGGGGCGGAGAACTTTTGGGGGGAGAGGGCGGGGTCTGCGGGGCACGTTAGAAGGCCTTTCGTTCCTCAAGGCATATGGCAAGACATCGATCCTAACTTTGGACAGTGTCTGAAATATCGAGATGAACCCTGCCCTCAGATCAAACACTCGGATAAGGCGTGTCAGCCAGCCTGACTTGGAGGCTATTTCACGGGGGCTTTGCCGATTTCAAGCAAGCGGAAACGTGTTCTCACCAAGACACAGACCACATCCGCTGGCCATTCAAGCTTTTGCAAACACTTTGGCCAGCTCCATTGTCTGTCGACACATCCGCTGACGCCCATCCGTCGCACTTATCGCCGCTATGAGAATTGGTGCTTTCGCGCAGCAGTTTGGCGGCCAGCGCCTTGGCGAGGCCGTTTCGCCGATGGGATTCCTAAATGGCATCATAGAGCAGAGTCAGGAGCAGCGCCTTGTCCAGGTTGGAAGCCGGCTCGGTTTCCATGGCTTGAGTTTTGGTCCCTACCTCGCAGTGCAAGCTTATTATGCTCCCGTCTATGCCTGTCATTGCCCGTTGAGTACGATAGGTCAATTAACACTTTACATGAAGCGCACTGAGGGACACTTACCTAGAAATGCCCAGGCTATCGGCGTCAGGTCCTGGAGTTTGACCATGAGGTTGTGTAGCTTGATGAGCAGGTCCCTGTCGTTGGGGAACAAGACGTGTCAGGGTGTATCTCGAGCAAGAGCGGTAAAAAAGAAAAGGAAAAACGAAAGGATAGTGCTATTTGCCCAATACCAAATCTCTATTTGGCCCACGTGGTTGATCGGACAGTGGATCGAGTAGCCCGGAAAGCAGTCAGTCGGCCGGCCGGCCGGCCGGACAAGCAAGCGGGCAAGCAAATTGCTCGTAGTTCTTGCGATGCCATGACCAACGATAATGGTTGCGATAGGTTCTGCAAAATGTAAAGCGATACACGTACTGTTGACCAAACAGAGATTTGGTCTTGGGCAAATGGTAATACTCGTTAGGACTGGTCACGCTTACGGGCTTCGCAGTATGTGTGTTCGCGACACGACCATCTGGCAGTCGGAAAGGGTAGCAAAGCCCCAGTGCATGTCCTCCGGAAGCTGACTGCCCACCCGGGGCAGAGTCTGGGCTTGAAAAAGCCACTTGTCGTAAATTCCCGAGCCGCGTGAGGGCAGGAGATGTATTCGGCCGGTTCTTTCGAGAATGGCTCTCACATCGGAGTGCAGGCTCCCGAGAATGAGGCGTCTCGGATACCGCTCCCCTGAGCCCCCCTCTCTGCGCAGACGAACGAGTGACTCGACGGTGGTTGCGAGCAGCGCCTCGTGCTCAGACTGGTCTTGGGCATAACCAGTTTCGTAATTCTGGCTCTCTAGGCTAGAGTAGAGAAATATTTGCGTGTTGGGGTTATAAAACAGGTCGACATGTGCCACGACAAAGATTTTGGGATCGGGCGAGCCTCGCTCAAGTCTTCCGTGGTCTGAGGTAAAGATGGTACGAGCATGGGGATTGGTGCCGGCGTCACGTCTCGCGAACTGGAGTCGACGGAGAATGCTCAATGACGATGGCAAATATCCTGTTAGCAGCTCGAGCACGCGGTCCGGCACGGAGGAGAAAATGGCGGTTTCCGTGGGCATGTTGGTAAGGAGTAGCTGTCACGGGCTGTGCCCGGCTGGTGGACCCGGTTGTACCGGGTCCGGTGGGTCGTGCTCCGGTGGCAACACCGGCCCCGCTCCGCGGACCCAGAAGCTGCGAGAACATTCCGAGAAGGGTAATATAAGCTCGCACTCGAGGCTACGCCTCGAGTTCAGCTTCTTTCCTCCTTAGCTCTAGATAGACAACATCTAGGCACCTGCTTGTTGAATAAACTCCGGGCCAGCCTTTCACATATCTAGAGCTCCTTCTAAATACCGCAAGCTGCAGACTGCTCGTCAGGATGGACCAGCAGAGTGAGAGCCCAAGTCTCCAGCAGCAATGGATTGACCAACGCATTCAAGAAGCGGTCAATGCGACTCTCAGCCCTCTACAGGACCAACTTTCCTTGCTGATGGAGCAACTCGGGCGAGCGCAGCCGCAGAGCGCCGACTTGCAATCGCCGCCAGTGGCACGAGGATTGGGCGAGCACGCCTGGCTTGGGCACGCCCTCCCAAAACCTGCGGTACTGGAATGCGGAAACCGTTGCCCAACCCACCCAAGTATGACGGCTCACGGAAGAGCTACTCCTCCTGGGCCAGGCAGATGCGAGACAAGCTGGACCTTGATGCACACTACTACAGTGGAAATCGCGAACTTTGGTACCTCATCAACTCATGTTTGGACGAGCGACCACAGCAAGTGGTCGCTACCTTTACGCCGCGGAGGCCCTGGGGTAGCTACGACCCCAAGAGTTCATGCGATACCTCGACCGAACCTACCAGGACAGCAACATCCAATCCCGCGCTGCTGCCACGCTGAGAACTATGCGGCAGCGCGAAGACCAACCTCTCGCGTCCTTCCTTCCCGATTCGAACAGGCATTAGCTGAAGCCGGGGAGCAGACTGGCCGGACAGTGCAAAGATCGTATTTCTAGAGAACGCAATAAATGCACGCCTCCAAGAGAGTTTGGTCACAGCCGTCCTACCCGACGACTACCAGGGATGGCTTGCGAGAGTTCAGGAAATTGCGGGCAGATTGAGAGACTGAAACCCGGTAGGCAGCCGACGTCGACTGAGCGGACGCCTCAACAGCTACCAAGGCAACGACCCAAGGAGGAACCGGAGGACCCCGACGGAGATGTTAAGATGACGGACATCAACCGTATTGGCCACGAGTCGAAGGGTCGTCGACATGTCGATAAGAAGCCGAAGGATGAGCGCCGCTGCTATCGCTGTGGTCGGACGGATCATCTTATCGTGGACTGCCCAGCCCAGGTGGTCTTTCCTGGCGAAGGAAGCAACAGCGACCTAAAGCTGCGCGCATGAAGAAGCCCGATGCCGCAGATGATTCGGAATCAACCGCAGCATCCAGTGAGGACGAGTCGGCGGGAAAAGACTAGCCCCGGGGCGAAAGCGGGCGCCGGGGCCTGCAAAGGCAGACATCCGGGACTGGGAAGCGTTCAAGCCACGAATGAATAGTCGGACTGTATTAGTCAACGCGCGGGTAAACCGAGGCTATCGAATACGCGCCCTTGTCGACTGTGGATGTGACTGCTATGCCGTGATCGACGAAGCCCTTGTTCGGAAGCTGCGGATACCCTTCGTCGACTCGAAACCACGAGAAATTGGGGATTCTCAGAGTCAGCGAAGAGTGTCATATCCCCAGGGTCGTGGCTGTTGTGGTCGAGACAGCTGGATTTGACGAACGTGTCTTTGCATACGTGATCCCAAGCCTGGGCCAGGACATGTTCCTCGGCCGGCCTTGGATGGAGAGAAATCACGTCGTGTACGATGCTGCCAAGCAGCGAATGTACCATGGGAGGGCAGGTGTGACGATACGCCTCATTGGGCAGGAAGAGCCCGCCAAGATACGCGCGATTCGAAGCGCAAGACTCGTGTCGGCAGCCGTATTCACGGCGGAGTGTCGACGCGCAAAGAGACGCAAGAAGTGCAACGCGATCTCGATTCATGCAATCAGTTTGTCGGATATAGAGGGCGCTTCAGCCGAAGCCGCCAGTCGATCCGAGCGAGAAGGTCCCGGCAGAAGTGCTGAAAGAATTCCGCGACCTATTCTCACCAGGAGAGGCAATGAAGCTGCCGCCACATCGACCGGGTGTGGATCATGAAGTCAACCTGCAGCCTGACAAGAACGGCAACGAGCCACCCTTCCGTGGGGCCCACTCTACAACATGTCACGAGAAGAGCTGTTGGTCTTGCGAAAGACCCTGAAAGACCTGCTGGACAGAGGATTCATCCGAGCGAGTAGCTCAGCGGCTGCCGCGCCGGTGCTGTTCGTGCGGAAGCCGAATGGAGGGCTGCGATTTTGTTGCGACTACCGAGCGCTGAATGCAATCACCAAGCGCGACCGATACCCACTGCCCTCATCGCGGAGACCCTGCAGAATCTGGCCAAGGCTAAGTGGTTCACCGTTGGACGTGGTGGCCGCTTTCCATAAGATCCGCATGGCTCCGGGACATGAGGAAAGACTGCATTTCGCACGAGGTTTGGGCTCTACGAGTGGCTCGTGTGCCCTTTCGGCCTGAGCGGCGCCCCGGCATCATTCCAACGATACATGAACAGTGTATTGCGCGAATGGCTGGACGACTTTGTCACAGCGTACCTGGATGATGTACTGATCTACTCGAGCGGTTCGAAGGCGGATCATGAGGCTAAGGTGCGACGAGTTCTCCAAGCACTCGCCGACGCTGGGCTGCACCTAGACCCAGCGAAGTGCGAGTTTTCGGTACAAGAGGTCAAATACCTTGGGTTCATCGTCAACGCAGGGAAAGGAATCGCCTGCGACCCCGAAAAGCAGCGCGCCATCCGCGAATGGGAGGCCCCGACCACGGTGAAGGGTGTCAGAAGCTTTCTGGGCTTCGCCAACTATTACCGGATCTTCATCCCCGACTATGCCAAGATCACGCAGTCTCTGGATGCCCTGCTTAAGAAAGGAACTGCCTTTCATTGGGGACGAGCGGAGAACGAGGCGTTTCAGGAGCTGAAGCGACGATTTTGCGAGTCACCGGTGCTCAAGCAGTGGGACCCGAGCCTCCTGACCTTTTGGAGACGGATTGCTCAGGCTACGCATTGGGAGGCGTCCTGTCGCAGGAAGGCCCAGATGGACGTCGACACGCATGCGCCTTCTTCTCGAAGCGACTTTCGCCAGCGGAGTACAACTATCCCATTCACGACAAGGAGATGCTTGCCATCATGAGATGTCTCGACAACTGGAACGCCGAACTTAGGAGCTGCGGCCCATTTACAATCCTTACCGATCACCGCAACCTGGAGTATTTCATGACACGCCAGAAGCTCACGGAACGGCAGAGCCGTTGGGCAGCCGAATTGTCCCAGTTCGACTTCAAGCTCGAGTATCGACCGGGAAGCGAGGCTGTCGTGCCTGATGCGTTGTCCCGCCGTGAACAAGACAAGCCACAGGGCATTGACGACGAGCGGGAACAAGGAAGAATGATACAGTTGATACCGGATAGTGCCATTCCATCATCGACAAGAGCATGTATCAACGCGATGAGTTCTGACTGTTCAGAGGCATCCACCCTGCCGAAGATGAAGGTCTTCGAGGTAGCGGACCTGCAGCAACTCTGGGACGAAACGGTGGCGAAGGACTCGATATTCCGGGCAGCCTATAAGGCAGTCCGCGATCGCGAGCGTGCCTTCCCGCCCTCGCTGGGCCTGAAGATCCAGATTTCAGAATGTGCGATCGACGCAGGCAAAGGCTGACATTCAGAGACCGTATTTGGGTGCCGGGTGGATCCGGAGAGGAGGGTAACCAGGAGGAAGCTGAGAAAGACCAGTTGAGAACCCGCATTGTGCAGCAGTCGCATGACTCTGTTGCGACCGGTCATCCCGGCAGGAAGGTACGCTGGCTATTGTGGCTCGGCGATTCTACTGGCCTGGGCAGTCCCAGCTGGTTCGCCGGTACGTAGCCAATTGCGACACCTGCGGCAGAGCACACATCTGGCGCCAGTCGAAAAGGGGATTTCTCAAGCCTCTGCCGATTCCAGATCGACCCCGAAGCCATTTGTCCATGGACTTCATCACAGATCTGCCGCCTACTGGACCGAGCAAGGCAAGGTACCTGTGGGTGATTGTGGACAGACTGACAAAGGCTGTGACCCTCGAGGTGATGGACAACATGGAAGCTGAGCCGTGTGCAAACCGTTTTCCAGTGTCATTACCGATTTCACGGAATGCCACGGTCCATCGTCAGCGACCGCGGGAGCAACTGGCTAAGTAGGTTCTGGAAGAGGTTCTGCCGTCTTGCAGGTGTCACGCAGAAATTGAGCACGGCCTATCATCCTCAGACGGACGGAGGGCCAGAGAGAATGAACCAGGAGATCGAGGCCTACCTGAGAGCCTACGTGTCGTACGTGCAGGACGACTGGGGAGAACTGTGCCCTGCCGCGCAGCTGGCACTCAACAATCGTGAATCCGCAGCGACCAAGATCAGCCCCTTTTTCGCTGAGCATGGTTACCACGTCGATCCCATCAGCGTCGAGGAATCGGAAGAGCCACCGAGGCATAGAGAGGAAAGCAGAGCTGATAGCCTACTCAGTCGCCTGCAGGAGGTCAATGAGTACATGCAAGCAGTGATGGCCTCCTCACAGCAACAACAAGAAGAGGCTGCCAACGCAAAGCGACAGCCTGCGGAGCGATTTGAAGTTGGTGACAAGGTGTGGCTCTCGATGGCAAACTACAGATCGCCACGACCGTGCAAGAAGCTCGACTGGCTGCATCACAAGTACACAGTCACGAAGGTAATTAGTTCGCACGTTGTTGAGCTCGATGTTCGTGGCTCAATTTACCCGCGATTTCATGTTGACCTTTGCGGCGGGCGCATCAAGATCCGGCTCCTGGCCAAAAGGTAGATGACGCACAGCCACCACCGGTACAAGATGAGTCCGGCACGAATCTGTGGGATGTCGACGAGATTCTCTGCGCGAGATGGAAGAAGCGGGGACGAGGGGAATTCAGGCAAGCACTAGTGCGATGGACGGGCTACGCAGAGCCGACTTGGGAGCCAGTTGAGTGGTTGCAAGGAACAATTGCGATGAAGGCATTCGAGGACAAGTACGGGCCAATCAAGACCAATGATGGCCCTAGGAGAGGTACGAGACGCTGGCAGGAACGCAAGAACCCGCAGACGCCGACCTGGTCGGAGGGGACAAGGGGGTAATGTCACGGGCTGTGCCCGGCTGGTGGACCCGGTTGTACCGGGTCCGGTGGGTCGTGCTCCGGTGGCAACACCGGCCGCCCGCGGACCCAGAAGCTGCGAGAACATTCCGAGAAGGGTAATATAAGCTCGCACTCGAGGCTACGCCTCGAGTTCAGCTTCTTTTCCTCCTTAGCTCTAGATAGACAACATCTAGGCACCTGCTTGTTGAATAAACTCCGGGCCAGCCTTTCACAGTAGCGAGCGGTGTTTAGGCCCAAGAGTGCACAATGTCTGACGGCTTGTGCTCATATGACTCATCGAGTGTCGTGGCTCTGTTGAGGGGAGCCCCTGAAGTCAGTCTGTGCGGCTCGGGCCAAGTCCTTAGCCCTCGGGCCGAGCCCTTTGCCCTCGGGCCCACGCACACAACGTAGGCAGGCTTCCTCTTCGTCCTTTTCCCTCCTCCCCAGACTCGATGCCACAGTTGCATTTCCTCCCTGACCATGACGTCAAGAACAGCAGCCTTGACGCGGGGTTTGTAATGTAATTGTCAAGCTGGTAAAATACCGCTACACCATGCAAAATGAGGGCACCCCCAATAGAGGTGTTACTAACGCGTATTATAGGCCCTTTCTTGTCCTGACAGTAATGCATAACATGTGTTGGGCAGCTGAAGAGACGTCCGCCCCGGTGCTCTTTGGTGCTTGTTGAGCACAAACCATTTGATCCGCGGCACACTGCCAAAGCCTGGATGACGAGCCTAACAGCGAGCGAGAAACACAAACCAACACGCCCGGGCCCAGGTCGCCCTATTGAGCATGTCAGCGCCGAGGATTCAACGCTGTCTGTCTCACATAGACTCTTAGACTGTTGTGTCCAAGTCCAGGTCAATTCGAGGGGGTAATGAGCTTGCCCCTGGGCGTGAAAGGGAGTCGAAGAGATGGGTTGACCCTGCGGTGCGGCCTTGATAAGTAGCCACGCGATTCCGGTATGCAGGCGGGCCAAGCTTCGAGTTGGCTCAAAGAAGGAGATAACATACCGGTACTAGCTTTGAGCTACCAGAATGCTCAGAGGTGAATAATACATGATGGGTAACGACAAGTTGTCAATGAATGATTAGGTAGCCAGCGGCTGAGATAGGCCTTGGGTCCAATGCCCCCAGTTGCGGACAAATGGACGGCAATACGAAGTCAACTGCTACAGTTTGGTTAAAGCCATTCTCTAAAGGCCAACTCCGACACAAACTTAGGCGGCCTTTGAATCGGCTTGGCCAGTGAGTGGCTTGCTCTGTTGAGCCCGGCATGCGCCCCTGCCGCTGAAGTGGTCCTTTCGCACACACAAAGGGATAGAGGCAAAGGTCCGTGCCAGCAGCAATCAGCAGGGAACTCGACCGACCAACCGTATTATGCTGCGCCAACAAGGGTGGTGAGATGCGTGTGTAATCTCAAACCATTTCTCGTATCCACAAGCATCCACCAAACACAACTTTGACTCTCACACTGACCAGCTCATCCACGCCCGAGTCCAAGATGCCAGACTCACCAGAGCATTCGGCAGGCGAGCCGCCCCGAGGTGATGAGCACGCGCACTTTCTCTGGGTCTCCCAGGGAGACCGGGAACCGATTCGAGAGTTGGCCAGTCACGGCAACTTTGACGAGCACTATGAATCGACTTTCAACAAGGTGGCGGCCGTGACCGAATATTACTGCCGTGACGGAAAGTGCACCCTGATGTTCGAGCCGCGTCTGCACGACCTCTGGTATGCCTACTACAAAGGCGGCAGACACATCCCGCACTCGAAACCCGTGCAGAATAGGCTGGCGCTTAGCCTCGTCCAAATTCGAGGGCCGGGGCCTCTGACCAGGCCAAATCCAGGAAACGTTAGTTTCTAAGTCGCCACCATCAACGGCCTGGGAAACTTCCCCTTATTTGCCACCGACATGTCCTAGTTTTGGGTCAACGACTGCGCAGCTAGGGGTGATAGACGAAGGTGAATTTTTTGAAGATTTTGAATGAAGGATGAATCAAATGAATTGAATTTTTTGGATCTTGATTCAAAATCTTCAAGCTCCAATTTTCGCGATTCAAGTTGGGTTTGGGCCAATTCAGGCCATTCATGAATAGTTTGAAGGAATCCCCTAAACGAAGTGAATTTGGTGTGTACCTAAGCGATTGCAAAGATACCTCGAAAACGCCAATAAGTAGTATATGGTTTTATAGCCTTCTGGGAAGTCTCTCGATAATCTCGAATATTACAAAAATTAACTTACATAAATACTGATCCGCCCGTCCTAGGCAAATGGACCGAAAATAAGCACTTTCAAAAGCTCTGCCGAATCCTCAAAATATATCGGTCCAACGCGTTCGAATCCGCGATTGTACACAGTTACACACTTGTAGAGCCTCAATCCTCCGAAGCCTCCATTGTATCTGGACAGGGGGTTGATATCGCAGACTTATCGGCTTGGGAGGCAGGAGGTTTGGGGGTAGGGGGTTCGGCGAGCCTCGGTAGTAGCCTCGGTGGGAACTTCCGCCGGAGCAGGGGGTTGAGGAGGAGGATTCTCGCCTGAACGCAGATTAGCATATACACAAACAATGAGGGTATATTCACACCATCTACCAGCTTGCCCGGAAATTGGAATGTGGTCTGGTCTTCAAATAATAGAGCGTGCCGTTGTTGGCGGCGTTGTCTCCCGTAATGGCGAGAAGCTTTGGCTTGAGCCTGAGCTCCTCAAGTGTCTTCTCAACTATCTCGTGTTTGCCAGTGTGAGATTTTTGAGCTCGATAAACTCAATAACCTCCTCTCTCCTCAAACTCCGGCGTAATCCAGTGCGTAATAATGGCGAAAATAGGCACCCGATTCGGTGCTGTCCAGATATCAAGGGTGAGCGAGATGGTAGCACAATTGTACTGAAGCTCGATCTTCAGCTTCTCTCTGCGTTCCACAAAGTCTGTGTAGATGTGATTGCGTAAGGTTATACGGCTCCTGTACACACAGGTTGTATTGTGAGCCAAGAACATCTCTTGGAAAGCAGGAGTCTCAAGTTCTCAACAACAGAGAAGGGTTGTCGGTGTTTTACAAACCACTGGCGGATAGACTCCTTTGCCGTGAGCCTTGCTCTTTGCCTGGGTCGACCGCTCCATGCATCTACCTCTGTATAATCTCCTCCACCAATGGCGCGGCCGTATCCATTGATTCGACCGTGGTGAGACTCCTTCGTAATACTGTGGGATTTTAAATGGTCTCCCATGCCAGAGGTAACCCTCGGCGGTTCGATTCAAGGACCTGGAATATCTTCCGAAGAGTAGAAGGATTTTGAAGGCACTCTATACAAGTCCACCGGAACTCTTGGAATATTTTCGGTCCATCCTTGTACTCGAGTAAAAGCTTCTGTCTATGGCTTCCTCTGCATGTACCAATAAACGTGGCTATTCTTGTCTCTCTTCTTGCGAACATGCTTCTGTTTGTTGTCGGCCCACTTCTTGATAAGTCTGGCTTTCTCTGCGAGCGTCATGTGACTACCGGTACTGTTCAATGGCGGCTCTGATGTATCCGCGTCAGGCATGTCATCATCTGACTCACAGTCAGGATGGCCGGGGCGCGCAGACAATCGTATCTTTGCCAGTCGGAGGAGGGGACGAAGGAGCCGGAGTTGTGCTAGGATCAGGGCGCGCGCGCGGGATTCTGAGGTTGAATTGAGGGCGTTCAATGCGGGCATAACTCTGCGTTGGCAATTTACGCCGGGTCCTAGGAGCAAAGAAATCGCTGCGGCAGCTGTTTTCGATTCAGCAGGGGCCATACTATGTATCATGTTATAATTAGCTATCGGTTGGACAGTAATGAAGTTTTACCTGGTCTAGGCTAAAAGGCTCGAGAATGGACGTGAGACAGGTAGTCGGGACGACACCAAATAACCCACAATAAAGTATAACGGAGTCGAGGTTGAACGGGTGGGATAGGTCGTCGGGCAGGACGTTGATTCGGGGGCCGACCCGAAGCCGCTGTCGGAAACATCGAAGCAGGAATTAGGCGAGATCGTCGTAAAATAATGTCGTGGCAGTTGTCGCGAAGACCGTTGCCCAATGCAGGCAAAAATGTGGGATGGGCTGACGACCGTGTCTTTCCGACAGTAGAATTAACAGGTGGTCAATTGAGCGCGAATAACGCGTCTAAACGCGGCTAGTTGGCACAACATATCCTTATCATGCAGATGTTTCGGTACTTTCTGATCGGGCTAGTTTGTGTGGACAAGCAAGTAGCAGTCATATTGGGCTCGATGAGTAGATAAGTCCCTAACAGTCTCCAAATCGCGAGATGACGCAATTCGTGTCACGTCCAATTGTTCGCGCAGTATTGAGACGTTGAGGGATCTGAACGCGTTTTTCTAATCAGTTTGCCGGAGGCTGTTTAACGGTATAAGTCTTGTATTATATTTCAAAATTTGGGCTGCCGAGCTTAATCTGTGCTTGAGATGTAGTTTTGCAAGTAGCAAATGACCGATCTATTTATTGCCTTCAGGATGATGTGGCATTTCTTGAGCAAATGTTAAGCACAGATATCGAGAGTTATATCACCCGAACCAGAAAATCCAGAACATTCGAGTGATACTACATTTAAATGGTGTGCATTATAAAATGGCACTGTTCATAAGCTTCATGGTTTTTTTGATACTCCGTATAGGGTGGCAAGACTGCTGAAACGGTGGGCGTATCAGGCACTGTTAGGGTCGTTATACCAACATATATGGACCCTAACTACCCCACTTCCAACCCACTGGGATTTTCCCAGTGGAGTGTGGACGGCGGAATCCAACTGAAACACGCACAACAGACTTTTAAATACGCAGTGCGTCATCGCATGGGCGGCCGATTTCGAAGTTACCATGTCCGCGCGGGGCGAACCCCTTGCTCCTGTCAGAACGGTGGTTCTGTGGCGTGCCTAATGGGGAAAGTGCATTGTGGAATCTATTGGTATTGTGGGAATCATGCTCGTCAATTGTATCTAGATCACACGGTCAGCATGTGGCCTTAGGGTCACGTGTGCGGCTGAGGCTTGCGTGGCTATATCTTCCACGCTGGCCTCTCCCTCCCTAGATAGAAGACAATCCTCATAGCATAATACGACACACCGGTTGAACGACGTTCCCAGTTTGTCTCATGCTCGAGCCCTGCCAACAGGTATGATGGGGGTCAAAGCAGCTTGTTTCTTGATGTGTACGTGTGTGTCTGCTTGTTGGAACGGCGCAGCAGGAAGGGCGGCATGGGTCACCTGCCAGGTCACGTGGGGCATTCAGCCGAGATTTCTGCGGGCCCAAAGGGCACATTCCTAGCCGGAAGGGGCAACACACATCGCCTTTACACACACACAGCCGTGCATATAGCTCCAATTGACCTCTTCTGTGTGCCCACTATCGTTGCCACCTTCCTCATTCGGACGAGCCGCAGAACCGCTGTTTCTGACACTGCTCAGAAAGAAAAGGAGGCCCTTGGTGGGTGGCTTTGGGCATTAGCCCATTCCTCCCTGTATGCCCCCTTGGCTGGCAGCTGCGAAGGGTGATCCTTTTTCACCGTATATTTCGACCATATCGCCATTCATTCAAGATTTTGATGAATGAATTGAATAAAGACTCCTGATTTTTGATTCATCGAATTTGAAGACCTTACCCGATTCGGCTTCATTCAATTCAAGGGTCCCGAGGCCGATTCGACTTCAAAATCTTCAAATATCAGCCCTATGCGCAGCCATGCCGACAACAAACGCCTCAACCCGTCTTGTTCCCTTGCCAAGCTCACCGCAACGGGCATAGCCAACGACGGACTCTGCAACATCGCCCTGCTCGTTTTCGTAATGCCTTTGAGACCGATCGGCCCCTCGATGGCCTGGACGAGCCCAACCTGTCAGTAGCCGCTCTGCTCCCGTCAGCGGATGCTTGGATACAGGAAGCCAATCCTAAGATCCTGGCCCTGACTAACGAGCAAACAGCTCTGCCTAAGGGCTGCAGTGGCGTTTGAAGTAGGGAGTACCTGAGATTTTCAACTCTTTATTTAAATTTTTTTAATATAATACTCCTATAGCTAACTCCAAGCCCTGGCTGACCATAATCCTAGTCTAGACGCCCAAAGAGCTAACTAAAACTAACCCTAATTTCAGCATAAAAAGGTTGTATAGTGTAAAAGAGCTAAACAAGTCAATGTACTTGTCAGCTGCCACCAGCACCTCCATATATGGCCCACTTCCAGGTCATTTGTTGGAGTGTCACCTCACTTTTGCCTGAACAACACAGTGGTTTCCTCACAGTACTAGATACAAGCTCCGTTTTTACACCTTTCTTCTTTAGGTGAGCTCGCTACAGATGCCCCACTTTCTGTTTGCTCGTTAGTCAGGGCCATCGGCATTTTGGCGGTCACCCTTATATATACATGCCAGCTGCCACCGGCATCTTCATGGCATATAAGGTCCACTACCAGGTCACCTGTTGGAGTGTCACTTCGCTTTTGCCTGCACAGCCCAGTGATTTCCTCACAATATATATATATCTGGGCTTCTCGAGGGTCGCGCTGGTCTCCTGTGGCTGACACTTCCTGCGACCAGACATAAAATGACATTCTCCTCCATCGACCGCTCAACCGTGTCAAGCTCCCAAGGATGCTTTTGCTACAAAGCACAGCATATGAGCGACCGATTGCTCACGGTTCACGCAAACGCCGATGTCCTTCCTACCTGGATTCGTCGCCAAACGCGGACACGATTCACCAAGGCTCACCAATCGCCGAACAAACAAAGGCTGAGCCATCCGGACTTCCCACCGAGGAGATTCTGGCGAAACCTCTCCAAGCTGCATCTAACAAAAAACGCGTTGCGAGCATTAGACGGTGACGGAGGCGTCGGCCCTTCAAACTCGACGCTGAGACGGAGTCGTCGGCTTGCTGATCGACGAATCTCCGAGTCGACGAGCGACCAGCAGCCAGCCGAGAGTTTCCTTCGCAGCTGCTCCCCGACATCATCGAGACATATCCGTCGTTTCGCGTCACATGGTGGTCCAGATCTCAGGGATTTGAGAGGGGTAAGCACTTGCTTGTGCCGCGCTTTATCAAAATTAACACTTGCAGCACCGCTTCACTGGGCCAAAAGACAATATGGGCTTGCGAGAGTTGATTCTCGGCCGTCGAAAGCGAGGTTCTCAAACTCCTATTAAGAGCGGTGAGACACGAAACACGACCACAACAAAGAGCACAGGTCCATACGATGGTAATTTCCAGCAACATTTGATAAATCGTGGAGTCTACCCCGTCCGATATACCTATCCTGACGGCAAGGCCCTGCCGCGACCCGATAATGTGGACGAAATTAAGCGAGCACTTGGGCAACGCAGACCCTCACTTTCCCCCTCGCAATTCTCAGAGGCCGCGTTCGAAGCATTCCAGGATGCAGATACGCATGCTGCTAAGGAGGCGCAGGTCATGGCAAGAGTCATTCCAATCATTAAAGGAAAGGTAGAAGATCCCAAATGTGCTGCAGGACAGCTACCATTTAGGAACCTCGACCACTTAACTGATGGTTCGCTGGTGCCTGGGAACCCGGACATATACTATGGCGCGCGTCCCGAACAGCTTCGACCGGCAATATATGACGAGCTTGGCGGCCATATTATACCTTTAGCCCAGGACAGTCTCCCCGTGGCGCCGAACTTCTTTCTCCACGTGAAGGGCCCTGGAGGATCTCTAGCAGTCGCATCCCGACAAGCGTGCTACGACGGAGCACTAGGGGCGAGAGGTATCCATGGCCTGCACTCGTACAAGCAGTCGGAGCCACAATACGACAATAAGGCCTATACACTCACGTCAATATACCACGGTGGCCATCTCAAAATGTACACCAGTCATATGATACCACCATCTACGCCTGGAGGACGACCTAATTTTGCCATGACGCAGATCAAAACCTGGAGTCTGACTGCTGATGCCGATGCCTTTCGACAAGGAGCTGCTGCGTATCGGAACGGCAGGGACTGGGCAAAGCGACAGAGGGACGATGCGATCAAGCAAGCAAACGAGAGAGCAGCTGAGGCCGAAGCCGGTGCCTCTCCTTTTGGTGGTGGTTTGGGATTGAGCTTCGCAAGCAAGGCGTCGGCTGGCGAAACGATCGCCACGAGCCAAGGGACGATCGTCGATCCCGCTGCCAACATAGCACCCTCTTACGAGTCTGAGACCTCAGCAGATGAACCGTCGCTGGATGCTCGAGAATTCCGACCCGTCAAACGCACGAAATTGCATTCTCCGTGAAAGAAGCAATAGGATGGTAAGATGTTTTCGCCCTCTTGCAATGCCTACGCATAATTAATGTGGTGGTTTGTAGTTGCGAGCCCAATCAAGCGTTGGACAGATGGCGTGGTGACGGGCTCTTATGGCAAAGTTTATCAGTTCCTATACTCTTCCATTTATAGTACTCCTTCTATGACCGTATCAAGTTGTGTGCCATTGAACGGTAAACCATGTGGTCGCTGTGTTGCCTGACCCCTAGAGGGCAAGATAGACGTAGGGGAGTATGAGGCGGGCTGGGGGAACGAGGAATTGCGGGGTTAACAAGCCTCACTGGGTGTCGTAGATATTTGTCCCTGCTTTCTCGACTGCACCCTCTCCTGCGTTGCCGGCCGAGTTGTACATACAACTGGCTCCCAGTAAAAAGTCAAAAGAGTCGATGGAGGAGTACGCCAAGTACCACAGCGATATCCGGCGTCAGTTCTGCCAGGTTGAGAGTCGGCCTAATACGAATCCGGACTTGTGATCCCACCGCCGTAGAGGGATAGATATATTCCTGTCAAGTTCGTCCAATCTATATTAAACCACTCGATGTTTTTTATGCATCTTTAGGAATACGGCTTTATATTTTAGGCCAGTGTTAGTATTAGTCCTAGTTTTAAGCCTAGCTAGCTATATTATACGGAGACATGTTTCTTCGACCGACTTGTCTGCTATGCAGGGCAAAGTTGACCATCGTCACCTCCGTGGAGGCCCTGAAGCGTGCCAAGTCCTTTATGACACAGGCAACGACCCGTCAAGGATGGACGACGAGCTTTTCGAACCACGCCGAGAGCCCGGATGATGTCCGGAAGCAGCATTTGACGCTGGATGTCCAAGAAGACGGCCGAGGTACAACGGTACAGAGTGCCCCTCTCGGAGGCGGGGCCCTGTGGTCCCCTCAGCATCCAGTCAAAAAAAAACTTTTCTTGGGCACCACCGACGAAATCTCTCTTCTTCCTTCATCTTCACCCACCGTCGCCTCCCAACGCCTTGCTCCGTCGCCGGCGCTGCCCAGCGGCAAGATGGACAAGGACAAGCTTGCACAGCTGCTGCAGGCCAGCCAAGTTCGTAAGTCGACGTAATCTGGCCCAGCGGACAAGTCATCGGGCTGACGTCTCGTGCAGCCAACACGGAGCAAGTCAAGGCCGTCACGGCCGATCTCCAGAAAAATTACTACTCGCAGCCCGAGTCGCTGCTCCTCCTCATCGAAATCGCCCTCACCCACAGCCATGGTGCCGTCCGACAGCTCGCCGCTGTCCAGGCACTCCGCCTCGTCCCCAAGCACTGGGAGCGCACCCCCGAGGCCCAGAAGCCCCTCGCCCGCTCCCACCTCCTCGACGGCACCCTCAACGAGACGTCGTCGACCACCCGCCACTCCCTCGCCCGCCTCGTTGCCGCCATAGTTGGCCTCGACATGGAGCAGGGCCAAGGAGACGACTTCCTCAAGCAGCTGCTGCCCCTCAATAATAGCTCCAGCGTCATCGCCAGAGAAGTGGGCTCCTACATCCTCTTTGCCATGCTCGAGGACGATCCCACCCACTTCAGCGACCACACTCACCAGCTGCTCGACCTTTTCCAGGCCCGCATCGAGGACCCGGAGAGCAGGGAGGTCCAGATCAACGTGGTCCAGGCCATTGGCGCCATCCTCATGATCATCGAGCCTGAGGAAGACCCCCAGGCCCTCAAGGCCATGCAGGCCTTCCTCCCCAACTTAGTCAACATCCTCAGCGCAACCGTCGAGGCCGGCGACAACGACAAATACAAGACCGTCTTCGAAGTCTTCCACTCCTTTCTCGCCTACGACTCTGCCCTCCTCTCTCTCCACCTGCGCCATCTGCTGCAGTTCATGGTAGACCTGGCCGCCAACGCCGATGCTGACCAAGACGCCCGCACTCAAGCCCTCGGCTTCCTCATCCAGTGCGTCCGCTACCGCCGCATGAAGATCCAGGCCATGAAGGACATGGGCCCCCAGCTCATGGTCAAGGCCATGCACATTGTCACCACCCTCGACGCCGACGACGATGACGAGGACATGTCCCCGGCTCGGACCGCCATCAGCCTCATCAACACCCTCGCCAACGAGCTGCCTCCTCGCCAGGTCATCGTCCCGCTCCTCGACCAGTTCCCCTCCTTCGCCACCAACCAGAACCCCGGCTTCCGCATGGCCGCCATGCTTGCCCTTGGCAACGCTGCCGAGGGTGCTCCCGACTTCGTCTCGACCCAGCTGCAGCCATTGCTGCCTACCATACTCAACCTGCTGTGCGACTCGGATGGCCAGGTGAGGCACGCCGCACTCGTCGGTCTTATCCACCTGGCCGAGGAAATGGCCGATGAGATGGCCTCGCATCACGAGCAGATCATCTCGGCTGTCCTCAAAAACCTCGAGGCCGCCTCCCAGGGCTCCCCGGACAAGCAAAACGTGAGCATTGTTCGATGCGCATGTGGGGCCTTGGACACCTTTGGCGACGGCGTCGACACCAAGATCATGGCCCAATACGGCCCCAGCTTGATCGGGCCCATGGTCAAGCTCCTCGACCACGACGACTTTGGCGTCAAGGCTGCGGCTGCGTCCGCCATCGGTGCGATAGCTTCGTCCATGGACAAGTCGTTTGAGCCCTACTTTGAAGGTGTCATGAAGGCGCTCGCGAAGTTCGTCATGATCAAGGACAATGATGATGCCATGAACCTAAGGAGCTCCACCTGCGACAGCCTGGGTCGCATCGCCATGGCGGTCGGGCCCGAAGCCTTCCAGCCCTACGTCATGGACTTGATGAAGGCCAGCGAGGAGGCCCTGGGCCTCGACAACCCCAGACTCAAGGAGACGAGCTTTATTCTCTGGTCTAATCTGTCCAAGGTTTACCGCGAGCAGTTTGACCATTTCCTCGACGGTGTCTTCAAGGGCATCTTTGCTTCATTGGAGCTCGAGGAAGAGGAAATAGACCTTCCTGGCATTGATGTCAGCCAGCTGGGCGACGGTGCTTTGGTTGTCGGCGGCAAGCGCGTCAAGGTCAAGGCTCCGGACAACGAGCACGATCTCGCCATTGCCACCGGCGGAGATGACGAGTGGGACGACATCGAGGACCTGGAGAACCTCGGTGCCGTCACTGCCGTTGCTCTGGAGCAGGAGATTGCACTTGATGTCCTTGGCGACGTCATCACCAACTGCTGCAGCAGCGGCAACCTCGAGACTTACGCTGAGAGGGTCATTGACAAGGTTGAGCCCTTTGCCGAGCATACTTATGAGGGGTGTCGCAGGACGGCAATCTCCACCCTTTGGCGCACATACGCACGCGTCTTTCAGGTCTGGGAGGAGAGCGCCGGAGTCAAGTGGCAGCCCGGTATGCCTCCGAACCCCACGCCGCCGCCGTCCATCATCAAGATGAGCCAGACCCTCTACAAGGCCACCATGAGCATCTGGTGCGAGGACAGTGAACGGTACGTGGCCCTTCCAACCCCCTCCGATCAGCCCAATCAGCCTGTCGTTGGCCTTCTGCATGATGAACACTTCGCGTTATACCCAGCTCACTCAGACGCAACATGCGGTTGCTGAGAACACGTTTGATCTACTTCTGACTCCCATCGGCTGGCCAATGCTATCATAATACAACCCACGCTCGTGACATCTCGAGCATGTATCACTGACCGGATTGGACTAACATAGGTCTGTCATCACCGACGTAAATCGAAATGTCGCCGCCACCCTGAGAGCTTGCGGCCCCGCTGTCTTGGTTTCCAAGGACGACATGCTCCAGGAGCTGGTGTCGGTTGTGGGTCTCATTCTTACGCGCTCGCACCCCTGCCAGCAGGACCTGGGAGACGAGGAGGAGGAGCAGGAAGTCGACAGCGGATCTTCCGAATACGATTGGCTCGTCATCGACACTGCCCTCGACGTCGTGGTCGGCCTCTCCGCCGCCCTTGGCTCTGCCTTTGGCGAGTTGTGGAAGATTTTCGAGAAGCCAGTCCTCAAACTGGCCAGCTCCACCGAGGACCTGCACCGGTCCACGGCCGTCGGCACCATTGCCGAGGTGACAAAGTACACCGGCGAGGGCATCTCTCCGTTCACAGAGTCGCTGAGCCAGGCACTGGGCCGGCGTCTGACGGACCCGGACTCTCTGGCCAAGTCCAACGCCGCCTATGCCATGGGTCTGTTGATCTTGAAGTCGAACGACGTGAACAAGACGGTTCCCCTCTTTCCGCAGCTGTGGGAGAAGCTGGAGCCACTGCTGTCCATGAAGGAGATGCGCATGACGGACAATGTTGCCGGCTGCCTGGCGCGCATGATGATGAAGCACGCAGACGGCGACTTTGTCGCCCAGGCGCTGCCCGCCATTGTTAACGCCCTTCCGCTGACAGAGGACTACGAGGAAAACGAGCCCATCTATCAGTGCATCTACAACCTTTGTAAGTGACCCGGGGATTGGAAGGGTCTAGAACGAGTGAAGCACTGACGTATGGTCTTAGATGAGCGAGGCAACCAGACTGTGGAGCAGCTGACGCCTCAGCTCGTCGGGATCTTTGAAAGGGTGATGGGCCCGCCCGAGGACCAGCTGGAGCAAGACACCCGGGAGTTGCTGCACAGGACGGTCCAGACACTGTACAAGGCAAAGCCGGAGCTGCTCTCCAACAAACCTGGCCTGCTGCAGTTGGCCGGTGCGCAGTGAAAGTCGAATAAGTGGATCATGGACAGACCGGGCAACAGCGACGATGAAGACGAAGCCACGAATGATCTTCGACGAGTTTTGAAAAGAAAAGGGCCCTCGACGAAGGTCTCCAGAAGGAGGAAGAGGTGATACCACAGACGAGGCTGCAAAAGAAAGTGTAGACAAGGTTGTCGACGCCTCCCAACCGGGACGTTGTTTTTGCCGTAGACAGATTGTCCCATGAGGAGGCTTTATCCGGGAGGATGCAAGTCCCGACCGCCTACCCTAGGACTGGCGAGAATCGGAGACGTCCTCGCCGTGTGAGTGGTCGACTGGATTGTCTCGGAGAGCAAGCGAGATTTCTAGCAGGAGCAGCAAAGACAGGATTCAGCAAGAACTTCGAGGTAAGCCATCGATAGTATTGAAGGCCTGATATGTGGAGAAGACGAAGCATTCCACACAAATTCTATATTTGATGCATGCCCATGTCAGAACACCAAGAATGAAGACAGGGCGCCCTGCCGGCATCACCAGATGCGCTTGGCCACCATCTCGTAGCGGAAAACGCCCTGGTAGTCGCCCGACGTCTTTATCTTCTTATTGTCCTCGCCGGCCCTCTTGGCGCCCGGCAGGCCCTCTGACGCGTCGGCGTTTATCCAGCGCTGCCGGTCCTCGCCAATCTCCACCTCGGGCCGGCAGCCGACTCGCCGACCGCGCGTCTCGTATGTCTCGCGCTCCGCCTGGCCGAGCGCTATCATGCTGTCCTTTTGCTTCATCTTGGCGTAGCGGTTGCGCGCGTACTGCAGCAGGACCATGCCGAGGATGAGCTTGACGATGAGAAGCACGAGAAAGGCCATGAAGAAGACGACGACCATGGTCAGCGCGGCGATGAGGTCGTCCGAGGTCCACGAGTACCAGGGGCGCGAGTTGAGCGGCGAGCCGTACGGGTAGCCGTACGTAGCGCGGCCGAGCGAGTCTCGGATGAGGGCGTCGAAGCGGCTCAGCGCGGCAATCATGGCGGGCGATGAAGGCGTTGCAGACTCCTCGCTCAGCGACGTCTGCGTCGACTGCGGCATCGGCATCGGGATCTTGGTGGACAGAAACATGTGGTACGTCTGAACGGATGCGCGGATGAAGAGACACGACAGGGGAATCACGGCCAGCCCCAGGCGCCGCGTCAAGGCCGGAGTGGTGAATGCCTGCGGCTTGTCAGGGGCTGAACGAGGTGGCGGGGCGGACAACTCACATTTGCGTAGTAGTCCTTGCACAGGATGTCGAGCGTTCTGCTGTAAAAGGCAGGCTTGATGTTGTTAAACTTTGTCACGTACGCATGCTTGATGGTGTCGACCAGCATCTCACTCCCCACCACAATCAGAAACGGCGACAGGACCTCGCCGGACATGAGCCACGACGGCAACACGGTAAAGCTGTGTGGCAGTATGGACGGCGGATGGAGCGGCCCCGGGCCAGAGCCGTCTTCGTAGGCCGAGTCGACACCCGCGCCGGGCACGGAGAGGCCGCCGACCTCGACGACGTTGCGCATGCCGATGATGAGCAGCATGACCCAGAGCTGGAATCGCTCCACAATGTCGGCACACGTGAGCTGGAACAGGCTGTCTCGCTCAAAGCGCTTGAAAACGGTGCTCTTGATTTCGACAAACTGGTTGGAGAGAAGCAGGGTGAGGAGGGCGTTGGAGTACGAGTTGACTGCCACGTTGAGCGTGATGACCTGGTAGTAAAGGGCAATAGAGTGCAGGCAGTTGTAGACGAGGGCGAGCAGGAACATGGTCAGTGGCAGGAAGATCTTTGACCGTCCAGACGAGTTGCGCGACAGCGTCTCGGCGCTGAAGAGGCACTCGAGGATATCTTGGCCGAGGGCCGACAGGAGCCGGTCACCAACCTCAAGAATGTTGAATATGACGTAGAGCTTGATGGCTGACTGCGCGCGGACGAAATGATACATGCGACTGGCATCCAGCGTCATCAGAGCCAGTGAGCTGCAGATGATGACTGCCCCCTGCAGCAAGTCTGCCTTGTGAAAGGCCGACAGACTCGACGGCAGCGACTTGGTTCTGCGGTGGCGAAAGGCACCGGTCTTAGGCCCAGGGTCTCTGGCCTTGGGGAAGCGGAAGGGCTTTGACCGTTCTTCATCAGTGCTGTCCACGTGCGACTCGGCCCGTTGGCGCCCGCGGAGACGAAATGAGTAGGTCGGGCCGGCATCAGTCGACGACTCGGCGCCACTCATCCTGCTTCGCGACCGCTCTCTGTCCGAGGCATCGCTGGGCCTGCGCGACGGGCCTCGACCTCGTGCTCGGGACCAGAGTCTGCCCAGGCCATACCACACGAAGCCGACAAGCCACTCGGCCTCTTTTCCAATGACGTATCCCCACCACTTGACCAGGACCGCCAGGGCCAGGATGAAGCGGATGGGTAGAATGGTGAAGGTATGGAGCCATGCATCCAGACAAGCAAGGGCGCCAAAGTATAGCGTTCGCTCGAGATAGGGGGCGAGGAGCAAGACGTTTTTGAGTCGCTCGAGCTTGACGGCATTTGACTCGTAGGGCATGTCGTCTGTGTAGGAGTGATGGATGTAGAGGGGGCTCGGTCGCTGTGCAGCCAATTCGAGTTGTAGGTGCGTCGGCAGGGACATGGGCGGAAGCGGGATCATGCTCGGGGCAGGTGAGGGCAGCCGCGGGCCGGGACTGCCAGGGGCAGCCGGAGACTGCTGCTGCTGGGCGTTGGCCGTTTGCACCGCAGGCGAAGACGCAAGACCGTTGGCGAATTCATTGCTGCCTATATCCAGGGGAGGAGGTCGGCGGGCGGCGGGGCCGAAGGAGAATCGTCGCAGGGCGGATGCGCCATTCAAGTCATCGACGGCGGGGACTCGGGGCGTCGGGGGCGTGGACACGGTTCTGGGTGACTGCGGCCGGTATCCCGGGTCGTCGATCGGCCAGGAGCCTGTTGCCCCGAAGTCGTCGGCTCGGGGGTTGACGGAATGCTGCTTGTGATGCGGTTGAAGCAGACGATGGCGGATGGCCTGGAGCTGCTCGGGGGTCCGCGAGACGAGGTCATAGGCAATGGGGTGGCGCTGGGGAGCGGGGGCGACGGGCAGTGACTCGGGAGCGCTCGTCAGTCGCCGGACCTCTGCAGCAGACAGCCGGGCGACGTTGTCGTTGCTCAGCGCTTTTGTGACGGTGCCGCTGCCGCTCCGACGCTTGGCCGAGTGCGACTCGGAGCCAGAGCCTCGGCTCCCCGCCCCCTCGTCGCCGCGCCGGCCGGGCAAGGCCGGGGACTGGGAGCGTCCTCTCGCAGTCGGGTTGTCAGCCTCGCACGAGGCGCTCCGCGGGGGCAGAGGCTCGCTCAACATGGCGCCGTTGGCCGAGGGTGTCGAGTCCGAGACGAGGGCTCCTCCATTGGTGACGCCGGCAGCAGCAGCTAGGGAGCGGCGAGGCTTGATGGGATCGGCGGATGCTGCCATGACCAGGCCGCTGGGACCATGCCTGCGCGACTCGGGCGCGATCCAATGAGGGGTGGGCAATGCGGTCGGTCGCTGTGATTGGAGGCTGTGATGATGCCAGATGTGCGTTGAGGTCATCGAGCCTCTCTTAGGTAGTTAAGCAGACACCTCGTTGACTAAGCCCCGGCTACACTGCCGATACTGTACAAGTACGTAGCGTACAAGTACATATTTCTCTCCTCCTCAACACATGGAGCTTAAGTGCTCAAACCGTCTCGATTCTCTAGCTAATAACACGCAAAAGGCATCTCCTGTCTTCACCACGCCACCGTTGGACCTCAGGCGTCATCGAGAAACACGTCAAACCAGGTGATGGCCTGTTTCAACGCCTGCTCCTTGGCGAACCTCTGCACCTTGACGTCGGCAGCCCCTCGCACGGCGAAGCCATGTTCGACGCCGCAGTACAGGTTGATCTGATAGGGCTTCTTAGTCTTGAAGAGAATATCCTCGGACCGGTGCCGCTTGTCGGCCGGGAAGATGGCGTCCGTCTCAGCAGCGGCAATGGACAGCGGGCCGCCGATGGCTGCGAGCTCGTCCTCGTCGACAAACGAGGGGTGCGCGACGAAGCCGCAGTCGATGCCGTGTTTGTAGTGACGCACGACGTACTTGACATGGCGCCGTCAGTACATGACCTCCGGGAGAGAGGCAGGCGGCCCAGACTCACCTTGGCGCCGAAGCAGTAGCCCACGGCGGCAATCTTGGTGATACCCAGGTCTCGCATGGCCTTGATGCCGGCCACGACAATGGGGTCGACGGCCTCGGTCGTGTGCGGGTTCTTGCCGTCAGAGCCGTGCTGCATCCACTTGGCAAAGTCGAAGCCGTCGGGCCTGTTGAGCGGCATCGGGTCGCTGTTGAAGAGGTCCAGCACGAGCGTCGTGTAGCCGTTGGCGGCAAAGCTGTCGGCCATGAGCTTGCTGTTCTGCCAGATGCCGATGACGTCGGGCAGGTAGAGGATGCCGCAGCCCTTGCGCGCCTTGGCCTCGGACGACGCCTTGGCCAGGTACGCGTCAATCTTGCCGTCGACTTTGATCATCCCGCCCGTCGGCTCGCCCCTGTTGCCGTCAGCCATTTGTGTCATGTCGTGTCTTTGGCCGGCCTGAGAGATTTGTGCTTGTCCACTTGGTACAGAGGAAGAGGCATATTCACACGCAGCGACATGGACGTACTCGAAAAGGGTGCCGACGGTGCAACACGCACCGGGAGCATGTGAAGCCATCCTGCCTCTCTCTCTGTCTTCTGCCCCGCGCGATGGTGACGAGACACGTCAATGGGCGAGACCTGTATCTGTCGCCGAGCCGCAATTTGCTGGTAGTCAGCGCTCGTTGACGGACGGCCGAGGTGGGGAGTCGGGGTCTGTGACGCCATTACGTTACGCAACCCCTCCTCCTCTCTGCCTGGCTCGGGACGCAGAGCATCTTATTCATACTGTGCCGTACAGTACAGTCATGACCAGCTGCTCTGCCGTCCCTTCCGGTGGCCTTGGGACGCGGGACGGACAGTAAGCCGAATGGCCCCACCTCCTCCGGGCCGATGCTGCGGTCCCTCCGCCATCACGTTCCCGACGCTCTCATGCTTGCAAGTTGCCGTCACGAAGCCGTAAAATGCCATGCCATTCTATCGCCGGGTATCTTGGTGCCGTGAGTCAAAATAGAAAGCAAGAGATGCAGATGCTGACCCCTGCCGCGTCACTTTGTCCGAATACCCTTGGCCTTGCGCTTCTTAAACACCACCGGTACTGTCCCGCCGTCAGTTCCCGCGGTATTGGCACCCAGGGCCAGCCCTTGGCCAGCCTGCGTGTCAACCTCCTGCTTGATCGGGACGCCGTCCGCCTTGACCCCGTCGACCCTCGTGTCTTGGCCCTCTTCCCTTTTCACTTGAGTGCCATCGTCCGCAGCCTTTTCCTCTTTGAACACCCCATCCCCGTCGCTGGGCCGCTTCTTGAGAGGGATCGTCGTCCCGCTCAACAGGGCGTCCAGTTCCGGATCCTCGCCCTGCGCCATCATCTTGGAGTCCCTGCCCCATCTCCGCGGCTTCTTGAAGAGCCGCTCCAAAACCTCCTCCTCCTCCTTGTGCTCCTCGGTAGCCTCCTCCCGCTTCCGCACCCCTGTCGCCACTGTCTCCGTCTTTGTGCTCCCCTCCTCGCCCTCGCTCGCAACGACGCGCGAGCTCGTGACGGTCCATTCGCCAGCGATTGCCATCTCGGGCCGGAAACTGCTCGGTATCGCCACGCCGAGCTCGGCGAGCTGCTCGCGCTGCTTCTTCAGCTCCGACTCGGTGGGTGCCGCGGGCTTGATCAGTGCAGCGTTTGTCGCCGCCCGGGCACCGCTGCTGTACGAGACGACGCCGTTGAGCCGTGCGATCTCCTGTTGCGCGCGCGCCTTGTCGCGCTCCTCCCGCTCGTGGGCGTAGTGCAGATTGCGCAGCGACCGCTTGAGCGCACCTTGATGCCGGGCCGTTGCCTCATGATTCTGTTTCTCGAGTTTGGTGTCGCGCACGTAGCACGAGCAGTGCTTGCACCAGTATTTGGGCGTCGATTTCCAGTGTTCCGACATGTTGGGCTGTGGGATATTTCACCGAGAGGCGCGATGTGGATGCTCGAGGGTCTGGCTCGGCATAAAATGTCCACATGCAGCTTGCTTATGTAATTGACTGTAGGTGGACTCCGTAAAGGTGAAGCCTACCCTATATCACGAGCTGCCTTGGTGGTTTGGTTCATCGAACACCCTTCCCTGCATTTTTACTTTCTTGGCACGCAAGTGTTAAGGAAGTAGCCTATCCATACAGCTTTTCGCTTAACAGTGCTCTTGAAAATTCCGCAACAGCGCCGCGCAAAGCGCCGGCAGCGGCCATGGCACCAGCCTCAGGTTCGCGCGCCGCTCCTGTGCTGTCGACATACAATCGCCACCTGATCTAGCAGCCCGTGCATCTCAGCACCTACTGTCCTCTCCGGCGGAGGCTCGCCCAAATGTCTCAACCCTGGCGGCTCAGCAGCTCCCTCGACCGACGTCTCCCAGCGACACGCCCAACGCTGCCGTCGCGGAAGGAACGCAGCCGGAAATAATCCCGAATGGCCCTGGTTCGACCGGGTCCACGGAAAATGCACCTGTCTCCATCATCGAAGCGGCTACAAAGATCGCTCGCGACCAAACGGCAGCCCATGATGCCAAGCTGGCAGTCTTTCGGGCCTTTAGCGAATCATTCGAACAGACAGCCAAACAATTCACGTCCGGCTCCCACAATAGCATCGCAAAGCAAGTTGCCACCAAGTTTCTGAACCTCTGGACTCAATCGCTCGCCGACCTTGAGGAACCACCGAAACCTACGTACAGCAGCGTTCTCGCATCCGGCAAAACGACACAAGGACAGCTGGCCATTACGGCCTCCGCCCCACCACAGCGAAAACAGCAAACCACCACTCGTCTCCAGGACGACCGCCCGTGGTCCCACCCAAGGAAGACCTGCGTGTCTTTGTCCGACTTGACGCCGATGCTCCGGCCCGAAACCATGAAAGATACGCTATCCGGGCCCACATCGCCGCTAGAGTCGGCATCGACCTACGCCGCATCCCGGCAGCCTTCCCGGTAAACACGGGTTGGGCCATCCTGGCATCGGATGTGGCCACGCGCGAACTACTCGTGCAGCGACAGGCGGATTGGGCCGTAGATCTGGACGCGACGGCCGTAGAGATTAGCCAGAAATGGCATTCGTATGCCGTAGCCGATTGCCCCGTAGGCTCACGGACCTACGCGGCGTTGAGATCAACTTCGATGAGGCGGTCAAAGAAGAAATTGCCTGCCAAACCGGACTGAAGCCCATCAGCATACGGACCTCGCGACACGACTCGGGCGATATGCCTACCAAGACCCTTATTGTATCCTTCCTGGAACCCACGCAGAGACCCTGGCGACTGTTCGGCGCCAGCCGGTTCGCCCGCTATATCGACAAGCCCAGCATTCCTAGCCAATGTGACAAGTGCTGGGATTTCCACGCTCGACACAGCTGCGATCGAACGGCGCGCTGCAGGCGTTGTGGCAAAACCGGCCATCGTAGCCAAGAATGCACCGCCCTCGAGCAGTGTGCAAACTGCCTTGGACCCCATTGCGCGGATGACCCCAAATGCCCTGCCCGCCCCAAGCGCGTTCACGGCATGGTCCGGCGCCTGACGAAGGAGGAGAAGAGCCTGGTACGGCAGATGGGAGTTCAGCTCTGCGCAGCAGAAGCGGCGAACTCCAAAGGCCAGAGTGTCCGACCAGTCTGATCAGAGCCCTGGCAGGCCGCAGATACTTTCCTTGGAGTCAACGGCGCCGCGGGCAGCTGGAGGAGATGGAAGCTCCGACATGGGCGCCATTTACGAGCCAGCCGCGCCGTCAACCCCATGCATCGTTGTGGCCACAACGCCGCCGCATGTAAGGGACGGCGACCAGTTCCTCCCTGTCGTCCCATCGAAGAAACGACGCACTAGTCCTGTGACGCTACCCTAATGCCTCGCTGTTTTCCACGCAATCGAAGCGATAGGAGGATCTTGCGAATCTTCCAAGCCAACGTAGGCAAGATTCCGCCGGCACACGATTGTGCCCTTGCGTTGGCCGACTCGGAACAATACGACATTATTTTGTTGCAGGAGCCATGGACAGGACTGAAAGATGGCCGATGCCTCACTAAGACGCATCAGGCCTACGACACCTTCTCACCCGTCAACGACTGGGACGGCCGCGACACTCGCCCGAGAGTCATGACATACGTCCGGCGTTCCGCAGGTCTCGTCGCTGATCAAAAGAGACCTGCGGCGACTCGTGACATCCTTTGGCTCACCGTCAACGGCATAACAGTCGTCAACTTCTATCGGCAGCCGTACCACGACGGAGCCCTTGAAATCTTGCTTCAGTGGACCGTACCGGACAAGTGTCTTGTTGCTGGTGATTTCAATGCCAAACATCCCAGCTGGCAGGCCGGTCGACGAGAGGACCGCGGCGAAGAAATAGCGTTTTGGGCAATGGACAATCGACTCGGCTTACTGAATCCTGTCGATGTCCCGACCAACGCACACGGCAATACGGTTGATCTCGCCTTCTGCAACATACCTCTGGCCGACGCTGTTGTCGAGGATCATCTAGCAACCGGCTCCGATCATTTTACCCTTAGTATCACGCTGCCAGGACAAGTTCTGGCACCCCTTCCAATAGGAAAGATCCATCTCAACTCCGACGAGGAATTGAAGCGATTCATTGAATTAGTGGAGGCCGGTGCCGCCTTCATCCCGATCACCACGGCATCTCCTTCCGAGCTCGACAGCTTTGCGTCGGCGCTCGTGAACCTTCTTGGTTGTGCAGCCAGAGCTGCCGGTCGACCTGCCCGTAAGACTACGCATGGTGCGCGGTGGTGGACTGAAGAATGCGCAAAGGCGGCGGCCAATTACCGCGCGTGGAGGAGAGTTCACTCTCGGCTTCGACCGAGAAGTACAGCTAGCCAAGAGGAGCTCCATAGCGTGGTGCGCCGGGCCAAGCGCCTTTACTGGCGTAACTTGATTGACAGCTTCACCGATAGCGCCTCCGTCTTCAGGGCGGTCCGCTGGCTGAAGTCTCCAGGTCCGTTTCAAGCTCCTCCTGCAAATTGACGACCGAGTGTATGAGACGCAGCTGGAAAAGGCCACCGCCTTGCGACAAGCCACTCTGGAACGGCGCACGGCGAACGACGACATCCCAGATCCGTGGATCTCCGTGAACACAGATAGGACGATACCCTTCACCGACCGAGTCTCTCCGGAGGAGACCCGCGACGCCACGCTACGCACCGGGAATACGTCCCCTGGTCCCGACAATATTACGGTGCGGATGCTCCGCGCTGTCTGGCATGCGATCGGAAGTCTCGTCCACCAGCTATATCAAGGCTGCCTCAGGATTGGCCACCATCCGAAGCCCTTCCGAGAAGCAGAAGTGGTCATGATTGCCAAGCCGGGGCGCAGGGATCTCTCTACACCCCGCGCTTGGCGCCCCATCTCCCTTTTGTCCTGTCTCGGCAAGGGCCTCGAGCGGCTCATCGCACGGCGTCTAGCGTGGGCCTCGGTCCATTTCGGCGTACTACACCCACAACAAGCCGGCGCGCTCCCGAAGAGATCGGCCGTGGATCTCGTTGCTGCCTTGATTCATGACATCGAGGAGGCATTTGCCTGCAAGCAGGTTGCAACATTGGTGACTTTGGACATTCAGGGCGCCTTCGACACAGTCCTCCGCAACAGATTGATCATTCGCCTACGGGAGCAGGGTGGCCACCGAACCTCGCGCGATGGGTCGGCTCGTTTATGCAAGACAGGTCGGCACGCATCCGCTATCAAGATATCGCAACGAATTCATCGCCTCTCCAGTGCGGGCTGCCACAGGGATCGCCAGTCTCGCCGATCCTCTTCCTACTGTATACGGAACCAATCTACCGCTTGGGCAGCTCAAAAGGGCGTTTCGGCTATGCGGACGACACTGCCATCCTTTGCGTCGGCGATAGCCTGGATGAGACGTCCGCCGAAGCATCTCATCATGTGCGTGAGCTTGTATCGTGGGGCGCCGCCAACAGGATCTCCTTCGACCCTGAGAAGACAGAAGTGATGCACTTCTCTCGAACGACGCCCAAGACGGCGCCGCCAGTGCTCCATGGCGAATTTGAGAAACGGCCGGGCCGGGCGATGCGTTGGCTCGGCGTCTGGCTCGACAGCACTCTGTCTTTCAAGACTCATGTCGAGAAATGGACGGCCAAAGCGCAAGCAGTCGCCTTCCATCTCAGGAGACTGACAAACACCAGGCATGGTCCTCTACCGAGCGCTGTGCGACGAGCGGTCTGCGCTTGCGTCATTCCAGTGCTGCTCTACGCGGCGGAGGTCTGGTATCCTGGTTCTACGCGCCCGCGCTGGACCAAGCCGGGCAAGGAAGGACCGTCCAGGATCGGACACCTCGTAAAGAAGATGAGCAAGGCACTCTACACATCTCTTCGGGCTATCCTGCCAGTGTGGAGAACTACACCAACGAATGTTCTGCACCGGGAGGCAGGGATACCGCCGGTCCCTCTGCTGCTCGAGGCGCGCCGGACTGCATTTGCTGCGCGTCTCAAATCCTGGACGAAGCTCATCCGCTCGTGAAGCGCACGTCGAGGCCAAAAGCCCCTATACTGAATGAAATGATCAAGCTGAAGTACCAAAAGCAGCCAAAACCCTTCCGGACTAGGCTGCGGCGCTCCGACGAATTGCTACCAAGCTGCCCAAGGCCTGCCTTGCTGCAGCGCGGATTTGTCGAAGAGCAGACTGCGCCTCTGCAGAGTGCATCGAAAAATGAGACGGCGAAGAAATTTCGCGATTGGCTCCAGGCACTATCGCCCCGAACTCTGGTCGTCTATTCCGACGGGTCCCGTTCTACCGAAGGCCACGCCGGATATGGCTATGTTGTTCATCGGGACGGATCCACCGTCTTGCGCGACAAGGGCCGTCTCGGGCCCGCCGAGATTTTCGACGCTGAGGCGAAAGGTGCGTTGGAGGTTGAAGGCTGCGGTGAGCCTTCCAGAAACTGACCGCATCTTTGTCTGCCTCGACAACCTTGCGACCGCAACATGCTTACGGGCACGCCGAGCGACTCCTCGCAAGAGGTCTTCCTTGAGTTTCAATCTTTGGCGCGAAAATACGGAGCTGTGGAGGTCCATTGGATCCCCGGCCATGCTGACATCCCAGGCAACGAGGAGGCTGATGCTCTGGCAAAGGCGGGAGCATCACTGCCAGAACCCGCTGATAACGTCCCGACGCTAGCGCACCTGCGAAAGATTGCCCGACAGCAGCCGGAAGAGGCTTTCAAGGCCTGGTGGGAAGCCTCTGCGCCGGAGCGATACAGAGACCTGAGGCTTAAAGCCACAACCAGCTGCCCGTCAGAATTGGCGCTCTCTCGGCCCCTGCTTCGTAACTTGCTTGCAGCAAGAACCCACCATGGGGATTTTGCTGACTACCACGAAAGGTTTGGTCACGACAATGCGCGACTGACGTGCTCGTGCGGAAGACGAAAAGAGCCAGCACACATCTTTTACTGCAGAAAGGTTGCGCCACGGCATCGTATGCGGCTTGCACCTTGGCCGGCTGCAGCCATCAACCGCGCAATCGGCAAGGACTTTGACAAATTCGTCAGGCTGGCGAAAGCGAGCTCCTTCTTCGGAGGATCTGCCCACGCCACTAGACGGTCATCATTCTCCTCTCTCACCCTACCTTTTCCTCTCAATCCTTTCTGTTACCTGCTCCGATCTCGGGCGGCGTCAAGGTCTCGCGACCATGCGATCGCCGAGGTCATCAAGGGCTGCAAGGCCCCAGAAGCAAATTGGCTGATCTGACCACGGGACAGCTTTCTCTTCATGCCTGGACGTCCCGCTGACGGGCAACAGGTTTGTCATGAGCGCCGTTGAGCCGATGAAATGCTGGATAGTGGGTGAAGTGTACGATATGTAGCATGTAGACACCTGCTAGCTCAGCACGTCCTGTGCTCCCCTGCGGAGACCTGAGCGACCAAAAGTTGCTGGACGGAAAATACACTAAACTAAACTAAACTAAACTAAAGTTTGGTTCATCGAAACGACCAGTTTCAAGAGATGAAAGAAACAGATGTATGTGCCAATATTAATTATTTTTATATTTACCCGACCAGTTGGAGCGCGTCTTCTCCATGCCCATGCTTTTTGCCCATGAGATCATCAAACCATCCATGCTTCTTTTGTCGCGAAGCAGATTTGATGTTCAATTGAACATGTCACCTGAACAACAGGTGGCTTGATTTTTCGTGACAGTTATGAGCCCGGGAGGAGGGGCTAACCCCTCCTGGAACTTCCGGTAACTGCGCACGACCACCTAGGCTAGCGCGCACCCCGACGGAGTCAGTGTTCGAGACCTGCACCTGTGTAATGCCATAGCCAGAGCCCGAGGCACTGTCGCAGAGTAGCCCGAATGGCACAAGGCAGAGAGGGCCCAGAGCTAAAGCGAGAGTGGTCTCAGGAATCCCAGGCTAGCCCGTGATCCCTGAGGGGGTGTGTCGCGAAGCAGATTTGATGTTCAATTGAACATGTCACCTGAACAACAGGTGGCTTGATTTTTCGTGACATCTTTTGGTGGCATTATATCGTCCATTTGCTTTTACAGTTCTCCCACCCAAATACGACCAGGACTCTTCGATTAATTCTGACCATCTCTCACCGGCATGCTGTCAACGGCAAAGTTTGCTGCGTATCCAAAACAACCTATCTCCCATCCCAAGTCAATCATACGCTGGTTCCTCCACCCAGCTCAGCATTAGTACAAGAAAACGACAATGCCAATGGCGGCCGTGATCAACGAGGCTGCAGGGCCGGGTATAGCCATCTTGGCACCGGCCTGAACTGGAGAATTGCTGGGCACGTTGCTTGGGGCCTGGGGCTGCTCAGGAACTTGGGTCGAAGACGGCCGAGCAGCCGCCGCCCTGGTCGACGTCTCGAGCCCAGTGACAGACGACGTGGCCACCTCTGATGGGGGGACCGACTCGACATCAGGCGAGACTGCGGAGGTGGCCTCGGGGGTGGGAGTTGGGTTTCTGTCGGCTGGAGGAGCAGACTCTACCTCGGGCGAGGCAGTTTCAGAGGCGGTAGACTGGGGGGCAGCAGTCTCGGGAGGCGGTGCCAGAGGAGCGCCGTCGTCGTCCTGGGACACAGGAGGGGCCGTGGGAACGACCGACGGGGCCTGGGGCTGCCCATCGGCGATCTGTGAGACTGGGTTGACGGCAGCAGCGACGGACGTGATTGGAGGCGCCTGGGCGCAGGGGGTGGTGTGAGCCTGGATCTGACCATCACCAATCTGGCAAATGGGCACGGGGACCTGGGTCTGGATGACCTGAGGCTGGCCGTCGGGAAGCACCGTCACCATCGTCGTGGCCACCATGCTGGTGCCGACGACGCTGTGGCCGCCCGTCTGGTCCTCGCTGCCGGTGTCGCTCAGGGGCGCAACCTGGATGCGGATGGCATCGCACTGCGGCGCCCAGTGGCGGTCGTAGAGGTTGTAAAAGTTGCCCGACTTGCAGCGGTAAAAGATGGTCGTATCGCCCAGGGCCAGGGACCCGTTGTTGAAGACGCAGAAGCCTCCGGTGTAGATGGAACCCGCTTGCGGAGGGCCGTCGAACTGGAACTGATAGTTGGACGCAATGTAGCCCGTCCTATTCTGGGCATCGGTCAGGACCGAGTCTTTCAGCTCCATGACCAGGGCGCCTTCTCCGGCAACGGATCGCTTCTGGACTGCCTGCGGAGACAAGAGTTAGACACGGTGCACGCTGGCTTGGGCCGGTCTTGCTCACCTCGTCGGATGTTGCCGTCTCGTTGGTCAGCGCCTGAACTTCAATCTGGAACTTGACATTGTACGAGGCCTGGCATCCCTCGGGGTTTTCGGCAGAAGGCTTGACCTGGTCGATGACAGCACCGCTGGCGTCAGTCGTTGCCGAGCCGGTGGCGGCAAGGCCACCTAGGACAGCCAGCGAGGTCCACCTCATCGTCACCCTGCAGATCCAGTCAGTCTGGTCCTCCCTCATACACTCATGCTCCTGTGCTTGTGTGTTGCCAAGGGCCGCGAGGAGAAGGGAAACTCTTGCTGCTGTGCATGAGCCGGCCACAAGAGACCAAGTCTGGGTACTTGACGGATATCGCCGGGAGGGAAAAAACCGTCAAGAGGGAGGTGGGAGCCTGGAATGTTGATCCTTGCGTACCTTGGCAGGCTCTAGACTGAGACAGGACTCGGGAAGCGCGCGAGAGAGGCTGGCGATGAAACGGAGTGCTATTCCTGTAGCGATGGCCCGACTTGTTGCTGCAAGTGATTTGACCAGGCGGCGGGGGTTTGTCGGTTGATCAGTTTGGGTTGGGCCCTGAAGCGATCACGCCTTGTATCCCTTGAGGAAGCGGATAGGCAGGTGCCGGAGTCGTGGCCGAGAGCGAGGGTGGTGAGGAAGTAGGAGTTGCTGGAGTCGAGAAAGATGGCCGATGGTTGAGAGTAAAGAGGCCGAGGAAGATAAGAGGACAGGGCCGAGGAGGAGCGAAGAGCCGAAGAAGGAGGAAAGACGGGAGAGGAGAAGAGAGGGAGGACGGGAGCTCAAATATCCACGAGTATACGGCAACAGGTATTCGTGGAGGATGGCTTATAAGTGGAACGGAGTTGGTGGATAGGCAGGCATGCAGCATGCTAGATGGATCTTCTGTCTTCGTCCCCCTCTTCTATATACTTAAGCACGCACGTAGGCACGGTTCATAGAGACTTGTATGGATCCGTGGGAGCGACTCACACGCCATGTCACAATGGCTATGTTCAGACATGACGGACAAGGGGCTGGCCGGTCCATCTCTTCGCAGCAGCGGCCGGGGTGGGTGAAGGCGATGCGCAGCCCCCACTGAGGATGCGAGAACAGCCACGGCCAATGCTACTAGTACATACAGTAGCTAGCAGGTGAGGTGTGTGGGAGGAAGAATAGGACGAGGGCGGGCCACACAACGATGGGGAGGGGGGGGGGGGGGCTGGGGGGGGGAAGTGTGAGTTTGGATCGATCCAAGGTTCGAAGGCAGGCAGGTCGAGGCGCGCGCTACTCTGACTTTGATCGGCCGCTTGCTGCTCAGTGCTTACGGCGTGCCAGCCTCATCGATCCTGTTTGCCTATCAGGTGTGCTTGCATGTATACTGTTTATACATGCAGGATGAGAAAAGAAAAACTGGTCCATGGATGGGGAACCTGGACGGAGCACGGCGAGCAATGACGGAGTTCTACGAGGTGTTGCTCATGTTGTCCGCAGGATCACTACTCGCGAGAGCGCGTTGGATGGAGCAAGTCGAGTGGATGCAAGAGTGGGCTCTTCTCCCCTTACATCAGTTGCCAGTCACGACATCGCTGGTATATATCATGGCCAGTATAGCTATACATTGTATTGCTATGCATTGCGAACCCTATGTGGATTCGTGCAGCACTGTATGCCGGCGTACGGACTCAGGCCGCAAACTATCGTCTATACATGCTGTTCCGTACTTGGCGAGGGATTATCGCCAAGAAAGGGAGAAACTCGCTGGACAGTCCACATCCTGTTGCCATACAATGGAGAGCGGCGTGGATCACTGGGGGCCATTATGAGCGGCGGTAGCCGCCTGACCATCTATGGAACGCAGACAAGCCGCAAGTACAGACATGCAATGCTTTCGCTCTCCCCTGGACATGAGAGAGAAACGAGAGGGGGTGCAAGTGCCGATTCCCACCCCGGTTGCTGCAGAAGGCCAAGCAAGTCATTGAATCACTAGATGGCTATCAGCCGGTGGCGAGCAGTTGCGGAGCTGAGACAACATCCGGGCAACGGACCAGCGGCACAGAGCTAGAACGCAGGCCAGGGCCCAATCGCCCAATCAAAGGTCAGAGGCAAATCATGGGCGCGCGGTCCCGACTGCCCGCGGTGGCTGAACGGTGCAAAATGTCTCACCAAAATTTTAGGCTCTAGGCGGCCATTGGTGGTGGAGTCCCCAGCCTCGTCCACGTCCGTCCTATAAGAAAAGAAGGAAAGAATTGCGCGAGAGGAATTGCATGTCCCGGCGGAAGAGGCGTTGTAACGGGAGGGCCGCCGGGAACCCTTTCCGCCGGATTCCCCACCGGCGGGCCAGCATAACCAATACATGACTCAGTACTCTGGAAGTTGCTGCTCGAGTGGGTGGCCGACAACTGGCCAGTTGCAAAGTCTAATAATGCCTGCTCACCGTGGCAGCTCGGGACTCTCCCGGCATGGGCCAAGGGATGCCTCAGTCGATGCTCAAATCGACGAGTCTCCAGGTCAGTTAACAACAGGCGATGACGCCCGGTCACTGATGAGAAGAAGCCGGCCATTGACTTGCCTGGTCTACCTCCCTATGTGTGTACATGCAGACATGGGCGGTTGACGAGAGGCATGCATCCCTCCATCAACGGGCATTGTGTCCCCCGCGCCGGGGCATCAACCCCGCCGCCGCTACGGAGTAGGCCAAACGCTGATGGCAGTTGGCAGCCGGGGACTTGCTGACTAGGAGCACGGGCAAAGGATCCGTTGTGTGTGCGTGTGCGTGTGCGTGTGGAGAGGCGGAGCAGAGGAGGAGAGAGGCTATTAATTATTAGAGCTACTGGACTATCGGATAGATGGAAGCTCCATCGAAAACTTGCTTCGGGGCAACGCCAGTGAGCATCCAGTCAAGCCAAGTTGACACACCAACGCGCGTTCATGTCGAAAAAGCAAGGCGCTTGACCGAGGTAGTTGCCGACAATCTTGGAGCAATAGTCTTAACTAGTCTGTATGTACGTGGATGCCGACCACCTCTACCAGTCGAGGCCTTTTGCTCGGACCTTCGCACGTCTTGCTGAGGTATCCCTCTGCTCCATCACCATCATTGTGAGCCGCCGCGTGCAGCCGAGTCACCGCACGCCGGCCGGGTGGCTGGACCACCCGTTGTGGACCACCCGTCGTGGACCACCCGTGGCCCGTGCGGGGAGGCTGGCGGCGTGCGGAGAGGTGACAGTGCGAAATGGACCGCCGATGCCGCCGTTGGCCCGCAGCCAGCCACGGTAAGCTGGGGGGGATGATGACGCAGGGTTGATCTGACTGCTTGCTTTGAGACTTGAGACGGTGGGAGTGGTGGACTCCATGAAGCCGCGAGCTTGCACGGGCACACGTGGGAGTCGACATCTGTGTCACCAGCCAACTGATCTTACTGTAAATATGAACTACGGATAAAGTGCTTGCGATAATGCATCGGATAGATGTCAACGCATCACGTCAAGGCCCAAGGGAGCACGGCGCATAACGGACCGCTCGGTGATTGCTGTACCGTGCATGCACGGCCCCCAACATCCATGACATCGCGTGCACAGAGATAACTGCGCACACTGCACGCAATCTCCTTTGCATCAATACCGTCAGGTTGCGATTGTTGACCGTACGATATGCCTCGAGCAGGAATGAGCGTCGCCGGGCTTACACGTGCTCCTTGACGGAAACAATAGCCCACCCGCTTTGCATTGATTCAGACATGCTGTATCCGTACTTAATACAAAAGACGATCGACTATGCTAGCTACCGGGACTCATCTTCTCTCCCTTGGCGCCCCCTCGTTGCAAATCCGATATTCTCGGCGAAGTGGCCTCGGGAAGAAGAAGGGATGACACACGACCCGCCCAGGCGCCACCTAAAGGGACGGATCGGACCTCTCTCCGCCACGCTCTGTGGCCAGGCACCGACGCGGCACGGCGGCCACCGCCAGCATATGGCTTGTGTTCCCAGTCCTGAAATGAGGAAGCCCTCTATCCATCACGACGTAGATTTGTATGTAGCAGCCAATGCAAGTCACTGGTCGGCCTCCCTGGAACCCCCAAGGAGCAGCAGCATGGAATGCTCGAGCGTGGACGGCAATGCAGGAACAGCTTGCTCCCACGCCAACTGCATACCTTTCTACATACCTATTCTCTATTCACGGTACAATTATAGTCCCCATATGCCCAGGGTGCCCAGCTTGGCGTTAAATCGTGCCTCCTTTTTCACCTTCTTTCTTTCATGGCCCAGGGACTACGAGAGGCGGGACTCCGCGGCCGATGATGATGAACGAGAGATCTCGGTGGCAATCCTGTGCGTGCACTGGTTTGCAACATGGCCCGATGCTGTTTAGAAAGGGACTGGTTCCTATTTTTACGTATAATACGACCGAGACACCTCCAAGACAAAACTGGGCGACAGGTTACACGTCAGCCCAGTTACTACGGTACAACAAGTGCGAGGCACCGGCCCCACCCGGCCCCCGGCGCCGGTCCCGAGCTGGCGGCCCTCAACGGACCGCAACTAGGGACACGCGTATACACGTCTAGAGCACACCTCGGCGCGTTTATATCCCCTAGCCCTGGATTACGGCGGGCCGCGACCACGCCGTCGCTAACTTCGAAAGACACCAGCTGTCTTGCAAGCTTGGCCGAGGCTGCTCACACAAAACAGCGTGTTTCGACGGCCCTCTCTCGGCCAGGCTTCCATCGTGTTTCTCCCGCCCTGCAAATCCACCTCAGCGCCCCTTGGCCGTTGAGCCCCTTGTGAGTCACAAACATGTTTTCGAGGTTGCTTGAGGAAGCCCATGGACGCTAGCCGAGCATGACCCGTAGTCCCCGGGCCACTCAAATTACATGTACACCGAGGCCAGCGACCTCAGACCTGTATCAGACCCATCTTCAAAAAGACGCTCTTGTCCCCTGATGCTACATCCGTTTTCTCGCACCCAAACATCCCTAATGTAACCATCTCTCATTCTGCCTTGTTACGCCTCCTCCCGAGGGCCCCCAGCAGCCTCAGCAACTTTGCCTTGAGCCTCGGGCTCTTAGCCTCGTCCGCGCCCACCAGCCGCCGCACAAGAATATTGTACAGGCCACCAAACGTCAGGGCAATAGCCGTCGACGTAAATATGATGACATTGTACGGCATGCTAAAGTCGGGCGTCGGCAGGTACAGCAACAGGCTCGTGGTGCGGATGTTGAGGCCGGCACGCGGGGCGCGGGTGGTGATGACGGCGGCAGCCACGTCGAAGCCGCGGTTCGCGTCGGGTGGATACTCGGTGTAGCGCAGAATCGACTTTTCAAAGTCGTAGGTCAGGAAGACGGTGCAGCGCGGGGGGATGCGCATGAGGAGCTCAAGTTGGGTGCCGCGGGCGCGGTCCAGGGCCGGCCGGTAGTAGATTTCCTCAACGATCTTGGACGAGGCGTTTGTGGCCGTCGACGACGAGGATATGCGCGTCGATAGCGTGTGGAGGTAGATGCGCATGAACCACGGCAGCGACTCCATGTAGACAAACTCAACCTCGGCATCGCTGGGATTGGTCAGGATGGCCTGGACGCCGCCGTGCTCCTGCCCGTGGCCCGTGAAGCTTCGCTCCGCAAATAGCAGAGGGGTTTCGGGCTCTACCAGATCCCCCCGCGACACGGGCGCCTCGTCCGCCCGGGGTGTCGTCAGCACCAGGTTGAAGTCGGCCTTGTCCGTGTCGGGTATGTAGCAGCGCGACGCGCCACCCTGCTCCTCGGCCACGAGAGTGCCGCCGGCGGCGACGACGTCGCGGGAGCCGGACACCTGCAAGCACACTGGGGGCGTCTTGGAGTCGGTCAACAGGCATGTCCCCTTGATGGTGCGTCCAAAAATGTCGGACAGTGTCCAGTCTTGGCCGTGCAGATGGTCCGCGGGATAGCATGCACCGCCGTCGTGATAGGGCTTGGACGTGTCGCAGATCAGCTCATGGCTCGGGGGCGGTCGCGGGATGGGGTTGTCTGGCATTGGATGGTCAGCACCGTCGTACCTGGGTTGTCCTCGTCTGGGAGATGCAAACCTCTGGGTCGCTTGGACCGATCCACATCCAGCACCATGTCAATGGTCTGATCCATCTGCAAGATGCAGGGGCTGCCGGGGGCGCATATGGGCCTGACGTCTATGGCCATGCTCTGGAAGGAGGCGTCAAACAGCTTATGGCCGTCGAGCAGGCTGGCGATGCCGGCCTTGCCCTTGCAGGGCAGCAGCTTCAAAAAGGGGGTCAGGTTCTCGGTGCAGACGACCTCGTGGGGCAAGACGCCGTGGAGTAGGCGGGTGGTGGAGAGGGCGGCGTCGGAGTGATGGCCCTCGGGCTTGAAGGACATGACGGGGCGGATGGTGCGCGTCTCGTCGATGAAGTTGAGCGAGGCGCAAAAGAGGCCGGATAGGGCGTTGGTCAGCGTCAGCCAGTTGGCGTCGGCCTCGCCGTCGGTGCCGGCGTCGAGCCACGCCCACAACTCGACGCCCGTGCCGCCCTCCCTGGTGCCGCTCCAGGGCCTGGCACCCCAGCGCTCGGCGTCCCATCGGCCGAGGGTAAAGCGCAGGTGCAGCTCGCGCGTACCGGCATACTGCAGGATCTGGCCGAGCGAGCGCGGGAAGAGGCGGAAGTTGTGGGCCTCAAAGTCGGACAGGGACGTGTTGGAGCGGAAGCTGAAGCTGGCGAGGAGCGCCGACAGCGGCAGCGGGCGGAGGGTGAGACGCTCGTGGTAGTCGGCGGCGGCGACAATGAGGCCGGCTAGAAGCGCCGGGACGACGAGCATCAATGGGTGACGCATCGTGTTGCATGCATGCGCATGTCTCTCTGCCAGTCGCGTCGCCAGCCCGGATGAGTTGTCACCAGGCTGGACGGTTGCTGTTGCCAGGTGGGTACCGAGGAACCTATGCGGGCAGCCGAATTTACAGTAAAGGCGGTGTGGCATGACGGGCGGCAGAATTCCTGCCTGCTCACAGCCGGTACGGTACGCCCGTGGCGACTCATTAGGTATCTATCCTGTCTGGGCACTGCTGATCAACTGCATCAACCCCAGGCAAAACCAGCCCCCCTTTCCTCGGCCTCGTCGGCGACCCAACCAGGACTTAACCCATTCCCGCCTAATCGGCCTCTCTCCATCTGCCGCAGTCGGTCGCGCCACACGCACAGCCAGGCATGGCGGCAGAGCAGAGAAAGCTGCTCGAGCAGCTCATGGGCAGCTCCGCGACGTCGCGTGAGTCCCAGCTTTCCCTGGACGACCCCAAGGTCTGCCGCTCGTTCCTCGTCGGCACCTGCCCCCACGACCTCTTCACCAACACCAAGCAAGACTTTGGGCCCTGCGGCAAGGTCCACGCCGACGGCCTCAAGGTCGAGTATGAGGCCCTGCCTGAGCGCGAGAAGCAGAGGCATGGGTTCGAGTATGACTACATCCGCGACCTCCATAAGTACCTCGACGACTGCAATCGCCGCATCGACTCTGCCCAGAAGCGCCTTGAAAAGACGCCCGAGGAGATTCGCCAGACCAATGAGCTGGTAGGTTCCCTCGCTTCCATCTCTCCTGGACGCCCGCTCCGGCCAACCACTTGCTCCCCTGCCTGAAGCACGTGTCATTTTTGCCGCTCACCACTCTCTCTGCCCCCTCCCCAGCTCGAGAGCATCGCCGACCTCGAAGAAAACATAAAGAGCGGCCTCCACGAGATCCAGGTTTACACCGAGCAGGACCTCGTGTCCGTCGCCATTGACGAATGGTTCAACCTCAAGGTCATGGCCCAGGCAAAGGCGGATAAGGAAAAGGAGCTTAAGGCGCTCTCCGACACGTCCGGCCCCTCTGGCCACCAGAAGCTCCAGGTCTGCGACGTCTGCGGCGCCTACCTCAGCCGCCTTGATAACGACCGTCGCCTGGCCGATCATTTCTACGGGAAAATGCACCTGGGCTACGCCCAGATGCGCAAGGCCTATGAGTCGTTCCCCAAGGAGATGAAGAGCCGAGCGCGCCAACAGCCCCTCATGGACGAAGACGGCCCCCGCGGGCCCAAGGGGATGGGCGGCTACAGAGGCTACAAGGGAGGTGGTAGGGGCCATCGCAGCGGCTAGTAGACGCTCGCGACAACGGACCAGGAATCATGCTCCCGACGTGGGCTGTCTAACCACAGGGACAGGAGCAAAGGGAGCAGGCCCGTCGAGGCAAAAAACACGCATCGAATGGGTGAGGGCGTCTGGAAAAGTACATTGGTTTTCCTCCGCGTGTGGATACGCCCACAACAGGGCAGGACGGCTTGGGATCTGGCGTTTGGGGACAGAGTATTTGCGGCAAAAATACCCCTTGAAATACGACATGTGGTTCCCCTTGTGCCCTGACCGGCGTTCATGCATAATGCAGTTGTGCTCCCCGCTGAAAAGCATCGTGCTTTCCTCTGCCCTTTGATGCGTCTCTTTCATGCCATGCCTTTCATTCAAAATCATCCTTGCAGTCCGAGAACATCCTCGAGTGCATCCGCCATTGACAGATATTTGCCGTCTATCGCCCATGATCTATACAGTGGTATTAAAGCACACTGGCCGTTACGTATCTTTCCCGACTGCGTCCATGAGCTCCATCTCGTCGTCCCATTTCCCGCCCGCTGCCGGCGGCGACGACAGGGCGAAGACGCCAGATGCCTTGCTGGCCGCCTTGTCTGTTTCCTTCTTGCTCGTCGGTCCCGTGGGTAGCGCCGGAAACACGTCGGTCGTAAGTGCTGGGACCGCGTTGCCGGGATTGGGCGGAGGCGCCGCGGCCATCTCCCGGCCTGACATGTTCGAGCCGCCGCGGCCACCGCGACCGCCGCGTCCGCGGGAGCTGTGCCGTTCATCGAGGAAGCGATCCACGTCGGGCCGGTCAGCAGGGTCCCGCGCAAACCTGCTCCCGGAGAGGCCGCTGCTCTTGGAACCCCTGACGCCGCCGTTGGCGCCTCTAAATCCCTTGCGAGCCTCTTGTTCTGCTGCCTCCTTGCCCTCATCCCAGCCGCCCTCCTTAATGCTCATGGCCTTGAGCTTCCTCTCGTGGTTGCGGGCACGCTCGTCGTCGAGCTTGCGTCGGTCGTCGTCGGCGCGACGGCGGCGCTCGGCATCCTCGGCTCGGCGGCGGCGGGCCTCCTCCATGCCGCGGGCATAGGCCTCGGCGTGTTGGCGCTCGTCCTTTTCGGCCATTTGGAACTTGCGCGTCTTTTCAGCGGCGAGGCGCTTCATCCTCTCCATCTTGTCGGCAAGCTCATTGTCAGAGAGCTTTTGCCGTGGGTTGGCGCCTGATTTAAGGCGCGCCTCGGCGCTGGCAGCCGTGTTTTGGGACGAGGCGCGGGGGGGCTTGTGGTGATGGTGGTGGTGGTCGCCCGAGGACGAGGCGACGGATGCGTCTACCGGGGACGCTGATGCCGTCGGGGAGATATGTTTTCCTGGGGAATCGTCGGTAGCTGTGCTTTCGTTGATGGCGGGTTCAGTGGCAGTGGCGACCGGCGTCGTCGCCGCGGGTTTATCGGCGAAGCGGGACGAAGCAAGGGATCTTTTTGATGGTTGGACGGGGGTAGATGTTGGCGCCATCGTTGGTCCTTGGTGCGGAGAGGGAGCGACAACTGGTGCTCTCTCTACTGCTTTTCCTGCTGCCGTCGACGCAGTGGGAACTACATCTGGCACGGGCGCATGGGGCTGGCGGTTTTCGTTTGCAACAAGGGGGGCATTGTCGACGGGCTCAAAGTCGTCGTAGAAGAGGTCATCGTCCGTACGGCCGCCAAATTGGTCCTCCATGGCTGGCGTATTGAGGAGAAAGCAAGAGGCAGCCAAGCAAGACTCAGGAGGCGAGTAAAGAAAGGGAGGAAGACACTATAAAGGTTAGTCTGGACAGGCAAAGCAGGACAACGCAAGGCTAAGAGAGACGAGGCGGTGGTTTGCTTTAACAACGAAAGGTTCTATTAGTTTCCCCCGGGGGTAAAAACGCCGCTATTAATTTTCCCTCTATAATTAAATACCGCACTCTAATTAGTTACTAAATCTTACTTTTTATTAGTCGGTTATTAATTTAACTTCTTTTCTTTCTACTTATAAAAAAGCTCCCTTTAATTATATTATTAATAAAGTTAATACCTTTTAGCTACTTTTTATAATATTTACTTATTTAGCTTTTTAAGCTAAGCTTATATAGTTAATTTTTTTTAAAAACTTAGCTTTTTTCCTTTTAAAGTCTTACTTTTATAACTACTACTAATTATTAAGTCTTTATATTAAAAAGTTTAAATTATATTATTTATAATAAACTAACTTTAAAAGAGCTAAAGTAATAATTATATATTACTAGCTATTAAGTCTTTATATTAAAAAAAGTATAAATTATATTATCTTACTTAAAAAAATAAAGTTCATAAGTAAATCTATAAATATATATATATAAAGTATAAAAAAGTATAAAAGTCTAACTATTATAAGTTATTATTATAAAGTAAGTAAAGGTATAGGCTTAAGTATAGTCTATTAAAAAAAGGTTAATAATCTATAAAAAGAAAAAGAAAGAGAAGTATAAGCCTAGCCCTTATAAGTATAAAGGCCGCTTATATATAAACTTAGCCTAGACCTTAGTTTAGGCCAATATTAAGCAAAAGCCCTTATATTATACCCCTACTATTATAACTACGGTCTAGAGAACCGCGGGGGACTAGTATATATTACGAGGACACGTAACGTAGGGAGCAAGGAATATTAAACGGACCGACGGGCTAATTAAGTTTAGAGCGACGGGTTACTTAAGCGCTTTAACGCTCTATAGCTAGGATCGTAGGATCGCTCTAACGCTCTAGCGCTCTTAGGTAATAGGATTACCTCGTGCTCCCGGCGATCTAAGGAAGCTCTCGAAGTATATAAGGAAGGAACGGAATACTCCTTTATATAAATAGCTCGATAGCTTTTAATATAATTATTATAATCTTTATTACGACCCTTATAGTATAGTAGTTATATACCTAGGAAGCCTACTAACTATAACGCTAGAGTTAGTTTAAATCCGGCTAAGGGCATAATTAATTTTTAGTCGGACTAATAGACTATACTAACCTACTTATTAATTAGCTAATTAGCGCTTCTAAAAGCGCTTATAAATATACTAGTAGTCTAGCCCCGCTATAAGTAGGCCGGCCTAGACCTCGCCTACCTAGACCTAGCGACGAATTTATTAGGACCTCCCCCTAACCCCGGTCTAGGCCCCTTAACCGGGAAAATAAAAACCTAGGGCCGATACTAGTAACTCGATAAGTATAGCGCAAAGCCGGTGCGATAACCTAACTACCGGCCCGGCTAAAGGCCGGTATTAATAAAAAATAGCCCGCTAAGCTTTATAGCGGAAAAATAAGGTAGAGCCTAAAAAGATACTATTATAGGATAAGGTCGGAGATAATTATATAATTAACTATTAACTATTAACTAAAAACGCTTATACTACCGATTAACGCTAAATACCCCGCGTATATAAAGGAGTTACTTTCTAAGGTTACTTTATAGCGGGGCTAATATAATTCCGACTAACTATAATAATACCTAAGATAGCCGGTATAAGATTCTTATATATTATAACCGCGACTTAGTATAAGGGCGGACTAGCTATAAAAGAAGGGAGGGTTTTCCTTTAAGTACGTTAGTTTTTCTCTCCTATTTAACGCTAAAGTTCTAGATACCTTTAGATAGGTTACTAGTATAATCTTAATAATAATAATAATCTTTATTACGATCTTATCTTTAATTTTAATTACTTAATTACTTAATTATAGTTTATAGTCTATAACCTTTAACTTATTACTAATATAATATACTTATTATTACTTAAACTATACTTTATTATATTTATTAATATAAACCCTTTAATAGGTTTATCCCTTAAGAATAATACTAGTTATTATATATTAAAAGCTCTTATTTAATATAATATTATATTACCTTAAGTAATATCGTAACTATTAATATACTATCTACCTCTTTATATTTTAAAGCTTAGTATTATCGGCGCTAAATTCCTTTAAGAACTCGCGCTAATAAGCCTACCTTACTTTATAGACGGTCCGCTTCTAAGCTATAAACGCCTTATATAGGTCTTCTTAGTTCGCTTTACTTCTTTCCTACTTATACTTCCTCCTTACCTTCTTAGCCTCCCTTATTGCCCTTCCTACCTTTAAGGTAAACTAAATATTACCCTTAAGTAATACTCGCCTTTAAGACGGAACTATAGCTATCGCAATCTATACTAAAGTAGTAAAGATATAGTCTAGGTCCTAGTTAATATCCTTAGGCGTTTAGAGCGTTAGCTAGTATAGTCTTAGCTAGGATAGAGTCTTAGCTTTAACTAGCTTTACTTTTACTTCTTTTTACCTTAGGGCCGGTTTAAGCGCCTAGGCTTAAGTATTAACCTATAATATAATAGTTTAAGAGATATAGTTTAACTTAGTTAGGTCTAGGTTAGGCTTAGTATATTATATCTTAGTCTTTAAGGTTACCTAAGCTAGGTTAATAGTACTATCTCTTTAGCTATAGAAAAATCTTATATACTCTCCTCTTAAGGTAGCGAGTTTAAGTTATAGTTTTATTGCCTCTTATATAAGTTATATTATACTATCTAAGGTTTTATTATATCTATCCTAGAATAAGTAATAAATATTAAAGTCTCTTACTATTATTATAAGGTACTTTAGTTTAATTACGCTTAGGTCTTATAACGCTCTAGCCCTCGCGGCCCTTAGTAGTAAGTAAATTATTTATAGTTTAGTACTATCCCTAAAAATCACCTCGCTTTAGTTTAGTCTAGGCTAAGGCAACTAAGTCCTTAGCCTAAGCCTTTTATATATATATAGTATATACCTCCCCTCCTTATAAACTAAGCTATAGGGCGCCGCTTTAAGGGGTAAGGCCCCGCCTCTTAGTATAGCTTTTACTTCCTATAGTACTATTAAGTTAAAGCTAGCTTAATAGTAAAGCGCTAACTAAGCTAGCTTATATCTCTTTTATATATTCTAAAATAGTACTTTTAGTTATATATAAGTAAGGTTAAGGTAAAAGGGGTTATTTATATAAGGAGGGAGGCGCTTTATCTCTTAGCTCTTCTTTATCTACTATACCTATAAATATCGTTTATACTTAGTTTAGCCTCCCTAGCCCTACTAGCCGGCGGGTATCTTAAGCTTAACTTTTTATCTTAGCGTAGTTTATTTAATCCTTACTTTTAAACCGGGGTCGATTTAAGAACGCCTTAGGTTTCGATAGTAGGTAGTACTTATTACTTAGTATAAGTCTAGGTATTTATAAACTATTAGGGTTATTATAAGTAGTTTTCCCTTACCTTTTCTTAGGCTTTATTTACTATAAGGTAAGTTTAGGTCTATAATAAGTAGTCCCCTTAATATAAGATATAGTTATAAGAGATTTCGCCTTTCTTAGCTTTATATTTATCTTTACTATTATTATATACTATACTTTTATATTAGCTATAAAGTTATATTAATATATACTACGTAGTAATATAGCTATACTTATAGTAGTTATAGTACTTTTATAGTTAAACTAACTTATTATAGGGTTTATATTAAAAGATTTATACTTTAAGAACTAAGCTTAGGTTATAAAGTATATTAGCTTCTTTTAAGCTACTAACCTTAATAAGTATAGTTATTACTATTAATATCTTAAATTAAGGGTATAACGCCTAAGCTTAAAGGACCTTAACTTTATTTACCTTTATAATCTTATAAAGTAATTACTCCTTATTTACTATCGCTACCCTTAAGGAGATATTCTTAGTAACTACTATATATATATAGTAGGTAATTATAGCCTTTAGTTTTAATATAGCCTTAACCTAGCCTTAGTCCCTTTAATAGGCTCTCGCTAAGGTATTAAATATAACTATAATATCCTTACTTTAAAGGCGCCTCGCTACTATAGCGCTTATAGCTTTTAAGGTTATATTTACTACCTTTACTATATCCTTATATTTATAGCTTAAGATTTCGGGTAGTACCTTAGTAAGGACTATAATAATCTTATATTTATAGTATAGTAGGACCTATTTTACCGCGACTTTATATTAAGTTAGTCTTTTAGTCTTAGCTATAACTATAGCCTAGGTTCGCTTTAGGCCCCCTAGGCCTAAATTAATACTTAGGTAGAGTTCTTCCTTAACTACCTCCTTAATTACTTCTTAGATTATTATCTTAAAGCTCTCGTTTATATAGAGTACTACTAATAACGTGCTATTAGTATAGCTCTTTACCCTAAAAAGCCGTTTAACTACTACCTATACCCTATTAAACTATATACTTAGGATAAATCCCGCGAGTTTATTATATACTGCTTTTTCTATAAGGTCGCTTAGCGCCTAAGCTAGTATTATATCGCTGCTTTAGGTTTATTAACTCGCTTTATTAAGGTATATAAATTTAGGTAGTATTTCTTTATACTATACGCTTTAGTTAAGCCTAGTATATTAAGGGCCGCTACTATATCTACCTACCCCTTAGCCTTAGTATAATATTATTACTAAAGGTAATTAATATTACTAAATTAATTCTTAGTATTAATTAGTATTTTAGTTATAATATATACCTACTATACGTATATATTAGTTTTATAAAAGGGTTTTTCTATAAGCTATATTAAACTAAGGAAAAATTAATATAAAGATACTATATAAGAAATAAAAAGATATAAAACGAAAACTTAACCTTTAGTATAAAAATAAATAAAATTATAAAGTATAGTATATAATTAACTATAAAGTAGTATAATATAAATAATATAGTATTAAGAAATAAGAAATCTTTAATTAGCTATAAGAAATTAGTCTTTTAAGCCTTAATATAATACTATGCGATAAAAATATAAAGAAATAATATTAATAATAAATTAAAGAAGAATACCTAAATAAAATAAATAAAGACTAAGTAAAAAATAAGGTATACTACTTATAAAAGGGCTATAAACTAGTATAATAAAATAAGATTTAAAGACCTTATATATAGTAATAGTAAGCTATAGTTCTCGCAAAGAGAGATATAAAAAGTATATATAAAATATATAAAGGTAAAAGTAAAAGTAAGGGGACGGATAGTTAAGGTAGAGATATTTAATTCTTATAAGGGCAGTAATTATAGTAGGGGAATAATTATTATATTACCTTAATTATCCTTCTTTCCTTTATTTAACGCCCCTCTTTATACCTATTTAGTATCTTAATTAATAAAGAAGATCCTACTTAAAGAAGCTACTAATATCCTTTTAACTACCAAGCTTTTTACTAGGTTTTCCCCTCCTTTTTAGCCGTTACTAGTATATCCGTCTTATTTCTCGCTACTTCTATAAGAAGCTATTACTACTTATACTTCCCCTTATACCCCTACCCTCTTTTTAGCTCCTTCTTCCTTTTTTTATACTAAGTGTTTTTAGCTTCCTTAGTCCCTCTTACTAAGGGATATCTCCGAGAACTATAAAATTAAGCTATACTTCGCAATATACCCCCTTAGCTATAGCTTACCCCTTAAGGGTATAGCTAATATAGCTTTAGGCTAGTAAGCGTATAAAGGAGGTTCTTAGCTCTATAATTCTCCCTTTACTTAAGGAAAGTAAGGGCCCTTTTAGGTCCCTAGGCTCTTTTAGACCTACTTAAGGAATAGGGGCCTAAAGAGGGGAAAGTCTTATAAGAAAGGGGGCCTTCTTAGAAGGGAAAAACCTAATTAAATAGGGGGCCCTTTAAAAGGAAAAACCTCTTCCTTTTTCTTTAGCTATAGACGTTACCTTCTTATATAGGCTATTAGCTCTTTTTATAGACTCTTAAGGCGGGCCTCTAAGGATAGCTTTTTTTTAAACGTTTTTTTAGCTTAATTTACTATATAAAGATAGCTAGCTTTTACTTTAGTAAGGGCTTCGTAAGACTATTAGCTTTTATTAATACTATTAAAACCTAATAGACTAAAATAAGTCCCTTTTAGACCTCTTAGCGTAACTAATACTAGTAGATATTAATATACTATAGCTAGGTTAATAGCTTACTATTTTCCTCTATAAGAATTTATATAGTCTATATATTATTATATTTTATAGCTAATAGGGACGGAATTTATAGTTATAATAATATTAATAGCTAGCTAAGGAAAATCGCTTCTTTTAACGCTTTCAAAAGAGCTAGTAGCTCTACCTCTATACTTAAAGTTATAATAGTAGCTTACTTCGAAGCTCTCTAAGTAATAGTTCCTTTAAAAAGGGAGATAATATACCCTTATAAGCTCTTTTTATTTAATAAATTATCCGTAAAGGATAAATCGCTTAAATAAAGGAAGATTTTAGCAGCTAATTTCCTTCCCTACCCTCTTAGGCGTAGACTATATAATCTTATTAAATAGAGATAATAAATAGCTTAGTCTACTACTTCTTAGTGCCTAGGGCTAGGATTCTAGTTATACCTAGCTAGCTAGGAGACTATAAAAGAGATGTTCGGTCTAGTAGAAATAGCTAAAAAAAGTAAGGAGCCTACCTTCTATTAATATTAGTATTTTTCTTATACCCTAGCTTAAAAGGACGGATTAAGTAAAAGCTCTTCGTTTAATATAAGTATAAAGGGAAGCTTCTTATTAAGGGAATTAAGGAGGAATTTATAAGTAACCTTATTAATATAAGTATCTTAGGTAAGCTAGATAGTTTATTAGGATCTATTTTAAAGGATTTATATCCCTAGGAACTACTTTAGCTCCCTTAGCTTAGTTATCTTATACTTTTATTATAGGCCTTATATAGCCTCCTTAGTAGTACCTTCTTCCTCTTTTAGGTAGGCCTAGATAATATTATCGACGTAATAAAAGACTATAATTTTACTATTCTATATTATATACGGTTCTTAAGGGACTTTCTTAAAGCCTAGGGCTTTAATAGAACCTATTAAATACTATTACTATAAAAGAAGTAATCTTTATAGTCTATATAGAGCTTTCCTAAGCTATAGAACTCTTCTTAGCTATTAGAAGCCTAGTAAAAGGTATATATAGATAACTTCTTCTTCCTTAAGTAAGTAGTTAATTAAGGCGTTAACTATATCTATTTAATTAAGTTTAAGGTCGAATTCTACTACTATAGCTATAAGGGTCTAAAAAGATATCCCTATTAAGGTAGTTGCCTTAGTAGGTAGATCCCCTTTTTCCTATTAATTCTTATAGATAACTAGCTAGGCTTTATACTTTTAAAGAAAGCTATATTTATTAGTCTTATAAATAAAGACCTACTTATAGCTAAGGACTTATTTTCCTCTTACCTTTTCCTTAAGGACCTCTTTAAAAGACCCTATCTCTTTATATAAAGCTAGGTAGTCTTTCTAGGCCTAGAAAAACTAGTCTTTAAAAGGGTGTCTTTCTAGCTACTTTTAGTTTACTAGTAGGTCTAGGAGGTCTCTTTTATATACCTTCCTTACTAATAGTAGCTTAAAAAGCCAGCTTACTATAAATGCTTTATAGGAACCGTCTTCTATAGGCGTTAGGTAGAAATTAGAAAAACGATCGAAATAAGGGAGTAGTTAATCTTCTTTTATATCGGGCCCTATACTTTCCTTTACTTCTTAAAGTAAGGATAAAAAGGCAGCCGGGTAATCCTTTAAAAGAGGTGCCTTTCCTACCCCTTTAGGGGTTAAAATAAGAAGACTAACCGAAAAAGCTACTTTTAGATCTTCTTCTTATTCTATAAGAAAAGGCATAGGAAGGTAAGCGTATTCTAGCTCTACCGCTTTCCTATAGTCTCTTTCTTTATCTAGATTATTTAATTTAGTAGCTTTCTTTTCTTTAAAGTCGGCGTTATCCTTAACTACTTTAACGTCGGTTTCTTCTTTTATTTCCTTATCTAAGACCTCTTTTTAAGACTATTAGAAAGGGGGAATTTAGATCTTTTAAATTAGCTAACGTTAAGAGAGTAAGAGGGGCTATTAATCCCTCTTTCTATTAAAGAAGCTAGATTCGTCGAAAATTATATCCCTAGTCGAAATAACCTTTTATAAAAAAGGAATCTAGATTTAAAAGATATTTATAGAATTATAACTAATAAGGTAACTAATAAAGGCTCTAGGATTAAGCTTTCTTTTCTTCTTCCTTTTTAGCTATATATCGGTAGTTATTATATATGCCTTATAGCTATAGGTATAAAGGTAGGCTAGCGAGGCCCTCTTCTTTATAAAGAGCTTAAGGGGGGATTTCTAGTCTATTCCTTAGGTAGTCCCTCTAAGGGTTCGGTTCTTATAAGGAACGGTATTCCTACTATAAATAAAGCAGCTATAATATACTCTCCCGATTATATAAGCTAATAAGTAGTATATTAATTATAGATAAAATCCTATATTATAAAGTAAGAATCGCTTATTATTATATATATTATTATATATTAAATAGGTTGCCGGGTATCGTATAATCGGGAATTAAAGAAATAGAGCTAGCTTAGAATACTAGCTAAGACCTCTTAAGAATACTAGCACGACTAACCTCCTTTAAATATAAATATTAGTAAAACTAAGACACTTCTTAATATACTTAAGGTATTACTAAATTCCTTAGTCTTAGGGCTATATAGTAGCCTAAATCTAGTCCTAAAAGGTTCTTCTATTTAGCTATAATTATCTATATAAGATAGTATATCCGCTAGTAAATAGAGATAGACTAATTAACTTTAATACCTCTTTTATATACTAATATATTACTAATAAATTCTATTAAAAATCCTACCTTATACTCCTTCTTCCCCTCTATTACGTAGTCTTATATAATTCCTTAATTTCCTAAAATTCCGCTTTTACTTATATACCTTAAGAGTTTTATAGGTAATAAGCGGTCTTAATAACTTCCCTTTAAAGGTTATATAGAAGCTTTATAGTAAGCTTTATTATATAGGCCCTTTCTATTATAGCACGCCTTAATCTTTCTACCCCTCCGTTTTAGGCCTAGGTATTTAGTACTAACGGTAGGGGTAAAATGCTCCCTTTTTAAAGCTAATTTAAGATATCTTTTATAAATAGCTCTCTATTAAACTATATCTTCTTTACCTTATAGCTAAATTAGGATTTTATTTAGTTAACGAAGTCTTAAAGGGTAGACTAGTTATACTTACTTAGGTAGGTCTAAAAGAAATAAGGGAAAACTATCCCTAAAAAAGCGTTTATAAAAAACATTACCTTAATAAAGCTTTCTTAGTCCTTAGAGACGTTAGTTTAATCGACCTAAATTTCCTTATATAGCTAGTCTAGCTATATAGGGGTCCGTTTAGAAATTTATCTCTTAGTCTTTCCTTAGCTATAGTATTTATATTTAATAGTCTTTAGGCCCTTTATTCGTACGCCCTAGGATAGGCCTAGCTTATATAAAGCTAGGGGGCCTAAGTAACTAAGTTATATATACTAAAGAAGACCGTCTCCTTAAGCTACTAGAAGAGGGTCCTTTATAGTAGACCTATTCCTCTTAGTAAGGAAAGCTAACTTCTTAAGTAGTTCCTTCCTAAGGATAGGTCGGAATTTAAAAATAAATTAACCGAATTTTTCCTCGATAAGCCTAATAGTTTAATTCTTTTAGACTAGCCTTATAGGCTTAAACGTTATATCCTAAAAGATTCCTTTCTCTTAAAGAAAGTAGAAGGAAATTAAGCTCGTTAAAAATTAAGGGTAAAAAGCTACCCTTTTTCGTTAAAGAATTTATATAGACCTATTAGGTAATTTTATTATAAAATTTACCCTTCTATATCCCTCTATCTATACGGTTAATTCCCTAGTAATAAGATATTCCCTCTATACCTTCTTAAAGGACCGGAATTATAAGAGTATATTATAGATATCGAGGGAAGCACTAAAGTTAAGGATAGCTGATTTTCGTAGGGGATAATCGGAGGGTCCTAATAGGTAGTCTTACTAATCTATAAGGAAGATAAATACCGGATTTACTATACTAACGATTTTTCCTTAAATTTATAGCTTAAATAAGGGCAGCGGCGTTAGTTACTATTTCTTAGTAACCTAAATCTCGTCTATCTTCTTTTATAATAATAGGTCCTCCTTAAAAGACTATTATATTATTTCTTATAGCCTCTTTAAACGGTTAAATCCTTAAGGTCGGTTTTCCTTAAAGACCTATTAGTATTATAATAATCGATAACCTAGGGATTTATATACTAAGTAGCTATTTCGTCGTTTAGTCTTTTATTTCTTTAAGGAATCCTCGTCCCGATCTAGAAGGTTTGCTTAAAAACCTCCTCTTTTTACCCCTTATTACTAATTTTAATAAAGAGGTTCGATTTTAACTAGTTCCTTAATTTTTCGACTAACGGACTAAACGGTCTATTAAGGGATTAGTCGGGCCGGACGGACTAATAGGGCCGGGGCCGGGCCCGGAGTAAGATATAAAGCTAGGGCCGGGACTAGGGTAGCCGTTAAAGATAGTATTAAGGCTCTCGAGGGAGGAGGAGCTAAAAGAGTAATAGCTATAGTAGTAGTAGCGGGAACCGTAATAATAAGGGCTATAGTAGCTATAGGGGTAGTAGGTCGATATAAGAATATACCCTTATATTCCTATTTTACTATTATAAAGAAATAATAGGCATAGGGAGGCTTTATAGAATAAGCTAGTAAAAAGAGGCTCTATAATACAGTCTAAGGGAATAACCCTTAAAAGACAAAGACCTCTACTAGACATCTATACCTTCCTCTAGGAAAAGCGGGTTAGGATAAGCCTATCCTTATAAATAAAATTATGCATAAAATGCATAAGTCAATTACGAGCAGAACGGATACCCTATTGCCTATTTTGGCCTAGCGGTTCCGAAGATATCCGCGATACGAGAATAGGTGGGGCATAGAACATTCTAGTTAAATCCACTACTTATGCCAGAACCCATAGTCTTACGTCAACCATCACGCCACAATCAGACCACCTACTAAGTTAGGAAGATATACTATAGATAGAACTTTTCAAGCACTATAGAATGTGCTAGAAAGCTGACTAATTGGTCTACTATTAGGCGAGCAATGGTCTATAAAAGACGAAGGATTTCCCTGGGAGTAGTAGATAGAACAAGCAAGTTCGCATGCATCCTTTGCAACGCTATTCTTTCAATATATTATTCAGCCCCTTATATCCTCGTTATAAATTCCGGACAAAATCCTACCCTATACTCCTTGGACCGACCTTTCCGCTTACGTCTTCGATTACCCGATTCTGCGCTTATTGCTTATACCTTCTTATAGGTTATAAGCCCGGCTTCTCTATAAGTCGGGTAACAACTTCGAAAAATCTTCGAAATTCTAATACGACCTCGAATTCTCTAAAATAGGCTCTGGGGATAAGTTCGAATTTGCTAAACTTAAGGGTAGTTCTAACTACACCTTCTAGGCTATTCGAATGCAGGCTCTTCTAGTTAGGGAGAAGCTTTCTGCTACTATATAGTAAGAAAATTACTCGAAAATAGAAGAAGCACTTGCTTTGATTTTTCTTTGTATCGAAGATGGTCCTTTAACCTAAATAAAGTATATAATAAATGCTAAAGAGGCGTAGGATAGGTTAAAAAACCTATATAACCCTATTTCCTTCACCTCGAATTACCTACTTATAAAGGAGCTTTTTAATACTTCGGTAGGGGATTTCGAATCCCTAGAAGGCTACCTAAATAAGGTAAAAGAGGTATTCGAGGAGCTAAAAGCACGGAATATTATAATTCCGGAAGTGGTTATTATAGCTTGGATTTTAAATAGCCTTTTAGGCTCGTTTTCTAGCTATATAACTAATATAACGTAAGCTCTTCGAAATAACTTAGAGGCCTTTAATCTAGAGTCTCTCTCTAGTAGTCTTATAGACGAATTTAAGAGGACTAAGTCTTAAGAAAATCCTCCCGAGCAAGCTTTCTTTACTAAGAAGCCTTAGAAAAAGACGAAAATTGCATTATAATGCACTTACTATAAGAAGAAAGGGCATTTAGTTAAAGATTGCTACTATCTTTACCCGGAAAAGGCCCCTAAAGGCTTTTCTAAAAATTCAAAAAATCAAAATAAAGGAATACCTTCTAAGAGGCCTAGAAAACCTTCTATAGAAGGAAATCCTATCGAATTAGACTCTTACGTTAATAAGAAGACGAAAAAACCCTCTTCTCTATATATATCGGAAGCAGAAAAAATAGAAATCGATAATTAAACGGACGAAGAACCGGAAATCGATTTTTCTATTCCTCCTCCTACCCCCGGAGGTTATAAAAGCTCCGAAGAAGAAGTAGAGGTATATATCTCTTCGAATATCCTTAAAAAAGCCGTATTTTATAACAGGCAAATAGGACCTTTAAATTCCTCTCGAATTAAAGACCTTATATATAAGGTAAAAGAGAAGGAAATCCCTTATAAAACCTTAGAGAATAGAAATTTCTATAATTTTATATACGATACCGGTGCTACTAAGCATATAGTATCGGAAAAGAAATTCCTTATTAATCTTCGAACTATCTCTACTAAGGTTAATTAGGGAAAGGCATCCTATATAGTTATTAAAGGCTGCGGAGATCTTCTTTTTAGATTTCCGAATAATAAAAGGCTATTTATCTTAAGAAAATGCCTTTTTATACCCGAATTAAGGGTAAATATTATAAGCCAATCGTATTTTAAAAATACTTATACCTTTATTAATAGCAAGGAAATTTTCCTACTAGATAACCAGGCTAATATTATATCTAAAGGAAAATAGTAAGATAACCTTTATATCTTCTCTTTAGAAATTCCTTTCTTAAAGAAGAAGACATTCTTATATAATATTAATAATATAAGGAATAATATAAAGGACCTTAACTTTTATTTATAGAATTTAAGGCTAGGATATATAAGTCCTAAAGCCTTACTAGAAACCTTTAAAAGATATAATAAAGATATAACTATCCCTAAGAAGGATATTATAAAAATTAAAGAATACGAGGCTTATATTAAAGCAAAGGCAACTAATAAGAGGAATAAATCCTATCTAATAAGGTATATAATTACCTTAATAGAGTTGCTATTAATATTTAGGGACCTATAAAGACCCTACTTATAATAAATACACCTCCTTTATATCCTTTTTAGATATAGGATAAGATATTTAGAAATATCTTTAATAAAATCTAAGGCAGAAGCCCTAGATAAATTCTTAGAATATAAAGCCTTAGTTAAAAATAACCAGGATAATATTACTATAAAGGAAGTCTTTTCGGATAACGCAAAAGAATTCCTATATAAAATAAAACCCTACTACTTAAGAAAGGGAATTAAATATTATACTAGCCCTCCTAGGACTCCCGAATTAAACGGAGCAATAGAGAGGATTAATAGGACTATTTTAAATAAAGTCCGAGCTATTTTATTTACGGTAAAACTACCTAAATATCTATAGGGAGAAGCTGTTCTAACAGCAGCCTATTTATATAATAGGACCCCTTACTTACGAATAGGCTTCTAAACTCCTATAGAGAAGAAGGAAAATAAATCTCTAGCCTTAGAAGACTTAGAGAAAATTAAGACCTTCGGAAGTACTATTTATTATAAAAATAAAGACCCTTTAGATAAGCTAGAGATAAGAGCTTATAAGGGCATTATTATAAGCTATACTAAAAATGCTTATAAAATATATAACTTTTCGAAAAGAAAGGTAATAATTTCTAGAGATATTATTATCCTAGAAAATAAATTTATAGAAAATCAAAAAGAAGAAGACCTTAAGGACTTTAACTTTAATACCTTACCTTTTATAAATAAGGTCCCGGATAATTATTTATAAAGGGAACCTATATATAAAGAAGGCAATAACTCTTCTTTAGAAGAAGAGGAAAATAACCCTCCTATAGAGAAGGAAGATAACCCTCCTATAGAGAAGGAAGATAACCCCTTTATAAAAAAGGGAAATAATCCTCTTCTAGAAAAGGGATTAAATAAGGATCTAAAAATTCGTATTAATATACCTAAGAAGCTAAACGGATTTTATAAAGACTATATCGCATACCCCGAAATAAACACTATATTAAATAGTAAAAGTAAAGAGATTATTCTATCTTTACTAGAAAATAAGGATCCTATAGAGCCTAAAACATTTAAACAGGCTATAAATAGCTTAGAAGCTATAGAATAGAAAAGAGCTATGTTTCTAGAAATAGAAGAGCTCTTAAACCAAAATACCTAGGAATTAAAGCCTCTTCCTAGCGATAGGGAGGCCCTAGGCGGCCGTTAGGTCTATAAAATAAAGGGATAATAATAATAATATTATTAAATATAAAGCCCGCTACGTAGTATAAGGATTTAATTAGGTCTACGGCCTAGATTATTTAGAAACCTTTTCTACGATAGTAAGACCCGAATCTATTAGAATACTACTTATAATAGCTATTTCTAATAATTATACTCTACTATAATACGATATAAAAAATGCCTTTATATATACCGAAATAGATACGGATATTTATAAAAAAATCCCTATAGGCTACGAAGAGCTAATACTTAAAGACTGGTTTAATAAAAACTAGTATAAGTATAATATTAGCTATTCGCAGTTTCTAGAGCTATATAAAAAGAAAAGGCTAGTAGTAAAATTAAAGAAAGTATTATACGGCCTTAAATAAAGCCTAAAGCTCTAGTATAACTATCTTAGCTCTATATTAGCTAGGATAGGATTTTCGGCCCTTCCTATAGATAAAGGGGTATTTATAAATATATAATATAAAATTACGATAGTAATCTACGTAGATAACCTCTTAATAATAGGGCCTAATAGAGGTATAATAAATAGTCTGCTTAAAAAAGTAGTAGATTATATAAAGGTTTAGCCTCTAGGCGAACTAAAAGACTTCTTAGGAATGCATATAACTATATACTAGAGCAGAAAGGAGATATTTATATCCTAGGAAAAATATACTCGTAATAAAATACGAGAATATAATAAAGAAGACTTAGGGACTTCTAATACGCTTACTATAGTAGGAGTAAAGCTTAAAAAGGCTACTATAACGCCTTCGTAAAAGGAAATCCTTATTTACTAAAGGGAAATAGGGGCTCTATTATATCTAGCTATAATAAACAGGCCAGACATTTTATATACTGTTATTTCCTACGCTAGATTTACTTCTAAACTAGATAACACGTATTTTAAAGCGTTAAATACTATCTAGAAATATTTAAATAAATACCTTAACCTAGGGATAATTTATTATTATAATATCCCTTATACTTATAATTTTATAAAAGGTTATTCCGACGCTAGCTAGGCGTCTAACCTTATAGATAGAAAATCCGTTTCTAGATACTATTTCTATATTTATAAAAATATTATAAGTTAGGCTAGCTAAAAGCAAAAATCTATAGCCCTATTAACCTATAAAGCTAAATTTATTGCCCTTAGGGAGGCTAATAAAGAAGCCTTATATCTAAATCGGCTATTTTATTCTATAAATAATAGCTTATCTATTAGAATTCCTAATACTATACCTCCTATCTTAACGGATAACGAGGCAGCTATTAAATTAGCTGAAAATCCGGAATTTTATAAAAAGACAAAGTATATAGATATTGCTTACTTCTATACCTAAGAAAATATTAGGGAAAAGAAGATCCGGATTTTCTATATTAAATCCGAAGATAATATTGCCGATATATTTACTAAGGAACTAGGAAGAGAAAAATTCTTTAAGTTCTAAGAGCTTCTTTCCCTTAGGGAATTAAAAGAGCCTTAAAAAGAAAAGCTTATATCCCTAATAGAGGTTTTTAGCTGTCTTTACTTTCTTAGCTTTTCCTCTATATATAACTAATAGGTTTTTCCTTTAAAAGGTTTCCTATTAGTAAAAACAACTTATAAAAATAGGGTTTTCCTTATTAAAGGTTTCTATAATAATAACTCTATAAGGCTTTTTCCTTATAAAGGTTTGCCTAAAAGACGAGAAATAATTATAACTATAACTAGGATTTTTCCTACTAAGGTTTTTCCTAGAAAGGGTTTTAAATTTTCCTTATATTCCTATTATATACCTTATTCTTAATAAGGATAATTCTACTATAAAAGAAATTACTAGTAAAGAGCACTATTTACCTAGTACTCTTTAAGGGGGCTATAAGAATATACCCTTATATTCCTATTTTACTATTATAAAGAAATAATAGGCATAGGGAGGCTTTATAGAATAAGCTAGTAAAAAGAGGCTCTATAATATAGTCTAAGGGAATAACCCTTAAAAGACAAAGACCTCTACTAGACATCTATACCTTCCTCTAGGAAAAGCGGGTTAGGATAAGCCTATCCTTATAAACAAAATTATGCATAAAATGCATAAGTCAATTACGAGCAGAACGGATACCCTATTGCCTATTTTAGCCTAGCGGTTCCGAAGATATCCGCGATACGAGAATAGGTAGGGCATAGAACATTCTAGTTAAATCCACTACTTATGCTAGAACCCATAGTCTTACGTTAACCATCACGCCACAATTAGACCACCTACTAAGTTAGGAAGATATACTATAGATAGAGCTTTTTAAGCACTATAGAATATGCTAGAAAGCTAACTAATTGGTCTACTAGTAGGCGAGCAATAGTCTATAAAAGACGAAGGATTTCCCTAGGAGTAGTAGATAGAATAAGTAAGTTCGCATGCATCCTTTATAACGCTATTCTTTTAATATATTATTTAGCCCCTTATATCCTCGTTATAAATTCCGGACAAAATCCTACCCTATACTCCTTCGACCGACCTTTCCGCTTACGTTATCGATTACCCGATTCTATGCTTATTGCTTATACCTTCTTATAGTCGAGCCGTCTAAGTTAAGTGCTAGCTATAAAAGAATAAGACTACTTACTATTTATAAGGAACGGTGTTCCTACTATAAATAAAGCAGCTATAATATACTCTCCCGATTATATAAGCTAATAAGTAGTATATTAATTATAGACAAAATCTCATCCTATAGAGCAAGAATCGCTCGTTATTTTGCATGTCATTATGCATTAAACGGGTTGCCGGTTATCGTACAATCGGGAATCGAAGGAACAGAGCTAGCTTGGAATGCTAGCTAAGACCTCTTAAGAACACCGGCACGACCAACCTCCTTTAAACACGAATATCAGTGGAACCAAGACACTTCCAGATTCACTCGAGGTATCACGGAATTCCCCAGTCTCAGGGCTATACGGCAGCCTAAATCTGGTCCCGAAAGGTTCTTCCGTTCAGCTACAATTGTCTATATAAGACAGCATGTCCGCTGGTAGATAGATAGAGAATTATGAACTTTAACACCTCTTACACACACCAATACACTACCAATAAATTCCGTTGAAAATCCTACCTTATACTCCTTCTTCCCCTCTATTACGTAGTCTTACGTGATTCCTTGATTTCCCAAAATTCCGCTTTTGCTTATATACCTTTAGACTATTATACTTTAGTAGCCTCTTTATTTAGTTCCTAGCTAGCTTCTTAAAAGATAGTTAAGTAACTATTACTAATAAGCTTTATTAATAGAGATATATCTTATAGCTACTAGCTAAAAAGAGCTTTTATAAGGAAGTATTAGCTAGCTTCTTTAAGGATTTCTATAAGGGAATACGTATTACGGTATAATTAGTTAGGTAGTAGAGATAGCTAGAAGTACTACGCTATATATATTATATTCTCCTTATTATAAGACTAAAGCTTATAAGAAGAAGGATTTTTTCCTCTTTAGCTAAAGTAGCGAGAAGTCTATAATATATAAGCGGGGTAGGCACGATTCCCTACTAATACCCCGCTAATATATTAGTACTATATACCTAAGTACTTTATTAGCTTATACCTCCTAGTAGCGTTCTTATAATTATCTCCCCTCCTATATAAACGTCTTAGCTATATCTTTAATATATATTACTTTTGCTATACTATATACGGTCGGTTAAAAAGAGAGGTAGTTTTAGTTATATATCGCGCGTATACGCTTATATAAGTATATATTAGTTTATGCTCTATAACGTTAATAGTTATTATATTAGTAGTTACCGCTAAGCAACCGTTATAGTATCGCTTATATATCGGCCGCGTAACTATAATATAAAGAGTATATATATATATCTCCTACTTCTTTTATTTTCTTTTCTTCTTTAACTCTTCCGCTTACGATTACTATAGAGTTTTATACCTTTTTTTATTAATCCCTTATACCTTTTTATATTACTTTCTATTAACGATTTATTAATAATAATACCTTTTACGCTAAAGAAGATAAAGAACTATAACGCCGATTTCCTACGCTATATATAGGAGTAGGTAGTAGCGGGTTTACCCTTAAAGCGTAAGCGATCGGCCTAAAAGTCTTATAGTAACGCTAGTTCCCCCTTAGTAAAGAAAGCTAAGAAAGGTATAGGGGAATCCTAGTCCTAGGAGACTTCTAGTCTAGGACCTAATATTAGCGAGGGTCGTGCCCCTATTACCCCGCTAAATACCCTAACTCCGACTACCGATAAGCCTACCTCTATAGGCTAGGAAACTTATAAGTCTATTACCCCTATTAGCGATACTAATACTAGCGAAGAGATCGTACCTAGGCGCTCTTAGGTAAGTGCCGATAACCTAGCTACTTTATCTTAATAAGGCGGCTCTAGCTAATAAGAGATCGTCGCCTAGGCCGCTCCTTAGAATAAGTAGGCTAATATTAACGACGAGGCCTAGCTAAACGAGGGCTAAAACGATCCTAATACTTAGCCGAACGAGGGCTAAGATAACGATAACGGCAATAATAGAGCCGGCCGCGATCCGACTCCTTCTACTAACGAACCTAAGAACGGCGGCGCCGGAGATAAGGGCACCTAGGCGGCGGTATAAGGCGGTCGCGCTTCTATAAAAAAGCGCACCTAATCTAAGGCTAAAGCCCGCCTAGTTAAGGCCTATAGGGTTATCCCTCGTAAGCTCTAGTATATATATTATTTTAGGATAGTCGTTAAGGAGTATAGTACGACCGAGCCTAAGCCTATTAAGGTGCTCTCGATTAGCTATATTTTCTTAGGGGTTTCTTTAACGCGCTATAAGTAGTACTATAGACGTGCCGTAACCTATAATTAGGTAAGTTTCCCCTTAACTTTAAATATTACGATTAATAAGCTAATCCTTCTTAAGGCCGCTACTCTTATATTTAGTAACTAGGCTAATATAGTCGCTATTATTAAGTACCTACGCGAGCTTAATAAGCTAAAGACTAATAACGAGAATACTAAGGATAATAGCTTAGATATAAGCGTACTTATTTTTAAGGAGGCTAATTAGCGCTATCTCGCTATTATAGTATAGTATTTAGCTAAGGCTTTCGATGCCGCTAAGACGGCCTATCGTAAGTCCTTTAGGACTATAGGTATATAAAAGTCTACTATTATAAGTTTTATCCGACCCTTTTATTAGCGACCGCTTAATAATATACTAGGTCGAGCGTGCCGACTACTATATACTAATTAATAAGCGCTATAAGCTTATTATTTACCTTAACCCTACGCCCTTATTTAATATCGCTTATATAAGCTTAAAGTACTAAGCCTAGGAATCTTAGTTAAAACTCCGCTTTATCGATAGCGATATAGGCTATACTTCGTAGTAATACGCCTTATTATTTACTAAGGCTAAGGTAAGTACCGTACTAATAGAGATAGGTCTCGATATAAAGGATAAGGAAGGAGCGGAGGATAGGGTAGTTCTAGTATTTCTAGAGGTATTTAGTATAGTAGAGGGGGCGCCTTAGTTAGTTCCCGCTACGCTAGTAAAGAAGAAGGGTAGTTAGAAGTAATAGATAGGTCTTATCTTTCTTTTATTTAGCTATAACTATCCTTCTCTCTTTTATTATTAAGGTCTTAGTAGAGTTATAGTTTAGTTTTATTTTCCTTAATAATATTTAATAAGTAGCGTAGATAGTTTTCCCTTATTCTCCTATTTTACTATTTTATATATAGTTATAGGACGTTCGGGCGTACCGATATATTAACGAGTTAGTAGCGATTTAGTAGGGATTTATTACCGATTTAATAGCGTCTCCCTATATTAATAGGTTTCCCTACCTTACTTAGTCTTATACCTTTTTTTCCTAGTTAGGCGAGTAGTATATTCTTTAATAAGGTCTTAGCTATTTACTATATCTTCGGTATCGACCTATTAGTTATACTTAGCTAGCTATCCTTTCTATTTAACTAGGAAAAAGGTATTGCCCTTAGATCTCTTTCGGTCTTTAATCTCTTAGACTTCCTATTCGCCTTTATTATCCTTTAAGTCTAGTATTAATAGGGTTTCGCTACCTTTACGGGTGCCTTTTCGCTCTTTTTATAGCTCTAAGAGACTAATATAAAAAACGTTATAAAGGTATAAGTACTTCTTAAAGAGTATAAGACGATATACTTACTTTTTAATAGCTTATAGGACCTAAAACGGTCTAATATACTTAGGTAAGAGTTTTCTTTTTTCGTCCTTAAGGCGTAAGTTCTTTATCGATAATACTATAAGGTCTCCTACTTTTAGTATAAGCGGTTAGTGCCTTAAATCGTAGTATTTCGCTTACGATTTAATAGCCCTTCCTTAGTATTCCTTAAGCCTCTTTCGTAGCTCTTATAGCCTAGTAACTCTTACTCTTACTTTAAGTACCCCCCTTTAAATAATATCGTCCTCGATATTAATATAAAAGTTTAGTTAATAACCTATTAACGCTTTATTAGGTAATAACTTAGTTATCGCGTTCTTTATATTATTATATATAAATTAAGCAATATATAGGAGTAACGCTTAGTTAGTTTATTCTAAGTTAGTAAAGTATCTTAAGTAGTACTATATAGCTTAGTTTATTCGTTCCGTTTACCTATTAGTTTATAAGTAAAATACTATCGATAGCTTATATTTTACTTATAAGATAAAATAGAGATCTAACTAGAACTTACTTATAAATAGGGACCCTTTATCTAAGATAATGCCTTTCGGAAGTCTATATACTAATTTAACTTAGTAATAGAATAATTCTACTAGCTTTAGAGCTATTATTATCTTAAAGATAAGAAAGAAAAGGTAATACTTAGTATATCGGTCTATAACTACTAAGATCGTATTAACGTCTTATCTATTATACTATACTTTAGGTAGACCTATAGTAAAGTCTATTAATAATTCTTCCTATCGTTATATAGGATATAGTAACGATTATATAGTACTATAAGGGCGATACCTCCTAGATACTATACCTTAATATACTAAGTATAACTAAACGTATTTATTTATATCTTTTATTATTCTATCTTAGTAGAAGTTCCTTACTAGTAGTTCGCTAGTATATCGGGAGCTAAAGTATCCTACTAATAGATTATTATAAAAGAGCTATATTAGCTCTTACTATAAGGCTACCTTTAATAGTACTACGATACGACCTTTCTATAATAGTAGTCTATCTAGGCGCACTAACTAGAAACCCTTCCCTTTTAAGAGGTCTTTAGTCTCCTTTAGCCTACTAATCGCTACGTTAACCGACTAAGTATATTTTAGTAACTCTAGCAACGGTTCTAGAACTTCTACTATATAAACCTTTATATAGTAGGCTACTTCTTTAGCGGTCTTCCTTAAGAGTAACTATTTATAACTAGCTCTCTCTTTAGCCTAATTAGCTAATCGTTTAGGTCTTACGCTTAAATTATTATAGTTTCGCTATAGATAAGCTTATATATTTTCCTTATATAAAGGCGCTCTACTACGCTTATATTAACTTAAGGTTAAGCACGCTTTATTATTTCTCTATATAGATACGGTATTAATAGTAGCTAGTTTCGCTTATAGCTCTAGTAATAGTTCCGTAAATAAGGGCTTCTCGCCCTTATATCTAGGTATTCTTAATAGCGCGTCCGCTAGGTTTAATTTACCTATATAATACTTAATCGTAAAGTTAAATAGTACTAAATATATATACTATCTTACTTACTTCCTATTTAGGGAGGTCTAGCGTATAAACGTTTAAAGGTTATAGTAGTCCGATAATACCTTTACTTTATACGCTGCCCCTTTAACGTAATATCGCTAGTATTTAAATAACTTAACGATAGCGAATAGTTCTTAGTCTAAAATACTATAATTAAGTTCGGCTCTAGTAAACTTCCTTAACTAAAATATAATCGGATAATAGCGCCCTTCGTTATTAGGTTAAGAGATAATCCTTACTATCGCGAATTACGATATATCTATTTCGATATAAATATATCTTTCTAGATTATAATATCGGAGGAGTAAGGCTCCTTAAAAAGCATCCTTAAGAGCTTAAAACGCTACCCTTTTAGTAAGGTTTAGCTTTATACTCCCTAGCTTCTTCTTATTCTTACTCCCCTTTAGTAATATAGTTAGGGGCGCTATAACTCTTAAATACCTATATATAAATCGTCGGTAAAAATTATAGAACCTAAGGAAAACCTAAATATTATAGTAGGTTATAGGTTTAGGCTATTAAGCGATTGCCTCTACCTATTAAAGGTCTATCGATACCTTATCGACTAATAAAATAAACCTAAGGAACTTAACTAACTATTAATAGAAGATATACTTCGATAGTTTTATATAGAGCTTTATAGCCCTTAGCCTTTCTATTACTTATCCTAAGTATTTAGTATATTCTTCTCTTATCTTAAAGTATATAAGGATATCGTTAAGGTAGACTACGTAGATTATATCTATAAGCCCCTTAAGCGCTTAATAGATATAGCTTTAAAATATAGCTAGTACGTTAATAAGTTTAAAGGGTATTACTAAGTATTCGAAATATCTATAATACGTCCTAAAAGCGGTCTTCTATTTATCTCCTTCTTATATTCGAATATATTAATATATATTCTATATATTAATCTTAGAAAAATACTTAGCTCCTTAATAGCGGTTAATAATCTCTAAAATAAGGGGTAAAGGGTACCGAATATTTTATATAACCCGGTTAAGTCCTCGGTAGTCTATATATAGCTATAAGGTACTATCCTTTTTTAAAACGAAAAGGATAAACGCCCTAGCTAGGCTCTTTAATTCCTAGATTATTTTCCTTCTTATCGCGTCTTAGATCTAGTCGCGTAATACTTAGAGTTCCCTTTACGATAGGGGGTAAATCGGTTTATAAGGGGGTTCTATATTAAGGATTAAATTAATTAAGTAATCCGTTCCCTTTCTAGCTAGTAATAAGTCGGATTTATTAGCTAAGAAAGTATCTTTAAACTAATAAAGAGTTAATAGGATTTCGGCCTATTCTTCCTATAAAATCCCTTTATCCTTATCTTTATTTAGTAGCGGGATTAGCTTAGGATTAAGCGCTATTATATATACCCTTGCCTCGTTCCTATATTCCTAAAGGAATTTATAGGGATTTTATAGGGTTTCGCTGCTTAGTTAATACTTAAACTACTACTATCGTTTCTATAAGATAATATAAATACGTTTATCCTTTAAGGTAGTAACTAATAAAAAGATTAATACTTAATCGTTTAGCGTTAACTTATTAATACCGATATAGAAATAAGTAATTATCTTTTCGGTGCCTCTTATATTTATTATTTAGCGCGGCACTAACTATACTCTATACTCCCTTACTTAGCTATTACTAAGCCCTAATAACTTAAGGTATAATAGTACTACTTATAGTAATCCCTACTATTAAGTAAAGTATATATTTATAAGGTTAACGGCACTATAAGTTTCTAAGTATATAGGGACTTTAGTAGGGTTTCGCCTTAATATCGTTATAGGAGTTTTAAGTAACTATCCTATAGGTATTAAGCTTACTAAAGGAGAGGCGTTTACCTTAATATCTTACCTTTTCCTTATTTTATAGTATTAAGTTTAAGAGTCTTTACTAGGGTTTCTACCTTTAAAGTATTAGTATATTCTATAGATAGGTATCCTAGCTTATTATATTAGAAATATAAAATTCCTAATTAAGTAAAAGATCCTCTTCCTTAATAACGTCCCTTAGTTCGGCCCTTAATAGGTATATCGCTAGCTTATAGGTTATCGGTTAAATTAGTAGTATTTCCTTAACGATTCGGCCTAGCTTATCGGCCTCTTTAATTCCTTCCCCTATATATACTACCTTAGGGTATAGTACTATTTCTATTCCTAGTCCCTTTAAGGGTAGAAGTAGTATTAATATATCGCCTCTTATTAGTAGTAGTATCTTAATATTATTAAGCGACTTATATAAGCTCTTCCTATTAGTAAGTATAAATAAGTATCGAATAAAGGTTAATTTAGTCTCGAAGTTATAGTTCTAGCTTAGCGAAAAATATAAGAGCACGCGCCTTTTTTAATAGGCGTTCGAAATGCCTTTCTAAGAAGTTAAGGTATAAGCTAAACTCTAAGGGGGACTAGCCTTCTTATTAGCGAGCCTCCTTTAATTATATCGCTAATAGTATCTCTCTATTTATAGTATCCTTAATTAAGATAAGTATCTATTCCTTAAAGTATACTTAATCTATACTATATTTAGTTTAGTTAATCGGCGTCTATTCTTTAAGGTATTAGCGCTATCTTACTTTATAGTCGCTATATATATAATCTACTATATAAAGGATCTTTATTTTATCGCGATAAAAGCGTTTAGGCGCTGCCCTAAAAGCGTCCTTTAAATCGTAAGTCTAGTCTAGACGTTTCTATATATTAGTAGGTTAGGATAATTAAGCGATATTTTTAATCTTAACCTCGCTACCGCGACTACTATCCGATTTAGGGGAGCGGGACTATCGATACTTTCCTAAATAGATAGCGATAGCACTAGCGCGTTTAGCAATTTCCTCCTCTAATTATATAACGCGGTCTTATAGGCGTTTCGTCTCCTCTAGCTCCTTAATAAGCGCTTATAGAGCTATAAGCTTTTCTTAGTAAGTCGGTAGTCTTACGCCTATAGGTAGCGATATCTTCGATATAGCTAGAGTATCGTCCGTAATAGGAGTCTATTCTAAGGATACGTTTCCCTATTCTTTATCTCCTAAGTAGATAGTTAATATATATAACGAAGAGGCCTCGACTAGTTAACTACTACGTCGCGCTATAATAGCGTTATATAGTCTTCTCTAAGTAGCTATCTTTACTAGGTAACTAAAAAAGAAAGCTTTAGAAATTATAAGGGAATATATATTACGGTACGATTAGTTAGGTAGTAGAGATAGCTAAAGGTACTGCGCTATATATATTATATTCTCCTTATAGTAAGACTAAAGCTTATAAGAAGAGGGATTTTTTCCTCTTTAGCTAGAGTAGCGAGAGGTCTATAATATATAAGCGGGGTAGGCACGATTCCTTACCGATACCCTACTAATATATTAGTACTATATACCTAAGTACTTTATTAGCCTATACCTCTTAGTAGCGTTCTTATAATTTCTTCTTACTTAGCTAGCTATAAAAAAGCTAGTAAGTTCTTAGTAAAAAAAGCTCTTAGGTATACTATATAGGTCTTCCTAATATAGTTAGTTATATAGCCCTTTAAGGGAGCTATCGAGGTCTTAAGCTTTAAAAGCTACTACCTTAGAGTCTCTTTCTCTTAAAGAGAGATTAGCTTTATAGTACTAATAGATTTTATTATCGCTATATATATAGTGGTTAGTAGCTTCGTCTTATAAAGGTACTTATTATGGTAACTCTCGTAGTTACCTAAGGTAGTAGAAAAAGCTCTCTATTATACGGAGGTTAGCTTAGAGAAGAGAGAAGCTCCCTCTATAAATTCCGTTACTTTAGGATAAAGAGGGGGCTTAAGAAGGTCCTACTTATTAAAGAAGACTAAATTATAAATAGTCCTATCTATACGAGCCTATAGCTCCTTTACCTACTTATCCTAATCTTAAGGCTTTATAAGAATCGTCCTATAGGCTATAGGAGCGGTAGAGGAGTCGTTTTTTAATATCGTTATAGAGAGAGGGGGTAGAAAAGTTAGTTAAAAATCGGCTTTTTTAGTAAGAGGGGTAAAAGGAAGCTATAAAAAATATAAGAAAGGTGCCTTTTATAGTAGCTAGAAGGTATAGGAATTCTATTCCTCCTAGGCTTATAACTCTTATAAAGAGAGATATAAGAAGTATATAAAAAATATATAAAGGTAAAATTAAAAGTAAGGGGTTAGATAGGTAAGGTAAAGAGATTTAATTCTTATAGGGGCAGTAATTATAGTAGGGGAATAATTATTATATTACCTTAATTATCCTTCTTTCCTTTATTTAACGCCCCTCTTTATACCTATTTAGTATCTTAATTAATAAAGAAGATCCTACTTAAAGAAGCTACTAATATCCTTTTAACTACTAAGCTTTTTACTAGTTTTTCCCTTCTTTTCTAGCCGTTGCCGGTATATCTATCTTATCTTTCGCTACCTTTATAGGAAGCTATCGCTACTTTTACTTCCCCTTTTACCCTTACCCTCTTCTCTATACCTCCTTTTAGCTCCTTCCTTAAAACCTATTTTTTAGCTTCCTAAGTCCCTTATACTAAGGGATATCTCTAAGAACTATAAAATTAAGCTACGCTTTAAGATAATAATACTATATTAGCTATAAATAAAATAATTAAGTTAAATAGCTATTAATAGTATAACTAGCTTATAATAGCTTAGTAATAAAAATACCTAAGCTCTTACTAATATACGCTAATTATAAATATAACTTAGAAGTATTTAAGGTTACTTAATAAGAACTATAAGTAAAATAAGTAATATTATAAGTAGATTAGCTATAAAAATTATATAAAGAAATATAATAAAAACTTTAATTTATTAAAAAATAAATATCTACTTACTATAATTAAAGTAGATTATAAGGACTAGTTTTTTAAAAAAGAGATATAGTTTACTTTATAAAATAAAATATTAAAATAAAATAACTAAGTAATAAATTAGATTTTAAGAAACTTAGACTATTTAAGGTTAAGAAAACTATTTTAAAAGTTAACTATAAACTTTCGCTATTAATAATAATATAAATATAGTTAATATTTTATATCTTATTATTAAAACTAGCGCTATATAATTATTATAGGGTAAGTAAAAGGTTATACTATAGGTATCTTTTATTATATTATAATAATAAGCTATATAAGATCTAACTATATATTACGCTTACTACTATTAAATACTCGTTTATATATATAGCCTACCTTACCTTATAACGTTATTAGCTAAGGTCTAGGCTAATACCTAGACCTATATTAAGGGTAAATACCTTTATATAAGGTCCTTACCCTTTTCCTTATAGGCGGTCCCTTATAATATTAATCTTATACCTTAGTATATAACTAAGAGGTAAATAACCTATTAGCGCGCTCTTATAAATCTTTCCTTTTAACTATACTATTATTATTAGTATTAATAGTAGTAGTTATAACTATAACTATAAGTCTCTTAGCGCTTAGCTATATACTACTACTTATATATAAGCTAACCTATAACCCTATTAGTTATTTAAATAACTTAATATATCCTGCTTTACCTTATCTTACTTTTCTACTAAGATTAATAACTTTATTATACGCGCCCTTACCTTACCTACTACCCTACCTATAACCCCCGCCGCTTTAGTCGCGCTTACTACTACTCCGCGCTACCTACTACCTAGCTTTTTAGCCGTTAACTTTACTACCCGCGCCGCCGCTACCCCTACTACGCTCTCTACTACTAGCCGCCGCGATAATAATAATAATAATAAGTATAGGTCCTCGCCGCCCTCCTTTATAAGCCCCTCCGCCCTTATTTTCGCGAGTATTACTAACTCCCTATATTAGTATAAGCGCGCTATAGCTTAGGGCGCTACCCGCGATTCCCTTTATATATAGTATACCTTATAGTCCCTCTCTTACGCCGACTAAGCTAGCCGCCCTTAAGGCAGCTACTTTTTATATACTTAAGCTAGCCGCGCCTATAAGGTTATACCGCCCGTTCTTACCTATACTACTATAGCTTAGAGCGCTATAGAGCTAGGTAAGGACTAAAATAAAGCTAAGCGCGCCTTAACTACTACCGCCGCCGCTTACTATAACTTATAGTTCCTTAAGCGCGCCGCCCTTATACCTAAGTATATAAGCTCCTTTTCCTATACTCTTTATAAAGCTAACTCTCTCTCTCTTAAGGGCGCCGTCGCCGCCGCCCTAGCCGCCCCCGCTACCTCTACCGCCGCCGCCTCTACTACTACTAGTACCGCCGCCGCCGCTATTACTATCTTTAACGCCGCCGCTATCGCTACTTAGCTAGGTAGCCTTATAAGAATATACCCTTATATTCCTATTTTACTATTATAAAGAAATAATAGGCATAGGGAGGCTTTATAAAATAAGCTAGTAAAAAGAGGCTCTATAATATAGTCTAAGGGAATAACCCTTAAAGATAAAGACCTCTACTAGATATCTATACCTTCCTCTAGGAAAAGTAGGTTAGGATAAGCCTATCCTTATAAATAAAAATATATATAAAATATATAAGTTAATTATAAGTAGAACGGATACCCTATTACCTATTTTAGCCTAGCGGTTCTAAAGATTACCGCGATATAAGAATAGGTAGGGCATAGAATATTCTAGTTAAATCTACTACTTATACTAGAACCTATAGTCTTACGTTAACTATTACGCTATAATTAGACTACCTACTAAGTTAGGAAGATATACTATAGATAGAGCTTTTTAAGTACTATAGAATATACTAGAAAGCTAACTAATTAATCTATTAGTAAGCGAGTAATAGTCTATAAAAGACAAAGGATTTCCCTAGGAGTAGTAGATAAAATAAGTAAGTTTAGATATATCTTTTATAACGCTATTCTTTTAATATATTATTTAGCCCCTTATATACTTATTATAAATTCTAGATAAAATCCTACCTTATACTCCTTTAACTAATCTTTCCGCTTATATTATCTATTACCTAATTCTACGCTTATTACTTATACCTTCTTATAAGCTTAGAGGGCCGGATCTATACCCTTAAGGCTAGGGCCGCGCCTTATACTAAGGAGGAGGATAAGAAAGAAGATAAGGAGGAGGATAAGAAGGAGGATAAGGATAACTACTTAGTAGTTAAGACCTTATTAAAAAAGAAAGTTTATTAAGCTTAGTCTATATACCCTTAAGCACGCTTATAAAAGCTAATATAATTTATTTATACTACCGCTAACCTAAGCACGCCCTATTTATTATTTATAGTCGCGGTATCTATAATATATACTTATAACTTATATTAGTATAGCGACCGCTATAGGCTTAGTACCCTACTACTTCCTTAAAAGTAAGGTATAGTCTCCCTTATATTTTAAGGTACTAGCTACTTTACTATTAAAAGGGTAGCTTTCCTCGCTAAGCTATCGTTTTCTTTTATTAGCTTATAAAGGGCCTTAAACTTATTTAGAGCTACTATACCCTTAAACTTAAAAGCTAGCTCTTATATTAGGTCTTAGTAGCCGCGCTACTTAATAAGGACTTTATACTTTCTACTACGGCCTATATTCTTTTAATAAGCTACTTATAACTCCTTTACTAAGAACTCTTCCTCCCTTTTAATAAGAATAATAGCTAGTTAGAAATCTATTATCTCCTAGCTTAGTAAGGGGTCTATAGCAGCGTAATAAAAAAGGTCGATATTAATTATACTATAGATATTAAAGGGTAGCCCTTCTAGCTCTATAGTCTATAGACTTAGTACCCTCTTTATTATATACTTAGTATATAGCTAGTTAAGCTTCTTTTTTAGCCTCGTTAACTTATAGTTATAAAGGTCTAGCTAGACCTTATCCTTTACTATAAACTTATTTATAGGATCCTATAACTTATTAGCCTATTACTCTTAGTCTTAAGTAATAGATTTTATTAAAGACTAATAAAACTCTATAACTTATTATAGCTTTTATATAAAGGTAGACGCCCTACCTTCTAAGGGGCTAGCTAGGTAGCGCTTTATACTTATATTTATAGTAATAAGCTATATTAATAGCAGTTTAAACTTATATAGCGTAAAGAAGGGGGATATATTAATAGATAAGTTCGACTTACTATTAAGCGCTATCTAAGCTATAAGAAGCTACTTATCTTAGTCTACTTAGTTATAGGCTATTACCCTTTAAAGGTAAGCTTATACTTCTTAGTTAAAGTATTTAAGCCCTTTATTAGTTTATAGGTAGTAAGCTATACTTAGTAATTAAGTAACTTAAAGTAGCTTATAAAGGTACTATTAAAAGTAGCTAGTTTAATTAGTGCCCTTATTACTAGTAATTAAGGCTAGCTATTAATAGAAGTAAGCGTAGTATTAAAGGAAGCGCTTAGCGTAAGCCTTTACTTTTATAAATAGTATTAGCTTTAGTACTACCTCCTTACTTAAACGGTCTTTAATTACCTAGAGGTTATAATTACTGCTTACTATAAGGGGGAGGTCTATAATAAAGTCTATCTATATATATATATATAGAACTAGTTAGGGACCGATAGTAGCTTTAATAGCCCTTTTTTAAGCGGTTACTAAATCTTTAAGCGGCTATAGATATTATAGTTATAAAGGAAATAGTAGATATATAGTACTATAAGCGGCTAGTAAAAGTCCTAGCTAATCGCTACTAGTATACTTTTATAGCTAGGATACCTAATTACGCTTAAGTTATAGATTATCTATATAATCCGCCCTCCTAACCTATCTTACTCCTTAACTTTTAAGGGGGCCGCCCTAGCTATAGCCTTTATTATCGCTAGCGCGCTTAAGACCTATAGCTTACCTTTATAATAGAGGTAGCTATAAAGGTTAATATAGTAGTCGCTTACTTAGACTTTTAACCTAATACTATAGTTAAGTAAGCGCGCCCTTACCTTTATAGCGTAGCGTACGCTTATATATATACTATCTTATACTACTAGCTAGTCTTATAGGTATTAAAGCTCTTTATCTTATAAGATATACTAAGAGACGTTAAGCGTACCCTTAAGGGGGGCTAGGACCCTAGCCGCTCTTAAGGGGTTACCCTTTACCCTTAATAAAGTAGCGCTAAGGTAAGTTTAAAGCGCCTTATCTAAGATTATTTATATATCTTATATATTAAGGTCTATAAAAGTAGGTAGGTCTTACTCTCTATATAAGAGGGCGTTTAAAACTATAGCCTCCTTACTTAGTTTATACTTAATATAAAACTAAAGGATTAAAAGATACTCCGCTTAGTACGCTTACTACTTTAAGAGATACTATTAAGTTATAAAGTATTTAAGGTTCTTATAGTCTATAAGGATCTTAAAGCTCTTATAGCTATAAAGCACTACCTACTACTATTTAAGGTAGCTAATAATCGCTAATATCTCCTTATTATAGATTAAGTAGTTCCTTTTTACTATAGTAAGCTTATATAAGTAAAACGCTACTAGCCTCTTTTACCTTTTTACTTTTTAAAATAGGGTTCCCTTAAGTATATAGCTACTATAGTTTACTTTTATAGTTAAGGGATTATTAAAGTCTTACTATAGTAGTACTAAGGCCTATAAAAATAAGTCTTTAAGGGCTTAGAACGCCTCTACCTATATAGGTCCTTAAGAGAAAAGGGCCCTATCTCTTATTAGCTTATTAAGTAGTAGTATAATCTATAAGAACTCCTTAATAAAGACTTAATAGTAGTTAGCGAAGCTAAGGAAGCTTTATATACCTTATTATAATATTAAGGTTACTTAGTCGCGGATAGCTTAAATCTTAGCTAGGTCCGCTTATATACTTACGCCTACGATAATAATAAAGCTAAGGTATTTAACGCGCTTAATACTAAATTCGTATTTATCTAAGTCTAAGTATAAGCTATACTTTACTAAGCGGTTTAATACCTTCTATACCTTCTATATATAGTCTTTATAGCTCCCGCTTAAATAAATAAGAATATTATTTATATATATAAACGTAAACTTATTAAGGAAACCCTTAAGCACCTAGTTAATATAATATTAAAATATAGCTAGGGCACCTACTAAGCTAAAGGGAGTAACTATTTACTTAAATAAGTTATATTTTATATAGAACGCTATCTTTTACTTCTCTTTATACGCTATTTATACCTTATAAAACGCTTAAACGATATTAAACTTTATAAACTACTTTACTTTTACTAGGTTATAGAGGGTCTCTCTTATAAGTAAAAGGGGGTACTAGTCTAAGCGTATAATTACGTTTAACGCTTAATAGTTTATATAAAAGTAAAGTCCCTTTTTTAGCTTTTATATAAATAGGACTAAAGCTACTACCTTAAAAGAGCTAGCCTTAATAAATCCCTTATTAAGGAGGTTTATATAAGAGTCTTTAACTATTATAGGTTATAGGCTTAGGCTATAGCCTAAGCTATATAGTTATATATAAAGGGCCGGATCCTATATATATATATATATACTAGCCGCGTATAAGAGAGCTTTATATAGCTTATTAATATTATTTTATAGATAGCACCTATATATATACCTCTACTTACTCTATAATAGTATAAGCTATTAACTAATAGATCTAATAGATATCTCTTTAAAGAGGGCGCCTCCTCCTTAAAGATATGCTCCGCCCCTCCCTAAATAGATAGGAAGTATCGTAGCTATCCTAAAAGCAATTAAAAGCGCGACGGCTAGTAAGAAGGATAAGGTTCTCGCTATATTAAGAGAGCTATCTATAAGACTAGCTTTAACCCCTATAACCTCTATAACGCCGGTTATAGCGGCGATACTACTAACGCGGAAGCCGCTCTCTTAGCTAACTTAAGATAGTAAGCTAAAGTCCTTTTACTTCTTCCTTAGCCGGCTATAAATAAAGTTTATAACCGATAAGAAATAGGGCTTAAATAGCTATCGCGATATAGCGTAGTATTCGCTCCTCTATATACTACTAGAGCCCTAGATATAGCGGATATCTAGATTCTAAGATAAGGGCGGCCCTAAGGGTAAACGCGACCTATACGACTTCTTTTAATACCTTATATATATATTCGGCAACGTATAAGAGTAGGAGAAGGTATAAGATAGGCTATAAACCCTTAAGTAAAGAAATAGATAAACCTTTAGCGAATTCCTTCTTAATTTTAAAGAGACGCTCTTATAAATAGCGGGGACTATAGTATAAGAAGATAGTATAAAGCTTATATAGCTATAGAATTTAATTACGCTAGCCTTATAAAAGCTACTTATCCTTATAATTATACCTACTAACTATAGCGAGTATATAAGCTAGTTAATAAAGGTAGAATAGGGCTATAAGTAAACGCCGCGTTTCTAAAAGCTCTATAAGTATATACCGTATAGCGGTAATAGGATTACCGCCCCTCTATAAGATAAATAACTAGCTATCGATATAGATAAGGATACCTTAATATTAGCTACCTATATAGACTAGGCTAGATATAGTAAAAAGACGCCGTCGACTACCCCTTATACCGCTTTATACTCTAAGTAGTAAGCGAAGTAAGTAACGAGTAAAGAAATTAAAAAGAGGAAGGCTAATAGCCGCTACTTATATTACGGCGTATCTATATACTTTTTAATAAAATGCCCCCTCCTTTTAGCTAAGCGGCTTATAGTAGTTTAAGTAGTAAAGATAGAACTACTCTTTACCTTAAATAATAAAGAGGACTCCGCCCTCCTAGGCTTAGAGGAAAAAGAGTAGCTCTAAAGTAAAGATAGGCTCTAGAGCCTTAATTACTAGTATTAGTAAAGGAGAAGAAGGAATTATCCGCTTATATAAAAGAGGAGCCTACTTTAATATAGGTTATAATTAATAACTCCTTACTTATTACCGCCCTTATAGATAAGGGCTATTAATACTATACTATAGTTAACGAGGCGCTTACGTAAGAGATATAAGTACTAGTAGAAAAGATCGCCTTAAGGTAAGTAAAGGGCGCCTTAAGCGTAATAAAGGGTATAGTAATTAAGGGTATTATATAGCTAGCTATAAAGGTTAACGGTTACTATAAGCTTATTATAGCTTATATAATCCCTTAACTAAAGTTTCCCTTAATCCTTAGGAAACCCTAGTTATTATATATAGAGTTATACTTAGTTCTATACTAAAAGAAGCTATAGTTTAGGCCTATATAATAGTAGGTCTACTATAATAATAGTTTTATAAGTATAGGACTAAGTAAGCGAGCTTTATACTTAGTATAAGAAGTCCTTACCTTTATTTTTATAGGAACTATATAATAAGTAGAGTAGGGGTAAGGCTAGGTAGCGGCTAATATAGCGGTCTATATAGTTAGCTTAGCGGATATTAATAAGGCCCTTTAAATAAAGAAGCTAAAGTCGCCCTCTAAGCTATAGTAGTAAATACTAAAGCGCTTTTATAACCTCTTACCGCTATTTAAGTCCTAGGAAGTAAATAAGCTTAACCTATATAAGCTAGGGGTAGACTATAGGATCGTACTTTATACTAATAAAAAAGGGTAGGAACTACTTATACTATTTAAACTACTATATAGTATATTATATATAGAGCTACTAGTACTAAAGAAGACGCTAAGGGACCTCTTAGATAAGGGTTTTATTTAAGTAAGTAGCTTTAAAGTAAGAGCGCTAGTCCTATTTATATATAAACTAAGGGGCGGGATATAGTTCTATTATAACTATAGGGCTCTAAATATAATTATAAGGCTAGACCGCTACCCCTTACCCTTAATCTTAGATATACTTTATAACCTCTTAAAGGTAAAGTAGTTTATAAAGCTAGATATAAAATAAGCGTTCTATAAAGTATAGATCTTAAAGGGTAATAAGTAAAAGATAGCGTTTTATATACGCTATGGCTTATTTAAGTAGCTTATAACGCCCTTTAGCCTCTTAAGAGCGCCCGCTACTTTTTAGTATTATATTAATAATATACTTTAAGACTTACTTAATAAGTTCGCCTTTATAAATATAAATAATATCCTTATCTATATAAGCGGCTCTTATAAGGACTATATATAGAAAGTATAAAAGGTCTTAAAGCGCTTCTAACTTTATAGGCTCTACCTTAACCTAGATAAGTATAAATTTAAGGTTAAGAGGGTTAAGTACCTAGGCTTTATTATTTATATAGGTATAGGTATATAGGTAGATCTTATAAAGATCTAAGCGATCTAAGACTAAGCGGCCCTAACTATATAGATAGGTATATAGAGCTTCCTTAGGTTCGCGAACTATTATAAGATATTTATTAAGGGCTTCTTTTATATTATAATACTATTAAACGAGATTACTAGGAAATAAACCGCTTTTTATTAAGGGCCTATATAGGAAAGAGCGTTCTATACGCTTAAGGACCTATTCTTATAAGCCCTAGTACTACTTTAGTAGGACTTTAACTAGTCTATATTAGTTAAAGTAGATTATAGTAGCTAGGTACTTAGAGGAACGCTCTCTTAAAAAGTAAATAAGCGGAAGTAACTAATAGCATTTTACTTTTATAAGCTAACCTTAGTAGAGCGGAATTACGCTATTTATAATAAAGAGATATTAGCGATTATTAGCTACCTTAAGTAATAGTAAGTAAAGCTTTAAAGCTATAGGAGCTTTAAGGTTTTTATAGACTATAGGAACCTTAAGTACTTTATAACCTACTAGTACCTCTTAGAGCGGTAAGCCCGCTAAGCGGAGTATCTCTTATACTTTAACTTCTTAATTAAGTACTAGCTAAAGTAGGACTCTATAATCTTAGATACGCTTTCCTAAAGGGATTAAGACTAGCTAATAGGAGTAGATATCGAGGCCTAGGATCTATAGCTTATCCTATAAGAAGCGCTATAGACTTATATAAGAGCTTCCTTAGTAAAGGAAGGCGCGGCGCTAATAGAAAAGCCTTATCTTATACCTTTACCTTAGCTTAGTAAGGAGGGATAGACCGGCCTAGGGGCGCGTATAGCGCGAGTATTTTAAGATAAGGTCCTTTAACACTTATAGGATAGGATATTATCTCTAGACTATACTTATAAGAGTATACGCCGCGCTATTAAGTCTAGTACTTAATACCTTAATTTAAAGCTAAAGCTAAAAGTATAAGTAGGTAACTATTATATCGACCTATAAGGGTATCTACGTTAGTAAGGGAGACTATAAGTACTAAGCGTGCTATATACTATAAAAGCTAAGGTAAAGGATAGACCGCTAAAGCTAGATAAATAAAATAAGCTTTAAAGGAAGCTAGTCTAGCTTATCTATAACTTTAGTATTATAGGCTACCTAAGTTAGTAGGGTATAATAGTAGGCCTTATAAGGGATTTCTACTAGCCCCTCTTATAGTACTACGTTCGCTGCTTCTTTTATAACTACGATATTTATAGCTATACTAAGATTTAAAGCGCATAGCTTAAGGGGCTACTTAAGTAGCTTTTAGTACCTAACTAGTTTTATATATATATATAAATAGACTTTATAACGGACCTCCTACTTATAAAGGGCAGCAACCGCTATATATAAGTAATTAAAGACCGACTTAGTAAGTCTATAATATTAAAGCTAATACTATCTATAGATATAAAGTCTTATATAGAGCGCTTCCTATAATACTAAGCTTACTTATATAGCTAGCTAGCCTTTATTATAAGCGATAAGGGATTAAATTAAACTAGCTACTTTTAGTAATACCTATACTAGCTACTTTAGGTTATATAGCTACTTAGTATAGTATATTACCTATAGACTAATAAAGGGCCTAAGAGGGTTAACTAAGAAGTATAGGCTTACTTATAAGCTATTATAGCCTATAACTAAGTAAACTAAGATTAATAGCTCCCTATAGCCTAACTTATATTAAATAGTAAACTATATACCTTTATTAAGATAGCCCTTTTCTTTATAATATATAGCTTTAAACTACCTTTATTAGTTCCTTTTACTATAAATATAATAGCGGAGTAGTATAGTAATTTATTATTAAAGGGCTATGCCTTTATATTTATATAAAAGCTATAATAGACTATAGATTATTATTAATCCGCGATAGCTACCGCGGTATAAGATTAAGAGCGGCACGCTAATAAGACTAAGGCCCTAGTAAATAAGTTTATAGTAAGAGATAAGGTATAGCTAGACCTTTATAACTATAGGTTAATATAGCTAAAAAAGAAGCTTAACTAGCTATATATAAAGTTTATAGTATAAAAGGTTATTAGCTTATAGGTTATAGAGCTTAATAGTCTCTTAATAAGGGTCTATAATAAGATTAATATAGACCTCTTTTATAAAGCCTCCTTTAACCCGCTACTTAGGTAAGAAGTAGTAGACGCTTAACCGCCTATAATTAAGGTAAAGAGAGAGGATAAGTTTAAGGTTAAAAAGATATAGGCCGCGCGCTAGAAAAAGGTTAGTAAGAGGAAATACTAAGAGGTCCTTATTAAGTAGCGCAGGTATCTTAACCTTATATAAAAACCTATATATAAGTTTATAGGAACTATAGCCCTTAATAAGTTTAAAGCTTTATTTAAAATAATAAATAAGAATAATAAACTAGTAAACTACTAATAATAGCTTAAGCTAAGACTATAAAGTAAGTAAAGTAAAGTAAGTAGTTATAATAATATAAGTATAATAATATAAGCGGAGATAAAATAGCTTTTATTTTAAGGCAGAGCCCTTAAACTACTTAGATCTATTTATTATCCTTATTATTATCCTTATCTTTATCCTTATCGTCCTCCTTTACTTTATTAGCGGCGGCGGCGCTCTTTAAGGCGCTTAGGCGGCCCTTTAGGCCCGCGAGCTAGTTAATAGTAGCGGCGGCTCTAAGGGCTCTAGGGGCGGGGGGGGCCCGGCTAGTAGTAGCGGCGGGGGCGGCGGCGGGTATAGCTAAGGGGACCGCTAATAAGGCGACGAAGGTAGTATCCTTAGTATTAAGAGAGTTAGTAGTAGAAGTAAAAGAGCTAGAGGAGAGGAACTTACTTAAGGATAAGGCCCTAGCGCTTAAGGGCGCGGAGATTATAGTAGGTAGCGGCGGCGGCGGTAAGGCGCTTCTTAGTAGCCCTCTATACCTACCTATACGCGCTAGCCTTTTAAGCTAACGCTATAGTAAGTAAGATAAAAGGCGCCGCCTTATAGGCGCGGCTAATACGCGCGTATTAATAATAACTACCGCTATAGTAGCGCCTAACTTAATTAGTATAGGGGAGCTCTTATAACGCGTACTATATATAGGGGGCCGCGTAGGCGGCTTTAGCCTATACTTAGCGTTTATACTTTAAGAAGTTAGCGGAAAATAGCTACTATACTTACTAAGTAGTAGACTTATAGGGGTAGTAGAGGTAAAGGTAAGAGTAAAAGGGCCGGGCGTTATAGCTAGTAGTAGGGATAGCGTTATTACTTAGAAAGATAATATAAGGGCAGCTAGCGTAGTAAAGGTAGAGGCAGCGGCGGTAGGCGCGGTCGCGGGGGCATAGGTAGGAGTAGCGGTAGCGGCGGAGCTATCGTTAGCCGTGCTTAGTATAGTATCGATAAATAACTTTATACGCTCTAAGAAGGAAGAAGTAAAGGAAAGGGAGGTAGATATATCTATTATAGAAGTTAATATTATAGATTATAGCTTCTTACTTTATAAGGTAGAGAACTTACTAGTTAAAGTTATTATTATTAGGGCTATTATTATAGCTATAGCTATTACTATAAGTATATATTAATAAAGCGGCCTATATAGCTAAGAATAAACTAATACCTTAAGTAAAGCGGAACTTACCTATTACTACTATTATTATAGTTAAAGAAGGAGGAGAAGGAAAGGAAAGAGGAAGGGAAGGATACCGCTTTATATACCCTTAAGTAAAGGAGGCTACTTAAGGCTAAGGAGATAAGTAACCTAAGGCTTATATAGGTCTAAGCCGGCCGCCGGCTACTTAGGGGTATATATAATAGGTTACGCCCTTATTTAAATAGCTAGCTAGCTAATAAGTATAGAGCTTAGTTCTAGCTACCTAGGCTAATAAGCGCGGGAATAATAAGGCTAGTAGGGCTAGTATAATTAATAGGAAAGGGTAGGGTAAAGCTAGTAGTATAGGCTTAATAATATAGAAGCTATTAATTAAGTAACGCCGCGCTACGCTTAAAGGAGGGTATTATATAAGAGTCTTTAACTATTATAGGTTATAAGCTTAAGCTATAACTTAAGCTATATAGTTATATATAGAGGGCTAGATCTTATATATATATATATAGGCTAGCTATATATAGGAGAGCTTTATATAGCTTATTAATATTATCTTATAGATAGCACTTATATATATGCTTCTACTTACTTTATAATAGTCTATAAAGGTCTTTTTTAATACTAGTAGTTCCTCTTATAATATATTATATAGCGGCCTAAATAGTAAGGGAAGCTCCTTACTATTATCCCTTATATAAAGTAGTATTAAGTAGTCTACGCTTAGCTTATAAGGGTTTAACTTATTAGCCTTACTCTTTTAAAAGAGTAGTAGTAAGCTATAAAACTATAGTAGGATAGCTTACTATAGCTCCTCTTTTAATATAAAGTACTTTAGTTATAGTGCTTTCTTAATATCTATTAAGCTAACTATATAGATTAACGCTATAGCTATAGCTAGCCCCTTCTACTTATAGATTTACTATATTATACTTATAAATACTAAGGCTAAGACTTCTTAAGTATCTTATAAGTTAAGTAGGGCGTTTAGCGCTCCCTCCTTACTACTATACTAAACCTAGGACTATATAAGGCTAAACTATAGCTTCCCTTTATATAGTACTAAATATAACTTTATATATATTAACTATAGCTTCTTAAGAATTAAGGGAAACTTAAGCTAAGAGACTATATATATTACTAGTAGCCGCGGGAGGCCGTTAACCTTTATAGCTACTTAGGCGATACCTTTAATAACCGCGCCCTTTATTATATCTAAGGCGCCTTTTATACGCTTAAAGTAAATCTTCTTTACTAGTAAGTATAGCTTAAGGGTATTTACTTTATTAATTATAGCGTAATACTAATAGCCCTTATCTATAAAGGTAGAAAGGAGGTAAGTTTAGTTAATAATAACTAATATTAAAGTAGGTTCTTTTTTAATACGCTTTACTAAGTCCTTCTTAGCTAATATTAGCTTACTAAGCTTTAGGGCCTACCTTTATACTAAAGCTAAGCTTTTCCCTTTAATTTATATATAATAGAGGTTCCTTTATCTCCCTTATTATTAGATTTTAATAGGGCGCGGGTAACCTATATCTTTACTAGCTTCTTAACTAAGAGGTAAGGGTAAGACCTAACTATATATATACTTTTACTATAATATATATAGCGGCCTTCTTTATATTATTTATTAATTTCCTTATAAGGTAATTACTTAGCTATCTTATTAAACTATACTACTAGTAAAGTAGCTAGGGTCTTATAATTACTATACCCCTTAAAGCGTATAGCTACTATCCGGACGTCGCTATTTATATCGACTACTAACTTAAGAGCGGGCCTAGGTATAGATAGGTTAAGTAAGAAGGAACTATCTAGCTTATTAGTCCCGCTTAAGGCTAAGCGCTTATATAGCTTTTAAAAGCGCGGCGTTTACTTATATCCTTAGGCTACCTTTATAAGGTAGGATATATATCCCTTTTAAGTAAAGGGTATTATAATAAGGATAAGTAGCTCTTAGAGCGCTAAGGAGATCGAGTTCTATAGCTAAGTAAGCTTAGCGCTATTATCCTAAGCGGTATTACCCGCCGCCTAAGTTAAGGTCTCTTTAAATTCTAGTAAGAACTCTTTAAAAGACTACCCCTCTTACTAAGTAAGGGTCTATAGCTTATCCTATACTTTCTCTTATTCCTATATATTACCGAAGGTATAGACTAAGTAGTTAAAGAATACTTAAGGGTCTTTTATCTTTCTAGGACCGCCCTACTCTTAAAAGCTTACTACTTACTATATTTAAGGCTTTAATAGCGTATAAAAAAGTAAGAACTAAGCTATCTCCTTATAGCTATTAAGGCCCTATTTCTTATTAATATAGTATTTTACTATTAAGTAGTTAAGGAAGAAGTAAAAGGTCTCTAGCTTACTATCTTAGGTAGGCTAAGGTAGTAGCTTTTATTTACTAAGGACCGTCTTATACTCTAACCTCTTAGTAGTAGGGGGCGTATTTACTAAAGCTAGTATTAAAAGGGTATTAAGGATTTAATATAAGGTTACTCGTTAGTCTAGGTCTTATAATATTTAGTAGAATAGCTTTATAAATTAAGCTTATTTATCTTATTACTACTAAGCCTCTTTTTATAAGTATTACTAATATAGCTCTTTTACTTATTACTATAGCTATTAATACTAAGCTTCTTTTTATAGTAGCTACTACTACTACTACTACTTTAGCTAATACTACTAAGGTTTTAATATTAAGTTTAATATAAAGATAGCTTATATTATTATAAGGTAAGTAAAGGGCTATACTATAAGTACCTTTTATTATATTATAATAATAAGCTATATAGGATTTAACTATATACTACGCTTACTACTATTAAATATATATTTATATATATAGCCTACCTTACCTTATAACGCTATTAGCTAAGGTCTAGGCTAATATATAGACTTATACTAAGGGTAAATACCCTTATAAAAATACTAAACTATAAGAAAAAGTTAAAGTTAATAATAATTAAGAATATAAAGTAAAATAAATACTAAATATAAAAAAATAAGGTTAGTAATAAGAATACCTTATTAAGTAAAAGGGATATAAATTAAAGGAAAATACCTAGGAACTACTTAAGTACTTAACCTATTATAGTTCTTTACTTTAATAGTTTTATTAAGTAAACCCTTACTTAGAAATATAAGGTTATTAAGAATAGTATTTTAGTTTAATATATTTAAGGTATTAAATAATTAAACCTTACTAATAGTAATAGTTTCTTTATTTAATAAATAAACTAATCTATCTTAAAAAAATATATTCTACTATCTTTTTTATTAATAGCTTATATACCCTACTAAAATAACTTACTACCTTAGTTTTTTAAGAAAGACTTTTATTTCTTAATTTAAGCTAGGTAAGCTATTACTTTCTTTAATACTTCTTTTACTTTTTATTAATATAAATTAATCTCTTACTATTAATTTATAATATAATAAACTAAAAAGGAAGAAATATTAATAAAAAAATAATAAAGAAAGAAAGAGATAAAATAAATAAGTAAATACTATTTTTTTATATTATTACTTATATATAGCTTTTAGGGCTATAGTAAGGCTAATAAGGGCCCCCTCTTATCTTTTAAAGGTTTAGTAAAAGACCTCTCTTTCCCTCCTATAGTTTAAGTACCTTAAGATAAGGTGCTTAGCCGTATACCTTCCTTAGCTATAGTAGTAGTTATCTTAGTTTACTTTATTAGTCCTTTTTAAAAAGGAAAATAAAAAGCTAGCCTTAAAAAGGAGCTAGTAAAAAGCTAAGAGGGTTAGCCTAGGCCTCCTTATAAGGTCCTTTTTTAAGCTAAGAGCTAAGTAAGGGTCTTTTAAATAGATATATAGTATTTACCTAAGCCCTTAGCCTTAAGGCCTTTAGCCGACTTAGTAGTATAAAGTCCCTTTTAATAGTCCTTAGTAGCTTACTAAACCTTTCTTTATAAGTAGCTAATAAAGACTAAGGGGGTCCTTTAAGTAAGAGCCTATAAGCTTTTTTTAGCTAGCTAGTTAATAAGCTTATTACTAAAGATCCTTAGGTAGCTAGGGTACTAATATAGCTATATATTATAAAAGGCTTCTAAGCTAAATAAGAGCCTTTTAATATATATAGCTAGGTCTAAGAAACCTATAACCTTCTTTATAGTAGCTTAGCTATCTATAAAGATATAGGTATTTATAAGAAGGTTAAGGGGGCTAGGCCTTAAAGGCTAAGGCCTCTTAGCTAAGTCCTTTAAGACCCTTAGTATTATAAATAGCTCTATATTAGCTACTTTAATTAAGGGCCCTAGGTTCTTATAGTATACTTTAATAGGCTTGTTTTCTAAGCCTATTTTATAAAAGGAGTAAGCGTTAGTCTCTATAAGGGACCCCTTAAAGCACCCCTTAAAGCTATTAGTATAAAAAGCTAAGAGCTATAGCCTAAAGTCTTTTAAGCTGTCACGACCCTGGGCGCCGGCGTAGAGAGCCAGCGCAGAACCTCACCAGTGTCACGTGCCCAAGCAGCATCACGTGCCCACGCGCGACCTCGTGTCTATATAAGGGCCCGCTCGGTCGTGTAGTCTAGTCTTCCTTTCTTGCTCCTTAGCTTTGAGTCTTTGTTCATAGTGCCAATACATCTTTATAGCCGTCAAGGCTCGTATGTGCCTGGCCGTAACACTACTCAAAGCTCAATAAGATCGCTTGCCAGCGATTAAGCAAATAGGCACCGAGCTTTCACGTCACACGCGCCTGACGTAAATCCAGCGCATCCGTTCTGACCGTTCCGACCAAGACTCCGACCACCGACCAAGTGATCCTCAAGGCTGAGATCACGTCCGTTCCGACCAAGACTACGCGTGTGTGTAGCCGTCCGACCAACCGTTCCGACCAGGGATTCGTCCCGTCTGACCTCCGACCGTCCCTGCTCGTGCAGGCATCTGACCGTGATTCCGCGTGGTATCATTTCCGACACCTATCACCTCGCGACTATGATATCCGAGGAAGCCCTGCCTCTGATCAGCCTCGCCGTTCCACCCGGCTTGCTGGCCAAGCCACTGAATCCGAAATAGTAGCCATGGCTGCCCCGAGCCCCCAAGACGCTCTCATCCGCGAGATGAGGGAACAGATTGCGGCCTTAACGGCCCGTCTAAATGAACGCTCTCTGTCTGTTGAATCAAATCGACAGCACCGGGAGCCCTCGACTGCTTTTGCCGGCCCAAATGGCCCGGCCTTCCGACCAACAGGCAAAGCTGCCTGGCCTGTTTTGCCCCTTCCCAGAGGGCAAGAACCCCGAGTACAGCGACGCCGCCAAATCGCGCATCAAGGCCTCCGCGACGTTCTCAGGAAAGAAGGACGAGTTCCATTCCTTCATCCTGAGCATAAAGAACAAATTTGACGAAGACGTACGAACCTTCCGGACTGAGAACAGCCGGATGGTCTGTCTGTATAACCTGCTCGAGGGAAAAGCCCGCCGAGCACTTGAAACCCGCTTCTCCTCTGACACTCGACCCTTCTCTGGAGTGGCAGAGATGATCCAAGCCCTCGAGTCCGCCTATGGCAATCCGAATGAGCTTTCCGAGGCTCTTGACCGCCTGCAACGCCTCCAGTTTACCGTGAATGGGAAGACCGACATTGTGGACTTCCTTGCGGAATTTGACTACTTAACTGCGACCGGTCGTGTGCCCGAGGACCAGATGAAGCATACCTTGTGGCAGCACATCCCGGCCAACCTAGATAACAGCCTCTTGACCAAGACCCGTGACGAGTCCGTGACCTACGAGGTTTTCTGTGGGTTCATTAAGGACGCTGTCCACTGCCAGAAGAGGAGTATGAGGCAGACACAGGACTCCCGCTCTTCCGACCGATCTCGCCGCGCGCCGACTAAGACTGCTCCGACTACCGCCAAGACTCCGAACAAGACCGGCTCGACCCTATCACCTCGCGTGATGCTGGCAGAGCCTTGACCGACGATGAGAAAAGGGTCCATTGGGATAATGGCACCTGCTTTATTTGTGGAAAAACAGGGCACCTCTCTCGCGACTGTCCCGACCGCACCCATGCTGTCTCCCGTGTCGCCTCCGTCCCTGTCCCTGCCAACGACTCTGATCAAGATTCGGAAACGAATAGGACCATCACAAGACTCCTTGATGGTCCCTAAGGTGTCACAGATAGCGAGTAGGTCTAGCAAGTCATTCACTCTGCCAAGTCAAGTCCAAGTGGATGGTGTGAGCTTACCTGCCCGCTCCCTCTGTGATACCGGAGCCGAAACCCGTTTGCTGGTTAGCCCAACCTTCGCCCAGTCCGCCGCCCAAAGACTCGGAGCCCAGATTAAGGAGCTCCCGAGTCGGATTCCCCCAAGACTTCCGTGGAAAGCCAGCCGGCTATATCCAGAAACAGCTGGTCGCCACTTTCGTCATCGATGGCCGTTCGTTCGCAAACGAGACATTTGATATAGCTGAGTGTGGCCATGATATCTTTATCGGTCTTTTCTGGATGCGGGAGAAGCGCCTCCTGCTTGACTGCGCCGCCCGACAGATCATCTGGCCAGATGATCTTCCTGCCTCGCCAAGTTCTCCCCGACGATCCAGCTCTCTTCAAGCCCCGCTCTCGGGTCGGATCGACCCTAAGATCCAGGCCGACGCTGAGAGGCGGAACCGCCTGCTCGAGAAAGAGGAGAAACGCTACCGGATCCTCCACAAGAACTGGCGCCGCTCTGATCAAGCTCCTCCGGCCTCTGTCCCGACCCGTTACCGACTCCGTCTCCGTCGTTTCAGTCCAAGTCTCCGTCTGCCAAGAAGTCTGTCCGTTTTCAGCTCACGACCGCCCCTGCTACCGACTTCGTCTCCGTCGCCTCGGTCCAAGCCTCCGAAGATCAAGCCCTGATTAACGCCCTGGTCTGCCAAGTAGAGTCTCACGAGAGATTCGAACAGTGGAACGAACTCGAACCGTTGATGCCCCGGGATCCAGTCCAGCTCGAGCCAAGCTCCGGCCTTGACCAGACCGTCCCTAGTGCTCGAACCGTTGCTAAAGTCTCCCGGATCAGAAGACCTACCAGGGACAAAGCATTCCGTTCCTCAGGAGAAGACCCTGAGCATGTTGCTTGTGTCCGTAGTCGTCTACCGCCCCAGCTCACCCATCTAGAGGATTCTTCTCGAAGAAAGAGGCCCACACCCTACCTTCGAGCCGACCCGGTCACGATGTAGTCCTAGAGCTTGAGAAGCCTCTTTCGCCGACAGGACCCCATCGTACCGCACGCCCGTTAAGTATCTGCCTCTAGAGAAAGAGACTGTCGATCACCTCCGGAGATAGACTTCATCGAGCCCGATCCGAGTCCGCACGCCGCTTCTGTCCTCTTCGCTCCGAAACCGAACACGACCGCCCGCCGCTTCTGCATCGACTACCGTTGGATGAACGATCATCTTAAAAGTCGCATCACGCCCGCTCCGTCCCTCGAAGGTACTGCTTTGGTTGCCGTGAAGCTCAACGCTTCACGAAGATCGATGTGATCCAGGCCTTCCACCGTCTCCGCATGGACCCTGACTCGAGTATTTGACCGCCTTTCGCACCCGTTTCGGAACTTTCCGCTGGAAAGTCCTCCCGTTCGGTCTGAAGGTAGGTCCCGCCTGGTTCCAGCAGTTTATCAACGCGCAGCTTCACGATCTCCTCGACCGGTGCGCCAGCGCCTACGCAGATGACGTCCTGATCTACTCGGATAAAGAAGAAGACCACTGGAAAGACTGTCAAGAAGTGATCTGGCGACTCCATCAGGCCAACCTCCAGGAGACATCAAGAAGTCTAGATTTAACGTGACCAAGGTTGACTACCTCGGCGTTCTGCTTGAAGCCGGTGTGGGCCTTAGTGTCGACCCTCGGAAAGTTCGATCGATACAAGACTGGAAGTTTGAAGACCTCCGAGACCGCACCGCGATCCGATCATTCGTTGGCCTATGCAACTTCATCCGTGTTTTCTGCTACCACGCCTCCGGAGTGGCAGAACCCTTGAACCGGTTGCTTAAGAAGGATGTTGCCTTTGTGATGGGCCCGGAGCAACGCGAAGCATTTGATCAACTCAAGCGCCTGGCTATCGAAGCCCCGGTCCTCGCCTTCTTTAGACCAGAACTGCCGACCCGACTGGAGACCGATGCCTCCCGGAATGCCACAGCTGGTGTTCTATGGCAGGAACAGCCTGATCAGACCTGGAAGCCCGTTGGATTCTTCTCTAAGACCATGACCCCGGCCGAGCGAGCCTACCCAATCCAAGATCGAGAGCTCCTCGCCGTCGTACAGAGTCTAGAGCACTTCTACCCAGAGCTCTTAGGCCAGAAGTTCGATGTGATCACCGATCACGAAGCCTTAGTCCATTTCTCTACGAAGCGCCTGCTCTCGGTACGACAGATCAGATGGTCCGACTTTCTCGCCCAGTTCGACATCCGTTTCCTCTACCGCCCCGGTCGACTGAACGTAGTCGCCGATGCCCTCTCCAGGAAGACAGCGGAGCTCCCTACCGTAAAGGCCCGGGAAGCCGAGGAACGCACGGTGACCCTGATCCTCCGGAAAGGCTAGGCTTCGCGACCGACTCTCTAGACCCTACGGCCGCCGGCAACCTGCCCCTCAGAACTTTAGTCCCGAACCTAAGCCTACTAGACCATTAGTTCTGAGGGCCACGAGTGCCCTACAGACCCCAGAAGACCGAGGATACAGCAGACGCCCGATCAAGACCGCCCAGAACTAGACCCGAACTCGGTCCCGAAGGAGCCGAACTCGTTTCGTTGATCCGCCAAGAGAACCTCCTCCAAGACCTCGGTACCCATGGAACACACCTGGTCGTACCAGCCCAGACCTCAGACAAGCAGACGTTTCTTCAGACCGCGCTCATTCGCGAAGCCCACGAACCCCAGATCTTCGCTCACGCCGGACAGAACAAGGTGATCAAGCTGCTCCAACGAGACTTCTACTGGCCAAGGATGAAGGAGGATATCCGTCGTTATATTCGGAACTGCCACGACTGCCGCCGCAACAAAACCCTCGAGACAAGACCCTGGACTGCTCCATCCACTGCCCGTACCGACCTCTGTTTGGGAGCACGTCGAATGTGACGGGAAGGATATGCCGAAAGACCGTTACGGATATGACTATGTTTGGACCTTCGTCTGCAAGCTAAGCCGGATTATCGCCACGCTCCCAGGAAAGAAAAACGATACGGCAGAAGTCTTAGCTAGCCGCTACTTCCGCTACCTCTATCGTTTCTTCGGTATGCCCTCGTATGGATTTCTGACAACGCTGGACAGTTTATTTCTGCCTTCCTCGCAGAGATTAACCGGCTCACGGGAACGAAGCATCGTCATGGAAGCTCCTACACCCTCAGACCCAAGGGGTGTAGAAGTCAATACCTAGATCAAAAGCTACGATTCTACGTGACGAAGCATCAAGATAACTGGAGTTCCCTGCTGCCCGCCCTCGACTTCGCCCATAACTCGTCTTGGCACTCTTCCATCGACATGGCACCGTTAAAAGTAGCCCTAGGCCGAGATATCCGGAACCCCTGTCACTGCCCCGACTGACAAGACCGCTGCCACCGGACCCGCCGCCAGAGCTAGGGAACTTGTGCAGACCGCCCAGGAAACCCAGGAAGACGCCAGGAATGCTGCCACCGCCGCTCAAGAACGTCAGAAGGAACAGGCTAATAGGAAACGACGACCAACCGACTTTGCCATCGGTGACCGAGTTTTCTCAGCAGGAAAGGCTTCGCCACGAACGCTCCGACTACTCGGCTAGATAACCAATGGTCAGGTCCGTTCGTAATCCTGGAAGAACGCGGTCATAGCTACGTACTGCAGCTGCCCGAGTCGTACAAAATGAAGAACCTATTCCACGCCGACCGTCTTCGAAAAGCAGCCGATAACCCCTTGCCCCAGCAGATCCAGTCACCTCCGCCACCCGAGGAGATCAACGGAGAACCCGAGTGGGAGGTTGATCAAGTCCAGCAGTCTCGAGTAACCGGTAGGAGTCGACGACTGGAATACCAGGTCTTATGGAAGGGATGTGACCCTGATGAGACCTGGTACCCGGCTAGGAATTTCCGTAACGCACCAATGGCATTGAAGATTTTCCACGATGAACATCCGGACGCAGCAGGCCCACCCGTCAACCTGCAATACTGGATCGAATGTGCTGCAGCGGAGGAGGGCTGCGAGGAACGAGACGATGACGACACAGCAGAGAAAGCCGTGAAACCAAGAACCCGCCGCCACGACTGACTACCTTGATACGCATATCAAGGCCTTAGACGGGGGGTAGTGTCACGACCCTGGGCGCCGGCGTAGAGAGCCAGCGCAGAACCTCACCAGTGTCACGTGCCCAAGCAGCATCACGTGCCCACGCGCGACCTCGTGTCTATATAAGGGCCCGCTCGGTCGTGTAGTCTAGTCTTCCTTTCTTGCTCCTTAGCTTTGAGTCTTTGTTCATAGTGCCAATACATCTTTATAGCCGTCAAGGCTCGTATGTGCCTGGCCGTAACATAAGCTAGCTAAGCTAACTAAGAGGTATTAGTACTACTTCTTAACTAAGGGCTTAAGGGCCTATAAGGGCTCTTAGCTAGCTTTCCTTCTTTCTAAGTTATAATTAGGTTATATAAGAGCTACTAAGCCTTTAAGGAAGTAAAAGAGCTATATATATAGCTTAATATAGCTTAAGGCCCTTAAGTTAAAGCTTAAGTTAGTAAGGTCGTCTTATATAGCTAGGTTATAAGCTTACCTTATAAGGTAATTAAGTAAGAAGTATAGAGTTTAAAGGGTATAAGAGAAGTATACCCTTTTAAATTATACCTTTAGTAGCGGTAGGGCTACTTTAGCTTTTAAAGCCTTAATAAGGGATCCTTTAAAGGCTCCTAAGACCTTTAAAAGTACTTAGTTTTAAAGCCTTTAAAAAAGCTTTATTAAGCTCTTAAGAGTCTTAGGCCCCTTATATTAAAGCTAGGCCCTATAGTCTATTATAAAGGTTATATAAGCTTAGTAGAGCTATTTAAAGGCTTTAAATAATAAGCTTTTTTATATAAATATTAAGTAAGATAGTCTTTTAAAGGTAGCTTATATAAAAGCTACCTTCTTCTTAATATATTATTTAAATAAGAGCTTAGAATTAAAGAAGACCCTTAGCTACTATACTAAAGGCTTTGCTTTAAAAAATAAGCCTCTTATTATTATACCCTTTAAAATAAGCTACTATTACTTACTAAAGTAAATAAGTTTTATTTTTAAAGGGTTAAAGTAAACCCCTTAGTCTTTAGCTTATTTAAATAAGTTAGTAGCTATTACTTCTAGCTATTAAACGTTCTTCTTAGCTAAGGTTAATATTATAAAGATACTAAAGTTATTTATATAAGATAGCTAGTATCCCTTAGCTGCTAGTATCCCCCTTATATATAAGAAGAATAAAATAAAGCTAATAAAAGACCTTTAAGGCACCTTTATTACTAGGTTTATAAGAGGCTAGACTTACCCTTTAAAAGCTAGCTAGATCTTCCTTTTAGTAAGGAAGTAGTTTACCTAACTTATAAGAGCCTTAAGGAGGTTTAAGTCCCTTAGGACCCTTATAAGCTATTCCTTTAATATAAAATTAAAGGCGCCCTTTATATTTAATAAAAAGGTACTAATAATAGCCTTCTTATTAAACTCCTACTTCTTTTAAATATAGTATAAAAGGAGGAAGGCTATATTTATAGCTAACTATAATTTTTATCCCTTTAGCTATATAAGGTTTAAAAGCTTAGCTATATTAGCTAAATAGCTTAGCTAGGTAGTATATAGCTTTTTAAGGACCTTTCTTAAGTAGTTAAGTAAACTTATAACCTTATAAGCCTTAGGGATAGTATAGTCTAGCTTATTTTACTTAGGAAGTATAATTCTTATAGCTTACTTTAATACCTTAAGGTAGTATCCTTAGTTAAATAAAGCTTTATAGGCCTTATTAAAGACTATAAGGATAGCCTTATATATATATTAAATAAGGAGGAAGCTAAGGGAGTCTAGGCTAAGGGCTTTCTTATTAAAAGAGCTAAAAATAGCCCTCTTAATCTTAGGGTCCTTTAGCTTTAGCTAGTCTTACTTATCTATACCTTTACTACCTATATAGCCTAGAGGCTTTTCTTTTTCTAAGCTTTAAGGGGGGCTAAAAAGGGGGGCTAAGGCTAAGGTCTAAGGTTAAGAAAAGGGTCGTTAGGAAAGCCTTATATTTTTCTATAAAGGTATTAGCTTTTACTTTTATCCCTTCTTTTATATATATTATTATTAAGATTATACTAGTAACCTATTTAAAGGTATATAGAACTTTAGCGTTAAATAGGAGGGAAAAACTAAAGTACTTAAAGGAAAACCCTCCCTTCTTTTATAGCTAGTCCGCCCTTATACTAAGTCGCGGTTATAATATATAGGAATCTTATACTAGCTATCTTAGGTATTATTATAGTTAGTTAGAATCGTATTAGCCTTACTATAAAGTAACCTTAGAAAGTAACTCCTTTATATATATAAGGTATATAGCGTTAATTAATAGTATAAGCGTTTTTTAGTTAATAGTTAATAGTTAATAGTTAATTATATAATTATCTTTAACCTTATCTTATAATAATATCTTCTTAAGCTTTACCTTATTTTTCTACTATAAGGCTTAGCGGGCTATTTTTTATTAATACTAGCCTTTACTTAGGCTAGTAGTTAGGCTATTATACTAGCTTCGCGCTATACTTATTAAGTTACTAGTATCGGCCCTAGGTTTTTATTTTCTTAGTTAAGGAGCCTAGACTAAGGTTAAAGGGAGGTCTTAATAAATTCGTCGCTAGGTTTAAGTAAGCGAGGTCTAAGCCGGCCTACTTATAGTAAGGCTAAACTACTAGTATATTTATAAGCGCTTCTAAAAGTATTAATTATCTAATTAATAAGTAAGTTAGCGTAGTTTACTAGTTTAACTAAAATTTAATTATACCCTTAGCTAGATTTAAACTAACTCTACTATTATTATTAGTAAGCTTCTTAGGTATATAACTACTATACTATAAGTATTTCTTTTATATATAAGATACTAAGAAGGGTAGGGTTAGCTCTAGCCTTAATATAAGAAAAGGCTATAAAGATATCTTTTCTTATTACTTTTATTAAGAAACTCTCTTAGTATTACTTTTTAATAACTTTAATTCTTGTAAAGAGAGATATAAGAAGTATATAAAAATATATAAAGGTAAAATTAATAGTAAGGGGTTAAATAGGTAGGGTAAAGAGATTTAATTCTTATAAGGGTAGTAATTATAGTAAGGAAATAATTATTATATTACCTTAATTTCTCTTTCTTTTCTTTATTTAACGCCCCTCTTTATACCCGTTTAATATCTTAATTAATAAAGAAGATCCTACTTAAAGAAGCTACTAATATCCTTTTAACTACTAAGCTTTTTACTAGTTTTTCCCTTTCTTTTTAGCTGTTACCGGTATATCTATCTTATCTTTCGCTACCTTTATAAGAAGCTATCGCTACTTTTACTTCCCCTTATACCCTTACCCTCCTTTCTATACCTCTTTTTAGCTCCTTCTTTAAAACCTATTTTTTAGCTTCCTAGGTCCCTTATACTAAGGGATATCTCTAAGAACTATAAAATTAAGCTATACTTCGCGATATACCCCCTTAACTATAGCCTACCCCTTAAGGGTATAGCTAATATAGCTTTAGGCTAGTAAGCGTATAAAGGAGGTTCTTAGCTCTATACTTCTCCCTTTACTTAAGGAAAGTAAGGGCCCTTTTAGGTCCCTAGGCTCTTTTAGACCTACTTAAGGAATAGGGGCCTAAAGAGGGGAAAGTCCTATAAGAAAAGGGGCCTTTTTAGAAGGGAAAAACCTAATTAAATAGGGGGCCCTTTAAAGGGAAAACCCTCTTTTTTTTCTTTAGCTATAGACGTTACCTTCTTATACGAGCTATTAGCTCCTTTTATAGACTCTTAAGGTAGGCCTCTAAGGATAGCTTTTCTTAAACGTTTTCTAGCTTAATTTACTATAAAAGGATAGCTAGCTTTTACTTTAGTAAGGGCTTTATAAGACTATTAGCTTTTATCGATACTATTAAAACCTAATAGATAGAAATAAGTCCCCTTTAAACCTCTTAGCGTAACTAATACTAATAAATATCGATATACTATAGCTAGGTTAATAGCTTACTATTTTCCTTTATAAGAATTTATATAGTCTATATATTATTGCATTCTATAGTAAATAGGGACGGAATTTATAGTTATAAAGATATAAGTAGCTAGCTAAGAAAAATCGCTTCTTTTAACGCTTTTAAAAGAGCTAGTAGCTCTACCTCTATACTTAAAGTTATAATAGTAAGTTACTTTAAAGCTCTCTAAGTAATAGTTCCTTTAAAAAGGGATATAATATACCCTTATAAGCTCTTTTTATTTAATAAATTATCTATAAAGGACGAATCACTTAAATAAAGGAAGATTTCGGCAGCTAATTTCTTTTTTTCCTACCCTCCTAGGTATAGACTATATAATCTCGTTAAATAGAGATAAAGGATAGCTTTATCTACTACTTCTTAATACCTAGGGCTAGGATTCTAGTTATACCTAGCTAGCTAAGAGACCGTAAAAGAGATATCTAGTTTAGTAGAAATAGCTAAAAAAAGTAGGGAGCCTACCTTCTATTAATATTAGTATTTCTCTTACTCCCTAGCTTAAAAGGATAGATTAGGTAAAAGCTCTTTATTTAATATAAGCGTAGAGGGAACCTTCTTATTAAGGGAATTAAGGAGGAATTTATAAGCGACCTTATCGATATAAGCGTCTTAAGTAAGCTAGATAGTCTATTAGGACCTATTCTAAAGGATTTATATCCCTAGGAACTACTTTAGCTCCCTTAGCTTTATTATCTTATACCTTTATTATAGGCCTTATATAGCCTCCTTAGTAGTAGCTTCTTCCTCTTTTAAGTAGGTCTAAATAATATCGTCGATATAGAAAAAGACTATAATTTTACCCTTCTATATTATATACGGTTCTTAAGGGACTTTCTTAAAGCCTAGGGCTTTAAGGGAACCTATTAAATACTATTACTAAAGAAGGGGTAATCTTTATAGTCCGTATAAAGCTTTCCTAAGCTATAGAACCTTTCCTAGTTATTAGAAGCCTAGTAGAAGGAATATATAAATAACTTCTTCTTTCTTAAGTAAGTAGTTAATAAAGGCGTTAACTATATCTATCTAATTAAGCTTAAGGTCGAATTCTATTACTATAGCTATAAGGGTCTAAAAAGATATCTTTATTAAGGTAGTTGCCTTAGTAGGTAAATCCCCTTTTTCCTATTAATTCCTATAAATAACTAGCTAGGCTTTATACTTTTAAAGGAAGCTATATTTATTAGTCTTATAGATAAAGACCTACTTATAGCTAAGGAGCTATTTTCCTCTTCCCTTTTTCTTAAGAACCTCTTTAAAAGACCCTATCTCTTTATATAAAGCTAGGTAGTCTTTCTAGGCCTAGAAAAACTAGTCTTTAAAAGGGTGTCTTTCTAGCTACTTTTAGTTTACTAGTAGGTCTAGGAGGTCTCTTTTATATACCTTCCTTACTAATAGTAGCTTAAAAAGCTAGCTTACTATAAATGCTTTATAGGAACCGTCTTCTATAAGCGTTAGGTAGAAATCGGAAAAACAATCGAAATAAAGGAGAGGTTAGTCTTCTTTTATATTAGGCCCTATACCTTCCTTTACTTCTTAAAGTAAGGATAAAAAGGTTACTAGGTAATCCTTTAAGAGAGGTGCCTTTCCTACCCCCTTAAGGATTAAGATAGGAAGACTAATAAAGAAAGCTACTTTTAGATCTTCTTTTTATTCTATAAGAGGAGGCGTAGGAAGGTAGGCGTATTCTAGCTCTACCGCTTTCTTATAGTCTCCTTCTTCGTTTAGATTATTTAATCTAGTAGCTTCCTCTTCTTTAAAGTTAGCTTTGTCCTTAACTACTTCGACGTTAGCTTCTTTTTTTTTTCCTTATCTAGGACCTCTTTTTAAGACTATTAGGAAGGGGGGATTTAAATCTTTTAAATTAGCTAACGTTATAAGAGTAAGAGGGGCTATTAATCCCTCTTTTCGTCGAAGAAGCTAGATTCGTTAAAAATTATATCCCTAGTCGAAATAACCTTCTATAAAAAAGGAATCTAGATCTAAAAGATATTTATAGAATTATAACTAATAAGGTAACTAATAAAGGCTCTAGGATTAAGCTTTCTTTTCTTCTTCCTTTTTAGCTATATATTAGTAGTTATTGCGTATACCTTATAGCTATAGGTATAAAGGTAGGCTAGCGAGGCCCTTTTCTTTATAAAGAGCTTAAGGGGTAATTTCTAGTCTATTCCTTAGGTCTTAATAAGGGTCTCTAGGTCCCTATAGTCCCTTAGGCCCTTAGGGTCCCTTAGGGTCTAGTTCTAAAAGTAATAGGCGGTCTTAATAACTTCCCTCTAAAGGTCGTATAAAAGCCTTATAGTAAGTCTTATTATATAGGCCCTTTCTATTATAGCACCCCTTAATCTTTCTGCCCCTCCGGTCTAGGCCTAGGTATTTAGTACTAATAGGAGGGGTAAATACCCCTTTTTCGAAGCTAATTTAAGATATCCTTTATAAATAGCTCTCTATTAGACTATATCTTCTTTACCTTATAGCCGAAGTAGGAATTTATCTAGTTAATAAAGTCCTAGAAAGCAAACTAGTTATACTTACTTAGGTAGGTCTATAAGAAATAAAGCAAAACTATCCCTAAAAAAGCGTCTATAAAAATTATTACCTTAATAAAGCTTTCTTAATCCTTAGAGATATTAGTTTAGTCGACCTAAATTTCCTTATATAGCTAGTCCGGCCAGAAAGGGGTTCGTCTAGAAATTCGTCTCTTAGTCTTTCCTTAGCTATAGTATTTATATTTAACGGTCTTTAGGCCCCTTATTCGTACGCCTTATTATTGCCCTAGCTTATATAAAGCTAGGGGGCCTAGGTAACTAAGTCGTATATATTAAAGAAGACCGTCTCTTTAAGCTGCTAGAAGAGGGTCCTTTATAGTAGACCTATTCCTCTTAGTAGGGAAAGCTAACCTTTCGAGTAATTCCTTCCTAAAGATAGGTCGGAATTTAAGAATAAATTAACCGAATCTTTCCTCGATAAGTATAAGAATATACCCTTATATTCCTATTTTACTATTATAAAGAAATAATAGGCATAAGGAGGCTTTATAAAATAAGCTAGTAAAAAGAGGCTCTATAATATAGTCTAAGGGAATAACCCTTAAAGATAAAGACCTCTACTAGATATCTATACCTTCCTCTAAGAAAAGCGGGTTAAGATAAGCCTATCCTTTTAAATAAAAATATATATAAAATATATAAGTTAATTAAGAGCAGAACGAATACCCTATTGCCTATTTTAGCCTAGCGGTTCTAAAGATATCCGCGATACAAGAATAGGTAGGGCATAGAATATTCTAGTTAAATCTACTACTTATACTAGAACCTATAGTCTTACGTTAACTATCACGCTATAATTAGACCACCTAATAAGTTAGGAAGATATACTATAGATAGAGCTTTTTAAGCACTATAGAATATATTAGAAAGCTAACTAATTAGTCTACTAGTAGGCGAGCAATAGTCTATAAAAGACAAAGGATTTCCCTAAGAGTAGTAGATAGAATAGGTAAGTTCGTAAGTATCTTTTATAACGCTATTCTTTTAATATATTATTTAGCCCCTTATATACTCGTTATAAACTCCGGATAAAATCCTACCCTATACTCCTTCGACTGACCCTTCCGCTTACGTTATCGATTACCCGATTCTACGCTTATTGCTTATACCTTTTTATAGGTTATAAGCCCGGCTTCTCTATAAGTCGGGTAATAACTTTAAAAAATCTTCGAAATTCTAATATAACCTCGAATTCTCTAAAATAGGCTCTAAGGATAAGTTCGAATTTACTAAACTTAAGGGTAGTTCTAACTATACCTTCTAGGCTATTTAAATATAGGCTCTTTTAGTTAAGGGGAAGTTTTCTACTACTATATAGTAAGAAAATTACTTAAAGATAAAAGAAGCACTTACTTTAATTTTTCTTTATATTAAAGATAGTCCTTTAACTTAAATTAAGTATATAATAAATACTAAAGAGGCATAGGATAGGTTAAAAACCCTATATAACTTTATTTCCTTTACCTTAAATTACCTACTTATAAAGGAGCTTTTTAATACTTTAGTAGGGGATTTCGAATCCCTAGAATACTACCTAAATAAGGTAAAAGAGGTATTCGAGGAGCTAAAAGCATAGAATATTATAATTCCGGAAGTAGTTATTACAGCTTAGATTTTAAATAGCCTTTCGGGCTTATTTTCTAGCTATATAACTAATATAACGTAAGCTCTTTAAAATAACTTAGAGGCTTTTAATCTAGAGTCTCTCTCTAGTAGTCTTATAAACGAAATTAAGAGGACTAAGTCTCTAGAAAATCCCCTTAAGTAAGCTTTCTTTACTAAGAAGCCCTAGAAAAAGATAAAAATTATATTATAATGCACTTACTATAAAAAGAAAGGGCATCTAGTTAAAGATTACTACTATCTTTACTTAGAAAAGGCCCCTAAAGGCTTTTCTAAAAATTCAAAAAATTAAAATAAAGGAATACCTTCTAAGAGGCCTAGAAAACCTTCTATAGAAGGTTTTCCTATCGAATTAGACTCTTACGTCGATAAGAAGATAAAAAAACCCTCTTCTCTATATATATCGGAAGCAGAAAAAATAGAAATCGATAATTAAACGAATAAAGAACTAGAAATCGATTTTTCTATTCCTCCTCTTACCCTTAGAGGTTATAAAAGCTCCGAAGAAGAAGCAGAGGTATATATCTCTTCGAATATCCTTAAAAAAGCCGTATTTAATAATAGGCAAATAGGACCTTTAAATTCCTCTCGAATTAAAGACCTTATATATAAGGTAAAAGAGAAGGAAATCCCTTATAAAACCTTAGAGAATAGAAATTTCTATAATTTTATATACGATACTAGTACTACTAAGTATATAGTATTAGAAAAGAAATTCCTTATTAATTTTCGAACTATATCTACTAAGGTTAATTAGGGAAAGGCATCCTATATAGTTATTAATAGCTATAGAGATCTTCTTTTTAGATTTCTAAATAATAAAAGGCTATTTATCCTAAGAAACTGCCTTTTTATACCTAAATTAAGGGTAAATATTATAAGCTAATCGTATTTTAAAAATACTTATATATTTATTAATAGTAAGGAAATTTTCCTATTAGATAACTAGGCTAATATTATATCTAAAGGAAAATAGTAAGATAACCTTTATATCTTCTTTCTAGAAATTCCTTTCTTAAAGAAGAAGACATTCCTATATAATATTAATAATATAAGGAATAATATAAAGGACCTTAACTTTTATTTATAGTATTTAAGGCTAAGATATATAAGTCTTAAAGCCTTACTAGAAACCTTTAAAATATATAATAAAGATATAACTATCCCTAAGAAGGATATTATAAAAATTAAAGAATATAAGGCTTATATTAAAGTAAAGGTAACTAATAAAAGAAATAAATCCCTATCTAATAAGGTATATAATTACCTTAATAGAGTTTCTATTAATATTTAAGGCTTTATAAGGACCCCTACTTATAATAAATATACCTCCTTTATATCCGTTTTAGATATAGGGATAAGATATTTAGAAATATCTTTAATAAAGTCTAAGGTAGAAGCCCTAGATAAATTCTTAGGATATAAAGCCTTAGTTAAAAATAACCGGGATAATATTACTATAAAGGAAGTCTTTTTAGATAACGTAAAAGAATTCCTATATAAAATAAAACCCTACTACTTAAGAAAGGGAATTAAATATTATACTAGCCCTCCTAGGACTCCTAAATTAAACGGAGTAATAAAGAGGATTAATAGGACTATTTTAAATAAAGTCCGAGCTATTTTATTTACGGCAAAGCTACTTAAATATCTATAAAGAGAAGCTATTCTAATAGTAGCCTATTTATATAATAGGACCCCTTACTTATAAATAGGCTTCTAAACTCTTATAGAGAAGAAGGAAAATAAATCTCTAGCCTTAAAAGACTTAGAGAAAATTAAGACCTTTAAAAGTACTATTTATTATAAAAATAAAGACCCCTTAGATAAGCTAGAAATAAGAGCTTATAAGGGTATTATTATAGGCTATACTAAAAATGCTTATGAAATATATAACTTTTCGAAAAGAAAGGTAATAATTTCTAGAGATATTATTATCCTAGAAAATAAATTTATAGAAAATTAAAAATAAGAAGACCTTAAGGACTTCGATTTAATACCTTACCTTCTATAAATAAGATCCTAGATAATTATTTATAAAGGGAACCTATATATAAAGAAGGCAATAACTCTTCTTTAAATAAAGAGGAAAATAACCCTCCTATAAAAAAAGAAGATAACCCTCTTATAGAGTAGGAAAATAACCCTCTTATAAAGAAGGAAGTTAACCCTCTTATAGAGAAGGAAGATAACCCTTTTATAAAAAAGGGAAATAATCCTCTTTTAGAAAAGGGATTAAATAAGGATCTAAAAATTCGTATTAATATACCTAAGAAGCTAAACGGATTTTATAAAGACTATATCGTATACCCCGAAATAAATACTATATTAAATAGTAAAAGTAAAGAGATTATTCTATCTTTACTAGAAAATAAGGATGCTATAGAGCCTAAAACATTTAAATAGGCTATAAATAGCTTAGAAGCTATAGAATAGAAAAGAGCTATATTTCTAGAAATAGAAGAGCTCTTAAACTAAAATACCTAGGAATTAAAGCCTCTTCCTAGTAATAGGGAGGCCCTAAGCGGCCGTTAGGTCTATAAAATAAAGTAGGATAATAATAATAATATTATTAAATATAAAGCCCGCTACGTAGTATAAGGATTTAATTAGGTCTATAGCCTAGATTATTTAGAAACCTTTTCTATAATAGTAAGACCTAAATTTATTAGAATGCTACTTATAATAGCTATTTCTAATAATTATACTCTACTATAATACAATATAAAAAATGCCTTTATTTATACCGAAATAGATATAGATATTTATATAAAAATCCCTATAAGCTATAAAGAGCTAATACTTAAAGACTAGTTTAATAAAAACTAGTATAAGTATAATATTAGCTATTTATAGTTTCTAGAGCTATATAAAAAGAAAAGGCTAGTAGTAAAATTAAAGAAAGTATTATACGGCCTTAAATAAAGCCTAAAGCTTTAGTATAACTATCTTAGCTCTATATTAGCTAAGATAGGATTTTCGGCCCTTCTTATAGATAAAGGGGTATTTATAAATACGTAATATAAAATTATAATAGTAATCTACGTAGATAACCTCCTAATAATAAGGCCTAATAGAAGTATAATAAATAGTCTACTTAAAAAGGTAGTAGATTATATAAAGGTTTAGCTTCTAAGCGAACTAAAAGACTTCTTAGGAATATATATAATTATAAACTAAAGTAAAAAGGAGATATTTATATCCTAGGAAAAATATACTTATAATAAAATACGAGAATATAATAAAGAAGACTTAGGGACTTTTAATACGCTTACTATAGTAAGAGTAAAGCTTAAAAAGGCTACTATAATACCTTCGTAAAAAGAAATCCTTATTTACTAAAGGGAAATAAAGGCTTTATTATATCTAGCTATAATAAGTAAGCTAGATATTTTATATACTATTATTTCCTATACTAGATTTACTTCTAAACTAGATAATACGTATTTTAAAGCGTTAAATACTATCTAGAAATATTTAAATAAATACCCTAACCTAGGGATAACTTATTACTATAATATCCCTTATACTTATAATTTTATAAAAGGTTATTCCGACGCTAGCTAGGCGTCTAACCTTATAGATAGAAAATCCGTTTCTAGATACTATTTCTATATTTATAAAAATATTATAAGTTAGGCTAGCTAAGAGTAAAAATCTATAGCCCTATTAACCTATAAAGCTAAGTTTGTTGCCCTTAGGGAGGCTAATAAAGAAGCTTTATATCTAAATCGGCTATTTTATTCGATAAATAATAGCTTATCTATTAGAATTCTTAATACTATACCTCCTATCTTAACGGATAACGAGGTAGCTATTAAATTAGCTAAAAATCCGGAATTTTATAAAAAGATAAAGTATATAGATATTGCTTACTTTTATACCTAAGAAAATATTAGGGAAAAGAAGATCCGGATTTTCTATATTAAATCCGAAGATAATATTACCGATATATTTACTAAGGAACTAAGAAGAGAAAAATTCTTTAAGTTCCAAGAGCTTCTTTCCCTTAAGGAATTAAAAGAGCCTTAAAAAGAAAAGCTTATATCCCTTTAATAAAGGTTTTTTAGCTATCTTTCGCTTTCTTAGCTTTTCCTCTATATATAACTAATAGGTTTTTTCCTTTAAAAAGGTTTCCTATTAATAAAAAATAACTTATAAAAATAGAGTTTTTCCTTATTAAAGGTTTCCTATAATAACTCTATAAGGCTTTTTCCTTATAAAGGTTTACTTAAAAAGAAGAGAAAAAATTATAATTATAACTAGGATTTTTCCTACTAAGGTTTTTCCTAGAAAGGGTTTTAAAATTTTCCCTTATATTCTTATTATATACCTTATTCTTAATAAGGATAATTTTACTATAAAAGAAATAACTAGTAAAGAGCACTATTTACTTAGTACTCTTTAAGGGAGGCTATAAAAATATACCTTTATATTCCTATTTTACTATTATAAAAGTATAATAGGTATAGGGAGGCTCTATAAAATAAGCTAGTAAAAAGAGGCTCTATAATATAGTCTAAGGGAATAACCCTTAAAGATAAAGACCTTTACTAGATATCTATACCTTCCTTTAGGAAAGGCGGGTTAAGATAAGCCTATCCTAATAAAATAAAATATATATAAAATGCATAAGTTAATTATAAGTAGATCGGATACCCTATTGCTTATTCTAGCCTAGCGGTTCCGAAGATATCCGCGATACGAGAATAGGTAGGGTATAGAACATTCTAGTTAAATCTACTACTTATACTAGAACCTATAGTCTTACGTTAACTATTATATTATAATTAGACCACCTATTAAGTTAGGAAGACATACTATAGATAGAGCTTTTTAAGCACTATAGAATATACTAGAAAGCTAACTAATTAGTCTACTAATAGGTAAGTAATAGTCTATAAAAGATAAAGGATTTCCCTAAGAGTAGTAGATAGAATAAGTAAGTTTATAAAGTATCCTTTATAACGCTATTCTTTTAATATATTATTTAGCCCCTTATATACTCGTTATAAATTCCGGACGAAATCCTACCCTATACTCCTTTAACCGACCCTTCCGCTTACGTTATTAATTACCCGATTCTATGCTTATTGCTTATACCTTCTTATAATATAGAAAGTATAAAGGGTCTTAAAGCGCCTTTAACTTTATAGGCTCTACCTTAACCTAGATAAGTATAAATTCGGGGTTAAGAGGGTTAAGTACCTAGGCTTTATTTTCTACGTAGGTATAGGTTTATAGGTAGATCCTATAAAGATCTAAGCGATCTAGGACTAAGCGGCCCTAACTACGTAGATAGGCGTATAAAGCTTCCTTAGGTTTATAAACTATTATAGAATATTTATTAAGGGCTTCTCTTATATTATAATGCCCTTAAATAAGATTACTAGGAAATAGACTACCTTTTATTAAGGGCCTATATAGGAAAGAGCGTTCTATACGCTTAAGGACCTATTCTTATAAGCCCTAATACTACTTTAGTAAGACTTTAACCGGTCTATATTAGTTAAAGTAAACTATAATAGCTAGGCACTTAAAAGAACGCTCTCTTAAGAGGTCGATAAGTAAAAGTAACTAATAGCGTTCTACTCCTATAAGCTAACCTTAGTAAAGCGGAATTACGCTATTTACGATAAAGAGATACTAGCGATTATTAGCTACCTTAAGTAATAGTAGGCGGAGCTCTAAAGCTATAAGAGCTTTAAGGTTCTTATAGACTATAGGAACCTTAAGTACTTTATAACCCGCTAGTACCTCTTAGAGCGGTAAGCCCGCTAGGTAGAGTATCTCTTACGCTTTAACTTCTCGATTAGGTACTAGCTAAGGCGGGACTCTATAGTCCTAGATACGCTTTCTTAAAGGGATTAAGACTAGCTAATAAGAGCGGATATTAAGGCCTAGGATCTATAGCTTATCCTATAAGAAGCGCTATAGATTTATATAAGAGCTTCCTTAATAAAGGAAGGCGCGGCGCTAATAGATAAGCCTTCCCCTATACCTTTACCTTATCCCGGTAAGGAGGGATAGACCGGCCTAAGGGCGCGTGCGGCGTAGGTATTCTAAGATAAGGTCCTCTAATGCTTATAGGATAGGATATCGTCTCTAGACCGTACTTATAAGAGTATACGCCGCGCTATTAAGTCTAGCGCCCGACGCCTCGATCTTAAGCTAAAGCTAAAAGTATAAGTAGCCGACTATTATATTAACCTATAAGGGTATCTATATTAGCGGGAGAGACTATAGGTGCTAGGCGCGCTATATACTATAGAAGCTAGGGAGAAGGATAGATAGCTAGAGCTAAATAAATAAAATAAGCTTTAAGGGAAGCTAGTTTAGCTCGTCTATAACTTTAGTATCGTAGGCTACCTAGGTCGGTAAGGCATAATAGTAGGCCTTATAAGGGATTTCTACTAGCCCCTCCTATAGTACTATATTCGCCGCTTCCTTTATAACTATAATATCTATAACTATACTAAGATTTAAAAGGCATAGCTTAAAGGGCTACTTAAGTAGCTTCTAGTACCTAACTAGTTTTATACGTATATATAAATAGACTTTATAACGAACCTCTTACTTATAGAGGGCAGTAACCGCTATATATAGGTAATTAAGGACCGACTTAGTAAGTCTATAGTATTAAAACTAATACTATTTATAGATATAAAGTCTTATATAAAGCGCTTCTTATAGTACTAGGCCTACTTATATAGCTAGTTAGCCTTTATTATAAGTAATAAAAGATTAAATTAAACTAGCTACTTTTAATAGTACTTATACTAGCTACTTAATAAAGTATATTACTTATAGACTAATAAAGGGCCTAAGAGGGTTAACTAAAAGGTATAAGCTTACTTATAGGCTATTATAGCTTATAACTAAGTAGACTAAGACTAGTAGCTCCCCGCGGCCTAACTTTTATTAAATAGTAGACTATATACCTCTATTAAGATAGCCCCTTTCTTTATAATATATAGCTTTAAACTACCCTTATTAGTTCCTTTTACTATAAATATAGTAATAAAGTAGTATAGTAATTTATTATTAAAGGGCCGGGCCTTTATATTTATATAAAAGCTATAAGAGACTATAGATTATTATTAATCTATAATAGCCGCCGCGGTATAAGATTAAGAGTAGTACGTTAATAAGACTAGGGCCCTAGTAGATAGGTTTATAGTAAGAGATAAGATATAGCTAGACCTTTATAACTATAGGTTAGTATAGCTAAAGAAAAAGCTTAACTAGCTATATATAAAGTTTATAGTATAAAGGGTTATTAGCCTATAGGTTATAGAGCTTAATAGTCTTTTAATAAGGGTCTATAATAAGATTAATATAGACCTCTTTTATAGAGCCTCCTTTAACCTACTACTTAAATAAGAAATAGTAGACACTTAACCGCTTATAATTAAGGTAGAGAGAGAGGATAAGTTTAAGGTTAAAGAGATATAGGCCGCGCGCTAGAAAAAGGTTAGTAAAGGGAAACGCTAAAAAGTCCTCGTTAAGTAGCATAGGTATCTTAACCCTATATAGGAACCTATATATAAGTTTATAGGAACTATAGCTCTTAATAAGTTTAAAGCCTTATTTAAAATAGTAAATAAGAATAATAAATTAATAGACTATTAATAATAGCTTAAGCTAAGACTATAAAGTAAGTAAAGTAAAGTAAGTAGTTACGATAACGTAAGTATAATAATATAAGTAAAGATAAAAATAGCGTTTATTTTAAGGTAAAGCCCTTAGACTACTTAAACCTACTCCTTATCCTTATTATTATCCTTATCCTTATCCTCGTTATCCTCCTTTACTTTATTAGCGGCGGCGGCGCTCTCTAAGGCGCTTAGGCGGCCCTTTAAGCCCGCGAGCTAGTTAGCGGTAGCGGCGGCTCTAAGGGCTCCGGGGGTAAGGGGGGCCCGGCTAATAGTAGCGGCGGGGGGGGTGGCGGGCATAGCTAAGGGGACCGCCGATAAAGCGATAGAGGTAGTATCCCTAGTACCGGGACGCGCGTACTAATAATAACTACCGCTATAGCGGCGCCTAACTTAGTTAGTATAGGGGAGCTCCTATAACGCGTACCGTATATAGGGGGCCGCGTAGGCGGCTCCGGCCTATACTTAGTATTTATACTTTAAGAAGTTAGCGGAAAATAGCTACTATACTTGCTAGGTAGCGGACTTACGGGGGTAGTAGAGGTAGAGGTAGGGGTAAAGGGGCCGGGCGTTACGGCCGGCGGCGGGAACGGCGTCGTTACCTAGAAGGGCGACGTAAAGGCGGCTAGCGTAGTAGAGGTAAAGGCGGCGGCGGTAGGCGCGGTCGCGGGGGCGCGGGTAGGAGTAGCGGCAGCGGTAGAGCTATAATCGGCCGTGCCTAGTATAGCGTCGACGAATAACTCTATACGCTCTAAGAAGGAGGAAGTAAGGGAGGGGGAGGTAGATATATCTATCGCGGAAGTTAATATTATAGATTATAGCCTCCCGCTCTATAAGGTAAAGAACTTACTAGTTAAAGTTATTATTATTAAGGCTATTATTACTACTATAGCTATTATTATAAGTATATATTAATAAAGCGGCTTATATAGCTAGGAATAAACTAATACCTTAAGTAAAGCGGAACTTACTTATTATTACTATTACTATAGTTAAAGAAGGAGAAAAAGGAAAGGAAGAAAGAAGGGGGGAATACTACCTTATATACCCTTAGGTAGAGGAGGCTACTTAAGGCTAAGGGGACGGGTAACCTAAGGCTTATATAGGTCTAGGCCGGCCGCTAGCTACCTAGGGGCGTATATAATAGGTTACGCCCTTATTTAAATAGCTAGCTAGCCGATAAGTATAGAGCCCGGTTCCGGCTACCTAGGCTAATAAGCGCGGGGATAATAGGGCTAGTAAGGCTAGTACGATTAACGGGAAAGGGTAGGGTAGAGCTAGCGGTATAGGCTTAATAGTATAGAAGCTATTAATTAAGTAACGCCGCGCTACGCTTAAGGGAGGGCATTATATAAGAGTCTTTAACTATTATAGGTTATAGGCTTAGGCTATAGCCTAAGCTATATAGTTATATATAGAGGGCCGGATCCTATATATATATATATAGGCTAGCCGCGTATAGGAGAGCTCTATATAGCTTATTAATATTATCCTATAGACGGCACCTACGCGCACGCCTCTACCTACTCTATAATACTTATAACTAGCTTAGAGCTAAGGTATAATATTATTAATAGCTTTAAGCACTTCTTAGAGCTAGCTTTTAGTATATTTAGAAAGACGAGGCATCGCTAATTTAAATAATATTTATTTTATAACTATTAAATAAGAGATATACGAGAAAACGCGGTCACGATATAGTGGGTAGTCAACGCGATGGTGATGTGGGGAGGTGCCGGAAGTAGGGGGTGCCGGAAGCTAGGTGTGCTGACTTGGAGGGGAATATCGGCTCCAACTAGGCGGATTTGTCGCCATGTTGCGCGCCCGCTAGTAGCTGCACGAGGCTGCTAATAGAGAGGCGCAATAGGCGCTTAGAGACGAGTCGTTTAGTGTATCGAACGTGTATTTTATCGCGGTTGCGGGCTTCGCGGTAGACTCAAGCTACTAGCCTTTTCTCTAAGAATATTATATAGTAAAGGCTGGTGGCGGGCGTTTGATTGATCGTGAGGGGGCCCTTTGCTTTTCCCCCATTACATCCCGTGCTCCGGGGCACCAGACCATCGTCCCGCATCGCCATTGTCGCCTCCATGGCGTCTGCACACCCCCGAGTCCACCGGCTCGTCGTCGGGCTCATCGGCGCCGGCCTCGTCCTGCTCGTCGTCGGCTCCGCCGCCCGCGCCGCCATCTCCCTCGCGCGCATCTTCGGCCGCCATGCCGGAGTTGCCCTGACGCAGCACCAGGTCGCCCTCGCCCACAAGGACGAGTCGCGCGTGCGCCCCGTGCCGCGCATCATCCACCAGGTCTTCCACAACTGGGCGTCCCCGGGCAACGAGACGCTCCCCGCCGACTGGGCCGCGATGCGCCAGAGCTGCCTCGAGCTGCATCCGACGTGGGAGCACAAGGCGCGCCTCCTCTCCCTGTGCCCTCGCCTCTGGCTGCTGACTGCCGTAGCTGTGGACCGAGGCTGCCTCGCGCCTCTTTATTCAGACCGAATACCCCTGGTTCCTCGACACGTACGACGGCTTCCGCTTCCCCGTCCAGCGAATCGACACGCTGCGATACTTTCTCCTCCGACACTTTGGCGGCATCTACATGGACCTCGACAACGTATGACGCCCGCATCCGTGGTGCCGGCTGCTCGCTGACTTTCTCTGCCAGGGCTGCCGCGCAAACCTCGAGCCGCTCCTCTACTACCCTGCCTGGGTCACCGACGGCGGCCACGGCACCCTCAGCAACAACATCATCGGCGCTGAGCCCGAGCACCCCTTCTGGATCCTCGTCACCGACTCCCTCGTCTCGTGGGCCGGCGACTTTGTCCTGCCCTACATCACCATCAGCTACGCCACGGGCCAGTGGTACGAGACGGAAATGTGGCAAATCTACCATGCCCAGAAACCGCCCCGCAACCCGGACCTCGTCCGCGTCATGATGGACGCCCGCCCCACCGGCGCCCCCTGGCTCTTCTTCACCGCCGGCCGCGGCGGCACTTGGGACAACTGGGACAACCGCGTTTTCGGCTGGATTGGCAACCACCTGTTCGAGGCCTCACTCTACGGCCTCGCCAGCCTCGGCGCCGTAGTCGCCGTCGTGTATGCCGCCAGCCAGGCAATCCGGCCAAGACGGGGGCAGGTGCGTGTGGGCAAGTGGGAGCGGGTACGGATCCTCGGGTAGTGCTGCGCTGGCATCCGTTGGCTTGCTGTTGAGTGGGACCCTTCTCGGTAACAACTTTGATTGGACGTTGCACATATTGGAGTATGGCGATGTTTTGACCATGGGATACATACGGGTCTTGGGCGTATCAGGATGGGATTCTTTTGTGTTTGGTTTGTGCAAGAGTCATGTGTTGGATCTTGAGCTGCCCTGACGAACCGAAGGCTGGCGCCGTGTACCGACGGTATGGATCCTGAATGAAGAACGCGCCGCGTCACATCAAGCGCGAAGTACGTAAATACTCGATAGTTGGATGCCGCGCCTGGTGAAGCCTTGTGCTCGTCTCGACGACGACGGATGGATCGAGGAGTGACTCTTGTTGGCGGGAGAAGTCGCATCCGTTGGGAGAAGCGACGAATCCAGGGAGAGAGAGTCGGCGAGATATATCGCATCTGTCGCCTGGTAGTTATTCGTTTGAGAGCCTGGAAAGGATATCATGTTACACAGCACCAACGAGGATAGCATGGCGTTGTAATGAAATACTGGACACGCAAGGGCGAGTTCAGCTCGGTGTGGACCTTGGCAGAGACAGGTCAAACTCCATCGAGGACGCCAGCGGCAGGCCCTACAACAGTAACGAAGCAGAAGTCACGCATCGCCATATGCTCACATCTCGCATGAGCCGCAAGACTCATCAGCCTCGCAGAGTGCTGCGTACTAGGTAAACATACAAAGCAAGCAGGCTGGCGGCTCGGCTGCCTCTCGACGCACTCTCCGCATTCATTGCCCCTCATCGGGACACGGGAGGGCTCGAGATGGTGGCGAACGTTACTTTAGCCATGCTTGAAGCAAGCCCCTCTCGCTCCATCGCCCCGAGCGCCGTCACATCACCAGCATTTAGTCTCGGCATTGGGGCCTGTAGCTTGCTTTCCTCCTCTTGTTGTTCCCATTGACCGGCTGGCTTGCTGACAATCCGGATATAAATAAGCCTTTCCCATCACCATCACTCACCCCATCCGGCTCATAAGTCAGAAGTGCGTCTACGCAAGCTGCTCCCAACGCGTCAGTGGGACAATCTTTGCAGCCATGACGCATCCCCAGGCCACTGCCATGCCGCTGCCGCCAGAGGACAACAACACAGCCGGCGCCGGGAAGCCCGACTGGAACAACGTCGAGGTCATCCACCGCAACGCCCTCGCCCCGCGCAGCCACTTCTTCCTCTACGGCAGCGAGCACGATGCCCTCGCCGCCGACGTGCGCGCCGCCAAGGCGCTGTGCCTCTCGGGCCGGTGGCGCTTCCACCTCTCCGTGTCGCCGCTCGAGGGCCCGCGCGACTTTTACAAGCCCGGCTTCTCCACCGCCGCCGCCGGCTTCTCCGACATCACCGTGCCCGGCATGTGGCAGCTGCAGGGCCACGGCCAGGGCCCGCACTACACAAATGTCGTCTACCCATGGCCCGTCGACCCTCCGCACGTCTCGCCGCAGGACAACGAGTGCGGCCGCTATCTCACCACCTTTACCGCCGACGCCGCGGCCCTGGGCGGCCACCGGCTGCGGCTGCGCTTCGAGGGCGTCGACTCGTCCTTTACCGTCTGGCTCAACGGGCACAGCGCCGGCTACTCGCAGGGGTCGCGCAACCCGAGCGAGTTCGACGTCACGCCTCTGGTCCGCCTTGGCCAGCAGAACGTCCTCGCCGTCGAGGTCTACCAGCGCTGCGACGGCAGCTACCTCGAGGACCAGGACCAGTGGTGGCTGAGCGGCATTTTCCGCGACGTCTACCTCCACGCCTTTCCCGCCGTCCACCCCGTCGACTTTCACGCCGTCACCCGCCTCGACGCCGAGTACCGCGATGCCGTGCTCCAGGTCGAGGTCCAGACGAGCGCGCCCTCAGCCGTCGAGCTCAAGCTCCTCGACCGCCACGGGAAGCTGCTCGGCACGCAGACCGAGACGGTCGACGGGCCCGGCCGGCTCGAGCTCGACGTCGCCAACCCGGACAAGTGGACGGCCGAGACGCCCAACCTGTACACGCTGGTGCTCAACTTTGCCGACGGCCACGGCCCCAGCTGCAGCCTGGCGCACCGGGTCGGCTTCCGCAGCGCCGGCCTCGTCGACGGTGTCTTCTGCGTCAACGGGCAGCCCGTCAAGCTGCGGGGCGTCAACCGGCACGAGCACCATCCGGACCACGGGCGCGCGGTGCCGTACGACTTTATGCGACGTGACCTGATGCTGATGAAGCGCTGCAACGTCAACGCCCTGCGCGCCTCGCACCAGATCAACGATGCGCGCCTCTACGATGTCGCCGACGAGCTCGGGCTGTGGGTCATGGACGAGGCCGACCTCGAGTGCCACGGCTTTGGCGACGTCGGCGGCGATCCGGCTTCGTACACGTCCGACAATCCGGCCTGGCGCGAGCACTACGTCGACCGCGCCCGGCACATGGTGGCCCGCGACCGCAACCACGCCTGTGTCGTCATGTGGTCGCTGGGAAACGAGGCCTTCTACGGCCGCAACCACCAGGCTATGTACGACTGCATCCGGGGCCTCGACGGCGACGCCCGTCTGATCCACTACGAGCCGGACAGCCAGGCCCGTACCGCCGACGTCTTCAGCCGCATGTATCCCACAGTCGACAGCGTCGTCGACTTTGCCAAGGAACGCCAGTGGCAGAAGCCCCTCGTCCTGTGCGAATTCCTCCACGCCATGGGCAACTCGGTGGGCAATGCAAAGGAGTACATTGACGTCTTCTACAAGCATCCACGCCTGATGGGCGGTTTTGTCTGGGAGTGGGCGAACCATGTAAGTGCCACGGCGTCGCGGAAAAGACCTGGTGCGAGCCAGTCGAGGCGTTGAGTTTCGGAGTCGAGGGACTGATGGAGACACAGGGCCTCAGGACCAGGACAAAAGACGGCATCGAATACATGGCCTACGGCGGCGACTTTGGCGACGAGCCCAACGACTACAACTTCATCATGGATGGCCTCCTCTGGTCCGAGCACAGCCTGACGCCCAACATTGCCGAGTACGCCAAGGCCATCGAGCCCGTCCAAACGATTGGCCGCCACCGCGACAAGGTGACCGTCGTCAACCGCTACGACTTCCTCGCCATCGACCACCTGGATGGCTCATGGGCCCTCGTCGCAGACGGCAAGGGCGTCATCAGCACCGGACGTGTGGTTATTCCCGACGGTAGGCATCCGCTCATCTTATCGTGATGCTGGTGGACGCTGCGCGAAGCAGCCCACGGCGGGATCTGAGGCACTAACAGTATCCCCAGGCGTCACGCCACACACCGAGGCCACACTGACGCTCCAAAACCTGGACCAAGGGGTGCTGCAACAGGCGGACGGAGAGGCCTACCTGCAACTCCAGTTCAAGCTGAGCGAGTCGACGGCGTGGGCGCCCGCAGGCCACCTCGTCGCCACGGGCGAGCTTCAAGTCACGGAGCCGCTGTCCCTGTCTCGTCTTGGAGCGCTGGGGCCGCCCACGTCGAAGCCAACCGTTGTCGAGGAGGGCCCCAAAGGGCGGCTCGTCGTCACCTCGGCCACGGGAGGCTCGACCTGGGCCATTGATATGCTGACGGGCATGCTGACGAGCTGGCAACGGGCCGGGCAGGCCGGGGTTGAGATGCTGACGGAGCCCTTTCGGATGGACTTTTACCGAGCGTTGACAGACAACGACCGCGCCGGACACGGCAAGCAGTGGGTCGAGCGGCGTCTGCACCAGACGACGAGCCAGGTACGGCAGCTCCACTGGCACGTCGACAACAACGGGCTCAGCGTCCGCGTCGACGAGCGCATCGCACCCCCGGCCCTGGCGTGGGGGGTCAACAATACGTGGACGTACAGCTTCCGGGGCGACACGGTGTCGATTCGCGTCCAGGGCAAGGCAAGCGGGCCGCTGCTGCCCGAGACATTTGCCCGCATCGGTCTCACGCTAGGGCTCGCCGGCGCGGAGCGGGTGCGATGGTGGGGCCGAGGCCCGGGGGAGTCGTACCGAGACAAGAAGCTGTCACAGCTCTTCGGCGACTGGGACGCGAGCATCGACGAACTCTGGGTCGACTACGAATTCCCGCAGGACGGCGGAAACCGGACCGACGTGCGCCGGGTCGAGCTGGTCGGTGGCCGGACCGACGGGCGCCTGGTGCGGGCACGATTCGGAGACGCGGAGGGCGTGAGCTTCTCGGCCATGCACTATGCGACGGCCGACGTGGACGAGTGCACGCACCCATTCGAGCTTCACCGACGCAAGAGGGCAGACACGGTTGTCCGGCTGGACTGGATGCATCACGGCCTGGGCACGGCCTCATGCGGGCCCTGGACGCTGCCACAATATCAGCTACGAAGCGACAAAGGGTTTGACGTCGAGATTCTTTTGGATTAACCATCCTTGATCTCTTGTCTTCTCGGGTCTAGTGCCGCCCAGCATGAAAGGCAAAGAGAGGGCGGGGTTGATCAACGTATGTTTGGCTGTATATGGTGTTTCCGGCTTGGATGCCAATGGACCTCTCGTCGCTATGTCTCCAATGAAACCCTTCTTTGCTCTCCCTGTTCCACCAGCTGCCTGACGCGTTGGCGGCGGCTTTATGACGACCGTGGCGGTGGCACGTAAACGGCGACGGCGCGATAGCCAGACTTGCGACAAAGACGGCAGGCAAGACCTTGAGGCATATGTTCCGCCATGGAGCAACACTAGTTCTCCTGCTCCTTTCTCGTTGTTTGTCGTTGGAGCATTGATCCGTCCATCGTAGTCGGCATCCACCAGCCAAGAGGAAAAGAGTGTTCATTGGGCTGACTCAGCCCTATCCTCCCAGGCTTGGTAGTGCTGGACGCTGCGTGACGCTCACCGCCCTTTGGTGGCCCATGCTCCCTGGACCCGCCTGGAGGGATGGACCCTTCCAATGGCGGCGCGCTGACGACATCAGCCGGTCTCGCAACGCCATCGACCAACGACGCGTGATGCCGTGGCTCCTATTTTGCTTCAACAATTATGTCGCCTTTTCCCTCTGTATCCTTGAAATCCTCGTCTTATTACTCCGCCATTGACCATCAGCACCCTCGCGCCAGCTCGGATTGACCTTTGTCTAAAAAAAGGCTCCTGCAAGTCCTTTACATCATCTCCTCTCCTTTCCTCCTCGACCTCGTCTGCCTCGCCATGCCCCCACGCGACCCTTAAGCGCCCGTTTCCGCCCTCGGCTGACCGCACTGACATCCCACAATGCCCTCGGTCACGGCTCAGCCCGACCTGACCTCGCCCTTGGCTTCGTCGCCCGAAGCGCACTCATCGCCCCAGAGCCTCCCCGACCTCGTCCACAACCTCAAGCATGGAAGCTCCGTCCTCGCCCTCGCCGTCAGTCCCCAGCACGACTCCATCTACGCCGGCACCCAGGACGGCGAGATTGTCGCCTGGTCCCTCGCCACCTTTCACCAGGTCCACCAGGTCCAGGCCCATAAGCGCAGCGTCCTCTCCCTCTTCCTTTCTCCGGATGCCTCCCTCCTCTTCTCCAGCGCCGGCGACCCCGTCATCAACGTCTGGTGCCCCAGGACCTTGCGCCGCCTCTACGAAGTATACGGCATCCACGACGTCGGCGACGTCTTTTGCACCGCCTACAGCCCCCAGCACGATACCCTCTACCTCGGCGCCCAGAATACGACCATCCAGTGGGTCGGCCTAGGCGATCCCTCCGTCAAAGTCCCCCCCGGCTCCCAAAGCCATCCCGACCGCAGGAACCATCGCTTCTTTGACTCCAAGGCCGTCGGTGGAACCAGCACCCCCCGGCGAAGCGAGGGAAGGTGGAGCTTGATTCCCCGCGCCCAGGCCGTCCTCGAAATCGACGGCGGCTCTGTCCGCCACTTTGCCCACAACGGCTACGTATACTGCATGCTCATGGCCAAGGGCCCCACGGTCGAGGTCAATGCCGGCGACGACGTCCTCATATCCGGCGGCGGCGATGGCACAATCAAGTTGTGGTCCCTGAGCCGGCCCCAGCGCCCACAGGCCCAAGACGACGACAGCGACGAGAGCCAAGACGGCCACGGGCACATTGAGGAGCTCATGACCTTGGGGAATGATGACGCCGACTCAGTCCTGTCGCTTGCCCTCGACGGCTCCTTCTTGTACGCCGGAAAGCTCGACGGCATCGTCGAGCTCTGGGACCTCGACACGACCCAGAGGCTCCGCGTCATCAAGGCCCACGGCGCCGATGTCATGTCCCTCCACATGGGCTGGGGCTACCTGTGGACGGCGTCAGCCAACGGCTGTGCCAGTGTAAGTCTAAGACAACCGCTCACCTCCAGTCTCTTTGGCTGACGGCCACGACAGCGCTACAGCATCGCCCATTACGGCGCAAACTGCCATGCCTCTCCTGGAGACGTCACCCAGAAGTATCGGTGCCTCAGCAAGTGGAGAGCCCACGAGGGCAAGATCCTAGCCTCGGCTGTCACCACCTACGGAGATCACAAGTACTTCATCACCGGCGCCAACGACGACGAGATATCCATCTGGTCCACGAAGGACAAGGCCTGCTGTACCAAGCCGGCCGCCGAGGGGACCGAGGACCTGCTCTTCTCCACGCTGTCTGACTTTGTCTCGTACAAGACGGTCTCGTCCCGCCCAGAGTATGCCGAAGACTGCCGCAAGGGTGCCACCTTTCTCGGCGCGCTCTTCAAGCGCCTCGGCGGCCATGTTGAGATGCTAAGCACCGAAAAGGCCCACAACCCCGTCGTCTATGCCCGCTTCTCCGGCAAGAAGGAGGCGGCAGAAGGCCGTAAGCGCATCCTCTTCTACGGCCACTACGACGTGGTGGCGGCCGACAACAAAAACGGCAAGTGGATGACGGATCCCTTTATCCTCAAGGGCACCAATGGTTTTCTCTACGGGCGCGGCGTCAGCGATAACAAGGGACCCGTTGTGGCGGCCCTGTTCGCCGTTACCGATCTTATGCAGGCGCAGAAGCTCGAAAACGACGTCGTCTTCCTCATCGAGGGCGAGGAGGAGGTCGGCTCGAGAGGCTTCGAGGAGGCCGTCGAGAGGCACAGAGGCCTCATCGGCCACGTCGACTATATCCTGCTCGCCAACAGCTACTGGCTAGACGACGAGGTGCCATGTCTGACGTACGGCCTGCGAGGCGTGCTCCATGCCACCGTGTCCGTCGACGCGCCCCGCCCCGACCTACACTCGGGCGTCGACGGCTCCTACATGGTCGACGAGCCCCTCTCGGATCTGACCAGCATCTTGTCCAAGCTCAAGGGCGCCGGCAACAGGATCCAGATTCCGGGCTTCTACGATGGCATCCCTCCCATGAGGCCCGAGGAAGAGACCCGGTACGACGCCATTGCCTCCATCCTGATGCAGCACGGGGCCGACAACATCAACGAGGACAAGCTCAAGCAGTCGTTGATGGCACGCTGGCGGGAGCCGAATCTCACCATTCACCGCTACAAGGTGTCTGGTCCGGAGGGTAGTCTGATCAGCAGCCACGCCAGTTCGCACATCAGTCTGCGTTTGGTCCCGGGACAAGAGGTCGAGGGCGTGACGGGGGCGCTGTCGTGGTTTCTGCAGCGCGAATTTGCTCTTCTCAACTCGCAGAATCGCCTGAACATCAACATTGATAACAAGGCCGAGCCTTGGCTCGGCGACCCGACCAACGCCATCTTCCGCACCCTGGGCCAGGCCATTGTCGAAGCCTGGCCCGACTGCTTCAACCGCTCTGGATCGCCGGGCTCACCGGTCGCCGACGACAAGGCAGCCGGCTCTCTGGACACCAAGCCGCCCAAGCCGAGGCAGCCGCTGTACATTCGCGAGGGCGGCTCGATCCCTGCCATCCGGTTTCTGGAAAAGGCGTTCGGCGCACCGGCAGCTCATTTGCCGTGCGGGCGGGCCAGCGATGCCGCGCATCTGGACAATGAGCGGATGAGCATGGTCAATTTGCTCAAGGCGAGGGAGATTTTTGGCAAGGTGTTTGCACGGCTGTAGTGCCCATTGCGAGGTTATGACGGTGAGATCTTATGTGGACAAATGCCATGGCGGGAGTTGGATCGTCCATGCGAGCGTGGGCGGCTGGATACAAATGGCAGGCTGGGGAATGTAATGAAGGCAGGTTCTCTCGACCGCATAGACTCTGTCATCACCTAAATCAACCTCTTCCGGGCTGCATCTCGTTCCATTGCGCTCGGCTGCGCCAGACGGTCGAGGTTAAAGCGAAGTCGAGGAGCAGTTCAATGGTAGCGTCCGTCAAGGTCAGATAGGCAAAGTAAAAAGGGAATTCCTTCTGTGAATGTCTGTATCGTGACATATTTCCCGTTTCCCTTTCATTTTGAGTTATGCGGCGGATAATTTCTCTTCTCTGCCAGCCTCTTGAGCTGTAAACGAAGAATTGCCTAAAAGATATAGAGGGGTGTGCCCTCGTCGTTTGAAAATCCCGTTACAGTCGCACGCCTACCCGCCATCCCTATTGATATCCTACGCCCGTAGAATCCGTCGAATCCACGAGTCGTGTCAGGCGGCCGCGTCAAGCCCCGAAGGACCCTGCCCGTGGCGGCCAAACGAGAGGAAACCTCTAGCAAAGCCTCCGACAGCGGGAGCGACGTTGGGTAGACGAGAGTGCCCGCGGGATGCAGAGGTCGCTGTCCAGACCTGAGGGTCAACCGGCCGCCGCGATCGAAAGAGACTCGGACAACAAAGAGACTGTCGGCGGCGGCGGCGTCGGCGTGCTCCTAGCATAGGTGGGCCTCGATCTCGCGCAGCAACGCCTGGGGGGCGCGGGCGTGGCCGAGAAGCGCCAGCACGCGCGGCCACTTGAATTCGCTCGCCGCGAGCAGTAGCCGGTCGACGGCGTACCGGAGCAGGAGGCACTGGCGCGGCTCGTTGGGCAGGGCCGGGTTAGGCGCCAGTCCATGAGAGTAGACCAGCGTCGAGACGATTTCGAGGCGCGGGCCGTCTGCCGCCGCCAACTTTTTGACCGCGGACATAATGGCGGGGCGTCTAAGTCTTCTTTCCGGAGAGTATGGGCGACGGCAGCAGGATATGGCTATTTTGGCCGCTCGGGCGAGCAAAATATTCGGTAAAGAGGCCTGAGAGCAGACAGGGAGAATAGTGATGAACAGATGCCGCGTCCCCGTGAGGATTCAGCCTTAATCATAACCTGTGGGAAGTCGAAGAGCGGTAGAGGGGGCAAGCGTGAGAGGCAGGCAGGCGCCCTCCGCTTTGTATTGATTGCATCGTGTCATTGGTCTGCCGTTGGACGAGGGAAGCTCCCCCTTTTCGCCTCCGTCTGACCCCGCTTACTCGGACAGGAGGATCAGGAGAAACAGAAACCAACAAGGCGCCGACTTGGGACGGCGACGTGCTCGCGGTCGCGCTGCATGATACCTCCAGTCTCGTGCAGTCGTGTAGGACAGTGTCGGGGAGCGCGGTAATACAACGAGTACAAGCAGTATAAGAGTGTAACCCAAGCCAGCGACACGGAAAAGTTTAGCTCACTATTTTCGATAATGCAGATCACAAAGACCTTCCTCAGCCTTTAGAAGAATGGCTGTTTCCAGCCGACGGCAGTACGCTGGACCTTGACACTCTGCAAGTCATTCTGACAGGCAGTGTCGGCTTCTGGGCCTCTGATAAGAACGGCGAGCTGCGGAGCGAAGAGCAGCAATTTGGCTTCCAGCGCCATATAACCTGGCACAGCCAATAGTAACCAACCTGCGCAACTCCCACTTGATGAATGCCACCAAGGCGCAGCTGCCACAGGCAGCAACTGCATAGCATCTCGACACGCTTACTAGGCACCACATAAATGCCGTTTTTAAATTGAACCAATGCCGATGCCGTTCGAAGACGGCAATTTCTGTCGTTGCTACCACGGAAGCTGCTTCTACATCGAGCGTCGTGGCTTGTCCGCCGATGTTTACTGTTTCTATGTTTACATAGAAACAGTAATGACCCTATAACTTCTCGGGGTCTAGTTCGGATCTTTTATCCTTGAAGGTGCAGTCTTCTAATCTTGTCGCAAGGGGGAAAATGCAAGAATACTTTCGTTGTACGAGCTACACACTAGGTGATGCTCTGAAATCACGTTGGGGAGGGCAGGTACTCGTACATGTAACTAATCTAAGCATTCAATTGCGTTAATTTTCACCTCTTCGTCCTCTACACCAGGTACCAGGGCATGGATAGTCGGATACATACCTGGCTTCATTTTGCGTTGATAGTATCCAAACAAGTCGTATCTGTGATGGCCTTGGCGAATGCTAACACGAGGTGGAAGAGTCACAAAAGTATCAAATATCAAAATCGAGCAACATATCAAGGGCATAAGTATGGTACACAGTTTCTATTCTGTCTGATCACCGACGGTAACATCCCTCCCGTCCTAAATCTTAAGGGCTAGGCTTGAACCACCAATCCACAGGTTTCAGCTGCTCCGGTTTCGGCACATGGGACAATGGTAGCAGATCGATATCCCGACGATGAAAGCAGAAACAAAGCTCTGGCCGTAAAGAATTTCGTTGTAGCCCCGAAATGCTGTAGAAGCCTCCGTGCGACAAGGAGACTTCGCTTGGTCGAGTTTTGCCGTTTCAAGGTCGCCGCCCACTTGATCCAGCTCTAACGGGGCTTGCAAGTTCCCAAGCAATCAGGGCATTGACGGAAAATTTTCTTGCAAACCATGTCAGCCGGGCAAGGCGTATTGTCGGGACCGCCGCAGCTCGCCGCTTGAGATGCATCTTGGGGTTGAGCAGCGGTGAGCACAGTGAGGCTCAGAGAGAGAGTCGAGAGCATTAGACGAAGAAGCATTATAGGTAAAAGTGAACACTACTCTTTAATTGGAGTGAGTTTAAAAGCCGGTTGCGAATATTAGGGATAAAGATGATTGACACGTATAGAATTTGACGATGATCTGTGTTCTTATTTCTTAACGCAAAGAGGCGTTGCTACTTATAAGTTTCGGTCTAGCGGCTAGACGACATAGTTCTTAAATTACAGCTAGAGAACTTAAAGCCAACCGAAAACTTTACTTGTTTATTTAAAGCTTAAACTATATCTTATACAATATATAATATGTTTTAAACGTCGCTATTTTATACGATAGAGACTCGTAGTATCTTAGAGGTAAGTAGTTTATAATATTTTATTCCGTTATTTAATATTAGGGAGTAAATATTAAAATATACTACTTAAAACTATAAATAAGACCATTTCTGCCTCGTTTATTGTTTATAGCTTAATGCTGAGGTTATTTTTTGGCTACTGTCGTGCTTTTGAAATTTTTAATACGTAACTTCTAACCTTATACTAAGCGGGGTAAAAATGGTCTCGTTAGGACAAGGATTGATTTAGCGGCTAGGCGGCTCGTGCTTCTTGCCGGACACATCTACAAAGTTTATATTATATATTATTATACTAGTCTCGGTATGCTTACATTAGTATAGCTAGGAATCTATCGATCTAAAAGCTAAGTCTACTTAGCGTAACCTCTCTTTCTTCGCTAGCTTAATGGGCTGGTAAGGGACCTAAGCCCTGAGCCCCGACTGCCGATATTTCCCGCCCTTATATTATACGAGAGGCACGGATTATATTATAAGGTTTAACTGGTTTAGTAGCTTTATTCTTATTCTTATAGCCTTCTTCCTGCTTAATTCTATAAGTTTAAGGGACTGTCTTTAGTTAGCGTTTTTATTATGTCTGCCCTATTTATTATATAGCTATTAAAACGAACTAGATGGCCTAGAAAATAAAATACTATAGATAATATATATAGACACTATCTAGTATAATATTTTCGCGCTTTTACTAAGAAGTATATAAGTATAAATAAAAGGTATATATAAAACGTAAGTTAGTATAGCTAGTTTAATAAAACCCTGCATTGAGTTATGAGTGAGACTTAGAAGCGTGATCGTCGAACGCGCCAGAGTATAGTTCGTGGCAGTGTTTAGACAAACTTTATCTGAAACTTAGGGCTCTAGATAATCCGGGGATAAGCAACTCCTCTCCTCTGAGGAAAGTGGAAGCAGTGCTGCACCGTAGTGCAGCGCCATGCTTAAGGGGGATTGTTGTAGGGGACATCGGAAGCCGTCGAAGGGCCCGGACTTGATAAAGCTCCGGAAGGAGAGAGGGGATCGGATTTAGACTCGTAGGGAGAACTTGATTGTATGCAGGGCCAAGATCCTGATTGTGTCGTCGTTTCTGCAAAGCGAATCCGAAACGCTTTGGCGAGAGGGCTGTTCGGGTCAGCGCTGTCGTTCTGCCACGAGTGGCACGACCTTTGTTTGGTCATATACATCTTATGGGACTTTGTCAAAGTGGACCCATATAACATGCGTGAACAGTCGAGCCATCTCCGCGCCGTAGTCATAGAGTACGCCAAACTCGGCTACGGGCTTCTCTTGTAGCCGAACCACTGGAGGGCTGTAATTGTTATGCCTATCACCAAATGTGTAGGCCACCTCCGAATGGGTGACTGGTACAATTGGCCTGAGTAGGCACCATCTCTCAATAGTAACCGAGGAGAGCTCTTCGGTAGTTAAGCAAGGCCTATCATGTTTTTCGAGGCCGGATTAGAGAATCTGAGCGACTGGGGCTTACCGCGTGGAGTGGTGGATCCCGTTGTGCTATCTTATTTGGCCGGGTTTCTATGGACCATCGCGAAGTTACAAGCATATACTTGTATTGGCACTAGAGAACATGGATGGAACTCGGAGCAAACCGTTTCAAGTCTCGGGGGGCTTGGCACCCACAACCGTGGCATCGGCTAATTACTGAGTGGTTAATACCTTCTGTCTTGGGCAACGTGCGGAGACTTTGCTGCAACTGGGCTATTATTTCTGTCCCGCCTTGCGTGGACGAGCCCAGGCCATGAAGGGACGTTCTCAGACAACGACAAGGATCGCTGCCGCATTCGCGCTATTACAATCCTTCGAGTCGCAGACACTCGACTATCGCATTATGTATTCTTATTTCGTTGCTACGAGCAGGGGCTGCAAGGTCACACAACAGTCATGGCCGAGATGGCGGGCAGAACGCATTGCTTTAGCCTAGGCCGTTTCACATGCGCTAGCCAGCTCCTTTGCTCCTTTTCGTCCTCGAGACAAATTTTTTAGAGCGTCGCATCGACGTACCTCTGCGGCAAACATTTACAGAGAGTTTTCTTCGCAGCTTGTAAACACGTTGCGAAATCATTCTGTACAGAGAAAGCATGGGCAATCGTCTGGCAGGACGCCTGTGCCACCAACCCTGCAGCACCTCATTGACTTCCGCAACAAACACCTTACCTCTCTCGAGGCGAAACCGCATCTTGTTGGGCGATTAAACTGCGTTACCAAAGCAGCAAAGGAGGGATTTGCCGCGGCCAGTCGCATCGTCGAAGCATGTCATCACGAGGCTCGACCTAGGGGCAAGACGTTCCTTCACAGACGCTTAAATTCCGAGTATAATGCTTCGACTTGGATCTTCTTAGACACTGTGCCGACATTTCACTCCTGGGGCAATCTCAAGTGATGCGTTTACTCTGCCCAAGACTTTAGCCAGATCCAGGCAGCTTGCCGAATACTATAGTTTTTTCTAGCCCGTGCTTCCAAACATACTTCCAGCCCGCCTCTCAAGCCGTTGTCGTCTAGCTGGGGCTTAGGATGTGCACATGGCACCAGCGCCAGGGGAGCAATGCTGAGTCCAAACGACAGCGTGGTTTATACCTTTTGCTCGACAATAATGGGGACCAAAGTCGCAGATCGCTTTTCTTTCCCCGAACGAAACACATCGCCGAACCATTACGGACAGGCTATATTGGACTGTACATCTACACTCTAGGCACCTCACAATGCAAGTCACCTACCTCCTCAGATACAATCGAGCCCAGCGGACTCCCCCCCACCTGGTCCCCGGAGCACAGTTATCAGCCCAGGGTATCAGCAAAAAGCTTATGCAGAGCCAAGCTCTCTGGCCTGACTTGGCTCCCTTTGGACATAAATCTGCACCCCCGACAAGTATGGGCATAATGGCTGGGCCCACGGTATAGCTTTAATATTTTAATTCATGTACTTACGACTTATCTACTACGTTTGAATAGGCTTTATATCTGATAATCCTATATAGGCGTTGTGGACCAGGGCCTTACTTAGTCTTGTCCGCTATAAATGCTAGCTTATGGCGATTATCGTCGACAACTCTCGCGTATTCCAATAAAAGCCTCCATACGTAGAGCTTCATATCCTCGCGCCGTAGAACAGTCTCAGCCCACGTCTTCCCCTGGTCGGCAATCGACCGGGCCTCGGCGTCATGGCTACGCTGTATAAAATAGTCGATAAGCGCGTACACGTCCATAAAAGAGTTGTCCATAGGCACAAAGTGCACCCACGGGAAGAGGCGGTCGTCGTGCCACTCGGCGTAGATGGTCGACTTCAGCGGAAGGCTAGTCGACAGCAGGAATGCTCGGTAGCGGCCGCTAAATGAGTTGCCGTCAATGTCTGGTAGGAACTTGGACGTGTACTGCTGCTCCATGGGCAAGCTGTCGGCGACGGAGAACCACGGCCGCAACCAGCTGCAAAACTTGGCGGGCGGCTGCGGCTCGGGCCGCTGCAGCGTCTCGACGTCCTCGGGCGGATGGCACGGCGCCTCGACGAAGCCGACGTCGGCCCACGTCGAGACCCACCGACCGAGCAAGCCCTGGTCTCGCGCGTGGACCGAGTACGAAGTCAAGTCAGGGAGCCGAAATGTCGGGGCCTGACTCTCGTTGCCGGCCTCGAGGGCGGCGATGGCTGTGCCGTTGAGCATCTGGACGAAACGGTTCCGATGCATGTGCCGCCAGTTGTCCTTTCTGTTGCGCCCGCCCGAGGCAACGCCGCGCCAGACCACGGCGTTATTCTTGCGCGCCCAACTACCGCCACGCGCAGAGCCGCCGCTATAGTCAATCCGGCCGTCGTCGAGATAGACGGCAGCGGGGATAAGGAGCTCGTTGTTACGCAGCAGCTTCGATTCGGCAAACATGGGCACCAGCTCGTGCGTCGTCGACATGCTAATGCTCTCAATAAAGGTGCCGTGCATGCCGCGTAGGTGCGGTTGCCAGCAAGGGTCTTGGGATACGGTGAAGTTATGGACGAAACCACGATGCGTGTAAGCCGGCACTGGTTGGCTGGGGTACTCGATGGCTTCGCCAAAGGACGTTAGCGAGGGCACTCTGCGAGCTGGGCTTTCTGGCGGGCAGGCGGCGGCCAGGTGGTCCCAGTACTTGTTCGCCTCGTCTGTGATCCATAGCGTGTCGTCATGCAGGGTCGAGTTGTTGTCTACGTCGTCGAGGCCGCCATAATGGTCGATGGCGTCGCCGACGTCGATGATGTGGCGCTGCTTTTGCGCCTTGGCAACGTATTCGTTTACCGTCTCCCATGGGACGAGGATGCGCGACTCGTCCATGGTGTTAACAGGCATGTCGAGGTCAGGAAGATTAGGCGCCAGTTCGCTAACGAGCTTTATCCATTGCTCGACACGATGCGGCATGTCCTGAGGGAGCACGTTCAAGTCGACCTTGGCGCCTCGCACACGGACGACGGTGGCTTGGTGGTGAGCCTTGAGGCGTAGTTGGCGGGGCTCGAGCGCCCAAAGCGGGGAGATGTCGTGATGGATACGGTCGAAGAAGTCCTCGACGACGATGGCCCTGCTCTTCGTTGCAGCAGCAAACCAGGCGTCAAAGCCCGGCGGCGGGTGGCGGCCGCGGCGCTCTTGATAGCGCCGGGCGGCCTGCTGCAGCGACGTCGAGCGCTTGCGCAGCACATCCTGGAAATTGAGGCGCGCCTCACGTATCAGGCCGTCGATGGGATGGTCGGCCGCGTGCGCTGCCGGAGGGCCATGCTTCCAGTCCGCGATGAGGGCGCAGTGGGCCGGCCGCAGGAGCACGGCGCAGTCGCGGGCGGGATCGCGCAGCGAGAGGTAGACGAGGACAAGCACCAGCACCGAGAGCAAAGGGGCAAGAATTTTGCGCCTATACAAGCGAGGAGCACACAGCCGCCTGTGAAACGACATGGCAGAGCAGGCCCGAGTGCCGGGCCGCGGCGATGCAAGTTGAAGGAGAGATTGAGGGGCAAGAGTTTTGATGTATGGATCGTGGATGTATGCCAAGGCCGAGGCCCGAGAACGGGCTTTACCGGTAATTGATTGCGGACAACTGCGTGTGTGGAGCACGCATGTATAGTACGTAGCAGTATTTCGGAATGGCTCCTCCCAAAGCCACTCGGTAATGTGCCTTCATTTCCTTGCAGTTTGTCATACCTGCAATGATGGAACATAGGGTGAGGCCCCGTTAAAACAAGGCTTTGCCGACAGAACAAGTATTAGAGTTGTAAGATCACTTACAAAGCGAGTAATATTGGCACAACCTCAGGAGTTATAGGACCCCGGTCGCTATCACGGATAGCGTCGATTTTCGGCCTAGGGACGAACTCTTAGTTTAAAAGGTCCATACGGAGCAAAAGCTTAGTTGAGCCTGTGTCTGTGCCTGCCCGTCGTTGCTACCAGGACTGCTACTGCTGCGGTCCTCAACACTCCTGCTTTAAACTAAGCAGGATGTTCGAAGCATGTGGCAAGTACACAGCTGCTGGCGCCAACGTCATGAGACTGACAGATTAAGGGGGCTTTTGTTTTATCTAGAGTATTACATTTGCCCCTTGGCGGCCTAACTCACTAAAGTATAAGTACCTAAACGTTACTAGCTACTACTATGTATAGCACCGGCTGCTTGACACTTTAGGCTCCGAGGACTGAGCGAGCATAGTAAATCTTCAGAGATTTTATAAAGAGCTTTAACTACGGAAAAGCGTACTTAGGCGCCCGAACCAGCAGGGGAGGGGTCACCTTAGGGAGGAGTCCTTCTTCTTTAGTGAAAAGAGGCAGATGAGGAATATGATGATTACGGGCACGAGCCCTTAAGGCTCGTGCCGCTCAGACTGACTAAGCCAGGCTGAACCAATCAGGGGCTGCCCTCAACATTCAGGAATTCATCCCCCGCGCGAGTAGAATACGTAGGACTTCTTATGAATAACTAAAGCGCATATTGACTAATTAAAAGAGGAGATACCTAGAGAATCTAGGCCCGGCTCTGTCTACTCCGTAAAGACTTCTAAAAAGGAGGGAGGTATAGTAAATACGAGGCAATATACTAGGTAGCTTATACCGTAGAAAATTATTAAATTAGCTAGGTCTTAGTAATCGGGATCGGCGGGGGCATAGCATCTAGCTAGAATGTTTATTAAACCTATATATTTAGTAAGTTTCCCTACTATAAACATTTTATAAAGTTCTATAGTATACGATACTTATATTTAATCTAAACTACCGAGCTACTAGTTAAGCTCCTTTAAGTTTAGTAGATAGCACGGTCTATATATAATTAAAAACTATTCTTTAAGCGCTATAAGATAAAGTAAAAAGTATATTATTTTATTTTACTAGGAAGTAAGAGTTTATTACCCTTATAAATATAGTTTTATAGTCTCTAAGTAGCCTCTATATATATAAGTAATCTTACTAACCTTTTTCTTTTAAGTATATATACTATACCTATAAGAGTTTAGGCGTTGCCTAGATAGTTAATAAGTATATAGTTAATAAGAATAGTTAATTAATAAGCCGGGCAGCTTAGTAAATTTTATTACTTTTTATTATATACGTATAATACGTTATACGTAGTAAAGGGGGGTAGTAGCGCGACTATAGCCTATACCCTCTTAGGTCTACTCTATAATAATACCTCCTAACTTTTAATATTATTATTAGTCTTATAACTTAGTATAGGTCCTAGTAGGCTATAAACTAATATATAGCTATTAAATATTAGGCTTTATTATAGAGTATATAAAAGTATAGGATTAAGTATAGTCTATAAAAAGAAGGTTAATAATCTATAAAAGGGAAAAGAAAGAAAAGTATAGGCCTAGCTTATATAGGTATAGAGGCTACTTATATATAAGCTTAGCTTAGACTTTAGTCTATATATAAAAAGCGCTATAGGGACTAGCCCTATACTACTTAAATTAGCTATAAAGAGGAGAAGGCTATAGCTACCGCTAAGGACTATAGATTATAAATAGCTTAAACCTCTAAAGCGCTATATATAAGAATAGCGCTTATAATAGTCCTCTTTAATATAAATTATCCCTTTTATACTCTTTATATCTAACCCTTAGTATATTAAATTAATAGTAATTCCTACCTTTATAGATATTCTTTATTTTTAATAGAACTATTAAAAAGACCCTTTTTTTAACTAGTAGCGGTATAGCTATATTACTAGTAGTAACCCTTATAATTATATATATTAGTAGTAATTATTTAGTTACTTTATTATACGATCTACCTTATATAGTATAAGCGCTCTTACTTACTATTTATTAATAGGAACTACCTAATAATTAACTAATTATTCTACTTATAAAGTAGCTTTTAAAACCTAATTTAGAAATTAATAAGAACTACTCTCTTCGTAATTAATACTTATTATACTAGTAACTATAATAAATATAAGAGGGATAAGGTAGTTAATTAATACTAGCTAAAAGAAAAGGGGGAAATACCCTTTATATAGCTAGCTAAAAGGGGTAAAGGGGATATATAAGCTAGATATTATATAGCTAGGTATATACCTTAGTATATAACCCTAATAATATCCTTCTTTATTATATTAGTACTCTCCCTTATAGTTATAGTATTAGACCTTAAAGTAAGAGTAGCTTTAGCTAGCCTTATAGCTAAGGCAGCTATAATCCTACGTTAAGTCCTTTTCTAAGTAAAAGGTATACTTAATAAGCTATTAATAGGTCTAGTAGTTATAGCTAAAGGAAAGGCACCTATAGTACTATATATATATAGTATATTCCTTATAACCTTAGACTAAAAGCTATAAACCTATTATATAAAAGCTACTTTTTTAGTATTTAGCCTTTATAGCCTTTAAAGGGACTATAAAGATAATAGATCCGACCTTTTAAGTCGGGCCTATATTATAACTATAGTCTAGTAAACCGCGGAGGACTAGTATATATTATAAGGATAAGTAATATAGGGAGTAAGGAATATTAAATAGATAAATAAGCTTATTAAGTTTAAAGCGACTAGTTACTTAAGCGCTTTAACGCTTTATAGCTATAATCGTAAGATCGCTCTAGCGCTCTAGCGCTCTTAAGTAATAGGATTACTTATTATTCCTAGCGATCTAGGGAAGCTTTTAAGATATATAAGGAAGGAATTCTTATAAAGAGAGATATAATAAGTATATATAAAATATATAAAAGTAAAATTAAAAGTAAGGGGTTTAATAAGTAGGGTAAAGATATTTAATTCTTATAAGGGTAGTAATTATAGTAAGGGAGTAATTATTATATTTCCTTAATTATCGTTCTTTCCTTTATCTAACGCCCTTTTTTATACCTATTTAATATTTTAATTAATAAAGAAGATCCTATTTAAAGAAGCTATTAATATCCTTTTAACTACTAAGCCTTTTATAATTTTTTCCCCTTTATTCTAGCCTTTCTTAGTATATCCGTTTTATTTCTTACTACCTTTATAGAAATCTACTATTACTTTTACTTCCCCTTATACCCCTATCCTCTTCTTTATACCTCTTTTAGCTCTTTCTTTTAAACCGGTTTTTTTTAGCTTCCTAGGTCCCTCTTATTAAGGGATATCTCTAAGAATATAAATAAGGCTATACTTCGCGATATACCCCCTTAGCTATAGCCTACCCTTTAAGGGTAGAGCTAAATAATTAGGCCGGTAAGCGTATAGAAGAGGTCTTAGTTTATACTTATTCCTTACTTAAGAAATCTAGGTTTTAGCCCTAGGCTCTTTTAGACCTACTTTAAGAAAAGGGGCCTAAGAAGGAATTAAGTCCTATAAGAAATAAGGACTTCCCTTTTTAAGAAGAATAAGTCCTTATTAAGCTAGAGGCCTTCCTTTAAGATAAGTCCTAGTTCTATCGCGAAGCGTAGCCTAATTTCGTAGTTCTTAGAGATATCCCTTAGTAAGAGGGACTAAGGAAGCTAAAAACACCCGGTATAAAAGAAGGAAGAAGGAGCTAAAAAGAGGTATAGAAAGGAGGGTAGGGGTATAAGGGGAAGCATAAGTAGCGATAGCTTCCTATAAAGGTAGCGAGAGATAAGACAGATATACTAGTAACGGCTAAAAAGGAGGGGAAAACTAATAAAAAGCTTAGTAGTTAAAAGGATATTAGTAGCTTCTTTAAGTAGGATCTTCTTTATTAATTAAGATGCTAGATAGGTATAAAAAGGGGCGTTAGATAAAGGAAAGAATAAGAATTAAGGCAATATAATAATTACTCCCTTACCTTAATTACTACCCCTATAAGATTTAAATATCTCTGCCTTACCTATCCGTCCCCTTACTTTTACTTTTACCTTTATATATTTTATATATACTTCTTATATCTCTTTTTATAAGAAGTTCCTTTCTTTAGCTATAGATGTCTCCTTCCTTATATATACTATTAGCTCCTCTTATATACTCTTAAGGTAGGCTTTTAAAGATAGCTTTTCTTAAACGTCTTTTAGCTTAATTTACTATAAAAAGATAGCTAGCTTTTACTATAGTAAGGGCTTTATAAGACCGTTAGCTTTTATTATTACTATTAAAACCTAATAAATAGAAATAAGTCCCCTTTAAACCTCTTAGTATAACTAATACTAATAGATATTAATATACTATAGCTAAGTTAATAGCTTACTATTTTCCTTTATAAGAATCTATATAGCCTATATATTATTATATTTTATAGCTAATAAAGATAGAATTTATAGTTATAAAGATATTAGTAGCTAGCTAAGGAAAATCGTTTTTTAACGCTTTTAAAAGAGCTAGTAGCTCTACCTCTATACTTAAAGTTATAATAATAGCTTACTTTAAAGCTCTTTAAGTAATAGTTCCTTTAAAAGAGATATAATATATATTTATAAGCTCTTTCTATCTAAGGAATTACTTATAAAAGATAAATTACTTAAATAAAGAAAGATTTCGGTAGCTATTTTCCTTCCTTACCCTCCTAGGTATAAACTATATAATCTTATAAAATAGAGATAAAGGAAAGCTTAGTTTATTACTTCTTAGTACTTAAGGCTAGGATTCTAGTTATACTTAGCTAGCTAAGAGACTATAAAAGAGATATCCGGTCTAGTAAAAATAGCTAAAAAAAGTAGGGAGCTTACCTTTTATTAATATTAGTATTTTTCTTACTCCTTAGCTTAAAAGGACGGATTAAGTAAAAGCTCTTTATTTAATATAAGTATAAAAGGAAGCTTCTTATTAAGGGAAATAAGGAGGAATTTATAAGCGACCTTATTAATATAGGCGTCTTATATAAGCTAGATAGTTTATTAGGACCTATTTTATAGGATTTATATTTATAAGAACTACTTTAAGTCCCTTAGCTTAGTTATCTTATACCTTTATTATAAGCCTTTTAAAGCCTCCTTAGTAATTACTTCTTCCTCTTTTAGGTAGGCTTAGATAATATCTTTAATATAAAAGAAGACTATAATTCTACCTTTTTATATTATATACGGTTTCTAAGGGACTTTCTTAAAGCTTAGGGCTTTAAGGGAACCTATTAAATACTATTATTAAAGAAAGGGTAATCTTTATAGTCTATATAGAGCTTTCCTAAGCTATAAAACCTTTCCTAGCTATTAAAAGCTTAGTAAAAGGCATATATAAATAACTTCTTTTTCCTTAAAAAGGTAGTTAATAAAAGCATTAACTATATTTATTTAATTAAGTTTAAGGTTAAATCCTACTACTATAGCTATAAGGGTTTAAAAAGATATTCTTATTAAGGTAGTTACCTTAGTAAGTAGATCCCTTTTTTCTTACTAATTCTTATAAATAACTAGCTAAGCTATATACTTTTAAAGGAAGCTATATTTATTAGTCTTATAGATAAAGACCTACTTATAGCTAAGGACTTATTTTCCTCTTACCTATTCCTTAAGGACCTCTTTATAAGACCCTATCTTTTTATATAAAGCTAGGTAGTCTTTCTAGGCCTAGAAAAGCTAGTTTCTTAAGAGGTAATTTTCTAGCTACTTTTAATTTACTAATAGGTCTAAGAGGTCTCTTTTATATACCTTCCTTACTTATAGAAGATTAATAAGCCGGCCTACTATAAATACTTTATAGGAATTATCTTTTATAGGTATTAAATAAAAGTTAGAAAAACAATTAAAATAAAAGAGAAGTTAGTTTTCTTTAGTAACTATATTAAGCCCTTATAAGAAGGTATAAGTAATAAGTATAGTATTAGGTAATTAATAATATAAGCGGAAAGATCGGTCGAAGGAGTATAGGGTAGGATTTTATTTAGAGTTTAAAACGAGTATATAAGGGGCTAAATAATATATTAAGAGAATAACGTTATAAAAGATACTTATAAACTTACTTATTCTATCTACTACTCCTAGGGAAATCCTTTATCTTTTATAAACTATTGCTTACTTATTAAAGACTAATTAGTTAGCTTTCTAGTATATTCTATAGTACTTAGAAAGCTCTATCTATAGTATATCTTCCTAACTTAGTAGGTAGTCTAATTATAATGTAATAGTTAACGTAAGACTATAGGTTCTAGTATAAGTAGTAGATTTAACTAGAATATTCTATGCCTTACCTATTCTTATATCGCGGATATCTTTAAAACCGCTAAGCTAAAATAGGTAATAGGGTATCCGCTCTACTTATAATTAACTTATATATTTTATATATATTTTTCTTTATTAGGATAGGCTTATCTTTACCCGCTTTTCTTAAAGGAAGGTATAGATATTTAGTAGAGGTCTTTATCTTTAAAGGTTATTCCCTTAGACTATATTATAGGGCCTCTTTTTACTAGATTATTTTATAGAGCCTCCCTATACTTATTATTTCTTTATAATAGTAAAATAGGAATATAAGGGTATATTCTTATAGCCTCTCTTAAAGAGTACTAGGTAAATAGTACTCTTTACTAGTTATTTCTTTTATAGTAGAATTATCCTTATTAAGAATAAGGTATATAATAGGAATATAAGGGAAAGCCCTAAAACCCTTTCTAGGAAAAACCTTAGTAAGAAAAATCCTAGTTATAGTTATAATTTTTCTCCTTTTTTTAGGTAAACCTTTATAAGGAAAAAGCTTTATAGAGTTATTATAGGAAACCTTTAAAAAGGAATAAACCTTATTTTTATAAGTTGTTTTTTATTAATAAGAAACCTTTTTAAAGGAAAAACCTATTAGTTATATATAGAGGAAAAGCTAAGAAAGTAAAAGATAGCTAAAAAACCTCTATTAAAGGGATATAAGCTTTTCTTTTTAAGGCTCTTTTAATTCCCTAAGGGAAAGAAGCTCTTAAAATTTAAAGAATATTTTTCTTTTTAGTTCCTTAGTAAATATATTAGTAATATTATCTTCGGATTTAATATAGAAAATCCGGATCTTCTTTTCCCTAATATTTTCTTAGGTATAGAAGTAAGGAGTATCTATATACTTTATCTTTTTATAAAATTCCGGATTTTTAGCTAATTTAATAGCTACCTTATTATCCGTTAAGATAGGAGGTATAGTATTAGGAATTCTAATAGATAAGCTATTATATATCGAATAAAATAGCCGATTTAGATATAAAGCTTCTTTATTAGCCTCCCTAAGGGCAATAAATTTAGCTTCGTAGGTTAATAGGGCTATAGATTTTTACTTCTAGCTAGCCTAACTTATAATATTTTTATAAATATAGAAATAGTATCTAGAAACGGATTTTCTATCTATAAGGTTAGACGCCTAGCTAGCGTTAAAGTAACCTTTTATAAAGTTATAAGTATAAGGGATATTATAGTAATATATTATCCTTAGGTTAGGGTATTTATTTAAATATTTCTAGATAGTATTTAACGCCTTAAAATATATATTATTTAGTTTAAAAGCTAATCTAGTATAGGAAATAATAGTATATAAAATGTCTAGCCTACTTATTATAGCTAGATATAATAGAGCCCTTATTTTCCTTTAGTAAATAAGGATTTCTTTTTACGAAGGCGTTATAGTAGCCTTTTTAAGCTTTACTCCTACTATAGTAGGCGTATTAGAAGTCCCTAAGTCTTCTTTATTATATTCTTATATTTTATTATAAGTATATTTTTCCTAGGATATAAATATCTTCTTTCTACTTTAGTTTATAATTATATATTCCTAAGAAGTTATTTAGTTCGCTTAGAGGCTAAACCTTTATATAATCTACTACTTTTTTAAGTAGACTATTTATTATACCTCTATTAGGCCCTATTATTAAGAGGTTATCTATATAGATTACTATTATAATTTTATATTACGTATTTATAAATACCCCTTTATCTATAAGAAGGGCCGAAAATCCTATCTTAGCTAATATAGAGCTAAGATAGTTATACTAGAGCTTTAGGCTTTATTTAAGGCCGTATAATACTTTATTTAATTTTACTACTAGCCTTTTCTTTTTATATAGCTTTAGAAACTATAAATAGCTAATATTATACTTATATTAGTTTTTATTAAACTAGTCTTTAAGTATTAGCTCTTTATAGCTTATAAGGATTTTTATATAAATATCTATATCTATTTCGGTATATATATAGGCATTTTATATATTATATTATAGTAAAGTATAATTATTAGAAATAGCTATTATTAGTAGTATTCTAATAGATTTAGGTCTTAATATCGTAGAAAAGGTTTCTAAATAATCTAGGCTATAGACCTAATTAAATCCTTATACTATATAGCGGGCTTTATATTTAATAACATTATTATTATTATCCCGCTTTATTTTATAGACCTAACGGCCTCCTAGGGCCTCCCTATCGCTAGGAAGAGGCTTTAATTCCTAGGTATTTTAGTTTAAGAGCTCTTTTATTTCTAGAAATATAGCTCTTTTCTATTCTATAGCTTCTAAGCTATTTATAGCCTATTTAAATGTTTTAGGCTTTATAGGATCCTTATTTTCTAGTAAAGATAGAACAATCTCTTTACTTTTACTATTTAATATAGTATTTATTTCGGGGTATACGATATAGTCTTTATAAAATCCGTTTAGCTTCTTAGGTATATTAATATAGATTTTTAGTATTATTTCCCTTTTTTATAAAAGGGTTATCTTCCTTTTCTATAAGAGGGTTATCTTCCTTCTCTATAAAAGGTTATTTTTCTCTTCTTTTAAAGAAGAGTTATTGCTTTCTTTATATATAGGTTCCCTTTATAAATAATTATCTAGGTCCTTATTTATAAAAGGTAAGGTACTAAAGTTAAAGTCCTTAAGGTCTTCTTCTTTTTAATTTTCTATAAATTTATTTTCTAGAATAATAATATCTCTAGAAATTATTATATTTCTTTTCGAAAAGTTATTGTCACGAAAAAGATGTGGCCGCCTATCAGATACAAGCGACAGCGTCAATTAACGCATATAGTATACGCGACACACCCCCTCAGGGATATCGGGTCAATTCGTCCCGGGATACCTGGATATCCTAGACCACAGCGGGAATTTTTATATAGGCAGGCCCCATGCTGAAACCGCGCTCAATTGCGCTGGCGGGACTCGAACCACGGGCCTTCGGGTAATGCGCGCCAGGCTAGCCAGAAGTGCGTGCGCAGTCACCGGGAAGTTCCCGGAGGGGTAACCCCTCCGCCCGGGCTCATAACTATCACGAAAAAAGATGTGGCCGCCTGTTAGATACAAGCGACAGCGTTAATTGACGCATATAGTATACGCGACAGTTATATATTATATAAGCATTTTTAGTATAGCCTATAATAATACCCTTATAAGCTCTTATTTCTAGCTTATCTAAGAGGTCTTTATTTTTATAATAAATAGTACTTTTAAAGGTCTTAATTTTTTTTAAGTCTTTTAAGGCTAGAGATTTATAATCCTTTATTTCTATAGGAGTTTAGAAGCCTATTTAAGAGTAAGGGGTCCTATTATATAAATAGGCTACTATTAAAACAGCTTCTCCCTATAAATATTTAGGTAGTTTTACTATAAATAAAATAGCCCGGACTTTATTTAAAATAGTCCTATTAATCCTCTTTATTACTCCGTTTAATTTAGGAGTCCTAGGAGGGCTAGTATAATATTTAATTCCCTTTCTTAAGTAGTAGGGTTTTATTTTATATAGGAATTCTTTTATATTATCTAAAAAGACTTCCTTTATAGTAATATTATACCGGTTATTTTTAACTAAGGCTTTATATTCTAAGAATTTATCTAGGGCTTCTACCTTAGATTTTATTAAAGATATTTCTAAATATCTTATCCTTATATTAAAAAGGATATAAAGGAGATATATTTATTATAAGTAAGGGTCTTTATAGGGCCCTATATATTAATAGTAACTCTATTAAAGTAATTATATACTTTATTAAATAGGGATTTATTCCTCTTATTAGTTACCTTTACTTTAATATAAGCCTTATATTCTTTAATTTTTATAATATCCTTTATAAGGATAGTTATATTTTTATTATATATTTTAAAGGTTTCTAGTAAGGCTTTAGGACTTATATATCTTAGCCTTAAATACTATAAATAAAAGTTAAGGTCCTTTATATTATTCCTTATATTATTAATATTATATAGGAATATCTTCTTCTTAAAGAAAGTGGTTTCTAGAAAGAAGATATAAAGGTTATCTTACTATTTTCCTTTAGATATAATATTAGCCTAGTTATTTAATAGGAAAATCTCCTTGCTATTAATAAATATATAAGTATTTTTAAAATACGATTAGCTTATAATATTTACCCTTAATTCGGGTATAAAAAGGCAGTTTCTTAAGATAAATAGCCTTTTATTATTTAGAAATTAAAAAAGAAGATCTCTATAGCCTTTAATAACTATATAGGATGCCTTTCCCTAATTAACCTTAGTAGAGATAGTTTAAAAATTAATAAGGAATTTCTTTTTTAATACTATATACCTAGTAGCACTAGTATTATATATAAAATTATAGAAATTTCTATTCTCTAAGGTTTTATAAGGGATTTCCTTCTCTTTTACCTTATATATAAAGTCTTTAATTCGAGAGGAATTTAAAGGTCCTATTTACCTATTATTAAATTCGGCTTTTTAAAGATATTCGAAGAGATATATACCTTTACTTTTTCTTTAGAGCTTTTATAACCTTTAGGGGTAGGAGGAGGAATAGAAAAATCGATTTCCGGTTCTTTATCCGTTTAATTATCGATTTCTATTTTTTCTACTTCCGATATATATAGAGAAGAGGGTTTTTTCTTCTTCTTATCGATATAAGAGTCTAATTTAATAGGATTTCCTTTTATAGAAGGTTTTCTAGGCCTCTTAAAAAGTATTCCTTATTTTAATTTTTTTAATTTTTAGAAAAGCCTTTAAGGGCCTTTTCTAAGCAAAGATAGTAGTAATCTTTAACTAGATACCCTTTCTTCTTATAGTAAGTGTATTATAATATAATTTTTATCTTTTTCTAGGGCTTTTTAGTAAAGAAAGCTTACTTAAGGGGATTTTATAAAGACTTAGTCCTCTTAAATTCGTTTATAAGACTACTAAAGAGAGACTCTAGATTAAAGGCCTCTAGGTTATTTTAAAGAGCTTATATTATATTAGTTATATAGCTAGAAAATAAGCCCGAAAGGCTATTTAAAATTTAAGCTATAATAACTACTTTCGGAATTATAATTTTCTATGCTTTTAGCTCCTCGAATACCTCTTTTACCTTATTTAGGTAGCCTTCTAGGGATTCGAAATCCCTTACTAAAGTATTAAAAAGCTCCTTTATAAGTAGGTAATTTAAAGTAAAGGAAATAGGGTTATATAGGGTTTTTAACCTATCCTACGCCTCTTTAGTATTTATTATATACTTTATTTAGGTTAAAGGACTATCTTTAATACGAAGAAAAATTAAAGTAAGTGCTTCTTCTATCTTTAAGTAATTTTCTTCCTATATAGTAGTAGAAAGCTTCTCCTTAACTAAAAGAGCCTATATTTAAATTGCCTAGAAGGTATAGTTAGAACTACCCTTAAGTTTAGTAAATTCGAACTTATCCCTAGAGCCTATTTTAGAGAATTCGAGGTCGTATAGTTAGTATTAGAATTTTAAAGTTATTACCTAACTTATAAAGAAGCTAGGCTTATAACCTATAAGAAGGTATAAGTAATAAGCGTAGGATCGGGTAATTAATAACGTAAGCGGAAAGATTAGTTAAAGGAGTATAGGGTAGGATTTCGTCCGGAATTTATAACAAGTATATAAAGGGCTAAATAATATATTAAAAGAATAACGTTATAAAAGATACCTATAAACTTACTTATTCTATTTACTACTCCTAGGGAAATCCTTTATCTTTTATAGACTATTACTCGCCTATTAGTAGACTAATTAGTTAGCTTTTTAGTATATTCTATAGTACTTAAAAAGCTCTATCTATAGTATATCTTCCTAACTTAGTTAGTAGTCTAATTATAACGTAATAGTTAACGTAAGACTATAGGTTCTAGTATAAGTAGTAGATTTAACTAGAATATTATATGCCCTACCTATTCTTATATCGCGGATATCTTTAGAATAGCTACGCTAAAATAAGCAATAGGGTATCCGTTCTACTTATAATTAACTTATATATTTTATATATATTTTTATTTATTAGGATAGGCTTATTATTACCCGCTTTTCCTAAAAGAAGGTATAGATATCCAGTAGAGGTCTTTATCTTTAATAGTTATTCCCTTAAACTATATTATAGAGCCTCTTTTTACTAGCTTATTTTATAGAGCCTCCCTATACCTATTATTTCTTTATAATAGTAAAATAGGAATATAAGGGTATATTCTTATAGCCTTATACCTTTCTTTACTTCTTAAAGTAAGAATAAAAAAGTAACCGGGTAATCCTTTAAGAGAGAGAATAGTACCTTTCCTACCTCTTTAAGGGTCGAAATAAGAAGACTAATAAAAAAACCTACTTTTAGATCTTCTTATTATATAAAATAAGGCGTACGAAGGTAGGCGTATTTTAGCTTTACTACTTTCCTATAGTTTCCTTCTTTATTTAGATTATTTAATTTAATAGCTTCCTCTCTTTTAAAGTTAGTATTATCCTTAACTACTTTAACGTTAGTTTCTTTTTTTATTTTCTTATCTATAACCTCTTTTTAAGACTATTAAAAAGAGGGTATTTAAATCTTTTAAATTAGCTAATATTAAGAGAGTAAGAAGGGCTATTAATATCGCGAAGCGTAGCTTAATTTCGTAGTTCTCGGAGATATCCCTTAGTATAAGGGACCTAGGAAGCTAAAAACACCCGGTATAGAAAAAGGAAGAAGGAGCTAAAAAGAGGTATAGAAAGGAGGGTAGGGGTAAGAGGGGAAGTAGAAGTAGCGATAGCTTCCTATAAAGGTAGCGAAAGATAAGACGGATATACTAGTAATAGTTAGAAAAGAAGGGAAAAACTAGTAAAAAGCTTAGTAGTTAAAAGGATATTAATAGCTTCTTTAAATAGGATCTTCTTTATTAATTAAGATACTAAATAAGTATAAAGAGGGGCGTTAGATAAAGGAAAGAAGGATAATTAAGGCAATATAATAATTATTCACTTACCGTAATTACTACCCCTATAAGAATTAAATCTCTCTACCTTACTTATCCGACCCCTTACTTTTAATTTTACCTTTATATATTTTTATATACTTTTTATATCTCTCTTTATAAGAGTTATAAGCCTAAGAGGAATAGTATTCCTATACCTTCCGGCTACTATAAAAGGCACCTTTCTTATACCCCTTATAGCTCCCTTTTACCCCTCTTATTAAAAAAGCTGATTTTTAACCGACTTTTCTACCCCCTCTCTTATAACGATATCTAAAAATAACTCCTTTACTACCCCTACGGTCTATAAGACGATTCTTATAAAGCCCTAAGATTAAGATAAGTAGGTAAAGGAGCTATAGGCTTATATAGATAGGACTATTTATAATTTAGTCTTCTTTAATAAGTAGGACCCTCTCGAGCCCCCTCCTCGTTTAAGGGCAACGAACCTTATAAAGGGAGCTACCCTCTTCTATAAGCTAACCTCCGTATAGTAAAGAGCTTTTTCTACTGCCTTAGGTAACTACGAGAGTTACTAAAAGGAGTACCTCTATAAGACGAAGCTGCTAACTATTATATATATAGCGATAACGGAATCCGTTAGTACTGTAAAGCTAATCTCTCTTTAAGAGGAAGAAACTCCTAGGTAGTAGCTTTTAAAGCTCGATACCTTAATAGCTCCCTTAAAGGGCTATATAACTAACTATATTAAGAAGACTTATACGGCCTACTTAGGAGCCTTTTCTACTAGGAACCTACTAGCTTCTTTATAGCTAGCTAAGTAGGAAGAAATCCTCGAGGAAGCTAACTAATACTTCCTTATAAAAGCTCTTTCTAGCTAATAGCTATAGGATATATCTCTATTAATAAAGCCTATTAGTAATAGTTACTTAACTATCTTTTAAGAAGCTAGCTAGGAACTAAATAAAGAGGCTGCTAGAGTATAATAGTAAGTAGTCTTATTCCTTCGTAGCTAGCACTCGACCTAGACGGCTCGACCTACTGCCCTTATAGCTACTATAGCCCTAGTTGCTGCGGCCCCCGCTACTACTGCTACTACGGCTGTTGCCCCTCTAGCTCCTCCTCCCTCGAGAGCCTTAATACCGTCTTTAACGGCTGCCCCGGTCCCGGCCCTAGCTTTATATCTTACTCCGGGCCCGGCCCCGGCCCCGTTAGTCCGTCCTGCCTAACTAGTCCCTTAATAAACCGTTTAGTCCGTTAATCGAAAAATTAGGGAACTAGTCGAAATCGAACCTCTTTATTAAAATTAGTAATAAGGGGTAAAAAGAGGAGGGTTTTAAGTAAACCTTCTAGATTAAGATAAGGATTCCTTAAAGAAATAGAAGACTAAATAACGAAACGGCTGCTTAGTATATAAATCCCTAGGTTATCGATTATTATAATACTAGTAGGTCTTTAAGGAAAACCGACCTAAAGGATTTAACCCTTTAAAGAGGCTATAAGAAATAATATAATAGTCTCTTAAGGAGGACCCCTTATTATAGAAGAAGATAGATAAGATTTAGGTTACTAAGAAATAATAACTAACGCCGCTGCCCTTATTTAAGCTATAAATTTAAGGAAAAATCGTTAGTATAGTAAATCTAGTATTTATCTTCCCTATAAATTAGTAAGACTACCTATTAGGACCCTCCGAATATCCCCTACGAAAATCAGCTATCCTTAACTCTAGTACTTCCCTTAATATCTATAATATACTCTTACGATTCTAGTTTTTTAAGAAGGTATAAGGGGAATATCTTATTACTAGGGAATTAACTATATAGATAGAGGGATATAGAAGGGTGAATTTTACGATAAAATTACCTAACGGGTCTATATAAATTCTTCGACGAAAAAGGGTAGCTTTTTACCCTTAATATTTAACGAGCTTAATTTCCTTCCGCTTTCTTTAAAAGGAAGGAATCTTTTAGTATATAACGTTTAAGCCTATAAGGCTAGTCTAGAAGAATTAGACTATTAAGCTTATTAAGGAAATATTCGGTTAATTTATTATTAAATTCCGACCTATCCTTAGGAAGGAACTACTTAAGAAGTTAGCTTTCCCTACTAAAAGGAATAGGTCTACTATAAAGGACCCTCTTCCGGTAGCTTAAAGAGACGGTCTACCTTAGTACGTATAAATTAGCTACCCGGGCCCCTTAGCTTTATATAAGCTAGGCCTATAATAGGGCATATAAATAAGGGGCCTAAAGACCGTTAAATATAAATACTATAGCTAAGGAAAAACTAAGAGACGAATTTCTAAACGAACGCCTTTATAGCCGGACTAGCTATATAAGGAAATTTAGGTTAATTAGACTAACGTCTTTAAGGACTAAGAAAGCTTTATTAGGGTAATGTTTTTTATAGACGCTTTTTTAGGGATAGTTTTCCCTTATTTCTTATAGACCTACCTAAGTAAGTATAACTAGTCTACCCTTTAAGACTTCGTTAACTAGATAAATTCCTACTTTAGCTACGAGGTAAAAAAGATATAGTTTAACGGAGAGCTATTTATAAAGGATATCTTAAAACAGCTTTAAAAAAAGGGCATTTTACCCCTCCTATTAACACCGAATACCTAGGCCTAGAACGGAGGGGCAGAAAGATTAAGGGGTACTATAATAGAAAGGGCCTATATAATAAGACTTTCTATTAAATAAGCTAAAGACTAAGGGGTTTACTTTAACCCCTTAAAAATAGAACTTATTTACTTTAGTAGGCAGCGACAGCCTATTTTAAAGCGTATAATAGTAGGAGGCTTATTTTTCGAGGCAAAGCCCTTAGTATAATAGCTAGGGGTCTTCTTTAATTCTAGGCTCCTATTTAAATAATATATCGAGAAGAAGGTAGTATCTATATAAGCTGCCTTTAAAGGACTATCCCGCTTAACCTCTATATAAAAAAGCTTATTATTTAAAGCCTTTAAATAGATCTACTAGGCCTACGTAACCTTTATAGTAAACTATAGGGCCTAACTTTATTATAGGGGGCCTAAGACCCTTAAGAACCTTATAAAGCCTTTTTAAAGGCTATAAAACTAAGCTCTTTTAAAGGTCTTAGGGGTCTTTAAAGAATGCCTTATTAGGGCCTTAAAAGCTAAAGCGGCCCTACCGCTACTAAAGGTATAATTTAAGAGGGCATGCCTCTCCTATACCTTCTAGACCCTATACTTCTTACCTAGTTACCCTATAAGGTAGGCTTATAACCTAGCTATATAGGATAACCTCGCCGACTTAAGCTTTAACCTAGGGGCCTTAAGCTATATTAAGCTATATATATAGCTCTTTTACCTCCTTAAAGGCCTAGTAGCCTTTATAGGACCTAATTATAACTTAGAAAGAAGGAAAGCTAGCTAAGAGCCCTTATAGGCCCTAGAGCCTAAGGCCTTTATTACGATAATAAAGGCCCTTAAGCCCTTAGCTAAGAAGTAATACTAACGCCTCTTAGCTAGCCTAGCTAGCTTAGAAGACTTTAGGTTATAGCCCTTAACCTTCTATACTAATAGCTTTAAGGGGTGCCCTAAGGGGTCCCTTATAGAGACTAACGCTTACTTCTTTTATAAAATAGGCTTAGAAAATAGGCCTATTAAGGCGTACTATAAGAACCTAGGGCCCTTAATTAAAGTAGCTAACGTAGAGCTATTCGCGATACTAAGGGTCTTAGAAGACCTAGCTAGGAGGCCTCGGCCCTTAAAGCTTAGCCCTCTTAGCCCCCTTATAGATACCTATATCTTTATAAATAGCTAAGCCGCTATAAAGAAAGTTATAGGTTTCTTAAACCTAGCTATATATATTAAAAGGCTCCTATCTAGCTTAAAAGCCTTTTATAATATATAGCTATACTAGTGCCCTAGCTACCTAGGGATCTTTAGTAATAAGCTAGCTAACTAGCTAGCTAAAAGAAGCTTAGGGGCCCCTACCTAAGGGACCCCCTTAGTCTTTATTAGCTACTTATAAAGAAAGGTCCGGTAAGCTACTAAGGACTACTAAAAGGGACTCTAGGCTACCGAGGCGGCTAAAGGCCCTAGGGCTAAGGGCCTAGGTAAGCACTATACGTTTATTTAAAAGACCCCCTGCCTAGCCCTTAGCCTAGAAAAGGACTTTATAGGGAGGCCTAGGCCGACCCTCTTAGCCTTTTACTAGCTCCTCTTTAAGGCCGGCTTCTTATTTTCCTTCCTAAAAAGGACTAATAAGGTAGACCGAGACGACTACTACTATAGCTAAGGAAGGTATACGGCTAAGCACCTTATCCTAAGGTACCCGAACTATAGGAGGGAAAGAGAGGTCCTTTACTAGACCTCTAAGAGATAGAAAGGGGCCCTTAGCCTACCTATTCTCTATAGCTCTAAGGAAGGAAGGGAAGCCCTTTTAACCTTCTTAGCTAAAATAAAGATAGGGATAGCTAAGTAGCTTAAAAAGGAGTAACCTAGGGGCCCTAGGGCCCTTAAAAGGGAAAATTACCGCGTAGGAGGAACTAAACTAACCTTTCCTTTATTATTACCTTTATAGCTACCCTTTCCTTAATTATTTATAAGCCCCTAGGCTCTATAGCTAGCTAAGACTACTAATAGGGGCCTAGGCTACTACTAGCCTCGCTATAGCCTTAGAGGCTATATATAAGTAATAATATAAAAAAAAAAAAAAGCTAACCTTTATATAGTAAAGAGCTTTTTCTACTACCTTAGGTAACTATAAGAGTTATTATAAGGAATACCTTTATAAGATAAAGCTACTAACTATTACTTATATAATAATAATAGAATCTATTAGTACTATAAAGCTAATCTCTCTTTAAGAGGAAGAGACTCTTAAGTAGTAGCTTTTAAAGCTTAAGACCTTAATAGCTACCTTAAGGGGATATATAACTAACTATATTAAGAAGACTTATACGGCTTACTTAGGAGCCTTTTCTACTAGGAATCTACTAGCTTCTTTATAGCTAGCTAAGTAAGAAGAGATCCTTAAGAAAGCTAACTAATACTTCTTAATAAAATCTCTTTCTAGCTAGTAGCTATAGGATATATCTCTATTAATAAAGCTTATTAGTAATAGGTACTTAACTATCTTTTAAGAAGCTAGCTAGGAACTAAATAAAGAGGCTACTAAAGTATAATAGTAAGTAGTCCTATTCCTTTATAGCTAGTACTCGACCTAGATAGCTCGACCTACTACCCTTATTACTATAGCCCTTACTACTACTACTATTACTCCTTTAGCTCCTCCTCCCTTAAGAGCCTTAACCTTATCTTTAACGGCTACCTTAGTCCTAGCCTTAGCTCCGCCTTCTACTCTAGGCCCGGTCCTATTAGTTAGACCAGCCTAACTAGTCCCTTAATAGACCTTTTAGTCTATTAATTAAAAAATTAAGGAACTAGTTAAAATTAAACCTCTTCGTTAAAATTAGTAATAAGGGGTAAAAAGGGGAGGTTTTTAAGTAGACCTTTTAAGCTAGGACGAGGATTCCTTAAGGAAATAAATAAGGAGGAATCGACCTACCTACTAAGTATATAAAAAGCCTTATTAGCTAAAAGACTACTAGTAGGTCTTTGCGGATAACTAACTTAAAGGAGTTAACCCTTTAAAGAGGCTATAAGAAATAGTATAATAGTCTCTTAAGGAGGACCCCTTATTATAAAAGAAGATAAACGAGATTTAAGTTACTAAGAAATAGCAATTAATAACGCCGCTGCCCTTATTTAAGCTATAAATTTAAGGAAAAATTATTAGTATAGTAAATCTAGCCTTTATATTCCTTATAAATTAATAAGGCTAAGACTAACTATTAGGACCCTCCTACTATCCCCTATAAAATTCGGCTATCCCTAACTCTAGTACTTCCCTTAATATTTATAATATACTCTTATAATTCTAGTCCTTTAAGAAAGTATAAAGAGAATATCTTATTACTAAGGAATTAACTATATAGATAGAGGGATATAAAAGGGTAAATATTATAATAAAATTACTTAATAGGTCTATAAGAGTTCTATAATAAAAAAGGGTAGCTTTTTACCTTTAATTTTTAATAAGCTTAATTTCCTTTTACTCTTTTTAAGAAGAAGGAATCTTTTAAGATATAATATCTAAGCTTATAAGGCTAGTCTAGAAGAATTAGATAATTAGGCTTATTAAGGAAAGATTTAGTTAATTTATTCTTAAATTCCGACCTATCCTTAAGAAGGAATCTCTTAAAAAGTTAGCTTTCTATACTTAAAGGAGGGTAGTTTAACGGGTAAGATTATACCCCTATAGATATTAGCCCGGTAGAGGGATAAGACCCCTAGCACCCCCCCCCCTCTAACTTTCTTCTAAGTATACTTAAAGGCGTTATAAAGACCTCGATTTTTTAATTAAGTATCTTCCTTAATTATAGTTAATTTAAATTTTTATTTTTCCCTTTTAAAGTAGATACTACTAGTTACGTAACTCTAGTAAAAACAAAGAGGCATAGAGTAAAGAAATCTCTAAGACTTATATTTATAACCTAAAGCCTATAGAGCTATATATAGGCTAAGTAATTAGATAATTGCGTAGTTAATTGCCCTGCTAATCCTTAGCTATATACTACGCGTGCTTTAGGTATATACCCTCGTCCCCGTTAAAACTAGTCTCTAGGGCGTGAACTCGTTATTCCGTTCTATTTATATAGCGACGAGTAGCTTTATAAAGCCGAGAATACCTAGAGGACAACGGTACTATTTAGAAAAAATAAAATCTAGGGATTTAATAATTAAAGTAGTAACTACCTTAATAGCTAGAGTTAGGGACCTAATAAGGCGATAGACTTACTAGGAAATAAATAATTAGATAATGCCTTCGCTAGTAGTAAAGGAAAAGTAATAAGCTAATACTAAAAAACCCTAAGCTCCTATTATTAGCCCTACGACCCCTAATACTAGCGACTCGGTTAAGAAACTACGATCCTTATATAATACTTTAAAAGATATAAATAATAATAATAGCGTAATCTAGACCGTTCTAGAACCCTACTAAGACCTCTTACTTATATATATACTAATAATGCTAATATAGGTACTAATAAGGGATACCTTAATAACCTTAACCTTAGCTCTCTTCTACGCGGTAGCTTATAGAGAACGCCTACCTCCCGCTAATAAAAAAGAAAGTAAGTAATAAGATAGTTATAATAAGATATCCTTTAACTCTAAAAACTCTAACTTTAAATTTCGCAACCTTATAATCTATAGGTATACTATTGTCGCGAAGCGTGGCCTGATTTCGCAGTTCTCAGAGATATCCCTTAGCACGAGGGACTAAGGAAGCTAAAAACACCCGGTATAGAAGAAGGAAGAAGGAGCTAAAAAGAGGTATAGAAAGGAGGGTAGGGGCATAAGGGGAAGCAAAAGTGGCGATGGCTTCCTATAGAGGTGGCGAGAGATAAGACGGATATGCCGGCAACGGCTAGAAAGGAGGGAAAAAAACCGGTAAAAAGCTCGGTAGTTAAAGGGACATTAGTGGCTTCTTTAAGCAGGATCTTCTTTATTAATTAAGATGCTAGACGGGTATAAAGAGGGGCGTTAGATAGAGGAAAGAAGGACAATTAAGGCAATATAACAATCACTCCCCTACCGCAATTGCTGCTCCCGCGAGAATCAAATCTCTCTGCCCTGCCTATCCGACCCCTTACTTCTAATTTCACCTTCGTGTATTTTTATGCACTTCTCGTATCTCTCTTCGCGAGAGTTATAAGCCCGGGAGGAATAGAATTCCTATACCTTCTAGCTGCTGCAAAAGGCACCCTTCTTACATCCCTCGTAGCTACTTTTTACCCCTCTTACTAGAAAAGCCGATTTTTAACCGACTTTTCTCCCCCCCTCTTCTTCCTTAAAGATAACGAAAATCGACTCCTCTGCCGTCCCTACGGTCCGTAGGACGATTCTTATAGAGCCCTAAGATTAGGATAAGTAGGTAAAGGAGCTACGGGCTCGTATAGACAGAACTATCTACAATTTGGTCTTCTCTGATAAGCAGGACCCTCTCGAGCCCCCTCTTCGTCCGAGGGTAACGGACTTTGCAGAGGGAGCTTCCCTCTTCTCCGAGCTAACCTCTATATAATAGAGAGCTTTTTCTACTACCTTAGGTAACTACGAGAGTCACCGTAAGGAATACCTTTACGAGACGAAGCTGCTAACTACTGCACGCACGGCGATAACGGAATCAGTTAGTGCCGCAAAGCTAATTACTCTTCGAGAAAAAGAGACTCCTAGGCAGTGGCTTTTAAAGCTCGAGACCTCGACAGCTCCCTCGAGGGGCTATATAACTGACCGTATTAGGAAGACCTATACGGCCCACTTAAGAGCCTTTTCTGCTAGGAACCTACTAGCTTCTTCGTGGCTAGCTAAGTAGGAAGAGATTCTCGAGGAAGCTAACTAATACTTCCTAATAAAAGCTCTTTCCGGCTAGTGGCTATGGGATATATCTCTGCTAATAAAGCCTATTAGTAACGGTTACTCGACTATCTTTCGAGAGGCTAGCCGGGAACTAGACGAAGAGGCTGCTAGAGTACAACAGCAAGTAGTCTTATTCCTTCGTGGCCAGCACTCGACCTAGACGGCTCGACCTGCAGCCCCTGCAGCTGCTGCAGCCCCTATTGCTGCGGCTCCCGCTGCTGCTGCTGCGGCTGTTGCTCCTTTGGCTCCTCCTCCCTCGAGAGCCTCAACGTCGTCGTTAACTGCAGCTGCGGCCCCAGGCCCGGCCCCGGCTCCGCCTCTTACTCCGGGCCCGGCCCCGGTCCCGTTAGTTAGACCGACCCGACTAGTCCCCTAATAGACCTTTCAGTCCGTTAGTCGAAAAATCAGGGAACTAGTCGAAATCGAACCTCGTTAAAGTCAGCAATAAGGGGTAAAAAGGGGGGGTTTTTAAGCAGACCTTCCGGATCGGGACGAGGATTCCTCGAAGAAATAGAAGACCAGACGACGAAACGGCTGCCTAGCATGCAAATCCCTAGGTCATCGATTATCACAATGCTAGCAGGTCTTCGAGGAAAACCGACCCGAAGGATTTAACCCTTTAAAGAGGCTATAAGAAACGATATAATAGTCTCTTAAGGAGGACCCCTCGTTGCAGAAGAAAATAGACGAAATTCGGGTTGCTAAGAAATAGCAACTAACGCCGCTGCCCTTATTCGAGCCGCAAATTCGAGGAAAAATCGTTGGTATAGTAAATCCGGCCTTCGTCTTCCCTACGGATCAATAAGGCCAAGATCAACCGTTAGAGCCCTCCGATTATCCCCTACGAAAATCAGCTATCCTTAACTCTAGTGCTTCCCTTAATATCTGCAATATACTCTTACGATTCCGGTCCTTTAAGAAGGCACGGAGGGAATACCTTATTGCCGGGGAATTAACCGTACGGATAGAGGGATACGGAAGGGTAAATTTCACGATAAAATTACCTAATAGATCTATACGAATTCTTCGACGAAAAAGGGTAGCTTTTTGCCCTCGATTTTTAACGAGCCTAATTTCCTTCCGCCTTCTTCGAAAGGAAGGAATCTTCTAGGATACGACGTCTAAGCCTACGAGGCTAGTCTAGAAGAATCAGACTATTAGGCTTATCGAGGAGAAATTCGGTTAATTCGTTCTCGAATTCTAACCTATTTATAGGAAGGAACCACTCGAGAAGTTAGCTTTCCCTGCTAGGAGGGTAGGATCTAAGGACCCTCTTCTAGCAGCCTAAGGAGACGGTCTTCTTTAGCACGCACGACTTAGTTACCCGGGCCCCTAGCTTTATATAAGCTAGGTCAATAATAAGGCGTACGAATAAGGGGCCTAAAGACCGTCGAATGCGAATACTGCGGCTAAGGGAAGACTAAGAGACGAATTTCTAGACGGACCCTAATACGGCCGGACTAGCCGTATAAGGAAATTTAGGTCGATTAGACCGACGTCTCTAGGGACTAGGAAAGCTTCGTTAGGGTAATGTTTTTTATAGACGCTTTTTTAGGGATAGTTTTCCCCTATTTCTTACGGACCTACCTAAGCAAGCATAACTAGTCTACCCTCTAGGACTTCGTTAACTAGATAAAATCCTACTTTAGCTACGAGGTAAAGAAGATACGGTCTAACGGAGAGCTATTTACGAAAGATATCTTAAAGTAGCTTCGAAAAAGGGGCATTTTACCCCTCCCGTTAGCACCGAATACCTAGGCCTAGAACGGAGGGGCAGAAAGATTAGGGGGTGCTATGATAGAAAGGGCCCGTACGATAAGACTTGCTACAAGACTTCTATATAACCTTTAGAGGGAAGTCGTTGAGACCGCCTATTACCTTCGGAACCGGACCCCTAGAGGGACTACCTAAGGAACAGACTAGAAATCCCCCCTCGAGCTCTTTACGAAGAAGAGGGCCTCGCTAGCCCACCTTCGTGCCTACGGCTGCAAGGCATACGCAATAACTGCCGATGCATAGCTAAAAAGGAAGAAGAAAAGAAAGCTTAATCCGAGAGCCTTTATTTGTTACCTCGTTAGTTATAATTCTACGAATATCTTCCGGATCTAGATTCCTCTTTTACGGAAGGTTATTTCGGCTAGGGATATAATTTTCGACGAATCTAGCTTCTTCGACGGAAAGAGGGATCAATAGCCCCTCTTACTCTTATAACGTTAGCTAATTTAAAAGATCTAAATCCCCCCTTCTTAATAGTCTTAAGAAGAGGTCCTAGATAAAGAAACGGAAGAAGAAACCGACGTCGAAGTAGTCGAGGATAACGCCGACTTCGAAGAAGAAGAAAAGGAAGCCGCTAGATTAGATAATCTAGACGAAGAAGGAGACTATAGGAAAGCGGTAGAGCTAGAATACGCCTACCTCCCTACGCCTCCTCTTATAGAATAAGAAGAAGATCTAAAAGTAGCTTTTTTAGTTAGTCTTCCTGTCTCGGCCCCTAAGGGGGTGGGAAAGGCACCTCTCTCGAAGGATTACCCGGCTGCCTTTTTATCCCTGCTTCGAGAAGTAAAGGAAGGTATAGGGCCCGATACGGATACTAAAGAAGACTAACCTCTCCCCTATTTCGATCGTTTTTCCGACTTCTACCTAACGCTAATAGAAGACGGTTCCTATAGAGCGTTTATAGTAGGCCGGCTATTTAAGCCAATATCAGCAAGGAAGGTATATAAAAGAGACCTCCCGGACCCACTAGCAAACCAGAAGCAGCTAGAAAGACACCCCTTTAGAGACTAGTTTTTCTAGGCCTAGAAAGACTACCTAGCCTTATACGAAGAAATAGGGTCTTTCGAAGAGGTCCTTAAGGAAAAAGCAAGAGGAAAATAGGTCCTTAGCTATAAGTAGGTCTTTATCTATAAGACTAATAAACATAGCTTCCTTTAAAAGTATAAAGCCCGGCTAGTTATCTGCGGGAATTAATAGGAAAAAGGGGATCTACCTACTAGGGCAACCACCCTAGCAGGGATGTCTTTTCGGACCCTTATAGCTATAGCAGTAGAATTCGACCTCGAGCTCGATTAGATAGATGCAGTTAACGCCTTTATTAACTGCCTACTCGAGGAAGAAGAAGTTATCTATATACGCCTTCTACTAAGCTTCTAATAGCTAGGAAAGGTTCTACGGCTTAGGAAAGCTCTATACGGACTACGAAGATCACCCCTTCTTTAGCAATAGCATTTAATAGGTTCCCTTAAAGCCCTAGGCTTTACGAAAGTCCCTTAAGAACCGTGTATAATATAGAAGGGTAAAATCACGGTCTTCTTCTACGTCGATAATATTATCTAGGCATACCTAAAAGAGGAAGAAGCTACTATAAGGGAGGCTATACGTAGCCTATAATAAAGGTATAAGATAACCCGGCTAAGGGAGCTAAAGTGGTTCCTAGGGATACGAATCCTTCGGAATAGGTCCTAATGGACTATCTAGCTTACCTAGGATGCCTATATCGATAAGGTCGCTTATAAATTCCTCCTTAATTCCCTTAAGAAAAAGCTTCCCTCTTCGCCTATATTAGACGAAGAGCTTTTACCTAATCCGTCCTTTTAAGCTAGGGAGCAAGAGAAACACTAATATTAATAGAAGGTAGGCTCCCTGCTTTTTTTAGCTATTTCTACTAGACCGGATATCTCTTTTACGGTCTCCCGGCTAGCTAGGTATAATAAGAATCCTAGCCCTAGGCATTAAGAAGCAGCAGATAGAGCTATCCTTTATCTCTATTTAACGAGATCATATAGTCTGCGCCTAGGAGGGCAGGGAAGGAAATAAGCTGCCGAAATCTTCCTTTATTTAAGCGATTCGTCCTTTACGGATAATTTATTAGATAGAAAGAGCTTATAGGGGTGTATCATATCCCTTTTTAGAGGAACTATTCCTTAGAGAGCTTCGAAGCAAGCTACCGTCACTATATTAAGCACGGAGGCAGAGCTACTAGCTCTTTTAGAAGCGTTAAAAGAAGCGATTTTCCTTAGCCGGCTGCTAATATCGTTACGACTGCAAATTCCGTCCCCGTTAGCTATAGAATGCGATAACACGCAGACTATACGGATTCTTACGGAAAACAGCAAACTATCGACCCGGCTACGGCATATCGATATTTACTAGCATTAGTTACGCTAAGAGGTCTAAAGGGGACTTATTTCCGTCCGTTAGGTTCTAACGGCATCGATAAAAGCCGACGGTCTTACGAAGCCCCCACTAAAGCAGAAGCTAGCTGTCTTTTTATAGCAAATTAGGCTAGAAGACGTTCGAGAGAAGCTATCCTTAGAGGCCCGCCTTAAGAGTCTACGAGAGGAGCTAATAGCACGTAGGAGGAAGGAGACGTCTATAGCCGAAGAGAGGAATTAGGACTTGTCCTAAAGAAGGGCCCCCAGCTTAATTAGGACTTATTCTTCTTAAAAGGCCCCCTTTTTAGGGACTTGTCCTTAGAGAAGCCCCCCTTTCTTATAGGACTTAATTTCCTCCTTAGGCCCCTTTTCCTAAAGTAGGTCTAAAAGAGCCTGGGGCTAAAACCCGGATTTCTCGAGTAGGGGATAAGTATAGACTAAGACCTCCTCTATACGCTTACCGGCCTAGGTATTTAGCTTTACCCTTTCTATAAGGGCAGGCTATAGCTAAGGGGGTGTGTCGCGAAGCGTGGCCTGATTTCGTAGTTCTCGGAGATATCCCTTAGCATAAGGGACCAAGGAAGCTAAAAACACCTAGTATAGAAGAAGGAAGAAGGAGCTAAAAAGAGGTATAGAAAGGAGGGTAGGGGCATAAGGGGAAGTAGAAGTAGCGATGGCTTCCTATAGAGGTAGCGAGAGATAAGACGGATATGCCGGCAACGGCTAGAAAGGAGGGGAAAAACCGGCAAAAAGCTCGGTAGTTAAAGGGATATTAGTAGCTTCTTTAAGTAGGATCTTCTTTATTAATTAAGATGCTAGACGGGTATAAAGAGGGGCGTTAGATAGAGAAAAGAAGGATAATTAAGGCAATATAATAATTACTCCCCTACCGCAATTGCTGCTCCCGCGAGAATTAAATCTCTCTGCCCTGCCTATCCGACCCCTTACTTCTAATTTCACCTTTATATATTTTTATATACTTCTCGTGTCTCTCTTCGTAAGAACTATATCTAGAAACGCTAGCTATTAAGAAGGATTATCTAATCCTACTACTAGCGATATAAAGAAAATTAAGGTAGATATTAATAAGATTACGAATAGACTTAAAGATATACTTACTAGAAGCTAAGATAACCTTATAGGAAGACTCCGCTAACTATAACTCCTACCTATTAGTAAATTTAACGGTAAAAATATAACTAAATTCCTTATAAAGTTTAAATAAGAGATACGCGTTAACCGTATCTACGATAAGGATAAAATAGACTAGCTCGAAGTCTATATCTCCTTTATATAAGCCCCTACTATTAAAATTCTTATAGACGGACTTACCTAGGAAGAAGCGAAGAAAAGACTCCTTTAATACTACTATATATATAATATTAAATAACTAGAAACTACTAACGACCGCTTAGACTATTATAATACTAAAAAGCCTAAGACTATTATAGAAGTTATAGAATAGCTTAGTCTCTACTTATACCTATAGCGTAAGGTATAACCTAATAGCTAGGAAGAATCTATAGTCTAGTTATACTTTATCTATTATATAATACTAAAGGAGCTTATTATTAATATTATAGAGAGAAAAGGGAAGATATCTAAAGTTATCTCGAAACTCTTATATAAAAGCCTTATCTATATAATTAATAACTATTTAGTACCTCGCTAGGACGTTAAGCGATAAGATATAGTATCTAAAGTTTATAATTAAAAGCTTAAGAACCTAAAGAAAGACTAGCTCTTTAGGGAAATTAACGAAGTAATAGAGGAAGCCGAATCTAATAAGGGCGGAGAAAAACTTCTTAAAGAGCTAAAGAAAATAGATAAGAAACCTAGATAGCCTATAAAGGAGATCTTAGACCTAATAAAAGCCTTTAAAGATATAAAGATTAACCTTACTCGCTAGTAAGAGTAGATATTTAACTAGCTTAATAGGGAATAAAGACGCGTTAGTAGTAGAGGCTACTCTTTAAGTTATAGATAAGGAGGTAGCGTAAATACTATCGGATTTTACTACCTATTTAATTAATATATATAGTTTTAGGTTAATACTTTTAACTAGCCTAGGAGATACTTTTATTACGGTAAAGAAGGATACTACCCCGATAAGTATAAGGTATACTCTTAGGACTATAAGATTAGATTTATAATATATAAAGTAGTAAATAAGACTCTTTACCTTAGAAGAAAAGATAATAAAAGCGTAATTCCTTTAGTACTTACTAATAGGTTTTCTTAAATAGGTATATATATTTAAAGGCTTATCGTATACTAGGTAGATATATAGCTAGACTCCTTTATATTACTACTTATAAAATAGGTTAAAGCTATAGTTATACTATCTTACTTAAATTAAGCTACTAGTAAAAGAGAATCTAGTTTCCTAAACTAGTTCTAGAGATATAAAAGCCTATATAAGTAGAAGCTAAGGAATCTAAAAGTAAGCGATATAAGAAAAGAAGTAAGAAGGATATCGGTTATTATAATTATAGATAATATATAATAAAGCAATATATATAATTAGATAATCTATATAACTATAATAAGGATTAATACTTATAAGGGAAAAAGATAAAGAGTTAAAGAGGACGTAGAGGAAATCGAGATAATAAGAATAGTAAAAACTAGCTTAAAGATTATCCCTATATACTATAGATATAGAGTAGATCTAAATAAGAAGTTCGATAGACTTATAAATAAAATCGTTAGAGAAATTATATATAAAAGAATCCCGATCCCTTTAAATTACCTAATCGACTTTATTCCCTAACTAAGCGAGAGACTTAGTATAAGATATATAGATATAGCCTAAGGTATAAAAAACACTAAATTCTAGACCTTAGAGAAAGTAAAGAGCAATATAAGACCCTATAAAGCTATAATAATAGTTATAAAAGTAGCCGAAGATAATATAGAGAGTAGTTTACTCCTCCTTAAATATCTATAAGGAAAACTCGCGGTAGCTTTAGTATAAGTTAAAGAATAAGATAAAGAATACTAGGTCGAACCGATTAAGCTTACTTACCTTACTTATAAAGAATCGGATTATAAGTACCTTAAAGTCTAATAAGTACTAAAGGAAGTTAGGTTTATAACTAATATAATTAACGTAACGTAACTAGCCTAAGGACTATTTAATTAATAAACTTTAGAGGTAATAAGACTAAAGAAAGACGAATTTATTATATAAGAAGTAGCACTCTTAATAAGATACTAAGAGATAACTTTAAAGGACCTTATAGCGATTCCTATAATACGTATAAATACGGTCCTTATACCTTTCCGCTCGCTTAAGTATATATAAGACCTACCCTATATTTAAGTATAGCTCGGTAGCTAGAAAGCTAAAGTTCTAAGCGCCTTAATCGATACTAGGTCTAAAGGAAACCTTATTACTAAAAGATATATAAACGTATATAGGCTTAAAATCCTACTAATAAGAGTATTAATAACGGTATATACCGGGTCCCTTATAGATATAGTTAGGGAGGTAAAGACTAATCTCTATCTAGGCATAGCCTAGATACTAATCCGTCTTTATATTACGCTAGATAAAGTCTTAGTCCCCTTTATCCTAGGCATACTATTTATTAGAGCCGCGTATATATTATTTAATTATTCCCTAAGGAACGGGGATATATAGGTAAAATATTAGATCGGTACTATCTAGGTAGTTATACTAGTAGTAGGAGCTATTAAATAGGAGCTTCTAGATAAGGTTAATATAGTAAAATCCTTTTAAGCTATAACCTTAATAGTTAATAAAGACGTATATAAAAGACTAAAGCTTAAGGAGGCTATATAGGAAATAGCTACCTAGCTCCTAAGAAAAATTTTTTAGGCTTCGGTAATAAAAGTTAAAGAAGATAACCTAGGAGCTACCTAATAATTACGGAGAGAAACCCTTACGGATACTTAAACGGCCGAGATTCTCTTACTAGGAGGTAAAATCCTTAGTTATAGAGGGGGTGCTAACTAAGTCCCTAACTTAGCCTACGCTAGCGTAAACGAGCCCTTAATAGTATTAGTATAATAGTAATTAATTATAAATAAAGGAGATAAGGCGATTCTAGCTATTAAATCTAAGATAGTAGAAGAGATTATTAAAGTTATAGTTATAGAGGCTATAAGAGAATTTAAGAAATATATTATTAAAGCTAGAAAGAAGTTCTAAAAGATCTAGAAAGTTAAAGTTAAGATAGGGAGGAAACGACCTATTAGATTATATAATCTAAGAGTTAATACGCTTTTTAAAAGAAAAGTAAATAAGATTAACCTTATTAACGATACTCTATTAAACGGCTCGATACTAAAAGGGGACCCTAACTAAAAGAAGACTAAATAGAATACTATTAAAGATAAGATATAGCCTAGACCCTACCTAAAACACTTAATAGGAAAATTCTTAAGTATATAGAAAGGAAAGCGGCTAATATAAGAAAGACTTAAAGCAATCTATAAATAATTTAAGGGCTTTCTTATAGAGGTAGAAATCCGGATCTTTAATAGTATTCTATTTAATAAAAAAGCAGCGTTATCCTAGGACTTTATAGAAAGAGGTAGAGTCGACTTAACTATAGCCCTACTATAGGTTATTAAGATAATAGAATATAATATATAGTAAGTAGCCTTAATCCCGATCCTAAAAGCGATAGAGTAGAAAGTTATCGATATCCTTAAAATTAAACTAGAAATAGGAGTTATTAAAGAAGGGCATAAGCCCTATAGGAACCCCTTTTTCCTAGTAGTAAAGAAAGATAGAGGACTACGCTTAATTAATTCCGCTATATATATAAATACCGTTATAATAAGAGATATAAACCTACCGCTAAATATAGATAAGTTTAGCGACTACTTCTTAATATATAAGATCTTTTCCCTCCTAGACCTTTTTTTCGGCTATAATTAAATCCCTCTTAATATTAAAAGCTATAACTTAACGATATTCGCAAGACATATTAGCCTCTTACGTATATATATACTCCCTTAAAGGGCTATAAACTTAGTTAGCTAATTTATAAGGATAATAGAAAGAATCCTATAAGACCTTATACCGAATATCTATAGGAATTTCCTTAATAATATAGGTATTAAGGGGCCCGATATAATATATAATAATAAAGAGGTAGCGCTAAGAGTAAAGAGATTTATCTTTAAATACCTTATTAACCTTAATAAAGTCCTAGTTAACGTCGAACTCTTTAGTTATATAATTATAGGGGCTAAATCGAAATTCTATTAGTAAGCAACCGAAGTTATTAGTTATATTTATAGAATAAATAAAAGGTGCCTTATAAAAGCTAAAGTTATTAAAATTAAGGAATAGATAAGATGCCTTAATATAATATATATTAGAGCTTTCCTTAGTATCGTAGGATACTATTAAATCTAGATTAGATAGTTCGCTATTTTAGTAAAACCCCTTATAGACCTACTAAAGAAAGAAGTCTATTAGGAATAAGGAGACGAATAAATAAAAGCGATAGCTGCCCTTAAGGAAGCTATTATTAATCTAGTCTTTCTAGTATCCCTTAACGTTAGCCTAGGAAGAGGAGATATTATTCTAATATATAATACTAGTCTACTTAGCTAGGGGGCAGTCCTAATATAAATCGTTAACGGAAAGAGGCGCCCTATAAGGTTCGAAAGTAAAACGTAGTTACTAGTAGAAACTAAATATAATATAATAAAGAGGGAGTATAGGGCTATATTAAGTATACTTAGGAGACTAAGAATATACCTATACGGCGTATATTTTATCTTAGAAACTAACGTATAGGTCTTAGTTAATTAACTAAAAGGTGCCCTTAAAGACGTCCCTAAAGCTATAGTAACTTACTAGATAAGCTATATTTTCCTCTTTAACTTTACTATACGATACGTCGAAGGTAAGAAGAATAGTATAGCTAATAGACTCTTAAGAAAGCTTAAAGAACCTTTTAACGTATTAAATAGGGAAATAAAAGGCGATATTAAAGAATTTATAGACTTTTACTTAAACGTAGTATAAGGGACTAAGCTATAAGGGGACTACTTAAAGGAATCGAGGATAATTATAGACTTCCTTTAAACGTTAAAACGGCCGGAGGGCCTTTCTAAATAAGACTATAAGAAGCTACGTCTAAAGAGTCTAAATTTCTATATTAAAGATTAAAAGCTTTAGCGACTCCCTAGGAAGGAAGAAAGGGGACCTATACTAGTTATAGACGACCTAAAAGAATAGAAAAGGATTATCGTAAAGTACTACGCGTAAATAAGGTATAAAGGATAATAAGTTATATATACGTTTATAAAGGATAGGTATTAATAGGCTAGCTTTTAGAACGATATTTATAGCGTAATCTCTTCCTATAAAAAATACTAATACTTTACGACTAAGAGACCCTAGGAAGTTATAACTACAACCGCGCCTAGCTACCCTATAAGCAAGATTTACTTCGATAGCTAGTATATACTATCTAATTATAAGTATTCGTACCTTATAGAAGTATAAGACGACCTTAATAGATAGGTAAAAGTAACCTTAGTTAAAGAAATTACCGCGGGAGCTATAACTAAATTTATACTCTTTATTATTTATAGGTATAGCGTAATACTATACGCTATAATTAATAGAGGGCCTAAAATAAATAAAGACTTTAAGTATATCCTAGAGGATATAGGCGTTAAAGTTATTTAAACTTTAGTATATAATCTAAAGGCAAACGTAGTAGTAAAATAAGGGTATTAGAGGTTAATAATAGCGCTTATAAAAATAGTAGAGAAAAAGGGTAAGTAGATTAAATACCTTAACTAAGTAATCCTTATAAACTAAATAGTAGTTAGAGAGTCTTATAGAATATTAGCTTTCTACCTACTATATAGATAAAAACCGGTACTACCTCTTAAGGTAGAATACCTAACTTAGCGACTAATTAACTAGGATAAAGTAAAGATAAAAAAAGAATTATTTAAAGTATAAGTATAAGTTTTAGAAAGGAAAGAGAAAGATATAAAAGAAGCTAAGAAAAGAGTAATAAGATATTAAAATCGATTAATAAAGAGGATAGATAAAGCTAATAAGTATATAATAAGGAAAGAAAGCCTATAACCTAGAGACCTTATCTTATTATTTAATATAAGACGATTAAATAATCTAAGGAGGTAAGCTAAGTATTAGATAAGGTAGAATAGTCCCTTTTAAGTAGTATCGCGCTTAAAGTAGTCTAGGGTATATAGGATTAAGACTTTAAATAGAATTATACTTAATAAGATAATCCTAAGAGAGTAACTAAAGAAGTTTAAAAAGGATAAAGAAGGTTAGTAGTGCTTTACTAAGGACGACTAGTTGCTCTAAGATAAGATTACTCTTAATAAGAGGAGGAAGGAAGAAATAATAAATAAAGTAGATAATTTACTACTCTTACTAAGTAGAGAAGCCTTAGATTAAATAATACTATAGTTATAATAACTCCCTAACGAACCTTAAAAGGATTAAAGCTAGGAAGAGAAAGAAGAGCGACTATAAATACCTAAGAAAGGCCTAAGGCATATAGTCGAGGTTTAGCTACCGTAACTTAGTAAATTAAAAAAGGATCTTTATATAGGAGCCCTAAAGACGCTAATTTAATAAGAAAAGGAGGAGGTAAAAAGGAGCTAAGGAGGAAAAGGCGGTAAAGATAAAAATCTATAACTATTATAAGAAGCACGCTAAAACCTAACTAGTAACTAAGATACCGTCTAACTATTTAATTAAAGGACGACTATAGTAGCTAAGATATTTACGAGTGCCTTACTTACTACCTTATCGTTTTAAATTTTCTACTTAAGGCTCCCTAAGTAAATAAAGATAATATTTCCTACCCTTCCTTAATAATAGCTTACCTTCTATTACCTTAAAGAAGATAAATAGAGATATAATTAAATAATAAAGTAAGAAAACGAATATTCTTACTACTTACCTCCCTTAAGAATAAGAGTTTTTACTTTATAGATAGGGACGTTTATTCTTTATTATAAAGGGGGAGACCTACTATAGCGAAAATAAACGCGCTTATAAAATAAATTTTAATATATTTTTAACTTACTAGATTAAACGTATATTACCTTAGGAGAAAAACTGTTACTACTAAAGATAGCGACTAGATAAAGCTACCTACTCCTAGTAAACCTACTATAGACTACTATAAAGCGAACTTAAAGACTATTTAATTATTACTTAAGAGAGAGCTTATTAAACCTATATAACCTCTTTCTAAGTAAAATAGGTATAAGGTTAATTTCCTCCCTTTCCTTTAAATCCTTAGTAGGACTAAAGGGATTAAGGATATTATAAAGAAAATAAGGGGCGGTCTTACTACTAATATACTTATTATAAAATTTATTAGTCTTAAGGTCGGTATAGAAATTATAACTATATATATAGTTAGCGAATCTATTAAGGTTATAAGTAGCCCTATAGTATCTAGGAAAGTACCGCTATTTATAAATAGGCGCCTTAGTTAAATCCTAAATATAGTTAGTATAAGAACCGCTAGTAGTGCTTAGAAGAGAAATATACTTATAAAAAGGAAATATAATATACTTATAAGCAAAAGTTATAGTTATTTAATAAGTTTAAATATACCCTTAATAAAGGTAAGGATTATAAGTTCTATATAAAGTAATTAAGACTACTTAAGAGTATTCTTACCGCCTTAAACTAAGCTAAGAAAAGAACTATCCGCGTAGATAAGCGATTTCTATAAGGATATAGGTTACTAGCTAACGTCTATAATAAAGGGTATAAAAGACGATTTAATTATACCGACCTAGCTTGCTTTTAAGAAAGTAAGAGAAAGGGGAGCGACCGCGCGCTTTAATCCTAATAATATTAAGAGCTTTTAATAGAACCTATAACTAAAAGGCGATTTCTATATAAATTAGAAACCCTTAGTAACCGATATTATTTTTATTATAGACCTAGGTCTCGAAGTAACTATAGATCTATAGAAAAAGACGGTTAGAACGAGCTAAGCGAGATTAAATAAGTTAGATAGTTATTACTCGAAAGTACTTTATATAAAAAGGAAAGACCTTAGTACGATAATTCTAAGTAAAAAGAGTAGTAGTAATAAGGGAAGGTTATAAAAGAGTAGTTAAAGAGAGGTTAACGATATCTAGTAGCTCTTAGTTTTAAGTTTAGCGGTCTTACGAGATATAATAAGGAAGAAGAGGTAGTCGTAAAAGGAGAAGATAAAAGGTAGCGGTCTAGAGAAATAAAGAAAATAGAGGAGAGAAGAGGAAGAAGAGGAATAGAGAAAGTAAAGAGGAGAAGAAAAGGGCAGGGATTAAATAGCTCCTTAATCGATAACCGGTAAAAGAAGCTATTTAAGCGTAACCGCTAAATACGCCCGAGACTTTACCGCTATAAAGGCTAGCTAAAGTAACTAATAACCGCGCGCTCTAATAACTATTTATTCCTCTTACTATACCCTCCTTCTTCCTTCCTTCTTCTTCCTTTTATATATATACGTATATATATATATATATATATATACTCTATATGCTTCCCTACTTATAACGATCCCCTTTATTAATATAACTCCTATATATATATATAATACCCTCTTAGCCTCTTAGCGTTATAACTCGAAACTACTTACCCTAACTATTTAATCTTAGCTTCTCCCTCTCTTTCGCTTACTCTACCTTTTCCTAAGATATAGCGGCGAACCTAAATAGTATCCTAGGCCTAGCTATAGACCTCCCTAAGAATGCCGCTATCTTCTTTAGCGTATTACTATTTAAGAGTAGGAGCTTTATTTTGCCTACTTACTATAGCGAAGTTAAAGTAAAAGGCGGCGAAGGGCGCTTCTACGCTAAAGATAAGGAAAGGTTTATAGACTAAGACCGATAAGACGTTTATAGGTAAAAGCAACCTCCTTAGTATATCTATAGAGATCGTTAGCACCTAATACTAATAGGCCCTATTAAGCGGCGGGATATTACCTTTAAAGACGCTTAGATAATATATAAGGGCGTTAAAAAGATAAACGGATTCGCTAGGAATAAGGCCTACTAGGAAGAGTATATCGTCGACGTATATAACTTTCTCTATAAAGCTATCGATAAATAATAAGCTATAAGCTTTAGCTTTAGCGCGATAATTAAAATCTTAATAAGAGGTATTAAGAACGCGGTATACCCCTTACCTTACCCGCTATTAGTTTATACTAACTATTAAGGGGAACCTATTAAAGATATAAAAGATAAATATAAAAAGTACTACGAATGCTTAAATAATAGGGAGCATTTAATTAAGTTTACCGCTCCTACCTTTAACCTTAGTTACTTTATATATAAATAAAGGTATACGACTAGAGTTATTAACTTTTTAGTAGGTATAAATAAAAAGGGACTTTACTAAGGGGCGTTCCTTTAAAACTATAGAGAAGGAAACCTAGTCGTTTTTAATACTTAGAAAGAGGGACGATATACTAGACTCTATACGTTCCTATAAGTATAGCGGCAGTTTCTTTATATCCTTTAAGTTCCTTATAACTTTAACTATACGCTAGTCCCTTATACCGCTTAGTAAGAAGTGTAGGAATATAGCTACTTAGCCTTAATAATAATCTAATATTAAGTTAGAGGTATAGTTAAGCTATACCTTAAGATAATTAAATAGCGATACTTAAAAGTTAAAGTAATTCTAGAGTAAAGGTATAGGGTAATATAAGAAGCCCTATAGATAAATAAGATCTTATACCGAGACTAGTATTTCTTTAAGCTAGATAAAAGGATAAGTATAAAAGGCTACGTTAATAGGCTAATATATAGAATCTAAGCCGTTATAGTAAATAAGCTTAATTATATATAAGCGATATTATAAGGCGGTAGAGTTTTATAGTAGTTTAATAGTAGGGTTAGATAACTATAAAGGATACTATTTAATTAAGGTCTAATAACTTTCGGCGGAGTCTTTCTTATAAGGATTTTTAGGAGCGAGCGGATTTACCGATATAACTATATTATCTTAGGAGACTAAGAAGAATAAGACCTCTAGGAAGTCCTAAAGGTAGTTAACCTTTTAGATAGGCCTATTAAATAGAAACTACCGCTTTAAAGAGATATAGAACTAGCTTATATAGCGAGGAAAGTAAGAAAGGAGCTACCTATACTAGCTGCCCTTATAGAGCAACCTAACCTAATTGCTTAAGCTATACGCGGTTTCTTTATAAAACTTCTCCTTAAAAAGACCCCTAACTATTTAATTACGCCGATAGGAATCGAGAATAGACCTAGTCCTTCGTTACCTTAAGCGTTAACTAAATCGAGCTCCTTATCTAAACTAAGTAGCCTTTCCTTAAGTAACCTTAAGATAGGATCCCTACCCTAGAGCCTATAAAGGAGAGAGCTAAGCGCCCTTACTAGTCCTTTTATTTATATAAAAACGACGCCTTTATTCTCCCCCTCCGATATAGAGCTAATTAGGCTTACTCCTTACCTACTATTAACGGCTCCTTTAAATATATAAAGGAGTAAAAGACTCGTAACCGTACCCCCGCTAATAACTTAATAAGGAGCTAGTAAGGAAGAAAGGTAAATAGCCCGGCTATTAACTCGCCCTAGGACCCCGAAATTACTAAGCGCTCGGTTAATTACCTTAAGGCTAAAGACTTTAGTAACGCTTATAGCACGCCCTATTACTCCCTAGAAATAAAGTATAGTAATAGCCTCTTTAGCTATAGTCCCTATAAGGTTTATACTAGGTTTTAAACCCTCTTAGGTTAAAGGAGTTAAAAACCTAGGAATATATTAAAACTACTACTAGGATATTAATAACTATAATTCTATATATTTATATAAGACTACTAGTAACGCGATAATAATTAGCTTATAAGACTCTATAGCTTATTTAATCTAGCTATACCTAAAGCTATAGACTAGTAAAGACGCTAACTACTTTATTTCCCTAACGCCCTTAAAAATAATAAGCGCGAATACTTAAGAGCGTATATAGGGGGTAGTAGATAATTATCTAAAAAAAGAAATACGTAAGTAAAGATAGGAAAGAGCTAAATAAGTAGCTTATAAGTAAAAGGAAGAATAAAAGATATAAAGGGAAAGGATTATAGTAAAGGAGAAAAGTTCTATCGACGGTTTATTTACTTACTTATATACTTAGGAAGAGAGCCTTACCTATTATTATCGCGCCCTTTCCGTTAATATCTTAAGTCGGAAAGTCGCTAAGGAGGAGTTTAATAGGTAAGATTATACCTTTATAGATATTAGCCCGTTAAAGAGATAAGACCCCTAGCACCCCCGCCCCCTCTAACTTTCTTCTAAGTATACTTAAAGGCGTTATAAAGACCTTAATTATCTAATTAAGTATCTTCTTTAATTATAGTTAATTTAAATTTTTATTTTTCCCCTTTAAAGTAAATACCGCTAGTTATACGACTTTAGTAGAAACGAAGAGGTATAAAGTAAAGAAATCTCTAAGACTTATATTTATAACCTAAAGCCTATAGAGCTATATATAGGCTAAGTAATTAGATAATTATATAGTTAATTACTCTACTAATCCTTAGCTATATACTACGCGTGCTTTAAGTATATACCCTCGTCCCCGTTAAAGTAAGTTTAAAGGACTTTCTTTTAATAGCTTAAGGAGATAGTCTTCTTTAGTATATATAACTTAGTTACCTAGGCCCCTTAGCTCTATATAAGCTAGGCTAATAATAAGGCGTATAAATAAAGGGCCTAAAGACTATTAAATACGAATACTATAGCTAAAGAAAGACTAAGAGATAAATTTCTAGATAAACCCCTTTATAGCTAGACTAGTTATATAAGGAAATTTAAGTTAACTAAACTAACGTCTCTAGGGATTAAGAAAGCTTTATTAAGGTAATGTTTTTTATAGACGCTTTTTTAAGGATAGCTTTCCCTTATTTCTTATAGACCTACCTAAGTAAGTATAACTAGTCTACCCTTTAAGACTTCGTTAACTAAATAAAATCCTACTTTAGCTATAAGGTAAAGAAGATATAGTTTAATAGAGAGCTATTTATAAAGGATATCTTAAATTAGCTTTTAAAAAAAGGGTATTTTACCTCTCTTATTAGTACTAAATACCTAGGCCTAGAGCGGAGGGGTAGAAAGATTAAGGGGTGCTATAATAAAAAGGGCCTATATAATAAGACTTACTATAAAGCTTCCTTACGACCTTTAAAGGGAGGTTATTAAGACCGCCTATTACTTATAGAACTAGACCCTTAAAGGGACTACCTAAGGAATAGACTAGAAATCCCCCCTTAAGCTCTTTATAAAGAAGAGGGCCTTACTAGCTTACCTTTATACCTATAGCTATAAGGTATATACTATAACTACTAATATATAGCTAAAAAGGAAAAAGAAAAGAAAGCTTAATCCTATAGCCTTTATTAGTTACCTTATTAGTTATAATTCTATAAATATCTTTTAGATCTAGATTCCCCTTCTATAAAAGGTTCTTTTACCTAGGGATATAATTTTCGATAAATCTAGCTTCTTTAATAGAAAGAGGGATTAATAGCCCCTCTTACTTTTATAACGTTAGCTAATTTAAAAGACTTAAATCCCCCCTTCTTAATAGTCTTAAGAAGAGGTCTTAGATAAAGAAATAAAAGAAGAAACTAATATTAAAGTAGTCGAGGATAATACTAACTTTAAAAAAGAAGAGGAAGCTACTAAATTAAATAATCTAAACGAAGAAGGAGATAATAATAAAGCGGTAGAGCTAAAATACGCCTACCTTCCTATACTTCCTTTTATAAAATAAAAAGAAGATTTAAAAGTAGCTTTTTAGGTTAGTCTTCCTATCTTAACCTTTAAAGGGGTAGGAAAGGTACCTCTCTTAAAGGATTACCTAGCTACCTTTTTATCCTTACTTTAAGAAGTAAAGGAAGGTATAAGGCCTAATATAGTTACTAAAGAGAACTAACCTCTTATTTATTTCGATTATTTTTCCGACTTCTATTTAATACTAATAAAAGATAGTTCCTATAAAGTATTTATAATAGGCCGGCTCTTTAAGCTATAGCTATTAGTAAGGAAGGTATATAAAAGAGACCTCCTAGACCTACTAGTAAACTAAAAGCAGCTAGAAAGATACTATTTTAAAGACTAGTTTTTCTAGGCTTAGAAAGACTACCTAGCTTTATATAAAGAGATAGGGTTTTTTAAAGTAGTCCTTAAGGAAAGGGTAAGAGGAAAATAGGTCCTTAGCTATAAGTAGGTCTTTATCTATAAGACTAATAAATATAGCTTCCTTTAGAAGTATAAAGCTTAGCTAGTTATCTATAGGAATTAATAGGAAAAAGGGTATCTACTTACTAAGGTAACTACCTTAGTAAGGATATCTTTTTAAACCCTTATAGCTATAGTAGTAGAATTCGACCTTAAACTTAATTAGATAGATATAGTTAACGCTTTTATTAACTACTTATTTAAGGAAGAAGAAGTTATCTATATATAACTTCCTCTTAGTTTCTAATAACTAAGAAAGGTTTTATAGCTTAGGAAAGCTCTATATAGACTATAAAGATTACCTTTTCTTTAGTAATAGTATTTAACCGGTTCCCTTAAAGCCCTAAGCTTTAAGAAAGTCCTTTAAGAACTATATATAATATAAAAAAGTAAAATTATAGTCCTCTTTTATATTAATAATATTATCTACGCTTACTTAAGAGAGGAAGAAGTAATAGCTAGGGAGGCTATAAAAAGCTTATAATAAAGGTATTAGATAACTAAGCTAAGGGAGCTAAAGTAGTTCCTAGGAATATAAATCCTTTAAAATAAGTCTTAATAGACTATCTAGCTTACCTAAGACGCTTATATTAATAAGGTCGCTTATAAATTCCTCCTTAATTCCCTCGATAAGAAGCTTCCCTTTATACTAATATTAAATAAAGAGCTTTTACTTAATCTATCCTTTTAAGCTAGGGAGTAAGAGAAATACTAATATTAATAGAAGGTAGGCTCCTTACTTTTTTTTAGCTATTTCTACTAAACTAAATATCTTTTTTATAGTCTCTTAGCTAGCTAAGTATAACTAGAATCCTAGCCCTAGGTATTAAGAAGTAGTAGATAAAGCTATCCTTTATCTTTATTTAATAAGATTATATAGTCTATACTTAAGAGGGTAGGAAAGAAAGAAATTAGCTACTAAGATCTTTTTTTATTTAAGCGATTAGTCCTTTATAAATAATTCCTTAGATAGAAAGAGCTTATAAGGGTATATTATATCCCTTTTATAAAATATAATAATATATAAACTATATAGATTCTTATAAAGGAGAATAGTAAGCTATTAACCTAGCTTTAATATATTAATATCTATTAGTATTAGTTACGCTAAGAGGTTTAAATAAGACTTATTTCTATTTATTAGGTTTTAATAGTATCGATAAAAGTAAACGGTCTTATAAAGCCCTTACTAAAGTAAAAGCTAGCTATCCTTTTATAGTAAATTAAGCTAGAAAACGTCTATAAGAAGCTATCCTTAGAGGTCCGCTTTAAGAGTTTATAAGAGGAGCTAATAGCCTATATAAGAAGATAACGTCTATAGCTAAAGAAGAAGGAAGAGGCTTTTCCCTTTAAAGGGCCCCTTATTTAATTAGGTTTTTCCCTTTTAAGAAGGCCCCTTTTCTTATAAGACTTTCCCCTCTTTAGGCCCTTATTCCTTAAGTAGATCTAAAAGAGCTTAGGGACCTAAAAGGGCCCCTGCTTTCCTTAAGTAAAGGGAGAAGTATAGTACTAAGAACCTCTTTTATATACTTACTAGCCTAAAGCTATATTAGCTATGCCTTTAAAGGGTAGGCTATAGCTAAGGGGGTATATTATAAAGCGTAGCTTAATTTTATAGTTCTTAGAGATATCCCTTAGTAAGAGGAATTAAGGAAGGTAAAAATATATAGTATAAAAGAAGGAAGAAGGAGCTAAAAAAAAGGTATAAAAAGGAAGGTAGGGGTATAAGGGGAAGTATAAGTAGCGATAGCTTCCTATAAAGGTAGCGAGAGATAAGATAGATATACTAGTAATAGCTAGAAAGGAGGGGAAAACCTAGTAAAAAGCTCGGTAGTTAAAAGGATATTAATAGCTTCTTTAAGTAGGATCTTCTTTATTAATTAAGATACTAAATAGGTATAAAGAGGGGCGTTAAATAAAAGAAAGAAGGAGAATTAAGGTAATATAATAATTATTCCCTTACTATAATTACTACCCTTATAAGAATTAAATCTATTTACCCTACCTATCTAACCCCTTACTTTTAATTTTACCTTTATATATTTTATATATACTTCTTATATCTCTCTTCGCGAGAATAATACTAGTATTAATTACTTAATAAAGCTTTAATACCTTTAATATATAAGCGCCTTTATTATACTATTAGCTAGGTTATTTTAATAGGGATAAGGGTATATACCTAAAGCACGTATAGTATATAGCTAAGGATTAATAGAGTAATTAACTATATAATTATTTAATTATCGGTCTTATATATAGCTTTAAGGGCCTTAGGTTATAAATATAAGTCTTAAAGATTTCTTTACTCTATACCTCTTTATCTCTATTAAAGTCGCGTAACTAGTAGCTTTTACTTTAAAGGGGAAAAATAAAAATTTTAATTAACTATAATTAAGAAAGATACTTAATTAAATAATTAAGGTCTTTATAATACTTTTAAGTATACTTAGAAGTAAGTTAAAAAGGGAGTGCTAGGGGTCTTATCCCTTTAACGGGCTAATATCTATAAGGGTACGATCTTCCTTATTAAACTCCTCCTTAGTAACTTTCCGACCTAAGATACTAATAAAAAGAGCGCGATAATAATAAGTAAGGCTCTCTTTCTAAGTATATAAGTAAGTAAATAAACTATCGATAGAACCTTTCTCCTTTATTATAATTCCTTCCCTTTATATTATTTATTCCTCCCTTTACCTATAAGCTACTTATTTAGCTCTTTCTTATCTTTACTCGCGTACCTTCTTTTTTAGATAATTATCTACTACCCTTTATATACGCTCTTAAGTATTCGCGCTTATTATTCTTAGGGGTATTAAGGAAATAAAGTAGTTAGTATCTTTATTAGTTTATAGCTTTAAGTATAGCTAGATTAAATAACTTATAAAGTCTTATAAACTAGTTATTATTATATTACTAGTAATCTTATATAAATATATAGAATTATAGTCGTTAATATCCTAGCGGTAGTTTTAATATATTCCTAGGTTTTTAACTCCTTTAACCTAGGAGGGTTTAAAGCTTAAAATAAACCTTATAAGGACTATAGCTAGAGAGGCTATTACTATACTTTACTTCTAAGGAGTAATAGGGCGCGCTATAAGCGTTACTAAAGTCTTTAGCCTTAAGGTAATTAACCGAGCGCCTAGTAATTTTAAAGTCCTAAGGTAAGTTAGTAGCCGCGCTATCTACCTTTCTTCCCTACTAGCTTCTTATCGGGCTATTAGTAAGGGTATAGTTATAAGTCTTTCGCTCCTTTATACGTTTAAAGGGGTCGTTAATAGTAAGCGAGGAGTAGGCTTAATTAGCTATATATTTAAGAAGGAAAATAAAGGCGTTATTTCTATATAGATAAAAGGACTAGTAAGGGCGCTTAGCTCTCTCCTTTATAGATTCTAAGGTAAGGATCCTATCTTAAGGTTACTTAGGGAAAAGCTACTTAGTTTAAATAAAGAGCTTAATTTAATTAACGCTTAAGGTAATAAAGGTCTAGGCTTATTCTTAATTCCTATTAGCGCGATAAAATAGTTAAGGGTCTTTTTAAGAAGGAGTTTTATAAAGAAACCGTATATAGCTTAAGCGATTAAGTTAGGTTACTTTATAAAGGTAGCTAGCGTAGTTAGCTCTTTTCTCGCTCTCCTTACTATATAAGCTAGTTCTATATCTCTTTAAAGTAGTAGTTTTTATCCGCCGGCCTTATCTTAGAGGTTAACTACTTTTAGGACTTCTTAAAGGTCTTATTCTTCTTAATCTCCTAGAATAATATAGTTATATTAGTAAATCTATTTATACCTAGGAATCCTTATAAGAAAGACTCTACTAAAAGTTATTAAACCTTAATTAAATAGTATCCTTTATAGCTATTTAACCCCGCTATTAAACTACTAGGAAACTCTACTACCCTATAATATTACTTATATATAATTAAGTTCGTTTACTATAATAGCTTAGATTCTATATATTAGCCTATTAATATAGCCTTTTATACTTATCCTCTTATTTAGCTTAAAGAAATACTAGTCTTAGTATAAGATTTTATTTATTTATAGGGCTTCTTATATTACCCTATACCTTTACTTTAGAATTACTTTAACCTTTAAGTATTACTATTTAATTATCTTAAGGTATAGCTTAACTATACCTTTAACTTAGTATTAAATTATTATTAAGGCTAAGTAGCTATATTCTTACCCTTCCTACTAAGCGGTATAAGGGACTAGTATATAAGTAAAGTTATAAAGAACTTAGAGGATATAAAGAAACTACTATTATACTTATAGGAATATATAGAGTTTAGCGTACTATCCCTCTTTCTAAGTATTAAAAATAACTAAGTTTCCTTTCTTATAGTCTTAAAAGAACGCTCCTTAGTAAAGCCCCTTTTTATTTAGTCCTATTAAAAAGTTAATAACTTTAGTTATATACCTTTATTTATATATAAAGCGACTAAGGTTTAAGGTAAGAGTAGTAAACTTAATTAAATGCTCCTTATTATTTAAGTATTTATAGTACTTTATATATCTATCTTTTATATCTTCGATAGGTTCCCCTTAATAGTTAGTATAAACTAATAGTAAGTAAGGTAAAGGGTATACTATATTCTTAATACCTCTTATTAAGATCTTAATTATTAAGCTAAGGCTAAAGCTTATAGCCTATTATTTATTAATAGCTTTATAAAGAAGGTTATATATATTAACGATATACTCTTCCTAGCAGGCCTTATTCCTAGTAAATCCGTTTATTATTTTAACGCCCTTATATATTATCTAAGCGTCTTTAAAAGTAATATCCCGCTATTTAATAAGGCCTATTAGTATTAAGTACTAACGATCTCTATAAATATACTAAGGAGGTTACTTTTACCTATAAACGTTTTATTAGTCTTAGTCTATAAACCTTTCCTTATCTTTAATATAAAAGTGCTTTTTATTACCTTTTACTTTAACTTCGCTATAGTAAGTAGGTAAAATAAAGCTCTTACTCTTAAATAGTAATATACTAAAGAAGATAGCGGTATTCTTAAGGAGGTCTATACCTAGGCCTAGGATACTATTTAGGTTCGCCGCTATATCTTAGGAAAGGGTAAAGTAAGTAAAAGAGAAGAAGAAGATAAGATTAAATAATTATAGTAAGTAGTTGTAAGTTATAACGCTAAGAGGCTAAGAGGGTATTATATATATATATAAGAGTTATATTAGTAAAGGGGATCGTTATAAGTAGGAAAGTATATAGAGTATATATATATATATATATAGAAGGAAGAAGAAGGAAGGAAGAAGGAGGGTATAGTAAGAGGAACAAATAGTTATTAGAGCGCGTAGTTATTAGTTACTTTAGCTAGCCTCTATAGCGGTAAGGTCTTAGGCGTATTTAAGGGTTACGCTTAAATAGCTTCTTTTACTAGTTATCGATTAAGGAGCTATTTAATCTCTACCCTTTTCTTCCTATCTTTACTTTTTCTATTCCTTTTCTTCCTTTTCTCTTCTTTATCTTCTTTATTTCTCTAGACCGCTACCTTTTATCTTCTCCTTTTATAACTACCTCTTCTTTCTTATTATATCTTATAAGACCGCTAAACTTAAAACTAAAGAGCTATTAAATATTATTAACCTCTCTTTAATTACTTTTCTATAACCTTCTCTTATTACTACTACTCTTCTTACTTAGAATTATTATACTAAGGTCTTTCCTTTTTATATAAAGTACTTTTAAGTAATAACTATCTAACTTATTTAATCTTACTTAGCCTATTTTAACTATCTTCTTTTATAGATCTATAGTTACTTTAAGACCTAGGTCTATAGTAGAAATAATATCGGTTACTAAGGGTTTTTAATTTATATAGAAATTGCCTTTTAGTTATATATTCCGTTAAAAGCTCTTAATATTATTAAGATTAAAGCGCGCGGTTACTCTCCTTTCTCTTACTTTCTTAAGAGCACGCTAGGTCGGTATAATTAAATCGTCTTCTATACCCTTTATTATAGACGTTAGCTAGTAACCTATATCCTTATAGAAATCGTTTATTTATATAAATACTTTTTTTCTTAGCTTAGTTTAAGGTAGTAAGAATACTCTTAAATAGTCTTAATTACTTTATATAGAACTTATAACCCTTACCTTTATTAAGGGTATATTTAAACTTATTAAATAACTATAACTTCCGCTTATAAGTATATTATATTTCCTTTTTATAAGTATATCTCTCTTTTAAGTACTACTAGCGGCTCTTACGCTAACTATATCTAAGATTCGACTAAGGCGATTATTTATAAATAGCGGTACTTCCTTAAATACTATAAGGCTACTTATAACCTTAATAGATTTACTAACTATATATATAGTTATAATTTTTATACTAACTTTAAGACTAATAAATTTTATAATAAGTATATTAGTAATAAAACCGCCCTTTATTTTCTTTATAATATCCTTAATCCCTTTAATCCTACTAAGGATTTAAAAGAAAAGGAGGAAATTAACCTTATACTTATTTTACTTAGAAAGAGATTATATAGGTTTAACGAGCTCTCTCTTAAGTAATAATTAAATAGTCTTTAAGTTCGCTTTATAGTAGTCTATAATAAGTTTACTAAGAGTAGGTAGTCTTATTTAGTCGCTATTTTTAATAGTAAAAGCTTTTCTCTTAAGGTTATATATATTTAATTTAGTAAGTCGAGAATATATTAAAATTTATCTTATAAGCGCGTCTATTTTCGCTATAGTAAGTCTCCCCTTTTATAATAAAGAATAAATATCCTTATCTATAAAGTAAAAAATCTTATTTTTAAAGGAGGTAAGTAATAAGAATATTCGTTTTCTTACTTTATTATTTAATTATATCTTTATTTATCTTCTTTAAGGTAGTAAAGAGTAGGTTATTATTAAGGAAGGGTAGGAAATATTATCTTTATCTACTTAAGGAGCTTTAAGTAGAAAGTTTAAAATAATAAAGTAATAGGTAAGGCGCTTATAAATATCTCGGCTACTATAGTTATCCTTTAATTAAATAGTTAAACGGTGCCTTAGTTACTAGTTAGGTTCTAGTATACTTCTTATAATAGTTATAGATTTTTATCTTTACTACCTTTTCCTTCTTAGCTCCTTTTTACCTCCTCCTTTTCTTATTAAATTAGCGTTTTTAAGGCTCTTATATAGAGATCCTTTTTTACTTTACTAAGTTATAGTAGCTAAACCTTAATCGTATACCTTAGGCCTTTCTTAGGTATCTATAGTCGCTCTTCTTCCTCTTCCTAGCTTTAATCCTTCTAAGGTTTATTAAGGAGTTATTATAACTATAGTACTATTTAATCTAAGGCTTCTTTACTTAGTAAGAGTAGTAAATTATTTACTTTATTATATCTTCCTTCCTTCTTTTATTAAAAGTAATCTTATCCTAAAATAACTAGTTATCCTTAGTAAAGTACTACTAACCTTCCTTATCCTTTTTAAACTTCTTTAAATACTTTCTTAAGATTATCTTATTAAGTACTATTTTATTTAAAGTCTTAATCCTATATACCTAAACTACTCTAAGCGCGATATTACTTAAAAGGGACCGTTCTACTTTATTTAATACTTAGCTTACCTCCCTAGATTATTTAATTATCTTACGTTAAATAGTAAGATAAGGTCTTTAGGTTATAGGCTTTCTTTCTTTATTATATACTTATTAGCTTTATCTATCCTCTTTACTAATCGATTTTAATATCTTATTACTCTTTTTTTAGCTTCTTTTATATCTTTTTCTTTCCTTTTTAAAACTTATACTTATACTTTAAATAATTCTTCTCTTATCTTTACTTTATCTTAATCGATTAGTCGCTAAGTTAGGTATTCTACCTTAAAAGGTAGTACCGGTTCTTATTTATATAATAGGTAGAAAGCTAATATTCTATAAGACTCTTTAACTACTATTTAGTCTATAAGGATTACTTAGTTAAGGTATTTAATCTACTTACCCTTTTTCTCTATTATTTTTATAAGTACTATTATTAACCTTTAGTACCTTTATTTTACTATTACGTTTACTTTTGGATTATATATTAAAGTTTAAATAACTTTAACGCTTATATCCTTTAAGATATACTTAAAGTCTTTTTTTATTTTAGGCCTTCTATCGATTATAGTATATAGTATTATACTATACCTATAAATAATAAAGAGTATAAATTTAGTTATAGCTCTTATAGTAATTTCTTTAACTAAGGTTACTTTTACTTATTTAATAAGGTCGTTTTATACTTTTATAAGGTATAAATCCTTATAATTAAATAGTATATACTAGCTATCGAAGTAAATCTTACTTATAGGGTAGCTAGGTATAGTCGCGGTTATAACTTCCTAGGGTCTCTTAGTTATAAAGTATTAGTATTCTTTATAAGAAGAGATTATACTATAAATATTATTTTAAAGGCTAGCCTATTAATACTTCTTCTTTATAAACGTATATATAACTTATTATCCTTTATATCTTATTTACGTATAGTACTTTATAATAATCCTTTTCTATTCTTTTAGGTCGTCTACGACTAGTATAGGTCTCCTTTCTTCCTTCCTAGGAAGTCGCTAAAGCTTTTAATCTTTAATATAGAAATTTAAACTCTTTAGATATAGCTTCCTATAGTCTTATTTAAAAAGGCCCTCCGGCCGTTTTAACGTTTAAAGGAAGTCCGTAATTATCCTTAATTCCTTTAAGTAGTCCCTTTATAGCTTAGTCCCTTATACTACGTTTAAGTAAAAGTCTATAAATTCTTTAATATCGCCTTCTATTTCCCTATTTAATATATTAAAAGGTCTTTTAGGCTTTCTTAAGAGTCCGTTAGCTATACTATTCTTCTTACCTTTAACGTATTATATAGTAAAGTTAAAGAGGAAAATATAGCTTATCTAGTAAGTTACTATAGCTCTAAGGACGTCTTTAAGTGCACCTTTTAGTTAATTAACTAGGACCTATTATCGCGAAGCGTAGCTTAATTTCGTAGTTCTTAGAGATATCCCTTAGTATAAGGGACCTAGGAAGCTAAAAAAACAGGTTTTAAGGAAGGAGTTAAAAGGAGGTATAGCGGGGAGGGTAGGGGTAAGAGGGGAAGTAAAAGTAGCGATAGCTTCCTATAGAGGTAGCGAAAGATAAAGACGGATATACTAGCAACGGCTAGAAAAGAGGGGAGAAACCGGTAAAAAGCTTAGTAGTTAAACGGATATTAGTAGCTTCTTTAAGTAGGATCTTCTTTATTAATTAAGATACTAGATAGGTATAAAGAGGGGCGTTAAATAAAGGAAAGAAGGATAATTAAAGTAATATAATAATTACTCCCTTACCTTTATTACTGCTCCTATAAGAATTAAATCTCTCTACCCTACCTATCTAACTTCTTACTTTTAATTTTACCTTTATATATTTTTATATACTTTTTATATCTCTCTTTACGAGAGTTATAAGCTTAGAAGGAATAGAATTCCTATACCTTCCCGCTACTATAAAAGGCACCTTTCTTATATCCTTCGTAGCTTCCTTTTACCCCTCTTACTAAAAAAGCCGATTTTTAACTAACTTTTTTACCCCCTTTCTCTTTATAACGATATTAAAAAACGACTCCTCTACTATCCCTATAGTCTATAGGACGATTCTTATAAAGCCCTAAGATTAGGATAAGTAGGTAAAGGAGCTACGGGCTTATATAGATAGAACTATTTATAATTTAGTCTTCTCTAATAAGTAGGACCCTCTTAAGCCCCCTCTTTATCTTAGGGTAATAGAATTTATAGAGGGAGCTTCCCTCTTCTTTAAGCTAACCTCTATATAATAGAGAGCATTTTCTACTACCTTAGGCGACTACGAGAGTTACCGAAAAGAGTACCTCTACGAGATAAAGCTACTAACTACTATATATACGGCGATAACGGAATCCGTTAGTACCGTAAAGCTAATCTCTCTTTAAGAGGAAGAGACTCCTAGGCAGTAGCTTTTAAAGCTCGAGACCTCGATAGCTCCCTTAAGGGGCTATATAACTAACCGTATTAAGAAGACCTATATAGCCTACCTAGGAGCGTTTTCTACTAGGAACCTACTAGCTTCTTCGTAGCTAGCTAAGTAAGAAGAAATCCTTAAGGAAGCTAACTAATACTTCCTTATAGAAGCTCTTTCTAGCTAGTAGCTATAGGATATATCTATACTAATAAAACCTATTAGTAACGGTTACTCGACTATCTTTTAAGAGACTAGCTAGGAACTAAATAAAGAGGCTGCTAGAGTATAATAGTAAGCAGTCTTATTCCTTTATAGCTAGCACTCGACCTAGACAGCTCGACCTATAGCTACTACAGCCCTTATTACTACGGCCCCCGCTACTACTGCTACGGCTGTTACTCCTTTAGCTCTACCTCCCTCGAGAGCATTAACCCTATCTTTAACGGCTGCCCCGGTCCCGGCCCTAGCTTCGTATCTTGCTCCGGGCCCGGCCCCGGCCCCGTTAGTCCGTCCGGCCTAACTAGTCCCTTAATAGACCGTTTAGTCCGTTAGTTAAAAAATTAAGGAACTAGTCGAAATCGAACCTCTTCGTTAAAATTAATAATAAGGGGTAAAAAGAGGAGGTTTTTAAGTAGACCTTTTAGATCGGGATAAGGATTCCTTAAAGAAACGAAAGATTAAATAAAACGGCTGCCTAGCCTATAAATCCCTAGGCTATTAGTTATTATAATACTAGTAGGTCTTTAAGGAAAACCGACCTAAAGGATTTAACCCTTTAAAGAGGCTATAAGAAACGATATAATAGTCTCTTAAGGAGGACCCCTTATTATAAAAGAAGATAGACGAGATTTAGGTTACTAAGAACTAGTAACTAACATAGCTACTATAAATTTAAGGAAAAATCGTTAGTATAGTAAATCCGGTATTTATCTTCCTTATAGATTAGTAAGACTACTTATTAGGACCCTCCGATTATCCCTTATAAAAATTAGCTATCCTCGACTCTAGTACTTCCCTTAATATCTATAATATACTCTTATAATTCCGGCCCTTTAAGAAGGTATAGAGGGAATTCCTTATTACCGGGGAATTAACTATATAGATAGAGGGATATAGAAGGGTAAATTTTACGATAAAATTACCTAATAGGTCTATATAAATTCTTCGACGAAAAAGGGTAGCTTTTTACCCTTAATTTTTAACGAGCTTAATTTCCTTCCGCTTTCTTAGAGAGGAAGGAATCTTCTAGGATATAACGTCTAAGCCTATAAGGCTAGTCTAAAAGAATTAGACTATTAAGCTTATTAAGGAAAAATTTAGTTAATTTATTCTCGAATTCCGACCTATCTTTAGGAAGGAACTACTTAAGAAGTTAGCTTTCCCTACTAAGAGGGTAGGTTTTAAGGACCCTCTTTTAGTAGCTTAAGGAGACGGTCTTCTTTAGTACGCACGACTTAGTTACCTAAGCCCCCTAGCTTTATATAAGCTAGGCTAATAATAAGGCGTATAAATAAAGGGCCTAAAGACCGTTAAATATAAATACTATGGCTAAGGAAAGACTAAGAGACGAATTTCTAGACGAACGCCTTTACGGCCGGACTAGCCGTATAAGGAAATTTAAGTCGATTAGACCGACGTCTTTAAGGACTAAGAAAGCTTTACTAAGGTAATGTTTTTTATAGACGCTTTTTTAAGGATAGTTTTCCCCTATTTCTTATAGACCTACCTAAGTATAACTAGTCTACCCTCTAAGACTTTATTAACTAAATAAAATCCTACTTTAGCTATAAGGTAAAGAAGATATAGTCTAATAGAGAGCTATTTACGAAGGATATCTTAAATTAGCTTTAAAAAAGGGGCATTTTACCCCTCCTATTAGCACCGAATACCTAGGCCTAGAACGGAGGGGTAGAAAGATTAAGGGGTGCTATAATAGAAAGGGCCTATATAATAAAACTTACTATAAGGCTTCTATATAACCTTTAAAGGGAAGTCGTTAAGACCGCTTATTACCTATAGAACCGGACCCTTAGAGGGACTACCTAAGGAATAAACTAGAAATCCCCCCTTAAGCTCTTTATAAAAAAGAGGGCCTCGCTAGCCTACCTTTATACCTATAGCTATAAGGTATACGCTATAACTACTAATATATAGCTAAAAAGAAAGAAGAAAAGAAAGCTTAATCCTAGAGCCTTTATTAGTTACCTCGTTAGTTATAATTCTATAAATATCTTCTAGATCTAAATTCCTTTTCTATAGAAGGTTATTTTAACTAGGGATATAATTTTCGATAAATCTAGCTTCTTTAATAGAAAGAGGTATTAATAGCCCCTCTTACTCTTATAAGGTTAGCTAATTTAAAAGATTTAAATCCCCCCTTCTTAATAGTCTTAAGAAGAGGTCCTAGATAAGGAAACTAAAGAAGAAACTAACGTCGAAGTAGTTAAAGATAACGCTAACTTTAAAGGAGAAGAGGAAGCTACTAGATTAGATAATCTAGATAAAAAAGGAGACTATAGGAAAGAGGTAGAGCTAGAATATGCCTACCTTCTTACGCCTCCTTTTACGGAATAAGAAGAAGATCTAAAAGTAGCTTTTTCGGTTAGTCTTCCTATCTCGACCCCTAAGGGGGTAGGAAAGGCACCTCTCTTAAAGGATTACCCGGCTGCTTTTTTATCCCTACTTTAAGAAGCAAAGGAAGGTATAGGGCCTAATATAAAAGAAGATTAACCTCTCCTTTATTTCGATCGTTTTTTAGACTTCTATCTAACGCCTATAGAAGACGGTTCCTATAAAGCGTTTATAATAGGCCGGCTCTTTAAGCTACGGCTATTAGTAAGGAAGGTATATAAAAGAAACCTCCCGGACCTACTAGTAAACTAAAAGTAGCTTAAAAGATACCCTTTTAAAGACTAACTTTTCTAGGCCTAGAAAGATTACCTAGCTTTATATAAAGAGATAGGTTCTTTTAAAAAGATCCTTAAGGAAAAGGTAAAAGGAAAATAGGTCCTTAGCTATAAGTAGGTCTTTATTTATAAGACTAATAAATATAGCTTCCTTTAAAAGTATAAAGCCCGGCTAGTTATCTATAAGAATTAATAGGAAAAAGGGGATTTACCTACTAAGGTAACTACCTTAATAGGGATGTTTTTTCGGACCCTTATAGCTATAGTAGTAGAATTCGACCTTAAGCTTAATTAGATAAATATAGTTAACGCTTTTATTAACTGCCTTACTTAAGGAAGAAGAAGTTATTTATATACGCCTTCTACTAAGCTTTTAATAGCTAGGAAAGGTTCTATAGCTTAGGAAAGCTCTATATAAACTATAAAGATTACCCTTTCTTTAGTAATAGCATTTAATAGGTTCCTTTAAAGCCCTAGGTTTTAAAAAGGTCCCTTAAGAACCGTATATAATATAAAAGGGTAAAATTATAGTCTTCTTTTACGTCGACGATATTATCTAGGCCTACCTAAAAAAGGAAGAAGCTACTACTAGGGAGGCTATATAAGGCTTATAATAAAGGTATAAGATAACTAAGCTAGGGGAGCTAAAGTAGTTCCTAGGGATATAAATCCTTTAGAATAGGTCTTAATAAACTATCTAGCTTACTTAGGACGCCTATATCGATAAGGTCGCTTATAATCCTCCTTAATTACCTTAATAAGAAGCTTCCCTCTATACCTATATTAAATAAAGAGCTTTTACCTAATCCGTCCTTTTAAGCTAGGGAGTAAGAGAAATACCAATATTAATAGAAGGTAGGCTCCCTACTTTTTTTAGCTATTTCTACTAGACCGGATATCTCTTTTACGGTCTCTTAGCTAGCTAAGTATAACTAGAATCCTAGCCCTAAGTATTAAAAAGTAGTAGATAGAGCTATCCTTTATCTCTATTTAATAAGATTATATAGTCTATATTTAGGAGGGTAAGAAAGAAAGAAATTAGCTACTAAAATCTTCCTTTATTCGAGCGATTTATCTTTTATAGATAATTCCTTAGATAGAAAGAGCTTATAAAGGTATATTATATCCCTTTTTAAAGGAACTATTACTTAGAGAGCTTTAAAGTAAGCTACTATTATAACTTTAAGTATAGAGGTAGAGCTACTAGCCCTTTTAAAAGCGTTAAAAGAAGCGATTTTCCTTAGCTAGCTACTTATATCTTTACGACTATAAATTCTATCCCTATTAGCTATAGAATATAATAATATATAGACTATATAAATTATGTAAAGAAAACGTAAACCTATTAACCTAGCTATAGTATATCGATATCTACTAGTATTAGTTATACTAAGAGGTCTAAAAGGGACTTATTTCCGTCCGTTAGGTTCTAACGGTATCGATAAAAGCTAACGGTCTTATAAAGCCCTTACTAAAGTAGAAGCTAGCTATCTTTTTATAGTAAATTAGGCTAGAAGACGTTTAAGAGAAGCTATCTTTAAAAGCCCGCCTTAAGAGTCTATAAGAAGAGCTAATAGTACGTAGGAGGAAGGAGACGTCTATAGCTAAAGAGAGGAATTAAGACTAGTCTTAAAGAAGGGCCCCTAGCTTAATTAAGACTTATTCTTTTAAAAGGCCCCCTTTTTAGGGACTTATCCTTAGAGAAAGCCCCCTTATAAGACTTAATTTCCTCCTTAAGGCCCCTTTTTCTAAAGTAGGTCTAAAAGAGCCTAGGGCTAAAACCCGGATTTCTTAAGTAAGGGATAAGTATAAACTAAGACCTCCTCTATACGCTTACCGGCCTAGGTATTTAGCTTTAACCTTTCTATAAGGGTAGGCTATAGCTAAGGGGGTATATCGCGAAGCGTAGCTTAATTTTATAGTTCTTAGAGATATCCCTTAATATAAGGGACCTAGGAAGCTAAAAAATAGGTTTTAAGGAAGGAGCTAAAAGGAGGTATAAAGAGGAGGGTAAGGGTAAGAAGGGAAGTAGAAGTAGCGATAGCTTCCTATAAAGGTAGCGAAAGATAAAGATAGATATACTAGTAACGGCTAGAAAAAAAGGGAAAAACTAGTAAAAAGCTTAGTAGTTAAAAGGATATTAATAGCTTCTTTAAGTAGGATCTTCTTTATTAATTAAGATACTAGATAAGTATAAAGAGGGGCGTTAGATAAAGGAAAGAAGGATAATTAAGGTAATATAATAATTACTCCCTTATATTTATTACTACTCTTATAAGAATTAAATCTCTCTACCCTACCTATCTAACCCCTTACTTTTAATTTTACCTTTATATATTTTTATATACTTCTTATATCTTTCTTTATAAGAAAATTAGCTATAAAGACTATATAAAGAAATATAATAAGAACTTTAATTTATTAAAGAATTAATATTTACTTACTATAATTAAAAAAGATTATAAGGACTAATTTTTTAAGTAGGAGATATAGTCTACCTTATATAACGAAATATTAAAATAAAATAACTAAGTAATAAATTAGATTTTAAGAAACTTAAATAATTTAAAGTTAAGAAAACTATTTTAAAAGTTCTCGCGAAGAGAGATATAAGAAGTGCATAAAAATGCACGAAGGTAAAATTAGAAGTAAGGGGTCGGACAGGCAGGGCAGAGGGATTTGATTCTTGCGGGGGCAGCAATAAAGGTAGGGGAGTGATTATTGTATTGCCTTAATTGTCCTTCTTTCCTCTATCTAACGCCCCTCTTTATACCCTTCTAGCATCTCAATTAACAAAGAAGATCCTGCTTAAAGAAGCCACTAATGTCCCTTCAACTACCGAGCTTTTTGCCGGTTTTTCCTCCTTTCTAGCCGTTGCCGGCACATCCGTCTTATCTCTCGCCCTCTATAGGAAGCCATCGCCACTTCTACTTCCCCTCTTGCCCCTACCCTCCTTTCTGCACCTCCTTTTAGCTCCTTCCTCAAAACCTGTTTTTCAGCTTCCTAGGTCCCTCGTGCCAAGGGATATCTCCGAGAACTGCGAAATCAGGCCACGCTTCGCGACACACCCCCTTAGCTATAGCCTGCCCTTATAGAAAGGGTAAAGCTAAATACCTAGGCCGGTAAGTATATAGAGGAGGTCTTAGTTAAGAACAAGTCACCAAGCTTAGGCCTCTAGACAAGTCCTAATTCCTCTCTTCGGCTATAGACGTCTCCTTCCTCCTGCGTGCCATTAGCTCCTCTCGTAGACTCTTAAGGCGGGCTTCTAAGGACAGCTTCTCTCGAACGTCTTCTAGCCTAATTTGCTATAAAAAGACAGCCAGCTTCTGCTTCGGCAGGGGCTTCGTAAGACCGTCGGCTTTTATTGATGCCGTTAGAACCCAACGGACGGAAATAAGTCCCCTTTAGACCTCTTAGCGTAACCAATGCTGGTGGATATCGATATGCCGTAGCCGGGTCGATAACTTGCTGTTTTCCGTAAGAATTCGTATAGTCTGCGTATTATCGCATTCTATAGCTAATAGGGTCGGAATTTGCAGTCGTAACGATATTAGCAGCCGGCTAAGGAAAATCGCTTCTTTTGACGCTTCTAAAAGAGCTAGTAGCTCTGCCTCCGTACTAGAAGTCGTAACGGTAGCTTGCTTCGAAGCTTTCTAAGCAATGGTTCCTCTAAAAAGGGACATAATATACCCTTATGAGCTCTTTCTGTCTAAGGAATTGTCCGCAAAGGACGAATCGCTCGAATAAAGGAAGATTTCGGTAGCTAATTTCTTTCTTTTCTGCCCTCCTAGGCGCAGACCATATGATCTCGTTGAATAGAGATAAAGGATAGCTCTGTCTGCTGCTTCTTGATGCCTAGGGCTAGGATTCTGGTTGTGCCTAGCTAGCCGGGAGACCGTAAAAGAGATATCCGGTCTAGTAGAAATAGCTGAAAAAAGCAGGGAGCCCACCTTCTGTTGATATTAGTGTTTCTCTTGCTCCCTGGCTTAAAAGGACGGATTAGGCAAAAGCTCTTCGTCTAATATAGGCGTAGAGGGAAGCTTCTTATCGAGGGAATTAGGGAGGAATTTATAAGCGACCTTATCGATATAGGCGTCCTAGGTAAGCTAGATAGTCCGTTAGGACCTATTCCGAAGGATTCGTATCCCTAGGAACCACTTTGGCTCCCCTAGCCTGGTCATCTTATACCTTTGTTGCAGGCCACGTATAGCCTCCCTTGCAGCAGCTTCTTCCTCTTTCGGGTATGCCCAGATAATATCATCGACGTAGAAGAAGACCGTGATTTTACCCTTCTACATTATACACGGTTCCTAAGGGACTTTCGTGAAGCCTAGGGCTTCGAGGGAACCTGTTAAATGCTGTTGCTAAAGAAGGGGTGATCTTCGTAGTCCGTATAGAGCTTTCCTAAGCCGTAGAACCTTTCCTGGCTATTGGAAGCCTAGTGGAAGGCGCATATAGACAACTTCTTCTTCCTCGAGTGGGCAGTTAACAAAGGCGTTAACTGCATCTATCTAATCGAGCTCGAGGTCGAATTCTGCTGCTATAGCTATAAGGGTCCGAAAAGACATCCTAGCTAGGGTAGTTGCCCTAGTAGGTAAATCCCCTTTTTCCTATTGATTCCTATAGACAACTAGCCGGGCCTTGCACTTTTAAAGGAAGCCGTGTTTATCAGTCTTATAGATAAAGACCCACTTATAGCCAAGGACCTGTTTTCCTCTTGCTTTTTCCTTAAGGACCTCTTCGAAAGACCCTATCTCTTCGTGTGAGGCTAGGTGGTCTTTCTAGGCCTGGAAAAACTGGTCTCTAAAGGGGTGTCTTTCTAGCTGCTTCTGGTTTGCTAGTGGGTCCGGGAGGTCTCTTTTGTGTACCTTCCTTGCTGATACTGGCTTAAAAAGCCGGCCTGCTGTGAACGCTCCGTGGGAACCGTCTTCTATTGGCGTTGGGTAGAAGTCGGAAAAACGATCGAAATAGGGGAGAGGTTGGTCTTCTTTAGTATCCGTATCGGGCCCTATACCTTCCTTTGCTTCTCGAAGCAGGGATAAAAAGGCAGCCGGGTAATCCTTCGAGAGAGGTGCCTTTCCCACCCCCTTAGGGGCCGAGACGGGAAGACTAACTAAAAAAGCTGCTTCTAGATCTTCTTCTTGCGTAGGAGGAGGCGTAGGTAGGTAGGCGTATTCTAGCTCTACCGCTTTCCTATAGTCTCCTTCTTCGTCTAGATCATCTGATCTAATAGCTTCCTCTTCGAAGTCGGCGTTATCCTCGACTGCTTCGACGTCGGTTTCTTCTTCCGTTTCCTCGTCTAGAACCTCTTCTTAAGACTATTAGGAAGGGGGGATTTGAATCTTCTAAATTAGCTGACGTTGAGAGAGTAAAAGGGGCTATTGATCCCTCTTTCCGTCAAAGAAGCTAAATTCGTCGAAAATCACATCCCTAGTCGAAATAACCTTCTATAGAAGAGGAATCCAGATCCGGAAGATATTCGTAGAATTATAACCAACGAGGTAACCAATAAAGGCTCTAGGATCAAGCTTTCTTTTCTTCTTCCTTTTTAGCTGTGCATCGGCAGACATTGCGTATGCCTTGCAGCCGTAGGCACGAAGGTGGGCTAGCGAGGCCCTCTTCTTCGTAAAGAGCTCGAGGGGGGATTTCCAGTCTGTTCCTTGGGTAGTCCCCCTAGGGGTCCGGTTCCGAAGGTAATAGGCGGTCTCAACGACTTCCCTCTAAAGGTCGTGTGGAAGCCTTGCAGTAAGTCTCATCGTACGGGCCCTTTCCATCACAGCACCCCCTGATCTTTCTGCCCCTCCGTTCTGGGCCTGGGTATTCGGTGCTAACGGGAGGGGTAAAATGCCCCTTTTTCGAAGCCAATTTAAGATATCCTTCGTAAATAGCTCTCCGTTAGACCGTATCTTCTTTACCTCGTAGCCAAAGTGGGATTTTATCTAGTTAACGAAGTCCCGGAGGGCAGACCAGTTATACTTACTTAGGTAGGTCCGTAAGAAATAGGGGAAAACCATCCCTAAAAAAGCGTCTATAAAAAACATCACCCTAACGAAGCTTTCCTGATCCCTAGAGACGTCGGTCTAGTCGACCCAAATTTCCTTACACGGCTGGTCCGGCCGTAAAGGCGTTCGTCTGGAAATTCGTCTCCTAGTCTTTCCTTGGCCGCAGTGTTCGCATTCGACGGTCTTTAGGCCCCTTATTCGTATGCCTTGTTGTTGACCTAGCTTATATAAAGCTAGGGGGCCCGGGTGACCAAGTCGTGCGTGCTAAAGAATGCCGTCTCCTTGGGCTGCTAGAAGAGGGTCCTTGGATCCTACCCTCCTAGCAGGGAAAGCTGACTTCTCTAGAGATTCCTTCCTAAGGATAGGTCGGAATTCGAGAACAAATTAACCGAATTTTTCCTCGATGAGTCTAATAGTCTGATTCTTCTAGACTAGCCTCGTAGGCTTAGACGTCGTATCCTAGAAGATTCCTTCCTCTCGAAGAAGGCGGAAGGAAATCAGGCTCGTTAAAAATCGAGGGCAAAAAGCTACCCTTTTTCGTCGAAGAATTCGTATAGACCCGTTAGGTAATTTCATCGTGAAATTCACCCTTCCGTACCCCTCTATCCATACGGTTAATTCCCCGGCAATAAGGTATTCCCTCCGTGCCTTCTTAAAGGACCGGAATCGTGAGAGTGTATTGCAGATGTCGAGGGAAGCACCGGAGTCAAGGATAGCTAATTTTTATAGGGGATAGTCGGAGGGTCCTAACGGTTGGTCTTGCTGATCCGTGGGGAAGACGAATGCCGGATTTGCTATACCAACGATTTTTCCTCGAATTTGCGGCTCGAATAAGGGCAGCGGCGTTAGTTGCTATTTCTTAGCAACCCGAATCTCGTCTATCTTCTTCTGCAACGAGGGGTCCTCCTTAAGAGACTGTTATATCGTTTCTTATAGCCTCTTTAAAGGGTTGAATCCTTCGGGTCGGTTTTCCTCGAAGACCTACTAGCATTGTGATAATCGATGGCCTAGGGATTTGCAGGCTAGGCAGCCGTTTCGTCTGGTCTTTCGTTTCTTCGAGGAATCCTCGTCCCGATCCGGAAGGTCTGCTTGAAAACCTCCCCTTTTTACCCCTTATTGCTGATTTTGACGAAGAGGTTCGATTTCGACTAGTTCCCTGATTTTTCGACTAACGGACTGAAAGGTCCATTAGGGGACTAGTCGGGCCGGTCTGACTAACGGGACCGGGGCCGGGCCCGGAGCAAGAGGCGGAGCCGGGGCCGGGCCTAGGGCAGCCGTTGATGACGGTGTTGATGCTCTCGAGGGAGGAGGAGCACCAGCCGCAGCAGCAGCAGCGGGAGCCGCAGCAACAGGGGCTGCAGCAGCTGCAGGGGCAGCAGGTCGAGCCGTCTAGGTCGAGTGCTGGCCACGAAGGAATAAGACTGCTTGCTGTTGTACTCTAGCAGCCTCTTCGTCTAGTTCCCGGCTAGCCTCTCGAAAGATAGTCGAGTAACCGTCACTAATAGGCTTTATTAGCAGAGATATGTCCCGTAGCCACTGGCCGGAAAGAGCTTCTGTGAGGAAGTATTGGTTAGCTTCCTTAAGGATTTCTTCCCACTTAGCTAGCCACGAAGAAGCTAGCAGGTTCCTAGCAGAAAAGGCTCCTAGGTGGGCCGTATAGGTCTTCCTAATACGGTCAGTCATATAGCCCCTCGAGGGAGCTGTCGAGGTCTCGAGCTTTAAAAGCCACTGCCTAGGAGTCTCTTCTTCTCGAAGAGTAATTAGCTTTACGGCACTAACGGATTCCGTTATCGCCGTGCGTGCAGCAGTTAGCAACTTCGTCTCGTAAAGGTATTCCTTACGGTGACTCTCGTAGTTACCTAAGGCAGCAGAAAAAGCTCTCTGTTGTGCAGAGGTTAGCTCGGAGAAGAGGGTAGCTCCCTCTATAAAGTCCGTTGCCCTAGGACGAAGAGGGGGCTCGAGAGGGTCCTGCTTATCAGAGAAGACTAAATTGTAGATGGTTCTATCCACCCGAGCCCGTAGCTCCTTTACCCACTTATCCTAATCTTAGGGCTCTGCAAGAATCGTCCTACGGACCGTAGGGACGGCAGAGGAGTCGGTTTTCGTTATCGTTGCGGAAGAGGGGGGGCAGAAAAGTCGGGTATAAATCGGCTTTTCTAATAAGAGGGGTAAAAGGAAGCCACGAGGGATGCAAGTAAAGTGCCTTTTGCAGCAGCCGGAAGGTATAGGAATTCTATTCCTCCCGGGCTCATAACTCTCGCGAAGAGAGATGCAAGAAGTGCATGAAAATGCACGAAGGTGAAATTGGAAGTAAGGGGTCGGACAGGCAGGGCAGAGGGATTTGATTCTTGCGGGGGCAGCAATAAAGGTAGGGGAGTGATTGTTGTATTGCCTTGATTGTCCTTCTTTCCTCTATCTAACGCCCCTCTTTATACCCTTCTAGCATCTCAATTGACAAAGAAGATCCTGCTTAAAGAAGCCACTAATGTCCCTTCAACTACCGAGCTTTTTGCCGGTTTTTCCCCTCCTTTCTAGCCGTTGCCGGCACATCCGTCTTATCTCTCGCCACCTCTATAGGAAGCCATCGCCACTTCTACTTCCCCTCTTGCCCCTACCCTCCTTTCTGCACCTCCTTTTAGCTCCTTCCTCAAAACCTGTTTTTCAGCTTCCTAGGTCCCTCGTGCCAAGGGATATCTCCGAGAACTGCGAAATCAGGCCACGCTTCGCGATAAAAGTTAAATATAAACTTTTACTACTAATAATAATATAGATATACTTAATATTTTATATCTTATTATTAAAACTAACGCTATAAAACGCTAAACTATAGGAAAAATTTAAAGTTAATAATAATTAAGAGTATAAAGTAAAATAAATACTAAATATAAGAAAATAAGGTTAGTAATAAGAGTACCTTATTAAGTAAAAGGGATATAAACTATATAAAAATACCTAGGAACTACTTAAGTACTTATCTTACTATAGCTCTTTACTTTAATAATTTTACTAAATAGTTTAAAAGGGATTAAAAGACTAAGATCTATAAACTCCTTACTAATACTAAATAAAAACTAATTTACTTTATTAAGAATACTTAACGATTATAAGTTATTTACTACTTAATACTTATATATATTAAGTATAGGTAAAACGCTATCCTTAGTATTTACTTTTTAAATATTATAATAAGATATCTTAAAACTCTTTTCCTTTATATAATTCTAAATCTTTTAAATAGAAGCTAAATAATTAATAGTAATAGATATCTATAACTAAAGGTTTATAAGCTATACTTAAAGCTTTAATAAGGCTTCCCTAGCTTCTTACTCCTTAAAATATAGCTTATACTAATCTACTAATAATTTAGTTACTAAAAGAAATATATTAGCTACTATATATAGAAAAATTTAAAAGATACCTATAAGAAGAAGCTATTAAAATACTATTATAATAGGGATAACTACTAGTAATATAATTATTATAGTATAAAGAATTTTTAGCTATTTAATAATTTATCTTTTTTACTTTAAGGTATTAAGTATATAGTATATTAATAGGATCTTTACTTAAGTTAATATATTTAGTAAGAGTACTACGCTTAAAGGCATTTTAAGAACGATTTTTTAGTATATAACTAAATATACTATTAATAGTATATCTTAAAAAGATAAGGAAATAAAGAACGATATACTTATATATAACGTAATAAAAGTATATTTATATATAATAGCTAAGGTAGCTATAGTAAGTCTTATAAATAAGATTAAAAGAAAGGGAGATATTATATTATAACTATAGCTATTAAGCTATTAATAGTTAACTACGTTAAGAACTTAATATAGTTTATTAAATAAATAGTTAGTTTAGCTATTTAATAAATATAGGATTAAAGGGATTATAAAGATCTAAGTAATCTAAGATTAATAAGATTACTAAGCTTTATATAATTTAATATTAAGGATTATAGCTAGGCCTATAATCTAAAGATAGTCTTTATAGGTATATATAGCTACTTACTTTTACTCCTTTAAATAAATAGCTCTCTAACTTTTAATATAATTACTATAATCTTTATTATAATCTTATCTTTAATTTTAATTACTTAATTACTTAGTTATAGTTTATAGTTTATAGCCTTTAACTTATTACTAATATAATATACTTATTATTACTTAGACTACGACCTATTATATCTATTAATATAAACCCTTTAATAGGTTTATCTCTTAAGAGTAATACTAGTTATTATATATACCTACTAACTATAATAAGTATATAAGCTAGTTAATAAAGGTAGTATAAAGCTATAAGTAAATAATATATTTTTAAAAGCTTTATAAGTATATACTATATAGTAGTAATAAGATTACCGCCCTTTTATAAGATAAATATCTATTAAGGGCTAGTATATACTTAATATAATAGTATAGGGCCGAATAATTATTTATTTAAAGTTAAGGAGAAAGGAGGAAAACTCTATTTTAGTTATAATAGTTATTTATCTTCCTTAGTCCTTAGCTCGACTTATATTTAAGTACTATTTAGCCTAAGTTTAAGTCGAGCCCTACCTATATATAAGTTTACTTTAGCTTAACTTTAATATAGTTATTATAGTATAACCTTAGCCTTTTATAAGTATAGCCTATAATACTACCTTTACTTTCCCTTTCTTATTAGTAATATTCTTATTTCTCTCTTACTACCTTTTTATTATTGCCCTCCTTTTTTTCCTTAGCGCGTATAGTTACTTCCTTTTACTTTATACTTACCCTATCCCTTTATATACCGCCCTTTTATATACTTATTCCGCCTTATTCCTCCCTCTTTTATATATATACCCCTATACCTTACTAACTATATATATACCCTACTATATATAAATACCTTTCTTTTTTCCCTTCTTCTTTTTCCTTTTTTTTTCCTCTTTTAAGCTTTACTCCTTTTATACGCGCGCCCTTACTTTACTTAACTTCTATCGCCGCGCCGCGCTATATTATAACTATTATAAGCTATTATATACTTACTAGCTTCTTTACTTTATATATCGGTACCCTGCCTCTTAGTATACTAAGCGACTATACTTTACCGCCCTTATACTAGTTAATACGTTTACTTATATCTCTTAGTAAGTATAGCGCGACCTATAGTACTATTATATAGTAGCTACTTTATTTCGCTTATATAAGCTAAATAATATTATTAAACGTTAAGATATAATATAGTACTTACTAGAATTAAGTATTATTTTATACTTATAACTACTTTACCTATACTTATATTAAATTATACTACCTCCTTATTTATTACTCTCCCTTAACTTTATTTAATAAGATAGTAATATAACAGTAGTATACTAAGGATATAATCGCCGCTATTAACGCCCTTTAAGACTATATATCTTAAAGGATATTTAATAACTATTAAAGCGACCTTTATATATATACTTTATTTTCCCTTTAACTTTATCTTACTATTTATCTTTAACTATCGTTTTAGTATACTAAGCTTACCCGCGCTATTATATTTATACGCTAAGCCTAAACGTACCTTAATATCTTTAAGTAATTAAGTAGTAGTTAAAGGGCGTTTATAGTTAGTTAAAATTAAGTTAGTATCCTTAGTATATCCTATTATATTTATATCTTATCTTATTATATCCTACCCTTATCCTTATCCTTATCTATCTTTTATTACTATTTATTTTATATTTATCCCTTATTTATCTTTTCTTATTTCCTTTTAGTACTATAGTTCTTTTTTATCCTTTCCTTATTTCTTAGTAAGCGTCCTTTAACTCTTACCTTCTTCTCTTTCTCCCCTTTTTATCCTTTATTTCCCTTTCTTTATCTTCCGCCCTCTTCTTAGTCCCTTTTTCTCGCCCCTTCTTTATTATTCTTTTTTACGTTTCCTTATTATCTCTTAAATCCCTTTAAAGCTTCCGTCTCTTAGAAGTTATTTAGTAAGTACTATAATAGGTTTATATACCTTTATTATTTTATAAGCACTTATCGCTATCTACCCCTCCCCCTTTACTTCTACTATACTTACTAGATCTCTTTAATAATATACTTAGGCTTATTATCCTCCTTAATTACTAATAATAGTAAGTAGTCTTTAACTACTTATCTAGGTAGTAGGTTCTTTATTACTTACTAGAGAAATTCTATATAGAGCCTCCTATATACCCTTCTTAGTATATTAAGCTTAACTATATATAGGCTTATACCTTTATTATAATATACTTTTAGTATAGCTAGTTAAGCTTCTTATATAGCTAGTTAGTTATATATTTAGCTATATCTACTTATACCTTATCGCCTACTTTAAACCTCTCTATAAGGGCTCTCTTTTAGTTTACTATTTCCTTTTATCTTACTTACGCCGCGATAATAGCGGTTTATAGGAAGTCGGTTACCTCTCTTATCCTTTAAGTAAGCTCCCTTACCCCTCTTACTTTTAGCGCTAGCGGCCCCTCTACCCTTACTATTTAAACTAGCTCGATATAATATTTATATATTATAAAAAATAAGCTTATACTTATTATTAACGCTATATAGTTATTTAGTATAGCTTATATATATAGTAGCTATACTTCTTAGTTATCCTAGCTATAGTAAATATATACTTAAAGGTATACTTATACTTCTTAGTTCGCGCGCTTAGTTAACTTATTTATTTATAGGTAGTATACTAAACTTAACTACCTTTATACTCCTATTTATTTATAAAACTCCTTTTAAAAGCTTCTTATTTAGTTTATCCCTTTATTTAATATAATCGACCTTAGTATCTTATAAAAGTAAAAGTAAGCCTAAAAAAACCTTATTATATATACTACTACCCTTATTATTAGTATTACTTTAAGCGTTACTACCTTTATTAGCTAGTCTATAATTACTTAAAAGTACTTTATACCCTTTATCTTAGTTAGCGGTAGTTTAACTATAAAGTCTATTAATAAGTATATAAATAGTTAAGATAGCGGTAGTAAGGGCTTAAAGAGTCTCTTTTAAAGTTACTTTTATATATACCCCCTCTTATATAGTCTATAGTTAGCGATAAGCTACCTTATTATTACTAACTAGCTAGGCTAGAAGAATTCTTAGGCTAGTATCGCTAGGGTCCCTTTTCTTTTTAAGTATCTTACTACTATTAAGTTATATATCCGCTAAGCTATTTATACTTAAAGTATATCTTATTCCTTAGCCCCTTCTCCTTTACTATACTTTAGCCTCCTTAGTACTTATAGCCTCTCTTAAAAGTATAACTATCTTTTAATATCGATTATATATTTACTTAGCTATACCTTTAGTTACTATTTTAATACTAGCGATCTCTCCCTTTTATATACTACTTAAAATACCGCTTAGTATTCTTTATCTTTCTTTAACGCCTTTATCTATTTTTCTTATAGCTCTTAGTTATTAAATACTAGTATAACGTTAGCCTATTCCTAGGGTATATCTCGGCCTAAGTTTAAGTTAAGTTTTAGTTAGTTATTACCTTTATTCGCCTCTTCCTTAGGTCGTTTAGCAGGCCCCCTCGCTCTACTAATATATACTATTACGCTTACCCTTCCTTTACCTACTTATAGCGCCGCTACTACCGCCCTATCTTAAGTTAAGCGTCTTAGTAAGTCGGTATATCGGCCCTTAGTAAGGACTAAGCGGCCCTATAAGTATACGGTCTCTAGAATTATCTAGACTACCCGCCCTATCTCCCTTTTATTTATTTCGCCTACTAGCCGATCTTACTTATAGCGGGATAGCGCGTTAAGTACCGCTACTAGCCTTCTTAGCTAGAACTCTAGTATAAAGTTATAGGATATAAGCTTTATTACCTATTAGCTTTATCTTTTATTTAACTTTTTCTTTATTATAAAGTACCTTAGGTTATTATAGTTAGTTAGTACTATAAAGGTAGGTATATTTTAGAGTACTACTCCTTAAAAGTCTAAGTACTATATAATTATAAGTATCTCTTTATTATAGATTAAGTAGTTATACTTTACTAGGTTTAGTCTTTTTAAGAAGAATCCTACTAAGTATTATATACTATCTAGCCCTACTTATATTAGCGCCCCCCTTATTATATATTTAAAATAGTCTACCTCTAAGTATATTTCTCTCTTTAAGTTATAGAGTTATAGTATTAAGGCGTTATAAAAAGCGTTTTAAATAAAGTTAAACGCCGCTTAGTACTTATCTATTTACTTAAAGATCGCGCCTTTCTTATAAAGGCCGTTTAAGTATACCGATACCTTTATATAAAGTAGTATAAAGGCTTTATAGTAGTTTATAAAGCTAAGGAAGCTCTAGACTCCTCTTACGTTCTAAGGTACCTACTATATTTATATTACCTAGATCTTCTTTAAATTATATTAAACCTTACCCCTTACTTATATAATAAAGCTTAGGTACTTAACCTTCTTTATTATAAAGTTATACTTCCTTAGGTTTAGTATTAAGCTTACCTCTTATAGCTTTTAAAGTACCTTTATTATAACGACCGGTATTATTCTTAAGGGATAAACCTATTAAGGGGTTTATATTAGTAGATATAATAGGGCGTGGTCTAAGTAATAATAAGTATATTATATTAGTAATAAGTTAGAGGTCGTAGACCGTAGACTATAACTAGGTAATTAAAATTAGAGATAGAATTATAATAAAGATCTATATTAAAAGCTAGAGAGCTATCTATCTAAAGGAGTAAAAGTAGGTAGCTATATATACCTATAGAGACTATCCTTAGATTACGGTCCTAGCCGTAATCCCCTTCGTAGCTTACTATAGCTTACTTATAAGCTATACTCTAAGTAGTAATCTATTTATATAAGGCTTACTTAGCTTATATACGCTCTAGGTAAGCTAGGCCTATATAACTTCTTATCCTAACTATTATTCTAAGCTGCCTTATTACGTAAATATAGCCGGCTCTCCTATAGCCCGCTAACCGTAGTCGTAATATAATATCTCCCTTCCTTTTAGTCTTATCTATAAGACTTACTACTACCTTAGCCGCCGTATATAAATATACCCTTATCGCGCGTATATATATTCCCCGTTTCGTCCTTTCTATCCCTTAGGATATACTACTAATAGTATATTTAGTCGTATATTAAAGGATCGTTCTTATAAGACCTTTAAGCGTATTTATTTAGCTAAGTCTATTAATCGTTTTAGTTTTAACGTTATACTATATTCTTTCTATTCGTTATATAGCTTTCGCTATAAAATACTAGAGAAATCTTCTAAGTATACTAAATATATATAGCGGGGTCGTTCCTATAATATATCGGGCATAGCGATTAGCTCTTATAGGCAACTTCGTTATCTTACCTATTATTTATAGCTAACGTGTTTCCTAGTATCCTAAATAAATCTAGAGTCTAATCGATTAGATAAAGAAGAAGAAATTACTAAGGAGCGAATATTAAAAGCTTAAGCCGATCTAAATAAAGCCTTAGCTCGTTTAGCGCGGCTTTACCGTTAAAAGCGCTAGCTAAAGATAAAGGGTACTAAGATAGTCTATCGGGGCCTTCGTTCCTTAGATAACCTTAACGAGGCTAAGCGCTAAGAATCTAAAGCGGTAGTCGATATTTAGTTTATAGGTAGATTTAATATAATTAATTAGAATACTATTAGTTTATTAAGCGATTTTACGATACCTAGGGTAGATTTTACTAGTAGAACTATTAAAGTAAAGAACTATAGTAAGTTAAGTACTTAAGTAGTTCCTAGGTATTTTCCTTTAGTCTATATCCCTTCTACTTAATAAGGTATTCTTATTATTAACCTTATTCTCTTATATCTAGTATTTATTCGGCTTTATATTTTTAATTATTATTAACTTCGATTTTTTCCTATAATTTAGCGTTTTATAGCGCTAGTTCTAATAATAAGATATAAAATATCGGGTATATCTATATTATTATTAGTAGCGAAAGTTTATAGTTAACTTTTAAAATAGTTTTCTTAACCTTAAACGGTTTAAGTTTCTTAAAATCTAATTTATTACTTAGTTATTTTATTTTAATATTTTATTATATAAGGTAGACTATATCTCCCTCTTAAAAGATTAGTCCCTATAATTTTTTCTAATTATAGTAAGTAGATATTCGTTCTCTAATAAATTAAAGTTCTTATTATATTTCTTTATATAATTTTTATAGCTAATCTACTTATAGTATCGCTCGTTCTACTTATAGTTTTTATTAAGTAACCTTAAATACTTCTAGGTTATATCTATAATTAGCGTATACTAGTAAGAGCTTAGTTATTTCCGTAACTAAGCTATTATAAGCTAGTTACGCTATTAATAGCTATTTAACTTAATCGTTTTATTTATAGCTAATATAGTATCGTAAATATTATTTAAGCGTTTAGTTAAGTTATTCTATTTATCTATCTATTTATAGGTAATAAGCTATACTAGGGTTATATTTCGTCCCTAATTATACTATAAAAGCTTACTAAAACTTAGCTATAAACGTACTTCCTTTATTAAAGATAATCTCGTTTAGTAGTCTATAATTACTAATAATAGTTTATAGGAATATATATACTAGTTCTTTTATATTACTTACTTCTTTATATAGTAAAAAGTATCTATACTTTATTAATCTATTAGTAATAACGAATATACTATTATACTTAACGTTAGTTATAGGTTTTTTTAACGGTAGTAGCTTTATAATATATTTAAAAGCTATTAAATCCTATAGTTTCTTTAGTACTAATAGCGGTTATAATTCTCTATATAGTTTATATCGTTTAGCTTTACTTTATACGTAAAGTTCGTATTCTTTAATAACTTATTATACTACTTCCTTAAGCTATAAGAAGTTATATTATCGTTTAATCCGTTCTATTATCCTTTAGGTTCCTTAGTATCTATATATTAAATATTTATATATATCTTATATAACTTTATCTTATAATTCTAGTAGTATCTAGATTTTATTTTTATATATTAGAACTTTTAAATATTCTATATTATATCTATTTAGTACTTTATATTCTTTTATTTATTTTAGGATTTTCTAATATATTAAGTCGTTAGTTTAATAGGTAAGATTATACCCCTATAGATATTAGCCTATTAAAGGGATAAGACCCCTAGCCCCCCCCCCTTCTAACTTTCTTCTAAGTATACTTAAAGGCGTTATAAAGACCTTAATTATCTAATTAGGTATCTTCCTTAATTATAGTTAATTTAAATTTTTATTTTTCCCTTTTAAAGTAAATACCGCTAGTTACGCGACTCTAGTAGAAATAAAGAGGCATAAAGTAAAGAAATCTCTAAGACTTATATTTATAACCTAAAGCCCTTAGAGCTATATATAGGCTAAATAATTAGATAATTACGTAGTTAATTACTCTGCTAATCCTTAGCTATATACTACGCGTGCTTTAGGTATATACCCTCGTCCCCGTTAAAACTAGTCTCTAGGGCGTAAAATCGTTATTCCGTTCTATTTATATAGCGACAAGTAGCTTTATAAAGCTAAGAATACCTAGAGGACGACGGTACTATTTAGAAAAAAATAAAATCTAGGGATTTAATAATTAAAGCAGTAACTACCTTAATAGCTAGAGTTAGGGACCTAATAAAGCGATAGACTTACCGGGAAATAAATAATTAAATAATGCCTTTACTAGTAGTAAAGGAAAAGTAATAAGCTAATACTAAAAAACCCTAAGCTCCTATTATTAGTACTATAACCCCTAATACTAAGGACTTAGTTAAGAAACTACGATCCTTATATAATACTTTAAAAGATATAAATAACGATAATAGCGTAATCTAGACCGTTTTAGAACCCTATTAAGATCTCTTACTTATATATATACTAATAATATTAATATAGGTACTAATAAGGGATACCCTAATAACCTTAACCTTAGCTCTCCTCTATGCGGTAGCTTATAGAGAACGACTACCTCCTATTAATAAATAAGAAAGTAAGTAATAAGATAGTTATAATAAGATATCCTTTAACTCCGAAAACTCTAACTCTAAATTTTATAACCTCGTAATCTATAGGTATATTATATTTAGAAACGCTAGCTATTAAAAGGGACTATTAAATCCTACTACTAGCGATATAAAGAAAATTAAGGTAGATATTAATAAGATTACTAATAGACTTAAAGATATACTTATTAAAAGCTAAGATAACTTTATAGGAAGACTCTACTAACTATAACTCCTACCTATTAATAAATTTAATAGTAAAAACGTAACTAAATTCCTTAAAAAGTTCGAATAAGAGATATACGTTAACTATATCTATAATAAGGATAAAATAGACTAGCTTAAAGTCTATATCTCCTCTATATAAGCCCTTACTATTAAAATTCTTATAGATAGACTTACCTAGAAAGAAGCAAAGAAAAAACTCCTTTAATACTACTATATATATAATATTAAATAACTAGAAACTACTAATAACCGCTTAGACTATTATAATACTAAAAAGCTTAAGACTATTACGGAAGTTATAGAATAGCTTAGTCTCTACTTATACCTATAGCGTAAAGTATAACCTAATAGCTAGGAAGAATCTATAGTCTAGTTATACTTTATCTACTATATAATACTAAAAGAGCTTATTATTAATATTATAAAGAGAAATAGGAAGATATCTAAAGTTATCTCGAAACTCTTATATAAAAGCCTTATCTATATAATTAATAACTATTTAGCACCTCGCTAGGACGTTAAGCGATAAGATATAGTATCTAAAGTCTATAATTAAAAGCTTAAGAACCTAAAGAAAGACTAGCTCTTTAAGGAAATTAATAAAGTAATAAAGGAAGCCGAATCTAATAAGGGCAAAGAAAAACTTCTTAAAGAGCTAAAGAAAATAGATAAGAAACCTAGATAGCCTATAAAGGAGATCTTAGACCTAATAAAAGCCTTTAAAGATATAAAGATTAACCTTACTTACTAGTAAGAATAGATATTTAACTAGCTTAATAAGGAATAAAGATATATTAGTAGTAAAGGCTACTCTTTAAGTCGTAAATAAAGAGGTAGCGTAAATACTATTAGATTTTACTACCTATCTAATTAATATATATAGTTTTAGATTAATACTTTTAACTAGCCTAGGAAATACTTCTATTATAGTAAAGAAGGATACTACCTTAAAAAGTATAAGGTATACTCTTAGGACTATAAGATCGGATTTATAATATATAAAGTAGTAAATAGGACTCTTTACCTTAAAAGAAAAGATAATAAAAGCGTAATTCCCTTAGTACTTACTAATAGGTTTTCTTAAATAAGTATATATATTTAAAGGCTTATTATATACTAAGTAAATATATAGCTAGACTCCTTTATATTACTACTTATAAAATAGGTTAAAGCTATAGTTATACTATCTTACTTAAATTAAGCTACTAGTAAAAGAGAATCCGGTTTCCTAGACTAGTTCTAGAGATATAAAAGCCTATATAAGTAAAAGCTAAGGAATCTAAAAGTAAGCGATATAAGAAAAGAAGTAAGAAGGATATTAATTATTATAATTATAGATAATATATAATAAAGCGATATATATAATTAGATAATCTATATAACTATAATAAGGATTAATGCCTATAAAGGGAAAAGATAAAGAGTTAAAGAGGATATAAAAGAAATCGAGATAATAAGAATAGTAAAAACTAGCCTAAAGATTATCCCTATATACTATAGATATAGAGTAGATCTAGATAAGAAGTTCGATAGACTTATAGATAAAATTATTAGAGAAATTATATATAAAAGAATCCCGATCCCTTTAAATTACCTAATCGACTTTATTCCCTAACTAAGCGAGAAACTTAGTATAAGATACGTAGATATAGCCTAAGGTATAGAAAACACTAAATTCTAGACCTTAAAGAAAGCAAAGAGTAATATAAGACTTTATAGAGCTATAATAATAGTTATAAAAGTAGCTAAAGATAATATAGAGAGTAGTTTACTCCTCCTCGAATATCTATAAGGAAAACTCGCGGTAGCTTTAGTATAAGTTAAAGAATAAGACAAAGAATACTAGGTCGAACTAATTAAGCTTACTTACCTTACTTATAAAGAATTAGATTATAAGTGCCTTAAAGTCTAATAAGTACTAAAGGAAGTTAGGTTTATAACTAATATAATTAGCATAACGTAACTAGCTTAAGGACTATTTAATTAATAAACTCTAAAGGCAATAAAACTAAAGAAAGACGAATTTATTATATAGGAAGTAGTACTCTCGATAAGATACTAAGAGATAACTCTAAAGGACCTTATAGCGATTCCTATAATATATATAAATACGGTCCTTATACCTTTCCGCTTACTTAAGTATATATAAGACCTACCCTATATTTAAGTATAGCTTAGTAGCTAGAAAGCTAAAGTTCTAAGCGCCCTAATTAATACTAGGTCTAAAGGAAACCTTATTACTAAAAGATATATAAATATATATAGGCTTAAAATCCTACTAATAAGAGTATTAATAACGGCGTATACTAGGTCCCCTATAAATATAGTTAGGGAGGTAAAGACTAATCTCTATCTAAGTATAGCCTAGATACTAATCCGTCTTTATATTACGCTAGATAAAGTCTTAGTCCCCTTTATCCTAGGTATACTATTTATTAGAGCCGCGTATATATTATTTAATTATTCCTTAAGGAACGGGGATATATAGGTTAAATATTAAATTAGTACTATTTAAGTAGTTACGCTAGCGGTAGGAGCTATTAAATAGGAGCTTCTAGATAAGGTTAATATAGTAAAATCCTTTTAGGCTACGACCTTAATAGTTAATAAAGATATATATAAAAGACTAAAGCTTAAGGAGGCTATATAGGAAATAGCTACCTAGCTCCTAAGAAATTTTTTTTAGGCTTCGGTAATAAAAGTTAAAGAAGATAACCTAGGAGCTACTTAATAATTATAGAGAGAAACCCTTATAGATACTTAAACGGCCGAGATTCTCTTACTAAGAGGCAAGATCCTTAGTTATAAAGGGGGTACTAACTAAGTCCTTAACCTAGCCTATGCTAGCGTAAACGAGCCCTTAATAGTACTAGTATAATAGTAATTAATTATAGACGAAGGAGATAAAGCGATTCTAGCTATTAGATCTAAGATAGTAAAAGAGATTATTAAAGTTATAGTTATAAAGGCTATAAGAGAATTTAAGAAAAATATTATTAAAGCTAGAAAGAAGTTCTAAAAGATCTAAAAGGTTAAAGTTAAGATAAGGAGGAAACGACCTATTAGATTATATAATCTAAGAGTTAATACTCTCTTTAAAAGAAAAGTAAATAAGATTAACCTTACTAATAATACTCTATTAAATAGCTCGACGCTAGAAAGGGACCCTAACTAAAAGAAGTCTAAATAGAATACCGTTAAAGATAAGATATAGCCTAGACCTTACTTAAAACACTTAATAGGAAAATTCTTAAGTATATAGAAAGGAAAGCGGCTAACGTAAGAAAGACTTAAAGTAATCTATAAATAATTTAAGGGCTTTCTTATAGAAGTAGAAATCCGGATCTTCGATAGTATTCTATTTAATAAGGAAGTAGCGTTATCCTAAGACTTTATAGAAAGAGGTAGAGTCGACCTAGCTATAGCCGTACTATAGGTTATTAAGATAATAGAATATAAGGTATAGTAAGTAGCCTTAATCTTAATCCTAAAAGCGATAAAGTAAAAAGTTATCGATATCCTTAAAATTAAACTAGAAATAGGAGTCCTTAAAGAAGGGCATAGGCCTTATAAGAACCCTTTTTTCCTAGTAGTAAAGAAAGATAGAGGACTACGCTTAATTAATTCCGCTATATATATAAATACCGTTATAATAAGAGATATAAACCTACCGCTAAATATAGACGAGTTTAGCGACTATTTCTTAATATATAAGATCCTTTCCCTCCTAGACCTTTTTTTAGGCTATAATTAGATCCCTCTTAATATTAAAAGCTATAAATTAACGATATTTACAATACTTATTAGCCTTTTATATATATATATACTCCTTTAAGGGGCTATAAACTTAGTCGGCTAATTTATAAGGATAATATAAAGAATCCTATAAAACCTTATACCGAGTATCTATAGGAATTTCCTTAATAATATAAGTATTAAGGGGCCCGATATAACGTATAATAATAAAGAGGTAGCGCTAGGAGTAAGGAGATTTATCTTCGAATACCTTATTAACCTTAATAAAGTCCTAGTTAACGTCGAACTCTTTAGTTATACGATTATAAGGGCTAAATCGAAATTCTACTAGTAAGTAACTAAAGTTATCGGTTATATCTATAGAATTAATAGAAGGTGCCCTATAAAAGCTAAAGTTATTAAAATTAAGGAATAGATAAGATACCTTAATATAACGTATATTAGAGCTTTCCTTAGTATCGTAAGATACTATTAAATCTAGATTAAATAGTTTACTATCTTAGTAAAACCCTTTATAGACCTATTAAAGAAAGAAGTCTATTAGAAATAGGAAGATAAATAAATAAAAGTAATAGCTGCCTTTAAGGAAGCTATTACTAATCTAGTCTTTCTAGTATCTCTCGACGTCGGCCTAGGAAGAGGAGATATTATTTTAATATATAATGCTAGTTTGCTTAGCTAAGGGGCAGTCTTAATATAAATCGTCGAATAAAAGAGGCGCCCTATAAGGTTCGAAAGTAAAAGGTAGTTACTAATAGAAACTAAATATAATACGATAAAGAGGGAGTATAAGGCTATATTAAGTATACTTAGGAAACTAAGAATATACTTATATAGCGTATATTTTATCCTAGAAACTAACGTATAGGTCTTAGTTAATTAACTAAAAGGTGCCCTTAAAGACGTCCTTAGAGCTATAGTAACTCGCTAGATAAGCTATATTTTCCTCTTTAACTTTACTATATAATATATCGAAGGTAAGAAGAATAGTATAGCTAATAGACTCTTAAGAAAGCTTAAAGGACCTTCTAATATATTAAATAGGGAAATAGAAAGCGATATTAAAGAATTTATAGACTTTTACTTAAATATAGTATAAAGGACTAAGCTATAAGGGGACTACTTAAAGGAATCGAGGATAATTATAGACTTCCTTTAAATATTAAAACGGCTAGAGGGCCTTTCTAAATAAAACTATAGGAAGCTATATCTAAAGAGTCTAAATTTCTATATTAAAGATTAAAAGCTTTAGCGACTCCCTAGGAAGGAGGAAAGGGGACCTATACTAGTTATAGATAACCTAAAAGAATAGAAAAGGATTATTATAAAGTACTATGCGTAAATAAGATATAAAGGACGATAAGTTATATATACGTTCGTAAAGGATAGGTATTAATAGGCTAGCCTTTAGAACGATATTTATAGTATAATCTCTTCTTATAAAGAATACTAATACTTTATAACTAAGAGACCCTAGGAAGTTATAACTATAACCGCGCCTAGCTACCCTATAAGTAAGATTTACTTCGATAGCTAGTATATACTATTTACTTATAGGTATTCGTACCTTATAAAAGTATAAGATAACCTTACTAAATAGGTAGAAGTAACCCTAGTTAAAGGAATTACTATAGGAGCTATAACTAAATTTATACTCTTTATTATTTATAGGTATAGCGTAATACTATACGCTATAATCGATAGAAGGCCTAAAATAAAGAAAGACTTTAAGTATATCCTAAAGGATATAGGCGTTAAAGTTATTTAAACTTTAGTATATAATCTAAAGGTAAACGCGGTAGTAAAATAAAGGTACTAAAGGTTAATAATAGCGCTTATAAAAATAGCGGAGAAAAAGGGTAAGTAGATTAAATACCTTAACTAAGTAATTCTTATAAACTAAATAGTAGTTAAAGAGTCTTATAGAATATTAGCTTTCTACTTAATATATAGATAGGAACCGGTACTACCTTTTAAGGTAGAATACCTAACTTAGTAATTAATTAACTAAGATAAAGTAAAGATAAAAGAAGAATTATTTAAAGTATAAGTATAAGTTTTAGAAAGGAAAGAGAAAGACGTAAAAGAAGCTAAGAAAAGAGTAATAAGATATCGGAATTAATTAATAGAGAGGATAGATAAAGCTAATAAGTATATAATAAGGAAAGAAAGCCTATAACCTAAAGACCTTATCTTACTATTTAATATAAGACGATTAAATAATTTAAGGAGGTAAGTTAAGTATTAAATAAAGTAGAACGGTCCCTTTTAAGTAGTATCGCGCTTAGAGTAGTCTAGGGTATATAGGATTAAGACTTTAGATAGAATTATACTTAATAAGATAATCCTAGGAGAGTATCTAAAGAAGTTTAAAAAGGATAAAGAAGGTTAGTAGTGCTTTACTAAGGACGACTAGTTATTCTAGGATAAGATTACTCTCGATAAAAGGAGGAAGGAAGAAATAATAAATAAAGTAGATAATTTACTACTCCTACTAAGTAAAGAAGCCTTAGATTAGATAGTACTATAGTCGCAACGACTCCTTAATAAACCTTAAAAGGATTAAAGCTAAGAAGAGAAAGAAGAGCGACTATAGATACCTAAGAAAGGCCTAAGGTATATAATTAAGGTTTAGCTACCGTAACTTAGTAAAGTAAAAAAGGATCTCTATATAGGAGCCTTAAAAACGCTAATTTAACGAGAAAAGAAAGAGGTAAAAAGGAGCTAAGGAGGAAAAGGTAGTAAAGATAAAAATCTATAACTATTATAAGAAGTATACTAGAACCTAACTAGTAACTAAGGCACCGTCTAACTATTTAATTAAAGGATAACTATAGTAGCTAAGATATTTATAAGCGCCCTACCTATTACTTTATTATTTTAAATTTTCTACTTAAGGCTCCTTAAGTAGATAAAGATAATATTTCCTACCCTTCCCTAATAATAACCTACCCTTTACTACCTTAAAAAAGATAAATAGAGATATAATTAAATAATAGAGTAAGAAAATAAATATTCTTACTACCTACCTCCCTTAAAAATAAGAGTTTTTACTTTATAGATAGGGATATCTATTCTTTATTATAGAAGGGGAGACCTACTATAGCGAAAATAAACGCGCCTATAAGATAAATTTAAATATATTTTTAACTTACTAGATTAAATATATATAACTTTAAGAGAAAAACTTTTACTACTAAAGATAGCGACTAAATAAGGCTACCTACTCCCGGTAAACCTATTATAGACTACTATAAAGCGAACTTAAAGACTATCTAATTATTACTTAAGAGAGAGCTCGTTAAACCTATATAATCTCTTTCTAAGTAAAACGGGTATAAGGTTAATTTCCTCCCCTTCCTTTAAATCCTTAGTAAGACTAAAGAGATTAAGGATATTATAAAGAAAATAAAGAGCGGTCTTATTATTAATATACTTATTATTAAATTTATTAGTCTTAAGGTCGGTATAGAAATTATAACTATATATATAGTTAGCGAATCTATTAAGGTTATAAGTAGCCTTATAGTATCTAAGGAAGTACCGCTATTCGTAAATAGGCGCCTTAATTAAATCCTAAATATAGTTAGCGTAAGAACTACTAGTAATACTTAAAAGAGAGATATACTTATAAAAAGGAAATATAACGTACTTATAAGCGGAAGTTATAGTTATTTAATAAGTTCGAATATACCCTTAATAAAAGTAAGGATTATAAGTTCTATATAAAGTAATTAAGACTACTTAAGAGTATTCTTACTGCCTTAAACTAAGCTAAGAAAAGAAGTATCCGCGTAGATAAGCGATTTCTATAAGGATATAGGTTACTAGCCGACGTTTATAATAAAGGGCATAGAAGACGATTTAATTATACTAACTTAGCGTGCTCTCGAGAAAGTAAGAGAGAGGGGAGCGACCGCGCGCTTTAATCTTAATAATATTAAGAGCTTTTAACGGAACCTATAACTAAAAGGCGATTTTTATATAAATTAAAAACCCTTAGTAACCGATATTATTTCTATTATAGACCTAGGTCTTAAAGTAACTATAGATCTATAAAAAAAGACGGTTAGAATAAGCTAAGTAAGATTAAATAAGTTAGATAGTTATTACTTAAAAGTACTCTATATAAAAAGGAAAGACCTTAGTACGATAATTCTAAGTAAGAAGAGTAGTAGTAATAAGGGAAGGTTATAAAAGAGTAGTTAAAGAGAGGTTAACGATATTTAGTAGCTCTTTAGTTTTAAGTTTAGCGGTCTTATAAGATATAATAAGGAATAAGAGGTAGTCGTAAAAGGAGAAGATAAGAGGTAGCGGTCTAAAGAAATAAAAAAGATAAAGGAGAGAAGAGAAAAAAGAAGAATAAAAAGAGTAAAGAGTAAATGAAAAGGGCGGGGATTAGATAGCTCCTTAATCGATAACTAGTAAAAGAAGCTATTTAAGCGTAACCCTTAAATATACCTAAGACTTTACTATTATAGAGGCCGGCTAAAGTAACTAATAACCGCGCGCTTTAATAACTATTTATTTCTCTTACTATACCCTCCTTCTTCCTTCCTTCTTTTTCCTTCTATATATATATATATATATACTCCGTACGCTTCCCTACTTATAACGATCCCCTTTACTAATATAACTCTTATATATATATATAATACCCTCTTAGCCTCTTAGCGTTATAACTTAAAACTACTTACCCTAACTATTTAATCTTAGCTTCTCCCTCTCTTTTACTTACTCTACCCTTTTCTAAGATATAGCGGCGAACCTAAATAGTATCCTAGGCCTAGCTATAGACCTCCTTAAAAATACCGCTATCTTCTTTAGCGTATTACTATTTAGGAGTAAGAGCTTTATTTTACTTACTTACTATAGAGAAGTAAAAGTAAAAGGCAGCAAAGGGCGCTTCTATACTAAAAATAAGGAAAGGTTTATAGACTAAGACCGACGAGACGTTTATAAGTAAAAGCAACCTCCTTAGTACGTCTATAAAGATCGTTAGTACCTAATACTAACGGGCCCTATTAAGCGGCGGGATATTACCCTTAAAGACGCTCGGATAATATATAAAGGCGTTAAAAAGATAAATAGATTCGCTAGGAATAAGGCCCGCTAGGAAGAGTATATCGTTAACGTATATAACTTTCTTTATAGAGCTATCGATAAACGATAAGCTATAAGCTTTAGCCTTAGCGCGATAATTAAAATCTTAATAAGAGGTATTAAGAATATAGTATACCCCTTACCTTACCCGCTATCGGTTTATACTAACTACTAAGGGGAACTTATCGAAGATATAAAAGATAGATATAAGAAGTACTATAAATACTTAAATAATAAGGAGTATTTAATTAAGTTTACTACTCTTACCTTTAACCTTAGTTACTTTACGTATAAATAAAGGTATATAACTAGAGTTATTAACTTTTTAATAGGTATAAATAAAGGGGGACTCTACTAAGGGGCGTTCTTTTAGGACTATAGAGAAAGAAACTTAGTCGTTTTTAATACTTAAAAAGAGGGATAATACGCTAAACTCTATATATTCCTATAAGTATAGTAGTAGTTTCTTTATATCCTCTAAGTTCCTTATAACTTTACCTATACGCTAGTCCCTTATACTACTTAGTAAGAAAGGTAGGAATATAGCTACTTAGCCTTAATAATAATCTAATACTAGGTTAAAGGTATAGTTAGGCTATACCTTAAGATAATTAAATAGCGATGCCTAAAAGTTAAAGTAATTTTAAAGTAAAGGTATAGGGCAATATAAGAAGCCTTATAGATAGATAAGATCTTATACTAAGACTAGTATTTCTTTAAGCTAGATAAAGGGATAAATATAAAAGGCTATATTAATAAGCTAATATATAGAATCTAAGCTATCGCGGCGAACGAGCTTAATTATATATAAGCGATATTATAGGGCGATAGAGTTTCTTAGTAGTTTAATAGCGGGGTTAGACGACTATAAAGGATACTATTTAATTAAAGTTTAATAACTTTTAGCGGAGTCTTTCTTATAAGGATTCCTAAGAGCGAGCGGATTTACTAATATAACTATATTATCTTAGGAGACTAAGAAGAATAAGACCTTTAAGAAGTCCTAGAGGTAGTTAACCTCTTAGATAGGCTTACTAAATAAAGACTACTGCTTTAAAGAGATATAAAACTAGCTTATATAGCGAGGAAAGTAAGAAAGGAGCTATCTATACTAGCTGCCCTTATAAAGTAACTTAACCCGATTACTTAAGTAATACGCGGTTTCTTTATAAAACTTCTTCTTAAAAAGACCCTTAACTATTCAATTACGCTAATAAGAATTAAGAATAGACCTAGTTCTTTATTACCTTAAGCGTTAACTAAATCGAGCTCTTTATCTAAACTAAGTAGCCTTTCCCTAAGTAACCTTAAGATAGGATCCCTACCCTAGAGCCTATAAAGGAGAGAGCTAAGCGCCCTTACTAGTCCCTTTATCTATATAGAAATAACGCCTTTATTCTCCCCCTTTAATATATAGCTAATTAGGCTTACTCCTTACCCGCTATTAATAGCTCCTTTAAACGTATAAAGAAGCGAAAGACTTATAACCGCACCCCCGCCGATAACCTAATAAGGAGCTAGTAGGTAAGAAAGGTAGATAGCCCTACTACTAACTCGCCCTAGGACCCTAAAATTACTAAGCGCTCGGTTAATTACCCTAAGGCTAAAGACTTTAGTAACGCCTATAGCACGCCCTATTACTCCTTAGAAATAAAGTATAGTAATAGCCTCTTTAGCTATAGTCCCTATAAGGTTTATACTAGGTTTTAAACCCTCTTAAGTTAAAGGAGTTAAAAACCTAGGAATATATTAAAACTACCGCTAAGATATTAACGACTATAATTCTATATATTTATATAGGACTATTAATAACGCGATAACGATTAGCCTATAAGACTTTATAGCTTATTTAATCTAGCTATACTTAAAGCTATAGACTAGTAAAGACGCTAACTACTTTATTTCCTTAACGCCCCTAAGAATAATAAGCGCGAATACTTAGGAGCGTATATAGGGGGTAGTAGATAATTATCTAAAGAAGGAAGTACGTAAGTAAAGATAGGAAAGAGCTAAATAAGTAGCTTATAAGTAAAGGGAGGAATAAAGAATATAAAGGGAAAGGATTATAGTAAAGGAGAAAAGTTCTATCGACGGTTTATTTACTTACTTATATACTTAGGAAGAGAGCCTTACCTATTATTATCGCGCCCTTTCTATTCTTATCTTAGGTTAGAAAGTCGCTAGGGAGGAGTTTAATAGGTAAGATTATACCCCTATAGATATTAGCCCGTTAAAAGGATAAGACCCCTAGTACCCCCCCCCCTTTAACTTTCTTCTAAGTATACTTAAAGGCGTTATAAAGACCTTAATTATTTAATTAAGTATCTTCCTTAATTATAGTTAATTTAAATTTTTATTTTTCCCCTTTAAAGTAGATACCGCTAGTTACGCGACTTTAATAGAAATAAAGAAGTATAAAGTAAAGAAATCTCTAAGACTTATATTTATAACCTAAAGCCCTTAGAGCTATATATAGGCTAAATAATTAGATAATTACGTAGTTAATTACTCTACTAATCCTTAGCTATATACTATATATACTTTAGGTATATACCCTTATCCCCGTTAAATTAGGTTATACTTTAAATATTATATTTAGCTATTATTACTAGTAGTTCTTATTTTTAGTAATTTCTAAGAGCTATCCTTTTACTTTAAGTGCCCTTATATTATAGTTACTTTATTAACTAAGGGTATTAGCTCGACCGTTTTCTATTCCTTTTCTATAGATTATTTTATAGTTAAATTCTAATAAGTATTTAGCCTATTAGATCTATTATCCGTTTAACTATTATATAGTTATAAAGTATAAGATATTTTTATAATCTATATAGACCTTAACTTTATACTTACTTCTAAGAAGGTAGTATTAAAATTCCTTAAAAGCTTAAATAATTATAAGAAACTCTTTATTATAGATAGGGTAATTAAGCTCTATACTATATAGCTTTTTCGAGTAAAATATAATTAGTTATAGTCTTCCTTTATTATCTTTTTATCCGATTTATACTCTTAGAGTAAAGTCTAATATATTAGTTTTAAGTTTAATTTATAATTCTAAATTAAAGGTAGTTAAGACTAATTCTTATATAATTATAGTTTTAATATATTCGAAAGCTTCGTTAGCTTTATCGTCTTATATAAATTCTTTTTCCTTCTTTATTAAGTCGTATAGTAGTACTATAATCTTTCTAAAATCTTTAATAAATTATTAGTAGTAATTTATAAATCCTAAGAAACTTTATACGTCCTTAACGTTCTTTAGCGTTAGCTATTCTTTAACTAAGTTAATCTTATCTTATTATATTTATATCTCTCTTAGTAAGATTATATATCTAATAAAGTCTATATCTTATATATAGAACTTACTTTTCTTTAGTTTAACTAGTAACTTTATATTCTAAAGTGCGCGGAGTACCTTATAAACGTATTTCTTATATTCTTTTAGGGTATCCGAGAAGATTAGGATATTATCTAGGTATACTACTATAAAGATATCTAAGTATTCGCATAGGATATTATTAATTATCCGTTAGAAGGTAGCTAGTATATTTATAAGTCTAAATAGTACTACTAGATATTTAAATAGTCCGAATTTCGTTTTAAAGGCTATTATCTATTTATATCCCTTTTTTATATATATTAAGTTATAAGTGCCTTTAAGGTTAAGGGCTATAAACTATTTTTTACTATATAGTTAATCTTATAGTTTTAATATAAGTAGTAATAGTATTCGGTCCTTTATTATAATATCGTTTAAGCGTTTATAGTTAATAACTAGTTATAGCTTACCGTTTTTCTTTAAAATAAATATAACTAAGTAGCCTATTTTAGATATTAACGTTTATATATATCCTTTTTATAGATTCTTATTAAGGTAGTTATATAGCGTTTATAGTTACTTTTCGTTTAGGTTATAGATTTTATAGAACGTCGGCGTTATTTTATCCTTAAGATAAATTTTATAGTCTTATTAGCTATATTTAGGTAACCTTATCTTAAGTCCTTCCTTAAAGAGTTTATTATATTTCTAGTATTCCTAGGGGATATTCTTTATTTTATCTTATAGGCTTTATTCTTTCTTTTAAGAGCTAGTTTCTCTTAACTTAAGCTCTTTATTAATTTATTTAAGGTCTTTCCTTAAAGTAATAATAACTCTTTAAATCTTTATATTATATCCTTTATTCTATTTATATCGGATACTAGGTTATATAGCTATATTAGTTAGTATATAGGTCTTATTAGTCGATTTTATTATATCCGCTAGTTTAGTTATTATTTTCGTTTATATTACTAAAGCCTATAATAATTTACTTAAACGGTTATCCCTTTTATCTTATTTAATAGCTAAATTATCGTAAAATTTTACTTTCTTTTAAATCTATTAGTCCTAGAAACTTATATCTTTATTTTAATATAGCTAGCTAGTTTTCTAGTTAATTAATAGGTTGCTCTCCTATAGCTATAAAAGCCTTAATATAAGGTTATATTCTTTAATATCTATAATATTAAAGTTAACTTATTCGTTATAGCCTTAGATATTAATATTAAGGTAATTAATCTCTATATTAATAATTCTATTATTATAGTTAAAGGCCTCTCCTTCGATATTTATAAGTTTATATAGATCTTTCTTATATCTCTATATAAGTCGGTAACGATTAACGACTTTAGGTAAAATATAATTACCTATTATACTATAGTCTAAAAGTATACGCGCGTAATATCCCGCGATTTAAATATTTAATATTATTTAGTTACTATAGCTTACCGTTACTATATATAGGGTCCTTAGATTTTATTATATCGTGCTAGTCTATAGCCCTTTTATAGATAATATACCTTGTTTTTTACTTAGTCCTTATTCGTTTTATTTAGGTATTCTTCTTCGATTTATTATTAATATTATTTCTTTATATTTTCGTTATATAGTATTATATTAGGGCTTAAGAGCTTAATTTCTTATAGCTAATTAAAGATTTCTTATTTCTTAACGCTATATCGTTTATATTATACTACTTCGTAGTTAATTACGTACTATACTTTATAATTTTATTCGTTTTTATACTAAAAGTTAAGTTTTTATTTAGCGTCTTTTTATTTTTTACGTAGCGTTTTTAATATTAATTTTTCCTTAGTTAAATATAGCTTATAGCCTTTATATATATTACTAATAATCTTTTAGTATACCGTTATATCGTTTATACTATACTTATACTTTTTTATATTCGTAAACTCTATAGTTTAGGTATATATATTCGTTATAATCTTCTTTATTATATTTAACTTATTATATAAGTCTTTAAAAGATTAAGGGTTTAGATACCTTAAAGTAAGTAGTATTATACTATTCCTTTATTTTAGCGTATTTATAGATTTTATATATCTTTAAAAGATATCTCGTTAATAAACTATAATTATCGCGGGATTTAAGTAGTATACTATAATTAGGTTCTAATAATATAACTTAGTTATTTAAGTAGCGTTAATCAATTTTCTAGTAGTTTAGTTTTATACTTAGGTAGGGTTTTAAAAGTACTTATCCTTTAAACCTAACTAAGAAGGCATTATATCGTGCCTTTATTTAAAAGTATATTATATAATCTAGGTAAATATATAATATCTATAAAATATACTTATAGTACTTATAAGTAAGTAGTATTTATAGATCGTCTTTAAATTCTCCTTATAGTTACTATTCTTATTATAGAGGTATAAAGGTATTAACTATAGTAATAGCTATAGCGTAGTCTCCTTTATATAATACTAGTTAGTATTAAATTAATATAGCTTATTAGTTTTCTATAAGAATTTAAGGCGTTTATTAGGTTTTAATTTTAAGTATTTCTTTAAATTCTTTAAAGTATAGAGCGTGTTCTCTAATTATAGTATTCTCCCTTAATAGCAAGGGTAGTAGTATAAGTTTATTCTTATCTTCTATTTCTCTAAGTATTTCTTATTCTTTAAAGCTTATATCGTTAATACTTCGTTATTCCTTAAGTTATTATCTAAGTTTTATAAGTATAAGGGCTATATCTATATCTTCTTTATTATATTATTTATAGACTACTTATTATTATTGTCGATTTTTATTATATATCTTCTTAGAATCGTTTACCGTTCTTCTTAATCTAGTCTTAAGAGACTCTTTTAAGATAGGGGTATTTTAGTTCTACGAAGTTAACTTATTTCTATATTTTAGGATCCCTTCGCTATATTATTATAAGGGTTCTCCTTAGTAGCTATAAGAACTATCTAATACCGTTCTTATCGCTTAAGTATACTATATATTCGTTATTATAGTATATAGTCTAACTAAGGAGTTTATACTTTAGTTAGCTAAGGTAGTCTTAGTTAGGGCCGCTCTATCCCTAGCGCGACCCTGGTCCTATTATCCGGTATATCTATATATAGCCTCTAAGCTAGGTCGAACTAACGGAGCCTACTTAAGCGGAGGAACTATTACGCTAGCGGCGCCGCTATCCTTTTCCCTTAAAGGCCCGCTCTTACGTCGCCTATATCCTAGGCCTATATTAAGAGGGACTCCCTTACCTCTACTATTAGTAAATAGTCGATTATCGTATAGTAGATAGTATCCTATTTTTATCTATAGGTATATATTAGCGAAACTACGCTAGGGACCTATTAGTTAAAAAGGAAGTCGTTAAGCCCGATCTTTCTTATATATATCTAGGTAATTACTATACTAATATACTTAAGGAGGCCCTTATAACGGTCTAGCGTTATCGCCTTATCGAACTAAGGCGGGAAGTCGGCGGGGTAGAGGGTAGTCCGGTATTATTAGATCGCGTCTTCCTTAGTATTTTATTAGGCGGCCTATTTCTTATTTAGCCTTTTAAGTAACTTAGCTTTATTTAAGAGGTCGTCCGATCCTATCTAGCCCTAGACCCCCTTAATCTCCTCCGCGAGGGGGGGGTTTACCTAGAGGTAGTACTACTAAGGGTCTACTCTCTCTCTAGCGTCGCCTCCTTTTAAGTATACCCGCGACCGCGTTAAACGCGCATTAGATTTAGCCTAGGAGCCTTAAGTCCTCTAGCCTCTAAAGGGTATCTATTATTCTTTAGTTTAAGTAGAGGTCGATTAAGGGCACCTATACCTCTACTTTAACTTAGTAGACTAAGGTCGCGCGGTAGGCGCCTATTACTACCTAGAGGTAGGCTAACTAGTCCTAGGTAAGGTCCCGCGCGATTCTATATAGTTTCCCCCTTATAGGCGTTATCTTATAAAATATAACTATAGCGTAGGAGATTAAGGACCGGATTACCTTACTATAGACTTCCTTAGTATATAGTAGGGTATAGCCCTATATAGATACCGCGAGCCTAGTTAGGGCTATAGTTTAGCGCTTTAACTTCGCTTAGAGTTATTTTAGGTATACCTTTTAACGTAGTTTCTAGTATACCTAAACCCTTAATAGGCGGGCCTCTTAGACTAAAGTTACTAAGTTAGCCTTAAAGCGGACCGGCGTTATTATCGCTTATCTCCTTTATATAAAGTATAATAATTCGCTCTTTAATAGTTTAAAAGTAACCGCGAACTTAGTTACTTACTCTATATATACCCTTTAAGCTTCCTTTAAGCGTGCTACTATAGTAGCCTCGTTAGGTCTAATACTAACTATATTTATATCGTTAGCGAAGCTAATAGTATAAATACTATATATCGTGCTAAGCTTTTTAGATAAGGGGGTTATATAGTATAGAAATAAGATTAAGGATAAGGGGGAGCCCTAAGGGACTCCCGTTAGTACTTAAGTTAGCTCTAAGGTCTTCCTATTAAAGTAAAGGGTCGATCTCTTATTACTTATAAAGCTCTATATTAAGCTCGTAAGCTACCTAAGGTATCCCTTAAGCTTAAGTTCCCTTATAAGCTTATTATAATTAACTATATTAAATACGCTCTTAATATCTAGCTATAAGAACGATATAATGCCCTTCTAGGCTTACGTTATATATACTAGTTCTATTATTAGTAGGATCGCTGCCTTTATAAAGCGTTCCCTCCTATTCCCTATTTATCTATTTAATAGGATACCGTTCGCCTCTACTACTCCCGCGATCCTTTATACTAGTATCTACTTAAGTACTTTTCCTACTATAGGTAGGAGGGAAATTAGTCTTTAACCCCTTACTATACGGTAGGCGTCTAGCCTTTTACCTAGCTTCTAGATAACTACTACGTTCGCGCTATAGAACCGATTAAGGAAATATAAAAGTTAGGTATAGGCGTTAAAGATTATAGCTAGTTACTAAACTAAAGCTAGGCCGTACTTCTTAATAAACCTTAAGAGGACGCCGTCTAGACCTACTACTTTCTAGCTTACTATTACGACTACGGTTACCGTAGTCGTAATACTTACTATCTTACCTAGCGCCCTTATAACGTCGGCTAGCTAGATCTATTAGTTAACTATAAGGGTCGCCTTAGCTATAGGCCGGGGTAGCCCTTAGGTCGTGCTAGCCTTTAGTAGGAAGAACTTAGCGGCTAATAGCTAGGCCTTCCCTTTAAAGGTTTCTATTAATCGGTCCTTACCTTCCTTAATTAGCGGTAGGATATAGGTTAGTTTTAATAGTAGCCTACTACGGAGTCTAGCTTACCTCTTTATATTTTAGAGCTTAGTATTATCGGCGCTAAATTCCTTTAGGAACTCGCGCTAGTAGGCCCTCCTCGCCTCGCGGACGGTCTACTTCTAAGCTATAGACGCCTTATATAGGTCTTCTTAGTTCGCCTTATTCCTTTCCCGCCTATACTTCCTCCTCGCCCTCTTAGCCTCCCTTATTACCCTCCTTACCTTTAGGGTAAACTATATATTGCCCTTAGGTAATACTTACCCTTTAGCGCGGAACTATAGCTATCGCGATCTATACTAAAGTAGCGAAGATATAGTCTAGGTCCTCGTCGATATCCTTAGGCGTCTAGAGTATTAGCTAGTATAGTCCTAGCTAGGATATAGTCTCGGCTTTAACTAGCTTTACTTTTACTTCTTTTTACCTTAGGGCCGGTTTAGGTACCTAGGCCTAGGTATCGACCTATAGTATAATAGTTTAAGGGATATAGTTTAACCTAGTTAAGTCTAGGTCGGGCCTAGTATACTATATTTTAGTCTCTAGCGTTACCTAAGCTAGGTCGATAGTACTATCCCTTTAGCTATAGAAAAATCTTATATACTCCCCTCTTAAGGTACCGAGTTTAAGTTATAGTCTTATCGCTTCTTATATAAGTTATATCACGCTATCTAAGGTTCTATTATATTTATCTTAGAGCGGGTAATAGATATTAAAGTCCCTTACTATTACTATAAGGTGCTTTAGTTTAATTACGCTTAGGTTATATAGCGCTCTTACCCTCGCGGCCCTTAGTAGTAAGTAAATCGCCTATAGTTTAGTACTATCCTTAAAAATTACCTCGCTTTAGTCTAGTCTAGACTAAGGCGACTAAGTCCCTAGCCTAAGCTTTTTATATATATATAGCGCGTACCTCCCCTCTTTATAGACTAGGCTATAAGGCGCCGCTCTAAGGGGGGGGGGCCGCCTCTTAGTATAGCTTCTACTTCCTATAATACTATTAAGTCGAAGCCGGCCTAATAGTAATACGCTAACTAAGCTAGCTTATATCTCTTCTATATATTCTAAAATAGTACTTTTAGTTATATATAAGTAAGGTTAAGGTAAAAGGGGTCGTCTATATAGGGAGGGAGGCGCTCTATCTCCTAGCGCTTCTTTATTTACTATACCTACGAATATTATTTAAACTCGGTTCGGCCTCCTTAGCCTTACTAGCCGGCGGGTATCTCGAGCTCGACCTCTTATCCCGGCGCGGTCTACCTAGTCCTAGCTTCCGGACTATAGTCGATTTAAGAACGCTCTAGGTTTCGACGGTAGGGAGCACCTATTACTCGGCGTATATCTAGGTATTCGCGAACCGTTAAGGTTAATATAGGTAGTTTTCCCTTACTTTTTCCTAGGCTTTATTCGTTATAAGGTAGGTCTAGGTCTATAATAGGTAGTCCCCTTAGTATAAGATATAGTTATAGGGGATTTCGCCCTTCTTAGCCCTATATTTATCCTTGCCTCCGTTATATACTATACTCTTATATTAGCTATAGAGTTATATTGATATATATCGCCTAGCAATATAGCTATATCTATAGTAGTTATAGTACTTTTATAGTTAGACCGACTTATTATAGGGTTTATATTAAAAGATCTATACTTTAAGGACTAAGCTTAGGTTATAGAGCTTATTAGCCTCCTTTAGGCTACTAACCTTAATAAGTATAGTTATTACCGTCGATATCTTAGATTAAGGGCGTAGCGCCTAGGCCTAAAGGACCTTAACTTTATTCGCTTCTATAATCTTATAGAGTAATCGCTCCCTATCTACTATCGCTACCCTTAAAGGGACGTTCTTAGTAACTACTATATACGCGCGGTAAGAGATCGTAGCCTCCGGTCTAAATACGGCTTTAACCTAGCCTTAGTCCCTTTAATAGGCTCTCGCCGCGGTATTAAATATAACCGCGATATCTTTACTTTAGAGGCGCCTCGCCGCTATAGCGCTTATAGCTTTTAGGGCCGTATTTACCGCCTTTACTATATCCTTTAGTTTACGGCTTAGGATTTCGGGCGGTGCCTTAGTAGGGACTATAATAATCTTACGTTTATAGCGCGGTAGGACCTATTTTACTATAGCTTTATATTAGGTCGGTCCCTTAGTCTCGGCTATAACCGCGGCCTAGGTTCGCTTAAGGCCCCCTAAGCCTAAAGTAATACCTAGGCGGAGTTCTTCCTTAACTACCTCCTTAATTATATCTTAGATTATTATCTTAAAGCTCTCGTTTACGTAGAGCACCGCCGACGACGCGCTACTAGCGCGGCTCTTCGCCCTAGAGAGCTATTCGACTACTGCCTATACCCTACCGAACTATATACTTAGGATAAAGCCCGCGAGTTCGTCGTATACTACTTTTTCTATAGGGTCGCTTAGCGCCTAGGCCGGTATCGTATCGCTACTTTAGGTTTATTAACTCGCCCTATTAGGGTATATAAATTTAGGTAGCGTCTCTTTATACTACGCGCTCTAATTAAGCCTAGTACGTCGAGGGCCGCTACTACGTCTACCTACCCCTTAGCCTTAGCGTAGTATCGTTACTAAGGGTAATTAATACTACTAAATTAATTCCTAGTATTAGTTAGTGTTTTAGTCGCGATATATACTTACTATAGGCGTATATTAGTTTTATAAGAAGTTTTTTAAGTTATTCGTTAATAATACTATAATATTAAGCTTTATAAACTACTTTACCTTTATAAGTATCTATAGTATCTCTATAATTAAAGGTAGTATATATCTATCCTTCTTTATAATTATATTTAAGGCTTAGTAGGTATAGTAAAATCGTAAGCGACCGTTTAACTTTTAAGTAAAGAGTACTAAGGCCGCGGCTAAGGAGCTACTAAAGCGGATTAGGTTTACCTTTATTAGCTCGCTTAGGGTCTTCCTTAGTACTAAGAGTTCCTCCCTTAATATATCGTAAAAGGGTCCTTATAATAAGGGGGGCTCTACCTTATCCTTATCTAGTATTAAGTTAATCTTATAGTTTACCCTTAGCTTATATAAGGGTATCTTTAAAGCCTTTTTTAGTATAAAGAGGTCTAGGTATATATTTAGCGCCTACTTTAAGATATAGTCCGCTAGGTCTACTACTATTTTTAGCTAGAGTGCTCTCTTTATATTCTTTATTATAATTACTTAGATATTAACTATTCTTTACCTTTCTTTATTATCCCTTACCTTTTTCTCCCTTTAATATTCTACTATAAATACTACCGCGCTAATAATCCTTGCCCCTTAGATCTATTCTACCCTCCTTACTACTTCTAATCCTTATAAGCTTATTTAGATCTTAGCCTTACTATATTAAATCCGATCCCTTACTATATTATATATTACTTAGTTCTTTTTTATCTATAGCCTTCTTAGGAATATATTTATAGCTTAGCTTAGGGACTATATATTTAAAGGTCTACTTTATATAGCCGTTAATATCTATCTTAAATACTATAATTCCTTTTATCTATAAAGCTAAAGTATCTTTTAAGAATAGCCTTAGTTATCTTCTCTTTTTATTAGCGAGAGGTATCTATAGCTTCTTTACTACCCTCTCGCTTATTATAGTATAGTAATTATAGCTAGTCTTTATAAGTATATTAAGTCCCTTCTTCTTATTAATACTTACCCTTAGCGTTACTAAGCTTAGTATAAGGTAGTCCCTTATTAACTTTTAAGCTTCCTACTATTTCTCTTATACCCTTAGCGCCTAACTTTATACTAAGGTTCTTTTTTTTCTAAGTTATTATTATCCTTAGCGCCCCTCTCTTTCTTTATTATGCCTGCCCTCTAAGGTTCCTATCTCCTCTTCTTATAATAAAGCGCGATATATCCTTTAACTCTATAGTTAAAGTATATCTAATTCTCTAGCTAGCTCTACCCCTCCCTTTATCTATTTAAGGCGTTAATACTAGTTATTAAGGTATCCCTATCTTTATCCTTCCTTTCTTAGGGGTATATATCTATTAGTCTCCTTTAGTTTAAGGGTAGTTATCTTATTTACTAGACCCTCTTTAGCTTAGCCGCTATTTACACTACCTAATTAATATAAGCGGCGAAGCTTAATATAAGGAGGTCGACTATAGCTAATACCTTATAGAGCTAGATTCTTAAAGCCTTTTCTAGGAAGACGATCTAAATATTATATAGCTAGGACCCGCCTTTAGCCTTAAAGAGTCTTTACTTAAACTTTAAAAGGAACGCTATAAATATTTAACTCTCCCTTTATTTTATTATTTAAATCGCCGCTACCGCGCGTAACTAAATATCTATATTAAAGTAGATTAAGTTAAGGTACTTTAAGAATTCCTTTTAATTATAGCCCCTCTTTATTCCTATTTTATAGTATATAGCGACCGTTTATTATAGCTTAGCGTTTAGGTAGTTATAAATAAAGTAAAAGATTTCCCTTAAGCTTAAGAAGAATTCTTCGTTAATCTTATACTTTTCCTATATATATTATACCTAAAAGGTATAGTACCGTTATTATCCGTTAAATTTTCCTAGGCTTAAGAAAGGCTTCTTATAGCTATTCTTCCTTACTACCTTCCCCTTAGTTATAGGTATCGCTGCCCCCCCCCGTTGCCCTTAAGGGCGGTATTAAACTACCTATCCTACCCCTAGCCCCCTCTTATATACCTATCTATATTAGTTTATATATCCTTTAGTATATCCTCTTAATTTAGCCGATTAGTTCTTATATTTATAGTTAGCTCTATATTACTTAATACCTTATCTCTACCTCTCCTACCTATAGTAAGAGTATCGCTTACTTTATTATTAGCTAGGCGTCTAGCCCTCCTATTACTACTCCTTACTATCTTTAAGCTTATTCTCCCTCCTTTAGGTCGTTAAGATATCTATATTATATCCTTTTAGTCCAATCTCTCTTTAAGCTTTATAGCCTTATTTAAAAGGAGCTTTAGATATATTAAGGGCCGGCGTATACTTAGTATAGTAGTATAGGGCTAAATAATTATTTATCTAAAGCTAAGGAGAAAGGAGGAAAACTCTATCTTAGTTACGACTATTATCTATCTTCCTTAGTCCCTAGCTTAACTTATATTTAGGTGCTATTCGGCCTAAGTTTAGGTCGAGCCCTACCTATATATAGGTTTACTTTAGCTTAACTTTAGTATAGTCGCTATAGTATAACCTTAGCCTTTTATACGTATAGCCTATAATAATATTTAATAGTTAATATAGATAAAGATACCTTAATATTAGCTACTTATATAGACTAAGCTAAATATAATAAGAAGACGCTATCGACTACCTTTTATACCGCCTTATACTTTAGGTAGTAGGCTAAGTAGGTAATAAGGAAGGTAATTAAGAAAAAGAAGACTAACGGCCGCTACTTATATTATAGTACGTTTATATACTTTATATTAAAATACCCCTTCCTTTTAGCTAAGCGACCTATAGCGGTTTAAGTAGCGAAGATAGAACCGCTCCTTACCTTAAATAATAAGGAGGACCCCGCTCCCTTAGGCTTAAAAGAAAAGGAATAGCTCTAGAATAAAGATGAGCTTTAAGATTTAATTACTAGTACTAGTAAAAGAAAAGAAGGAGTTATCCGCTTATATAAAAGAGGAACCTACTTTAATATAAGTTATAATTAATAACTCCTTATTAGTCGCTACCCTTATAAATAAAGGCTACTAGTACTATACTATAGTTAACGAGGCGCTTATATAAGAGATATAAGTACTAGTATAAAGGATCGCTTTAAGGTAAGTAAAAAGCGCTTTAAGTATAATAAAAAGTATAAAGATTAAGGGTATTACTTAGCTAGCTATAAAGGTCGACGGCTATTATAAGCTTATTATAGCCTATATAATTCCTTAACTAAAATTTTCCTTAATTCTTAGGAAACCTTAGTTATTATATATAAAGTTATACTTAATTTTATATTAAAAGAAGCTATAGTTTAGGCTTATATAATAGTAGGTCTACTATAATAAAAGCGTTATAGGTATAAGACTAAGTATATAAGCTTTACGCTTAATATAAAAGGTCCTTACCTTTATTTTTATAAGAACTATATAATAGTTAAAGTAAGAGGAGGGTTATATAATAGCTAATATAGCGGTCTATATAGTTAGCTTAGTAAATATCGATAAGGCCTTTTAAATAAAAAAGCTAAAGTCGCTTACTAAGCTATAGTAGTAGATACTAAAGCCCTTTTATAATCTTTTATTACTATTTAAGTTCTAGGAAGTAAATAAGCTTAACTTATATAAGCTAAAGGTAAACTATAAGGTTATACTCTATATTAATAAAAAGGGGTAAGAACTACTTATACTATTTAGGCCGCTATATAGTATATTATATATAAAGCTATTAATACTAAAAAAGATACTAAGGGACCTTTTAAATAAAGTTTTATTTAAGTAAGTAGCTTTAAAGTAAGAGTATTAAGTTTATTTATATATAAGCTAGGAAGTAAGATATAGTTTTATTATAACTATAAGGCTTTAAACGTAATTATAAAGCTAGACCGCTACCCCTTACCTTTAATCTTAGATATACTTTATAACCTCTTAAAGGTAAAGTAGTTTATAAAGCTAAATATTAAATAAGCGTTCTATAAGGTATAGATCTTAAAGGGTAATAAGTAAAAGATAGCGTTCTATATATACTATAGCTTATTTAAGTAGCTTATAACGCCCTTTAGCCTCTTAAGAGCGCCTACTACCTTTTAGCGTTATATTAATAATATACTTTAAGATTTCCTTAATAAGTTCGCTTTTATATATATAAATAATATCCTTATCTATATAAGCGGGTCTTATAAGGACTATATATAGAAAGTATAAAAGGTCTTAAAGCGCTTTTAACTTTATAAGCTTTACCTTAACTTAAATAAGTATAAATTTAAGGTTAAGAAGGTTAAGTACCTAGGCTTTATTATTTATATAAGTATAGGTATATAAGTAGACCTTATAAAGATCTAAGTAATATAAGACTAAGCGGCCTTAACTATAAATATAAGTATATAAAGCTTCCTTAGGTTTATAAACTATTATAAGATATTTATTAAGGGCTTTTCTTATATTATATTACCCTTAAACAAGATTATTAAGAAAGGGACCGCCTTTTATTAAGGGCTTATATAAGAGGGAGCGTTTTATACGCTTAAGGACCTATTCTTATACGCTTTAGTACTACTTTAGTAGGACTTTAACTAGTCTATAATAGTTAAAGTAAACTATAACGGCTAAGCGCTTAAACGGATGCTCTCTTAAAAAGTAAATAAGTAGAAGTAACTAGTAGCGTTTTACTCTTATAAGCTAACCTTAGTAAAGCGGAATTATATTATTTATAATAAAGAGATACTAATAATTATTAGCTACCTTAAGTAATAGTAAGTAGACCTTTAAAGTTATAAGAGCTTTAAGGTTCTTATAAACTATAAGAACCTTAAGTACTTTATAACCTACTAGTAACTCTTAAAGTAATAAGCTTACTAAGTAAAGTACCTTTTATACTTTAACTTCTTAATTAAGTACTAGCTAAGGCGGGACTTTATAGTCCTAAATATACTTTCTTAAAAGGATTATAACCGCTTAATAAGAGCGGATATCGAGGCCTAGGATCTATAGCTTATCTTATAAGAAGTACTATAAACTTATATAAAAGCGTCCTTAGTAAAAGAAGGCGTAGTGCTAATAAATAAGCTTCTCCTTATACCTTTACCTTAGTTTAGTAAGGAAGGATAGACCGGCCTAAGAACGCGTATAGTAAAAGTATTTTAAAATAAGGCCTTTTAATACTTATAAGATAGGATAGTAGCTTTAGACTATACTTATAAGAGCGGGCGCTATACTATAAAGTTTAGTACTTAATACTTAGACTTAAAGCTAAAGCTAAAAGTATAAGTAGCCGACTACTATATTAACTTATAAGGGTATCTACGCTAGTAAGGGAGATTATAGGTACTAAGCGTACTATATACTATAAAAGCTAAAAAGATAGACCGCTAAAGCTAAATAAATAAAGGGAGGCTAGTTTAGCTTATTTATAACTTTAGTATTATAAGTTACTTAGGCTAGTAAGATATAATAATAAGCCTTATAAGGGACTTTTACTAGCCCCTCTTAAAGTATTATATTTATTGCTTCCTTTATAGCTATAATACTTATAGCTATATAAAGATTTAAAGGGTATAGCTTAAAGGGCTACTTAAATAGCTTTTAGTACTAAACTAGTTATATATATATATCTTAATAGACTTTATAATAGACCTCCCGCTTATAAAGAGTAGTAACTACTATATATAAGTAATTAAAGACCGACTTAGTAAATTAATAATATTAAAGCTAATACTATTTATAAATATAAAAGCTTATATAAAGCGCTTTCTTTAATACTAAGCTTACTTATATAGCTAGCTAGCCTTTATTATAAGCGATAAAGGGTTAAATTAAACTAATAACTTTTAATAGGACCTATACTAGCTACTTTAAATTATATAGATACTTAGTATAGCTTAATACCTATAGATTAATAAGGGACCTAAGAGGGTTAACTAAGAAGTATAGGTATACCTATAAGTAGTTATAGCTTATAATTAAGTAAACTAAGACCGCTAGCTCCTTACTACCTAGCTTATACTAAATAGTAAATAGTAAACCTTTATTAAGATAGCCCCCTTTTTTTTAATATATAGCTTTAAGCTACCCTCCTTAATTTTATTTACTATAAATAAAGTAGTAAAGTAATATAGTAGTATATTACTAAAGAGCTATACTTTTATATTTATATAGAAGCTATAAGAAACTATAGAATACTATTAATCTACGATAGCTATAACAGTATAAGATTAAAAGTAGTATATTAATAAGACTAAAGCGCTAATAGATAGGTTTATAATAAGAGATAAGGTATAGCTCGACCTTTATAATTATAGGTTAGCGTAATTAAAGAAAAAGCTAAACTAGCTATATATAAAGTTTATAGTATAAAGGGTTATTAGCTTATAAGTAGTTAAGCTTAATAGTCTCTTAATAAGGGTCTATAATAGGATTAGTATTAACCTTCTTTACTAAGTATCTTTTAACCCGCTACTTAAATAAGAAATAATAAACGCTTAGCTACTTATAATTAAAGTAAAGAAGGATAATAAATTTAAGGTTAAGGAGATATAGGCTATACGCTATAAGAAAGTAAGCTAAGAGAAATATTAAAAGGTTCTTATTAAGTAGTATAGGTACCTTAACCTTATATAAGAACTTATATATAAGTTTATAAGAGCTATAGCTCTTAATAAGTTTAAGGCCTTATATAAGCTAGTAAATAAAAATAATAAAATAATAAACTATTAATAGTAGCTTAAGCTAAGACTATAAGGTAAGTAAAGTAAAGTAAGTAATTATAGTAATATAAGTATAATAATATAAGTAGAGATAAAAATAGTATTTATTTTAAGGTAAAGCCCTTAAACTTCTTAAGCTTATTCCTTATTTTTACTTTTATCCTTATTATTATTATTATTATTATTATCCTTATTAGCCTCCTCTTCCTCCTTAATAGCGGCGGCGGCGCTCTCTAGCGCGCTAATTTAGCCCTTTAAGCCCGCGAGCTAGTTAGTAGCGGCGGCGGCTTTAAAGGCAAAGGGGCGGCGGCTAGCTCTAGTAGCGGTAGTAGGGGTAATAATAGCGGCGGCGGCGGGCACGGCTAAGTAGACCGCTAATAAGGCGATAAAGGTAGTATCCTTAATACTAAGGGAGTTAATAGCGGAGGTAAGAGAGTAGAGGGGGAAGAACCTACTTAAGGATAAGCCCTTAGCGCTCTAAGGCACAGAGGTTATAGTAAGTAGCTATAGCGGCGGTAAGGCGCTTTTTAGTAGCCCCTTATACCTACCTATATACGCTAGCCTTTTAAGCTAATACTATAGTAAGTAAGATAAGAGGCGCTGCCTTATAGGCGCGGCCGGTATATATATACTAGTAATAACTACCGCCGCGGCAGCGCCTAACTTAGTTAGCGTAAGGGAGCTCCTATAACGTATACTATATATAGGAGGCGGTATAAGCGGCTCTAGCCTATACCTAGCACTTATACTTTATAAAGTTAATAGAAAACGTTTATTATACTTACTTAACTATAGACTTATAGGGGTAGTAGAGATAGAGGTAAGGGCTAAGGGGCTAGGCGTTAAAGGTAATAGTAGGGATAGTATTATTACTTTAAAGGGCGATATAAGGGTAGCTAGTATAGCGGAGGTAGTAGCGGCAGCGGTAGGCATAGTAGTAGGGGCGTAGGTAAGAGTAGCGGTAGCGGTAGAGTTATCGTCGGCTATACTTAATATAGCGTTAATAAACGACTCTATTTACTTTAAGAAGGAAGAGGTAAAGGAAGGGGAGGTAAATATATTTATTATAAAAGTTAGTATAATAAAATATAGCTTCTTACTTTATAGGGTAAGGAACTTATTAGTTAGAGTTATTATTATTATTAAGGCTATTATTACTATTATAGCGGTTACTATAAGTATATATTAATAGAGTAGCTTATATAGCTAGGAATAAACTAACGCTTTAAGTAAAGTAAAACTTACTTATTACTACTATTATAATAGTTAAAGAAAAGGGAGAAAGAAAGGAAAGAGGGAAAATAGGATACTACTTTATATACCCCTTAGTAAAGGAAGCTACTTAAGGCTAAGAGGATAGGCAACCTAAGGCTTATATAGGTCTAGGCCGGCTGCCAGCTACTTAGGGGTATATATAATAGGTTACGCCCTTATTTAACTAGCTAGCTAACTAATAAGTATAGAGCTAGGTTCTAGCTACCTAAGCTAATAAGCGTAGGGATAATAAGGCTAGTAGGGCTAGTATAATTAATAGGAAAGGGTAAGGTAGAGCTAGTAGTATATAGAGCCTAGGGCCTAATTATATAGAAGCTATTAATAAGGTAGCGCTATACCGCGCTTAAGGGAGGGTATTATATAAGAGTCTTTAACTAATATAGGTTATAAGCTTAAGCTATAGCTTAAGCTATATAGTTATATATAAAAGGCCGGATCCTATATATATATATATATAGGCTATCTATATATAAAAGAGCTTTATATAGCTTATTAATATTATCTTATAAACGGTACTTATATATATACCTTTACTTACTTTATAATAAAAGGAGGCCCTTAGCTTACCTTTTCTCTATAGCTCTAAGAAAGAAAGGGAAGCCCTTTTAACCTTCTTAGCTAAAATAAAGATAGGAACGGCTTAGTAGCTTAAAAAGGAGTATCTTAGGGGCACTAGGGCGCTTAGGGGAGGGAAATACTATATAGGAGGAACTAAACTAACCTTTCCTTTATCTTTACCTTTATAGCTACCCTTTCTATAATTAGTTATAAGCCCCTAGGCTTTATAGCTACCTAGTACTACTAATAAGGGCCTAGGCCCTTATTAGCCTTACTATAGCCCTAGAGGCTATATATAAGTAATAATATAAAAAGGATTTACTTAAAACTACCTCTCTTCTTAACTAAATATATATAATATAGTAAGAGTAATATATATTATAGATATAGTTAAGATACTTTTATAAAAGGTAGGATAGTAATAAAAGTACTATTAAAAAGTATAAGCTAATAAAGTACTTAGGTATATAGGACTAATATATTAGTAGGGTATTAGTAGGGAATTATATATACCTTGCTCGTAAGTTATAGGTAACTTACTACGCTTACTAAAGAGAGAAAAATACCTTATTTAATAAGCTTAAGTCTTATAATAAGAGAATATAATATATATAGTATAGTACCTCTAGCTATCTCTACTACCTAACTAATTATACCGTAATATATATTCCCTTATATTTACTATAAAGGTTATATAGGCTTAATAGAGCTACTTAGAAGCTTTAAATAATAGGCCCTTTTATATAGAAACTAAGCGGGATAGCCCTTCGAAGGCAGCTTATATAGAAGCTATATTCTTTTCGATATATTATTTAAATAGGAGCCTAGATATAAAGAAGACCCCTAGCTACGGTATATACCCTTAGTTAGCGAGGGCGGGGAAGAGTTTTCTACCCGTATAGGGGAAAACCTAGCCTAAGTCGTGAACTTCGGCAGCATATTACGCACTCACTAGTAGCTGCGCGAGGCTGCACTTAGGAGGGCGTAATACGCTATTTACGAGGGTTCTAGGCGTATGCTTTTTTTGTATTTTAGGCTTGGTTTCGAAAAGTTGGCCGAAAAGACGTGATTGGATAGTAGGTAGTTAACTATCTTAACAGCGCTTCTGCCAAGAAACAGAAGTATTGATTTTGCATGCAGGTCATTGGTCGACTTGATATCTGTAGGTTGGTCTCTCTTTTCCAGGTGCCACGGCGTGGGGTCTGGCTGCCTCAATACAACGTCTGGGCCTGCAACATGCGGCCACTTTCCCCCAGAAGGGAAGACCGCCATTGCCCGACACAGAAGAGTAACGAGTTACTCTCGATTCATGATAGAAATCAAGGCTTGAGAGCACAGGCCCTTCGGAAGATAGTCTTGGGGCAGGCAGCTAAAATAGTCGCCGAACGTTTTGTGGGGTGTTCAAGGGCATGTTCAACGCAAGCTCTACATTCTACACTAGTTACATCCAATTTATTGCAGCGGTCGAGTACTCGAACGCCAGAGCATCAGTCAATGTTAGGTCGTGACATGGTCTTGGCTTCTCTTAGGCGTTGCCTTGCCTGTCTCGGCAGCTTATAGCTTGATAACCTGGTTGACGCAGGCAGCTCGTTGCGGCCAGGGAGAAGCCAAAGGGGCTCGTTGGCGGGCTGTACCACATGTTGCAGACCATGCAATAGCATCCTGGTCAACATACAGCGCAAAAAAGGAAGTCTTGGCCGACCAGACCACGTGCCAATAACGCGCTCTGCCTCATCGGTACATGTTTCTATAGCTACTACCTACACACTCTGATGTGCGTCAACTCGGCTGCCCGCGCCTAACGAAGCCGCCTGACCTAACCGGCCAATTCACAGACTCTTCAATCCATTTCTTGAAGTTCTGAGCCACTCCTACCGTTTTCTTGACTCAGCTTTCGCCCCCAATGACTATGAGGCTTTCCGCCTGGTTCTCGCCCCTCCGTCGAGTGCGCCCAGCTGGGCAGACTATTGTAGCGTGCTCTTCCACCGATGGCAGGTTGGCCCACCCAACCTTCGACTAGTCCATCGCGATGATAAGAGTGAAGGTAAGCTGGAGAGTAATGTGACATATACTATCCTTGCAAATAGATTGAGTACGGGATGGAGCCCGCCAATATCTACTCTTGGTCCGAATCATTTTACTTCCTACGCACTGTTAATTGCCTGGCTCTCCCAATATCGGACGAACAATGACGGGTGTAGCACTCAGAAAATTAAACGGAAAATGCATCCAGCCTCGACTCGATAGCTGCTGCTGGTTTGAGGCAATTACCAGCCATATAGTTGGGAATAAACACGTCATCATACGATAGTGCATGGCCGTAGTACCAGTTCAATAAGTCCCGTCCCTGCACTGTTTACAGAATCACTGGCCGGCTACTGTTGAAGTACATAGAGCAGGGACTGCGGTCTTCCCAGGTACCAAACCAAACTTTCAGGGCCTTTGAATATGTCTCGAGAACCTCCGTGCAAGTGTGAAGTGTCTTCTGCACGTAGCTTGCATACGACGTCAAAAGATGCCAGAGAGAAGACGTCAAACGTGTAAGGCCACTGCATCTCGGTGTTGGTTAAACAGCATTGTGAAAGACGAACGGTGCGCTGCGTCGACGCAACAAGAACACGCAGCTGAATATCGATGGTATGGTTGGAGGTCTTCGGCGAATACTCTTAGTTAGAAGCACCGCTAAGTGGACTATCTCGCTCTCTGGCACGGCACCACCGATTCCAGGACATTGTATAGCCGCCTCCTCGTGCTTGAGCAACTCGCCGAAAACATTCTCTTGGCGAAGGGCTGCCGCGATTCTCCTCCCCAGCCTGGAAATTGTACCGAAAGGAAGCTATCAGTAACGCAACGTTACGTTTGGGACCAGCATGATGCGGAAAGTCTGGGAGTAGGGCGACTGAATGTATCGCATTGCGATGCGTTTGCTGCAGTTCAGTCAGCCCGTCGACTTGCTAAATGCCTCGATATTCATGGCTACATTCACTCATGAGTGTATAGCCCCCGAGTCAAAGTATAAAAGGATTGCCTTCTCCCTTATTCATCGTCGCTTGGAGTTTCATTGCGCTTCAGTCCCATGACACCAAGCCCAAAATTTCAGCCCCTTCCCTTCCGCACTTCAAATCCTTGGCGAACATGAAGGCCGCAATCCTCCTCTTGACACTTACTACCGGGCTCAGCCTAGCGCTACCAGAGCAAGACCAGAAGAAAGGATCGGCAGAGTGTCGTGCTTACTTGCGTGGCTGTCGTGTCGACTCGGATTGCTGTGAGCGTCTCCGGTGCCATTCGAGGCTGCACTGGTGCATCTGGGTAATATCCTTCAAAACGCATGGCGATTGAAACTGGCATGCTTATCAAGCTCTGGATACAGGACGGGACATTTGGTCGGTAAATATAAAGTGGTACTACCACCAAGATCCCTCTTTCAGGTCCATGCTCAAGCAGTACGGCAACAGGAACATGTGTCCGGTTCTTAGGGAGAAGGTGTTCCTACCGAGCTGAGATGAGAAAGAGGGCCATTGTGCTATTTGGAGATGCCGAGATGCTGTTCCTAGGCCGTTGAACGATAGTTGCCGCAAGATGGCGGTATTCTGAATACCCATTAGGTTTCTAGCTTACAGATGTACGTATTCAACCAATATTAGAGAGTTGACTACATACTTAGCCGTCAGGCTTGTGGATGAGGATCGGATAACACCTGTACAAGCAGTGCGTTCAACAATGGCGTTCGTGAGGCCCCGAGCAGGATGACGCCAGACCCAGTCCCGAGTTACCCGCGCCTTCGAAATAATAATCTTTTAATACTGTCGAGAATTCATTGTGATTTATAGTGGGAGACTCGGCAACGAGCTACGTCCTCTAATGTCTGATCTCAGTAGCGCCGGCGCCCCTGCAACTCTCCATTCATACTCAGCTAGGCTTATACAAAAGCACCCTCAGGTGCATCTTCGTCGCCGTACGCCGTGGCATATTGAACTGCCTTGCGGCGCAAGAAGTCCATGGAGAGAGGGACAGAGTGAAACTTCTCCGGTCGTTTGTAGGCGCCTGCCAGTGTGAAGCCGGCCGGGTGATTGCGTGATGTATGTACCCGTGCAAATGAGCGAAACGAGACGTATCAGAGAGCTGTTCAAGCGAATCGCGAGGTGATTCGACTCAGGACCGCAACGTAGGCATCCGTTCTCAGGCAGCGCTCAAAGGTCCGAGGAGGCATGATGACTGGCCACCCACCCGGCACGGACGAGCCAGAACATGGCCATGAGCGGCGTCGTGAGCAGGCTGAGCGCCCCTCCAAGAATCAGCTTGAAGACCTGTGGCGTCCACCGACCTTGATACCACCAGTCGCCACTGTCGCGTTCTCCGACCACAGTTAGCAGGCCGACGGCGGCGGGCCAGAGGGGCACGAAAGCGACGACGGCAACAAGCAAGGCGCGCAAGAGATGCTGGATGAGCGGGCCGAGCCTAAACAGGCGCACCCTGGCCACAGGCGCCGCCTTGTGGTCGGGCGGGAGGAGGAACAAGGCACGCAGCAGGTGGTGCTTGGGCTCGCGGCCGGCCCAGCCGATGGGCTGGACGGCGCGGTGGGCCAGGTCGTGGGCGACGAGGGCGGCTTCGATGAACCAGGTGATGATGCACTGGACAATGATGGTGACTGCGGCGTCGCCGGCCAGTGTGTTTGGGAACTGGAAGAGTCGGATAGGGGCTTTGGTTGTGTCCTGTGTCGTGTACATGGCTGGTGGGCTCGTCAGCGGGAGGAATGCCCATGTAGCGCGCTATGAGAACCCATGAATGTAGATATACATGAATAGTTGTGTGTGTGGGAGGAAAGGCGCAGAGTATGGCAAGCCAACAGACAACATAAAACTGTCGATGAGGGGGCACGCAAGTAAGATCCTGTGAGCATACCATAGGCAAGGGCAAAGTTAATGCTGCCCGAGATTGCCATGCCGCCGAGCCCGCCGAGGACAAGCATGTAAAAGACTTGATGGCATGTCAACCAGGCGCTCGCTTCCGCCGGCTGCCCCCCGTGGCCGGAGCACCAGTCCTTGTCGTCGATGTCAACGGCATCGACCCTCTCCGCGTCCCGCCCCGCCCCATCGTCGCCCGGCGACTGCCAGAACATGACGTGGGCGCGGAGGGGGTTATGATGGCGCCGCTGCCCCGTCGGCCGGCTGTGACTGCGTGTTCGCGGCGACGCAGGAAGAGGCTTGCGAGAACGGGTTGTGTATTGAACGAAGGGCTTCGCGTGGACACGTCAATGGGAGTAAGGGGGGAGCCCCGTGTAAGTCGGAAAGAATGCAGACGCGGAGGCGATGCGAGGAATGGATCAAGGGCATAGAAGTGTTAGATGGAGACGCCGTGACTCGAGGACGGAGCACGGGTCAAAGAGATGTCGAAGCACCTAGGAAAGGACAAGCTTGCAAGCTTTCGGCTCCTGCCAGGCCTACCTGTCAGTGACTCCTGCCCTTGCCACCACGATGCCACGTTGGTTGGGGAAATTGCGTTCCTTTTCCACGAATCTTACTGGTCTGAACCGCATAGGTCCCGATGATGGTTCGCGACCCTTTCCTTGAGAATTCTCCGGGTCCGGGCGGAGGAGTTCGTAGGTCCGTCCCGGGCGGCGGACTTCGGAGTCACGGCAATCCCATGCCGTGCAAAGAAAGCCGATGGGGGAAGGGACATACACGGTAGAGTCGAAAGCCTCCGCTATCCTTCATCTCACATGTTGCTGCCAGTGCTCCCGCGTTTCTCACTTTAAGAAATTTTTCTTTTCTATTCCCCTCCTTTCCGCCTTTGTAAGCTCTAGCACAAAGCCGATCTCAATACTGCATAAGATACTATGCAGCCCCTGAGATGAGCTCGAGTGGTGAGAGCGGGTCGCAGCCAAATACTAGATGTTTGCCGTTACAGCCGCTCCTGGACGGTTTGCTCGGCTTCCGACGCGCTTCTCGCAATTCGCTGACTTGTTCAAAACCTTTGCCGCCGGCTCTCTCGCCCATGTTCATCATGACTTTCGGTGTGTCGGGCAGGACTTGCAAGTTGTAAATCCACCGAGCTCTGGCTTGACTCGTCCTGCACCGTGCCATGCTTGCGACAGCTCGTCGTCCGACGAATAGACCACCCAGAAGCAGTGTAGAAACGGAGGCAGGCTCCTTTCGCCAATCCAAACGACGACTGCCGCATGGCCGTCTTGTTGAATTGCGCCTGGACAACGCGGATGACCGGCACTGTCTATGAAGGAAAAATAACGAAAAAGCTAACCACCCGATAATGCCAAAAGATATGGTGGCCCATGGGCCTACATAAGCACCCGTCACATTACCTTATAAAACCGAGCAAACCCTGCCCGGCATCAGGTTAAAACCTCAGTATGCCCTCCAGTCTGAATGTCCAGCCCAAGCGAGAAGCATCGTGAAGAGGACACTCGGACACATCAGCACGGCCGACCCTCTTCGATTTGCCGCCCTGCAGCTACCAAGTTGCTAAGCCAGGACCAGCTCTCTCTTGCTGCCGCCGCCGTCCGCCTCCTTTTCCTTCTTGTTCCGGAAGATGGCCTTGAGCATGTTGTCCCCGTGTCGCGCCCGGGGCCGGAACACGACGTCGAGCCCGTCGCCGTCGCCTTTGCTGCTGCCACGCCCGTCCTCGAGGGCCTTGGTCGATCTGTCCTTGCCAACCTTGACCGACCGCTTGCTCCGTGCATCGCTGCCGCCGCTGACCGAGACGGCGTCCGGGGGCGAGCGTCTGCGGCTGCCGCCGCTGCTCTTCGGGTCAAAGGCCTCCTTCTCCTTGGAGTTCTTGCGGTGAGATTTGCTCCTCTTGCGCGTACGTGAGCTGCGGTACGACCTGAGGTCAATGTCGAGGTCGTCCTTTGCGTACTTCTCGCGGGTGGCGCGGTCGGCCTGGGGAGTGATGAGCTCCAGATCTGCGCTCTCGGCCCCGGGGCCAAAAGGCAGGATGCCACGGCGCCACGTCTCAATGGTGCTGAGCTCCTCGTCGAAAACGAGGGCCTCTTCGACGCCGCTGCTCTGGTGGGCGTAGTCGCTTTGGGTGCGTAGGGGGGCGGGACGGTCTTCGGGAACGCCCTCGAGGGCCCTCGCCTCACGTGGGGCCTGGGCGTCCGTGACCTTCTTCATAATCTTCCAGCCGCCAAACATGACGACGGTGACGCCAACGGCGATACCGGTGCCGATGAGAAACTGGGGCGAGGCGAGCAGGGCAAAGACGGCGGGGGAGCCGCCCTTGAGCAGGCCGAGGAACGAGGGCGACATCTTGGCGACGGCCGAGGACAGGTCGGCGAGGGTCAGGGCGACCTCTGCGGCGGCGTCGGGCTTCTCCTGCAGGCTCTTGATTATGGTGGTGGCCGAGTGCTGCAGGCAGTGCGCCTCATCGAGCAGGCCTTCGACCTTATGGACGAGCTGCTGGGCGCGGTTGCGGTCGAGCTCGGAGCCGCGGCCCGGGTCGAGGTCGACGCGGTCGGCGAGATCGGGGGGAATGTTGCCGTAGGCGAGGTTCATGTCGATCTCTTTGCCTCCCGTGGCTATATCGGGCTCCGAGCGACGGCGCGGGACCAGCATGGCGTCGGCGGTGGCTTGCGAGACGTCGAGCTTGGATAGGGCCATGTCGAGGGGCATCGTCTCGGCGTAGGGGCTTCGGTAGGCGACCGACGGCGGCTGCTGCTGTTGCCGGGGCGCTCTGCTGGGGGGGCGGCCCGACACCTCGCTCAGGGTCTTGAGGTTGATCTCCGTCAGGGCCCCGCCACGAGGGTGTCGGTGGTGGTGATGGTGGTGCCTCGAGGAACGGCGGCTCCTCCGCGAGCCCGTCTCGCTGTAGGCATCGTGCGATTGGCGCCGGCCGCCGTAGCTGTAGTAGTAGTCGTCATGGCCGTGGTCTTCTTTGTAGTCATGGCCGTGGTCGTCTTTGTAGTCGTAGTCGTCGTCGTCGTCGTAGCCGTCCTTTATCTGGCGACGGTCGTAGAGGCGGGCACTGGGGTCGTAGTCCGACTTTGAGCGGTGCGAGTCGTCGTGGCGGCAGACGCTGCGAGCGGCGTCAAAGGTCTGGGATCGCCGGACGGAGCGCTCCGACTGGAGCTCTGCTTTTTTGTCCTGGTAGGCGCCCTTGGCCTCTTTGAAGATGGAGAGGAGTTGTTTGCCCTGTCGGCGAGGGAGCGGCGAGGCGTTAGCGCGGTTTGCGGTATAGGGTAGCCAACTTGGCCTCGTACGATGCGTAGTGAAAGGAGGAGACAGGATGACGAAAAAGCATACCGTGCTGATTATCTTGCCCGAGTTGTTGACAATAGTGACGGTCTGTTCCAGAGGCATGTTTCGGTCCTTGCCTTGTCGATGTTATTGCGCCAAGAGTCGATTCTCCCTTGATGCCTGTATATCGAAAGAGGGATATGTAAAGAGTTCGATCAACTCGGAGAAGCAGAAGCGAGGAACCGCAAGGATGCTACAAGAACCAAGGGTTGAAGTAAAGAAAGGGGAGGAAAGGTTGCGTGAATTTAGACAGTCCAGACAAAGGATCCAGAGAGAAGAGGGTCGCTGGCGAGAGAGAGAGAAAGACGGAAGAGAGTCGGTGAAGAGGAGCAGCTCGCAATGTCGACTCCACCGCGGGACGGCCGCCGTCCTTCCCGCCGACGATGGATCTTACCTGCCTGCTTCGTGTTGGCTGTCTGTTGCAAGGGAAAAGTGAAGCGCCGACTCACTGGCGACGATCGCATGGGGGGAGGGGCGGAACCAGTGGTTGACGCGCAAGAAAAAGCAAACCAAACAGCAGCACGGAGCCACTTCAGTCCTTTGCCTTTTGATACCCAAAGATGATGGAACAAAAAAGGGCTATCTTCCACCCCCTGGTCAACCCCGTGTATGTACTGTACCGGTACACCAGACCCAATGCCGGCATCGCTTTTGCCAACACACGGGGCGAGACGCCGATGGGCAAGGGAGTGAGGCAATGGATGGACGGGTGCGCGCATATCCCGATCAGCGTTGTGGCCCAGCCGATTGGTTTCCGCCCGCCTCGCCTCGTCGGGCGCTGTTGCATGAAGCGCAGGGCTCTTTTCCATTCTACACGCCTGAATGAAGTTTGTAGGCCTAGGTGGGTATGAAGAGCGTGTGACGACGAGAGCGCCAAGACTCGGCGCCAGCCAGCCAACCACGAGGCTACCAGACCACTGGGCCGCACGACGCGAGCCCAAGGCTCGACAGAGCCGTGAATGAGCCCATTGCCGATTGCATCATTCCCCCAGCTTCCGTTGGGTATCCATCCACTTATCCACCCATCCATCCATCGTTTCGTCCCCGGCCACGTCACGGCTTCTCAACCTTCCTGCACTGGCTTAATTTCCCTATTTACCTTCCTGCCTCGACTCTCAAGTTATCCTTGTGCTCCGGGTCGAGATCAAAGGAAGAGAGACTGGCTTAGGGTTTGCGATGTGTCCAGCCAAGCGCCCGCTTCCCGGACACGCGGAGGCCTCCACGAGACATGAGATCAATCTGCTAGTCGGTCTGTGGCCCAAGTACGTACCGAGACTGTACAAATAGTACGGATAGCAGCTGTAAAAAAAGCATGTGCTCTCGAAAAGCACGGAGCTGGCCATGGCTGCGAGCCGTCTCCACGGCGAGCAAATCGCGCGCCTGCCTTAATATTTGCGGGCAGTCCTTGGGCCAAAATTACTAGACGCATCCATCTGCCCTAATAGCACTCTTCTTTGGTGCCCAATGATGGGCTACTGCAGTCCATATTCACACAGCCTCAGCCACGGTCACTTTCCCCTAAGACCAGTTAGGTTCCCTCTTTTGAGCAATTAAGCCATTCCATTATTCAGCTTTGTTGGCGGGACCTCGACGTCTCCGGCTTGTCTGTGGCTGCGCTTCCCGCCTCGCGGCGGCAAAGCTGCCGACAAATCGACGCTTCTACAGGCCATTCTCACGACAAGATAAACGCGCCCAAGCTTAAAAAACATTGAAAGCTGTATCCGGTCACCCACTCACGCCTTGCCCTTGTCAAGTTACTTTCCCCATGGGGCTGATGAGAAAGACATCTAGGCGTCCACGCCGAGATACCTCCCAAGCCCGCGGCTGACTTGGACACGGCGTCTACGGCCCATCTTGACTCGCTCATCTCGTCAACTACATGTCAACATCACCGGGCTCAAACACATCCCAATTTCACCACGCTCGTCTCTCGACCATGCCAAAGGTAGAGGATGCAATGCGTGACTTCATAGCATTGTCCATACCTCTGTCATGTACAGTAAAAGCTCTATGCACCGTGAAAAGCAATGCTCCAGTATCCGTCATTGCCATCGCCTGCGGGCATCCCAACTCGGGCTGCTGGGCCTCCCATGCGCGCCGCGCCATCATCAGCCCGTCATGGCGCCGTCTGGCAAACATAATAACGTGAGAAAAAGACAATGGATGGTGAAATCAGAAATGGTTCCCGCCAGTTCGGATCCCGTGCACCCCAGACTCCAAAGATCCAACATGGTCGTGTCCGGTCCCCGCCAGACAAGATCACCCTGGGGTATTATGAGTTGTTCCCAGGCAAGATCAGACAGGCAGCTCATATCGCCTGTCGTCGTTGAAGAGTGCGCCAGCCTCGCCATGCCATGCCACGTTGGGGACGCGCCCCTTTCACCGAGCCGTATGTCGCATGTGTTTTCCCGCTCCTCCATGTCGCTGCCTGCTCTTTCGTCCCGAGAGTCTAAGCCAGGCTGTCTTCGACAATATCCCGCACCTCGTGCTCGTTAAGCAGAATGCGTTTGCCCAGGTTCTCGGGAGGTTGGCCGTCTCGAATCGCTCCAAAGTCCAGAATCTGCCACGCCAACACACATCAGTAAATGGCACCCTGGGAGCCAGACGAGGGAGGGTGGTTCGGCTCACCTCGACATACGTCAGCTGGTCGCGCTGGACAGCTGCCACACATCTCCGCCCATCAAATTTGACCTGCCACACACCACTCAGGTCCGTCAACAGGTCCTGGACGCACTCGCCCGTCTGCACATCCCACATCTTGACGGTCTTCTCGCTGCCGCTAATCACTTTCCGACCATCGTGCTGGAAGCACGTAATGGCCCCTGTGTGGGCCATGAGCGTGTGTCTGCACCGGCCCGTCTCGGGATCCCATATCCGGAGCGTCGAGTCCGCCGCTGCAGACACGAGCCGCTCGTCGCGGAGGTCCAGGAGTCCGACGAGGAGGCTGTGTCCCTCGAGTGTGTAAAGACACGTCCCCGTCGTCAGGTCCCAAATCTTGACGAGCGAGTCCATGGAACCCGAGATGCATCGGTTTCGCTCATGGTCCAGCACGACCGAGTATACCTTTTGCGAGTGTCCCCGAAGCACGTGCAGCGCGTCGCCGGTGCTGATGCGCCACACCCGGACGGTACTGTCGTACGATCCGCTGACGAGGGTGTCGCCGTGCGCCGAGATGGCCCGCACCGAGTGCGTGTGGCCCATGAGGACGCGGATAAAATACGGGCAGTCCGACTCCTGGGCCGGCGGATGCGTCTGGATGTATCGGCGCGAGCCGGGCTGGGGTAGCCGCCAGACCCGCAGCTGGCTGTCCCGTGAGCCCGTGATTATGAGCGGCTTCTCCGGCTGCATGACCGCATGGCCAGTCGAATCCCTGCCCGTCTCGGTCGGCATCAGGATTTGAAGGCAGCGCACAGTGCTAGTGTGGCCATAAAACACCTGCTGGCAGAGACCCCTGTCAATGTCCCACACGCGTACCGAGCGATCCGTCGACCCGGAGACGAGTATGTTGCCTTCGTACTGGAGAGCCCAGACGCCCCCTTCGTGGCCCTCGAGCCGCTTGCGCAGCTTGCCCGTCTTGGTGTCGTAGATATGGATCAGCGTGTCGTCGCTTCCCGTGATGATCTTATCGTCGTCAAACTGCAGGCAGGTGATGACATGCCGGGGGTGGGCAGCAAAGGCCACGTGTGAGGGCTTCACTTCGCCGCTTGTCCAGCTCCGACGAATCATGTGATGCCGGCGGTACAGGGACTTGAAGAGATGCAGCTGACGAAGACTGGGCAGGCCCAACTGAGGGTCGGGGATGGCTTGGGCGGCCTGGTTGGCGGCCGTTAGCGGCCCTTCGGACTTGGACTGCTTCACCTCGTCTAACGCCGTCTGTTCGCGTGAGGCGGGCGCCTCCTGGGCAGCGGCAGCTCGTCGCTTCGATCGTTCCGTGGCCGAGTACGTGTTGAGGCCACGCTTTCGCTTCGGGGTTCTCAGCTTTGGCAGCGCATCCTGACGCGAGTTACGGGTGAGTTCTGCCTCCGAGGATGTCAGGCGCCTGAGCATGCTCAGATCCTTCTCATAGCCCGAAGCACCGACAGGGTCCTGCCATCCCCAACCCTGATCAATGGCCTTCTGCAATTCGCCAGTGGGGAGGGTGAAGCCTTCCCGATCAAAGAGCTCCTTCCAGCCCGTCTCGTTGCGGTCGACAATGTTGTGCCAGTGCCTGGACACCTGGGCGGCCCGGCACAAGTCTCGGCAGTCGACGTAGGAGAGCACGTGGTAGGCAAGCTCGAGGGGCAGCTGCTGGAGGAAGTCGCACTTCAGAGCAGGGTTGACGGCGTCGGCAATGACGCGGAGCGTGGGCCGAGGACAGCGGCGGAGGAACTGGTACATCATGAACGTCTTCATGTCCGTCTTCATGGAATCAAAAGCCTCGAGCAGGGTCTGCGTGTCCATGACAACGGGAGAGGGCGATAGATCCACCAAACCAGGGTTGGCGACGCGGAGGTCCTCGAGATCTCGGTAGGAGGAGCCTGCATCTACAGCATCGCCCTCCTGCTTCACCTGAGAGTCGTCAATCCAGACCGAGCCAGGGTCCGCCATAGACGTGTGGAAGCTGGCGGTGGCATCATCGTCGTGGTCGGCAGAAGGGGGCAGGGAAGCTGCCAGGGTTGGGGACAACCTCGGACTAGGAAGACTGGCATCCTGGGCAGCAACGACGTCGATGGCGGGTCGGTGGTGCAACGAGCGAACAGACTGCTGGAGAGACTCGTCAACGTCGACATGGCCGAATGGGGCCGCATCGGCGTCGGTGATGGGAGGCGTGGCAACATTGCTACTGAAGACGGTGAGGGAGTCGCTGCCCGAGGGACTCGCAGCGGCGTCGCAGGGGGCAGACTGCGACAAGCTGGGGGCCGAGTCGGGCGGCGAGCTCTGGAGACGTTCCAGGTGCAACAAGCGTCGCCGTGACGAACGCTGCGAGGAGGAAGAGGGGCCTGGTAATTCAGATGTGTCGGGGGTAGCCAAGAAGCCGGGGCCGTCTCGGACGGGCCGGTCCGCGAGGACGCGGCGGCTGCTCGAGCTCGTGGTGCCGCTGCCGCTGCTGCAGCTTGCCTCGGAATTGATGGCAGTGCCACCGCCTTGGACGACGGAACGACGCAGGTTATCCGAGACGGCGTTGAGATTGGACGACCGAGCAAGGCCCCGCGAAGGTTTATTAGAGGTGGACTTGACAAAAAACTGTGACACGGGGGCGCCGGCGCCGGCGTCAGCTGAGGATGTGGTGTTTGGGGGCTCGGCGAGGCTGGCACGTGCCTGTCGCGTGCGTCGGGGGTACTTTTCGGAAGGAGATCGGGTAGCTCGACTCGGCCCGTCGAGGGCGGATGGGGAGTGAGGAGCGACGGGTTCGAACCTGACAGCCATGGGCGTCATGGCACGGCTGGCGGATCGATGCATCTGGAGGAAACAGTGTATTGTCAGTCAAGGGCGTGCAATCACCGCAGCGGCGCAAGGCGGCCGCGTTTTGTTTCTCCCTCTCCCCCCCGGTGTTATTTTTGGGGGGGAGGGGAGGGGGGGGGGGCGGTTGGTCGGGTCAGGGCTGGGGAAGCAGGATGCTTACGGGTTTGGCGTCCTGTTGCTCGTCGTCGTCTTGGTCGTCGTCACCGTGCCGGCCGCCGTCGAGCAGGTTGTACGAAAAGCCAAGCAGCTCGGGGGGCGTGGGCTTCAGGGCGAGCGGGTACTCTTTGGAGTCGAGTTTCTCAAGCGGGGTCGGGTCGCGGACAAAGACATGGGGAAACTTGCGGGTGAGGCGAGTCGTGGTTGTGACCGTCTTGGTCTCGACGCACTCGCTGACCTGGAGCTGGAAGCGGCGGTTCGAGCTGTGGTCGGCCATTCCCTGGGCACTCCTGGGACGCCGAGGCTCTCCAGGCCGCCCGACAGGCGAAGGCGAGGGCGTCATGGGCTGGTTGGTGGTTGCAGGAGGGAGGATCCAGATGAGCGCTTCTCTCTCGCTCTCCTCTTCAGGCCAAGGGTCGGGGTTGCAACGCAGCGGTGGAAGGGGACAACAGCCGCAGATGTGCAGACGCTTGGGACGGGGAGAGGAGAGGGGAGGAGGGGGAGATGTGTTCGCCTGGGGTGTCGGTCAGGGAGACGAGGACAGGACGAGCGATTTTTTTTCTTTGCCGTCTCTCTTGCGTGGCTCGATGGAGGAGAAGGAAGCGCGTGGGTGTCGCGCGCAAGCCGGGATGGTGCCTTCTCCGATGGCGACGAGCGGGGGGGGGCGGATTTGGAAGAGGGAAAAAGCCCACAGCACCCTCTTCAGGCCGCCTCGGCCTGTAAGGTACACGGGCAAGCGAGTACCTAAGGTATCTATCTAGGTACCTTGCTCATAGGTACCGTCAAGGGGCGCCGAGGACCTGCTGGGATCGTCGGCCACGTATCGTGGCCCGCGGCATTACAGTACTTGAACTTGGGGCTAGGGGTTCTTGGTTAGCAGCTGGTACGTCGGTACCTCCGCGTGCGAGTCTCGATGGGGGCATGGCTTTGGTAGGTGAGGCCGAGGCTGGCGCCAACAGACAAGGATGAAAGACAGTCTGTTTGTTGCGGATTCTTGATTAGGCGCGGCTTTAAAATAGAAAAATAAAATAAAATAAATCTCCAGTTCGTGCAAGCCAAGTGGGCAAGCGGTGGCGAATAAACGAAGCCGGCTAACACTCGTCTTCAATGCTTTGACTCTCCCGCTCGGCGCTCTGCTTCTTTTAACGGTCCGGACGCCTTCTGTCCACTGCTTTTCAACGGCCTCTTGCCCCCCCCCCCCGCCACCCCTTCTCCTTGATCACGATGACGGTCGACGAGGGGCGGTGCAAACTAGACGAAGGCTGCCCCTCTGCCAGGGAGACTGGTACAAGTGCCCCCTGTACCCGTCTTACCCACAACTAAGTACCTTAAATGCGGGAGATACCTCTCCGCTTCGCTGGCGGTACCTCCACTTTTAGTCGGCCGCGCTCAATCTGGAGGGAGGCGCACGCATCTGTTGCCCGCGACTAGCACGGCCGCGCTTTTCCAGTGCAACAGGATGAACATGCCGTGAGACAGTGCCTCTTTTCTTTCGGTCTGGGCTCATCGATCCCCCTGCCAGCAGCAGTGGTGTCTGTGTAGAGTGTTTTTATTAGGCGCCGAGACGCGCCTCTGGTGCTTGGTAATCTTGGCCGAAGCGGGCAGCCATGCCCCGGGGGCCACAGGCAACAGGAAATGGACGAGTCGCGCATCCGAGAGGCGTTGCAGCCAGCCAACGTCCACTGGGCTTTCAGCGCTCCTCCAGCGCTCTTTCGGCGCGTCTCAACACACCCCAACACCCACAGCACCTATAACACAAATTCTCGAGTGCTGGTTCGTCCGCTGGTAAACGTCGCCCCTTCTTCCTCCGAGTTACCTTTGCAAGGCGTCTCGCACACGCTCGGATCAGCCAGCACGACGTCGGTTATACGGCCAAACGTCGATCCAACAAGACCGCAATAGGATTGGCAGCCGGCAGTCCATCACCTGGTTTCCCCCCACTCCTCTTGGCACCTGTCGCCATTCCGAGCGTTGAATGTACCCGTGGGCTTCTCACTTAGCGGCAGGTGGGACGCAAAACTTGTCTTGGCCACTTACTCAACCACGCCGAACATGGATCCATGTCTCCAACTTGGCTGGTAGCGGCCGCTTTCTACTATACCTGTTTTTCATGCGAGAGCCTCGGTCAACGATAGTCCCATCTCGGTTATCGTGGCGGAGCGAGGACTGTCTCTCCCTCGCGCCTCTGCGACCAAGACATGACACGAGATGACTATTTAATCGCCAGATTTACGCCCCCGGTTCAATATATAAAAGAGACAGGGGCGTATCGTGCATCGACGCCCCGATGCGCCGACATGAATCAACCGCTCGCCAGTTCCGCTTCTCCTTACCAAGTAGGACTTCTTGAGTTTAAAGTCTTGGTAATGCTTTGCACAAAGTACTTCAAGAGCACCTCATCCCATCTTGAGGGGTGCCTCTTTTTTCTAAGCCTTTCTTTGGCATCTAGCTCGAGTTGGTTATCGTCATTGCAAAGCAAAGGAACCATGAATCCGTTCGCTTCCAGAGCGACTTCACTATTGTTCAGTCTCGCATCGTCCTCTTCACCCCCTCTCTTCCTGAGACCCATCACGTCTCAAGATCAAGCTGTGCTTACGTGCCGTGCCATCTCTGCCCTGCAGCCGCCCAAGCAGGCGAAAGCATCAGCGATTCTCGTCCGCAGTCGATCGATCCTCATCCTCAGCACTAGCTGAAGGGGTAGATGTACATGCAAAGCATTTCGCCCCGTCCGCAGGCCAAGGGAGACAGGTGGACAATAGTCGCCTCGACTTAATGCTTGCTGCATTGTGGGGGTACCTTGGATATATAGCAGCCAGCTGTTATCTGCGCGCAAAGTGCATGCGCCGACCCTTGCGCAATCCCGGCGGCAGAATTCGTCGCTATAGAACCAACACCGACTCAGTCCTTCACCAACCGACGGCCTCGTGTCCAATCACGGCGCGGCCGACCTCGGGCGACTCGGCGCCGGCTAAGCCATCCGTCGCCGACGGAGACGCCGTCGCTGACTCGGCTTCCACTGGTCCTGCCATCTCTCTCCATTCTCGCCTGTGGCCGTTGTTGGCGTGCCTGGTACAACGCTCATGCGGACCCGGGCAGGGCCGGTGCCGGGCAATTAGGAAGGCTTGCAGCGGCCGGCTGTCCAGAAACCTCAACTTACCGTCCGCTTTGCCGTGGCTCGACCGCCACATTGTCATCCAGGGATATTGTGGAGAGGAGGATCAATAGCCATCAAACCTTTCGATGTGCGTGCTTTGGCTCGTGCGTAAAGTGCTCATTGTCGGCCGACATAAAATCTCCTGTACATCCAACCAGCCCTCACTCCGCCTTCAAGCAATGTACACAGGCATCCGGCTACCCAGCAACTCGCTCTTGCTCACCTGAAGGTCCTCCCGGTGGAAATCGTGTAGCATCAGCCAGCAAATCATCCTGAAAACCAGCACGCACCAAATGTCGTCGTGTGACGCAGGCTCATTCGCCAGCGACATCGGCTCTGCGCATTGCTCTTGCCCGCCGAGATTCTCCATGTCTTGACCCGCATGTTCCTCGTCCGTCTCATCGCCTTCGTTGCCTTCAACAACCACCTCGTTCCGCAGCAGCCGACTGTTCGACGCCCCATCCAACCCGCTGGAGAAGGCGCTTGGAGAGACCGGGACGGCACTCGGCGCTACCGTTCCTGGATCGGTCCATGCGGCCACACTGGCCTGCGTCCCGCCCGTCCCCCGGGCTCTCAGGCCGTAGCCTGCGGGAGCGCTGGGATCGCTCGCTCTGCGGTGCCGAGGCTGCGGACGGTTCGAGCTTGCTCGGCGATTTGTCGACTCTTGAGCATGTCTCACCACATGCGGCCGTATAACCTCAAAGTACACTTGCATAAACTTGTGTTGTCGGTCGTCCGGGCTTGCCTCGTTGATCTCTTCAAAGCTCGGCAAGTCAGCTGGCAAATCAACCTGCCGGAATCCAACGGGGGAGACCGGCCGCACGCCCGTCAAAAGCAGAGACTGAGTGTCAAAGCCCCTATCGTCACGTTCGTTGAGTAGTCGCAAAACCTCTTGGAAGTGGGATCGGAGCACATCTCGGACCACCTCGCGCCGACGCTGCTGCAAATTTGCCTCTTCATCACCCACCCGAGGCGATGCATTAGCCTTCGGGCGGGCCAGCGTGCCAACATGGGCGTGACGGCGGCCCCTGAGTTTTGCTGTCAAGATCTCGTCGGCATCAGCAAGGGCAGCATGCAGCGTTTTCAGGAGAAGAAGCCGCCCAACGACATCATCGCGTTGATGTCTCAAGATCTCATCAACATGATCCTTAACGCGACGATAAATGACGCCATTTCGCGTCATCTCGACTGGTTCAGCTCCTAACAGCGTCCCGTACGACTGCATGATCTTGACGAGGGACAGAGACATCTCATCCCAGCGATCAGGAGTCGGATTCGGAAGGTATGTAAAGTAGCTATCGTCAATGTGGAATGTGCGAGCAAGCATGCCCACAATCTCAAAAGACACTGTGTACCAGCATCAGTGCGTCTCGACGACTACAGAGGCCTCGGCAGACTTGAAAGGGAGGCTTACTGGGAAAGAGATGGGCCGTCTTGCCGTTGTCGTCCAAGAAGTGTTGGACAGAGTTCTTGTTGCAACCAATGACCACAAGCGTCTGCGCAATCTCACTCTTGGTGGCCATTTGCAGGGAGCCGAGGTCCCGGAGCTCGTCGCTAGGCGCCGCCAGCCGTCTTGGGTCCGAAGACTCACGGTAGATGGTCGGGACGAAGCCGAAGCAGAGTTCCTTGACCTCGTCGACCGGGATGACGCGATTCCGCTCAAAGGTGCACTGGCCGTATACTTGGAAAGAGAACATGAGGCCTAGGTTGCTCACCCTCTCGCCCAAGACCATGAAGCCGTTGCCTTCGGCGCGGTATCGATCGCGACTGCGGTCAAACTCCTTCCAATACACGCCGAGGGCGGCCATGGTCTCGACGAGGTGGCACATGGTGGTGGTGGCATAGGGTCGGGAAACAGAGGCTGGCATCGTGTCCCAGCTCTTGCGCTTCCGCTGGACAGCTACCGTCAAGGTATGGCATTCTCGAAGAGGCGGCGGAGCGCGCATCAATCCGTATTTCTCCGACGCCGGGTTGGGCGGCCCATGAGCAGCGTACTGATCCTTCTGCCACTTGCAGGATTCGGCCTCCATCCGTTGGACGTTGTACAGCAGAACAAGCCACGAGGCTCGCTCGTGGTCGGCCGTTTGAATCCTCTCGTTGGCCTCGGTGGGTTTGCCATCCTTGGGCGATAAGATGATGGTGTTACCAGGAGTCTGTCTCGTTACCGGTTCGTCCCCCCTCTCGCGCGTTCCCGTCTCGTTGCGACTCTTGGGCGTGCCGTCGAGGAAGAAAATGGGCGCGTTGGAAATGGGCCCCTTGGTATTGCTTGGGGGCGAGACAAAGATGACCGGAGCGTCGAACTGCACGACAAACCGCAGCTCCTCCCAGGAAAAGCGGCGGGACTTGGACTTTGCCCATGCCCCCATGACCTCTTGATTACACTGCGAGTAGCCGGATGCAGAAGCATAGTATTGCTGGAGCACTTGCATAAAGGTGGCCGTTAGGGCGACGAAGGAGATGACGAGGGCCACACTGGCCACAATGAGCTCGGGTTCGGTGCTTCCCATAGTATCGGTTGGTGATGAGACTGCCAAGAGCAATGTAATCGGCCGTACCTGGCGTCGGGAGCAGGCTTGGATGCGAAAAGGGCCCGGCGGAGCGACTGCAGCTTGATGGCCCTTGGGACAACTCGTCTTTCCCTCGACCCGTCCGCCTGTCGCCACCAGGGTGAGCAGCTGATGGCGGGGGAGCTACTGTCTGGTCGGCAGCCGTTAATAGCCACGCGTACCGGACGATGGCCCGACTCGACGAGGAGGAGAGTCTTCCGCTATGAAGAAAGCGGCGGCAGTAGGAGGTTGCGAGCACGGCGTCTTGGCGGCTCAAGTCAGCGTCTGCTGCCTTTAAAACGGGCAAGCCAACAAATACTATATGGCTAAGCATGTGGGACAGACACACGCTGATTACTTGCCGGCCATCGTTCAGCCCATCTGACAGGGGTCCTCGTCCTGTTGGCCGCAGCCTCCTGCAGCACATGCAGCTGCCCACGGCCCAATTGTGTGAGCCCGGGAGCAGTTTGGCTTCGTACTGCGGAGTCAGCTTCGAGGCGCCAAGTCAGCCTGTTATCTTGCCTGGATGCGTGGCACAGAGAAGCTTGAAGAAGGCGGTGGCGAGGCGCAAAATTCCCTGCCATTTGCGAATCTTCTGTCTGATGTGAGAGGCCTCCCTCGTCCTCGATGCAGAGATGAATGTGCAGATCGGGACATATGCGAGTTTGGCTTCACACTGCGCAATAGATGCTCAAGGTACCCTGCAACAGCCTAAGGCCGCCCGGCAGCCTAAGGCTACCTAGGGAAACCTCGAAGCTAGCTCGTGGGCTGAGGTTACCGTAAGGAAGGCGCCTAAGGCCCTAGCTAAGGCCCCGGCTAAGGCCCCGGCTAAGGCCCCGGCTAAGGCCCCGGCTAAGGCCCTAGCTAAGAGAAACGTAAAGGAGGACTTCTAGCTTATCCTAAAGCTAAAAAAAGGATTGTTAACGCCGACTATTAGCCTTATCGCTCTTTATAATAAGCTTAATAAGGCTATAAGAAAACTAGCTATATTAGCCCTATTAATTTTAAATAAGGGTAATATAGTTATAATAATAAAGGCCCCTTATATAGTAAAGAAGCTTTTAAATTAATAGGATAAGTAGTCCCTATACTTTAAGTAGCTACTTATTAAATTAGCTAACCTTCCTACTAACTAGACTAAGCTAGTAGCCTAGAGCGTTCTTAACCTCTTAGAGACTCCTAGTATCGATATCTTTGCTATTATTAAGGGCTAGTATTATAAGGGAATATATATCACGGTATAATTACTTAGGTAGTAGAGATAGCTAGAGGTACTACGCTATATATATTATATTCTCCTCGTTATAAGACTAAAGCTTATAAGAAGAGGAATTTCTCTTCTTTAGTTAAGGTAGCGAGTAGTCTATAACTTATAAGTAAGGTAAGCACGATTCCCTATTAATACCCTACTAATACCTTAGTACTATATACCTAAGTACTTTATTAGCCTATACCTCTTAGTAGTACTCTTATAATTATCTCCCTTTTTATATAGACGTCTTAGCTATAACTTTAATATATATTACTTTTACTATACTATATATATTTAGTTAGGAAGAGAGGTAGTTTCGGTTATATATTATATATATACGCCTATATAAGTATATATTAGTTTATACTTTATAACGTTAATAGTTATTATACTAACGGTTACTACTAAGTAACCGTTATAATATCGCCTATATATTAGCTATATAACTATAATATAAAGAGCGTATATATATATCTCTTACTTTTTTTATTTTCTTTTCTTTTTTAACTCTTTTACTTATAATTATTATAAAGTTTTACGCCTTTTTTTATTAATCCCTTATACTTTTTTATATTACTTTTTATTAACGATTTATTAATAATAATACCTTTTACGCTAAAGAAGATAAAGGACTATAATACTAATTTCCTATACTATATATAAGAGTAGGTAGTAGGAGGTTCGCCCTTAAAGTATAAGTAATTAGCCTAAAAGTCTTATAATAACGCTAGTTCCCCCTTAGTAAAGAAAGCTAAGAAAGGTATAAGGGATCCTAGTCTTAAGAGACTTTTAGTCTAGGACTTAATATTAGTAAGGGTCGTGCCCTTATTACCCCGCTAAATACCTTAACTCTAACCCCTAATAAGCTTACCTTTATAAGCTAGGAAACTTATAAGTCTATTACCCTTATAAGTAATATTAATATTAGTAAGGAGATTATACTTAAGCGCTCCTAGGTAAGTATTAATAACCTAGCTACTCTATTTTAATAGGGCGGCTTTAGTTAATAGGAGATTATCGCCTAGGCCGCTCCTTAGAATAAGTAGGCCGATATTAATAATAAGGCCTAGCTAAATAAAGGCTAAGACTATCTTAATACCTAGCTAAATAAGGGCTAAGATAATAATAATAGTAATAATAAAGATAGCCGCGATCTAACTCCTTTTACTAATAAACCTAAGAATAGCAGCGCTAGAGATAAGGGTACCTAGGCGGCGGTATAAGGTAGTCGCGCTCCTATAAAGAAGCGTACTTAATCTAAGGCTAAAGCCTACTTAGTTAAGGCCTAAGGGGTTATTCCTTATAAGCTTTAGTATATATATTATTTTAGGATAGTTATTAAGGAGTATAGTATAACCGAGCTTAAGCTTATTAAGGTGCTCTTAATTAGCTATATTTTTTAAGGGTTTCCTTAACGCGCTATAAGTAGTACTATAGATATACTACGACCTATAATTAAGTAAGTTTCCCTTTAACTTTAAATATTATAATTAATAAGCTAATCTTTTTTAAGGCTACTACTCTTATATCTAATAACTAAGCTAATATAGTCGCTATCGTTAAGTACCTATATAAGCTTAATAAGCTAAAAACTAGTAATAAAGATACTAAGGATAATAGCTTAAACGTAAGTATACTTATTTTCGAGGAGGCTAATTAGCGCTATCTTACTATTATAGTATAGTATTTAACTAAGGCTTTTAACGTCGCTAAAACGGCCTATTATAAGTCCTTTAAGACTATAAGTATATAGAAGTCTATTATTATAAGTTTTATCTAACCTTTTTATTAGCGACCGCTTAACGATATACTAAGTTAAGTATATTAACTACTATATATTAATTAATAAGCGCTACGAGCTTATTATTCGCTTTAACCTTATACCCTTATTTAATATTGCCTATATAAGCCTAGAGTACTAGGCCTAGGAATCTTAGTTAAAACTCTACCTTATTAATAGCGATATAAGCTATACTTCTTAGTAATATACCTTACTATTTACTAAGGCTAAGGTAAGTACTATATTAATAAAGATAGGTCTTAATATAGAAGATAAAGAAGGAGTAAAAGATAAGGTAGTTTTAGTATTTCTAAAGGTATTTAGTATAATAGAGGGGGCGCCTTAGTTAGTTCCTATTACGCTAGTAAAGAAAAGGGGTAGTTAAAAGTAATAAATAAGTCTTATATTTCTTTTATTTAATTATAACTATCTTTCTCTTTTTTATTATTAAGGTCTTAATAGAGTTATAGTTTAGTTTTATTTTCCTTAATAATATTTAATAGGTAATATAAATAGTTCTCCCTTATTCTCTTATTTTACTATTTTATATATAGTTATAGGACGTTTAAGCGTACTAATATATTAATAATTTAGTAGTAATTTAATAGGGATTCGTTACTAATTTAGTAGCGTCTCCCTATACTAATAAGTTTCCTTACCTTACTTAGTCTTATACTTCTTTTTCCTAGTTAAGCGAGTAGTATATTCTTTAATAAGGTCTTAGCTATTTACTATATCTTTAATATCGACCTATTAGTTATACTTAGCTAGCTATCCTTTTTATTTAATAAGGAAAAAGGTATTACCCTTAAATCTCTTTTAGTCTTTAATCTCTTAGACTTTTTATTTACCTTTATTATCCTTTAAGTTTAATATTAATAGGGTTTCGCTATCTTTATAGGTGCCTTTACGCTCCTTTTATAGCTCTAAGTATAAGAGTCTTTAACTATTATAGGTTATAGGCTTAGGCTATAGCCTAAGCTATATAGTTATATATAAAAGGCTAGATCCTATATATATATATATAGGCTAGCCGCGTATAGGAGAGCTCTATATAGCTTATTAATATTATCCTATAGATAGCACCTATATATACGCCTCTACTTACTCCGTAATAGTATAAGCTATTAACTAATAGATTTAATAGATATCTTTTTAAAGAGGGTGCTACCTCCTTAAGGAAGTACTCTGCCTTTCCCTAGATAGATAGGAAGTATTATAGCTATCCTAAAAGCGATTAAAAGCGCGACGGCTAGCGAGAAGGATAAGGTTCTCGCTATACTAAGGGAGCTATTTATAGGACTAGCTTTAACCCCTACGACCTCTATACCGCTAGTTATAGTAGCGATACTACCGACGTAAAAGCCGCTCTCTTAGCCGACTTAAGATAGTAGGCCGGAGTCCTTTTACTTCTTTCTTAGCTAGCTATAAATAAAGTTTATAACTAACGAGAAATAAGGCCTAAATAGCTATTATAATATAGTATAGTATTTACTCCTTTATATACTACTAAAGCCCTAGATATAGTAGATCTTTAGATTCTAGGATAAGGGCGGCCCTAAGGGTAGACGTAACCTATAAGACTTCTTTTAATACCTTATATATACGTTCGGCAACGTATAAGAGTAGGAGAAGGTATAAGATAGGCTATAAACCCTTAAGTAAAGAGACGGATAAACCTTTAGCGAATTCCTCCTTAATTTTAAAGAGACGCTCTTATAAATAGTAGGGACTATAGTATAGGAAGATAGCGCGAAGCTTATATAGCTATAGAATTCGATTATACTAGCCCTATAAGAGCTACTTATCTTTATAATTATACCTACTAACTATAATAAGTATATAAGCTAGTTAATAAAGGTAGTATAGGGCTATAAGTAGACGTTATATTTCTAAAAGCTTTATAGGCGCACGCTATATAATAGCGATAGAATTGCTGCCCCTCTATAAAATAAATAACCGGCTATTAATATAAATAGGGATACTTTAATATCGGCTACCTATATAGACCGGGCTAAACGTAGTAAGAAGACGCTATTAGCTACCCCCTATACCGCCCTATACTTTAAGTAGCGGGCGAAGTAAGTAATAAGTAAGGAAATTAAAAAGAAGGAGGCTAACGGCCGCTACCTATATTACGGCGTATTTATATACTTTATACTAAAATACCCCTTCCTTTTAGCTAAGCGGCCTATAGCGGTTTAAGTAGTAAAGATAAAACTACTCCTTACCTTAGATAATAAGGAGGACTCCGCCCCCCTAGGCCCGGAGGAAAAAGAGTAGCTCTAGAGTAAAGATAGGCTTTAAAGCCCTAATTACTAGTACTAATAAGAGAGAAAGAGGAATTATCTACTTATATAAAAGAGGAGCCTACTTTAATATAGGTTATAATTAATAACTCCTTACCTATCGCCGCCCTTATAAATAAGGGCTACTAGTACTACGCTATATTCGACGAGGCGCTTATATAAGAGATATAAGTACTAGTAGAAAAGATCGCTTTAAGGCGAGTAAAGGGTACCTTAGGCGCAATAAAAGGTATAGTAATTAAGGGTATTATATAGCTAGCTATAAAGGTCGACGGCTACTATAAGCTTATAGTAGCTTATATAATCCCTTAACTAAAGTTTCCCTTAATCCTTAGGAAACCCTAGTTATTATATATAAAGTTATACTAAGTTCTTATAAAAAGGTATAAGTAATAAGCGTAGGATTAGGTTCTTAATAATATAAGCGGAAAGATCGGTCGAAGGAGTATAGGGTAGGATTTCGTCCGGAATTTATAACGAGTATATAAGGGGCTAAATAATATATTAAAAGAATAGCGTTATAAAAGATACTTATAAACTTACTTATTCTATCTACTACTCCTAAGGAAATCCTTAGTCTTTTATAGACTATTGCTCGCCTACTAGTAGACTAATTAGTTAGCTTTCTAGTATATTCTATAGTGCTTAAAAAGCTCTATCTATAGTATATCTTCCTAACTTAGTAGGTAGTCTAATTATAACGTAATAGTTAACGTAAGACTATAGGTTCTAGTATAAGTAATAGAGTTAACTAGAATATTCTATGCCCTACCTAGTTTTATATCGCGGATATCTTTAGAACCGCTAAGCTAAAATAGGTAATAGGGTATCCGTTCTACTTATAATTAACTTATATAATTTATATATATTTTATTTTATTAAGATAGGCTTATCTTAACCCGCTTTTCCTAAAGGAAGGTATAGATATCTAGTAGAGGTCTTTATCTTTAAGGGTTATTCCCTTAGACTATATTATAGAGCCTCTTTTTACTAGCTTATTCTATAGAGCCTCCCTATACCTATTATTTCTTTATAATAGTAAAATAGGAATATAAAAGTATATTCTTATAGTTCTATATTAAAAGAAGCTATAGTTTAGGCCTATATAATAATAGGTCTACTACGACGATAGTTCTATAAGTATAGGACTAAGTATATAAGCTTTATACTTAGCCTAAGAAGTCTTTGCCTCTATCTTTATAGGAACTATATAATAGGTAGAGCGGGAGGAAGGCTAGGTAGCGGCTAACGTAGTAGTTTATATAGTTAGCTTAGAGGATATCGATAAAGCCCTATAAATAAAAAAGCTAAAGTCGACTACTAAGCTATAGTAGTAGATATTAGAGCGCTTCTATAACCTTCTACTACTATTTAAGTCCTAAGAAGTAGATAAGCTTAACCTATATAAGCTAAGAGTAAACTATAAGATCGTACTTTATATTAATAAGAAGGGGTAAGAACTACCTATACTATTTAGACCGCTATATAGTATATTATATATAGAGCTACTAGTACTAAAAAAGACGCTAAGGGACCTCTTAGATAAGGGTTTTATTTAAGTAAGTAGCTTTAAAGTAAGAGCGCTAGTCTTATTTATATATAAACTAAAGGGCGGGATATAGTTCTATTATAACTATAGGGCTTTAAACGTAATTATAAACCTAGACCGCTACCCTTTACCTTTAATCTTAGATACGCTCTATAACCTCTTAAAGGTAAAGTAGTTTATAAAGCTAAATATAAAATAGGCGTTCTATAAGGTATAGATCTTAAAGGGTAATAAGTAAAAGATAGCGTTCTATATACGCTATAGCTTATTTAAGTAGCTTATAACGCCCTTTAGCCTCTTAAGAGCGCCCGCTACTTTAATAGGGATAAGGGTATATACCTTAAGTATATATAGTATATAGCTAAGGATTAATAGAGCAATTAACTATATAATTATTTAATTATCGGTCCTATATATAGCTTTAAGGGCCTTAGGTTATAAATATAAGTCTTAGAGATTTCTTTACTCTATACCTCTTTATCTTTACTAGAGTCGCGTAACTAGCGGGCTCTACTTTAAAGGGGAAAAATAAAAATTTAGATTAACTATAATTAAGGAAGATACTTAATTAAATAATTAAGGTCTTTATAACGCCTTTAAGTATACTTAGAAGTAAGTTAAAAGGGGAGTACTAAGGGTCTTATCCCTTTAACGGGCTAATATCTATAAGGGTACGATCTTACTTATTAAACTCCTCCCTAGCGACTTTCCGACCTAAGATACTAATAGAAAGGGCGCGATAATAATAAGTAAGGCTTTCTTCCTAAGTATATAAGTAAGTAAATAAACCGTTAATAGAACTTTTCTCCTTTACTATAATCCTTTCCTTTTATATTATTTATTCCTCCCTTTACCTATAAGCTACTTATTTAGCTCTTTTCTATCTTTACTTACGTACTTCCTTTTTTAAATAATTATCTACTACCCCTTATATACGCTCCTAAGTATTTACGCTTATTATTCTTAAAGGAGTTAAGGAAATAAAGTAGTTAGTATCTTTACTAGTCTATAGCTTTAGGTATAGCTAGATTAAATAAGCTATAAAGTCTTATAAACTAGTCGTTATTATATTATTAATAGTCCTATATAAATATATAGAATTATAGTCGTTAATATCCTAGCGATAGTTTTAATATATTCCTAGGTTTTTAACTCCTTTAACTTAGGAGGGTTTAAAGCTTAGTATAAACCTTATAAGGACTATAGCTAGAGAGGCTATTACTATACTTTATTTCTAAGAAGTAAAAGGGCGCGCTATAAGCGTTACTAAAGTCTTTAGCCTTAGGGTAATTAACTAAGCGCCTAGTAATTTTAGAGTCCTAAGACGAGTTAGTAGCTATACTATCTACCCTTTTTCCTTACTAGCTTCTTATTAAGCTATTAGCGGGGGTATAGTTATAAGTCTTTCGCTCCTTTATATATTTAAAAGGGTCGTTAATAATAGGTAAGGAGTAAGCTTAATTAGCTATATATCTAAGAGGGAAAATAAAGGCATTATTTCTATATAGATAAAGGAACTAGTAAAAGCGCTTAGCTCTCTCCTTTATAGATTTTAAGGTAGGGATCCTATCTTAAGGTTACTTAGGGAAAGGCTACTTAGTTTAAATAAGGAGCTTAATTTAGTTAACGCTTAAGGTAATAAAGGTCTAGGCTTATTCTTAATTCCTATTAGCGCGATTAGATAGTTAAGGGTCTTTTTAAGGAGGAGTTTTATAAAGAAACCGCGTATAGCTTAAGTAATTAAGTTAGGTTACTTTATAAGGGTAGCTAGTATAGTTAGCTCTTTTCTCGCTCTCCTTATTATATAAGCTAGTTCTATATCTTTTTAAAGTAGTAGTTTCTATTTACTAAGCCTATCTTAGAAGTTAACTACTTCTAGGACTTCCTAGAAGTCTTATTTTTTTTAATCCCCTAGAATAATACGGTTATATTAGTAAATCCGTTTATACCTAGGAATCCTTATAAGAAAGACTCCGCCGAAAGTTATTAAACCTTAATTAAATAGTATCTTTTATAGTTATTTAACCCCGCTATTAAACTACTAAGAAACTCTACTACCCTATAATATCGCTTATATATAATTAAGTTTATTCGTTATAATAGCTTAGATTCTATATATTAGCCTATTAATATAGCTTTTTATACTTATCTTTTTATCTAGCTTAAAGAAATACTAGTCTTAGTATAAGATTTTATCTATTTATAAGGCTTCTTATATTACCCTATACCTTTACTTTAGAATTACTTTAACCTTTAAGTATCGCTACTTAATTATCTTAAGGTATAGCTTAACTATACCTTTAACTTAGTATTAAATTATTATTAAGGCTAAGTAGCTATATTCCTACCCTTCTTACTAAGTAGTATAAGGGACTAGTATATAAGTAAAGTTATAAGGAACTTAGAAGATATAAAGAAACTATTACTATACTTATAGGAATATATAGAGTTTAGCGTACTATCCTTCTTTCTAAGTATTAAAAATAACTAAGTTTCCTTCCTTATAGTCTTAAAGGAACGCTCCTTAATAAAGTCCCCTTTTATTTAGTCCTACTAAAAAGTTAATAACTTTAGTTATATACCTTTATTTATATATAAAGCGACTAAGGTTAAAGTTAAGAGCGGTAAACTTAATTAAATACTCCTTATTATTTAGGCATTTATAGTACTTTATATATTAATCTTTTATATCTTTAATTATCGCGAAGCATAGCCTAATTTCGTAGTTCTTAGAGATATCCCTTAGTAAGAGGGACTAAGGAAGCTAAAAAACACCCGGTATAGAAAAAGGAAGAAGGAGCTAAAAAGAGGTATAGAAAGGAGGGTAGGGGCATAAGTAGCGATAGCTTCCTATAGAGGTAGCGATAGATAAGACGGATATACCGGTAACGGCTAGAAAGGAGGGGAAAAACTAGTAAAAAGCTCGGTAGTTAAAGGGATATTAGTAGCTTCTTTAAGCAGGATCTTTTTTATTAATTAAGATGCTAGACGGGTATAAAGAGGGGCGTTAGATAGAGGAAAGAAAGACAATTAAGAAAATATAATAATCACTCCCCTAACTTTATTACTACTCCTATAAGAATTAAATCCCTCTGCCCTACCTATCCGACCCCTTACTTCTAATTTTACCTTTATGCATTTTATATATACTTCTCGTATCTCTCTTCGCGAGAGTTATAAGCCCGGGAGGAATAGTATTCCTATACCTTCCGGCTACTATAAAAGGCACCTTCTTATATCCTTTTACCCCTCTTACTAGAAAAGCCGATTTTTAACCGACTTTTCTACCCTTCCCCCATAATAATATCGAAAAACGACTCCTCTACCGTCCCTACGGTCCGTAGGACGATTCTTATAAAGCCCTAAGATTAGGATAAGTAGGTAAAGGAGCTACGGGCTCGTGTAGATAGGACTATCTATAATTTAGTCTTCTCTAATAAGTAGGACCCTCTCGAGCCCCCTCTTCGTCCTAGGGCAACGGACTTTATAGAGGGAGCTTCCCTCTTCTCCGAGCTAACCTCCGCATAATAGAGAGCTTTTTCTACTGCCTTAGGTAACTACGAGAGTTACCGTAAGGAATACCTTTATGAGATAAAGCTACTAACTACTACACGTATAGCGATAACGGAATCCGTTAGTACCGTAAAGCTAATTACTCTTTAAGAGGAAGAGACTCCTAGGCAGTAGCTTTTAAAGCTCGAGACCTCGATAGCTCCCTCGAGAGGTTATATAACTAACCGTATTAGGAAGACCTATACGGCCTACCTAGGAGCCTTTTCTACTAGGAACCTACTAGCTTCTTCGTGGCTAGCTAAGTAGGAAGAAATCCTCGAGGAAGCTAACTAATACTTCCTTATAGAAGCTCTTTCTAGCTAGTGGCTACGGGATATATCTCTACTAATAAAGCCTATTAGTAACGGTTACTTAACTATCTTTCGAGAAGCTAGCCGGGAACTAGACGAAGAGGCTGCTAGAGTATAATAGCAAGCAGTCTTATTCCTTCGGGGCTAGCACTCGACCTAGACGGCTCGACCTATAGCTGCTGCAGCCCCTATTGCTACGGCCCCCGCTGCTGCTATTGCGGCTATTGCTCCTTCGGCTCCTCCTCCCTCGAGAGCCTTAACGCCGTCGTTAACTGCAGCTACGGCCCTAGGCCCGGTCCCGGCTCCGTATCTTGCTCCGGGCCCGGCCCCGGTCCCGTTAGTTAGACCGGCCCGACTAGTCCCCTAATAGACCTTTTAGTCCGTTAGTCGAAAAATCAGGGAACTAGTCGAAATCGAACCTCTTCGTTAAAATTAGCAATAAGGGGTAAAAAGGGGGGGTTTTTAAGCAGACCTTCCGGACCGGGACGAGGATTTCTCGAAGAAACAACGTACGAGGAGGAATCGACCTACCTACTAAGCATATAAAAAGCCCTATCGGCTGGAAGACTGCTAGCAGGTCTTTAAGGAAAACCGACTAGAAGGAGTTAACCCTTTAAAGAGACTACGAGAAATAGTATAATAGTCTCTTAAGGAGGACCCCTCGTTATAGAAGAAGATAGACGAGATTCGGGTTACTAAGAAATAGCAACTAACGCCGCTACCCTTATTCGAGCCGTAAATTCAAGGAAAAATCGTTAGTATAGCAAATCCGGCATTCGTCTTCCCTACGGATTAGCAAGACCAACCTGCTTCCCTCGATATCTATAATATACTCTTACGATTCCGGTCCTTTAAGAAGGCACGGAGGGAATACCTTATTGCCGGGGAATTAACCGTACGGATAGAGGGATACGGAAGGGTGAATTTCACGATAAAATTACCTAACGGATCTATATAAATTCTTCGACGAAAAAGGGTAGCTTTTTGCCCTCGATTTTTAACGAGCTTAATTTCCTTCCGCCTTCTTCGAGAGGAAGGAATCTTCTAGGATATAACGTCTAAGCCTATAAGGCTAGTCTAGAAGAATTAGACTATTAAGCTTATCGAGGAGAAATTCGGTTAATTTATTCTCGAATTCCGACCTATCCTTAGGAAGGAACCTCTCGAGAAGTTAGCTTTCCCTGCTAGGAGGAATAGGTCTACTATAAAGGACCCTCTTTTAGCAGCCTAAGGAGACGGCATTCTTTAGCACGCACGACTTAGTTACCCGGGCCCCCTAGCTTTATATAAGCTAGGTCAATAATAAGGCGTACGAATAAGGGGCCTAAAGACCGCCGAATGCAAACACTACGGCTAAGGAAAGACTAGGAGACGAATTTCTAGACGGACCCTAATACGGCCGGACTAGCCGTATAAGGAAATTTAGGTCGACTAGACCGACGTCTCTAGGGATTAGGAAAGCTTCGTTAGGGTAATGTTTTTTATAGACGCTTTTTTAAGGATAGTTTTCCCCTATTTCTTACGGACCTACCTAAGTAAGTATAACTAGTCTGCCCTCCGGGACTTCGTTAACTAGATAAAATCCTACTTTAGCTATAAGGTAAAGAAGATACGGTCTAACGGAGAGCTATTTACGAAGGATATCTTAAATTAGCTTCGAAAAAGGGGCATTTTACCCCTCCTATTAGCACCGAATACCTAGGCCTAGACCGGAGGGGTAGAAAGATCAGGGGGTGCTATAATAGAAAGGGCCTATACGATAAGACTTACTATAAAGCTTCTATACGACCTTTAGAGGGAAGTCGTTAAGACCGCCTATTACCTTCGGAACCGGACCCTAAGGGGACTAAGGGACTATAGGGACCTAGAGACCCTTTTTAAGACCTAAGGAATAGACTAGAAATCCCCCCTCGAGCTCTTTATAAGGAAGAGGGCCTCGCTAGCCTACCTTCGTGCCTACGGCTATAAGGCATATATAATAACTGCCGATATATAGCTAAAAAGGAAGAAGAAAAGAAAGCTTAATCCTAGAGCCTTTATTAGTTACCTCGTTAGGTATAATTCTACGAATATCTTCTAGATCTAGATTCCTCTTCTACGGAAGGTTATTTCGACTAGGGATATAATTTTCGATAAATCTAGCTTTTTCGATAGAAAGAGGGATTAATAGCCCCTCTTACTCTCTTAACGTTAGCTAATTTAGAAGATCTAAATCCCCCCTTCCTAATAGTCTTAAGAAGAGGTCCTAGATAAGGAAATAAAAGAAGAAACCGACGTCGAAGTAGTCGAGGATAACGCTAACTTTAAAGAAGAGGAAGCTACTAGATTAGATAATCTAGACGAAGAAGGAGACTATAGGAAGGCGGTAGAGCTAGAATACGCCTACCTACCTACGCCTCCTCCTACGTAAGAAGAAGATCTAAAAGCAGCTTTTTTAGTTAGTCTTCCTATCTCGACCCCTAAGGGGGTAGGAAAGGCACCTCTCTTAAAGGATTACCCGGCTGCCTTTTTATCCCTGCTTCGAGAAGCAAAGGAAGGTATAGGGCCCGATACGAAAGAAGACTAACCTCTCCCTTATTTCGATCGTTTTTCCGACTTCTACCTAACGCTAATAGAAGACGGTTCCTATAGAGCGTTTATAGTAGGCCGGCTTTTTAAGCCACTATTAGCAAGGAAGGTATATAAAAAAGACCTCCCGGACCTACTAGTAAACTAAAAGCAGCTAGAAAGACACCCCTTTAGAGACTAGTTTTTCTAGGCCTAGAAAGACCACCTAGCCTTATACGAAGAGATAGGGTCTTTTAAAGAGGTCCTTAAGGAAAAGGCAAGAGGAAAATAGGTCCTTAGCTATAAGTAGGTCTTTATCTATAAGACTAATAAACACGGCTTCCTTTAAAAGTATAAGGCCCGGCTAGTTATCTATAGGAACTAGTAGGAAAAAGGGGATTTACCTACTAGGGCAACTACCCTAGCAGGGATATCTTTTCGGACCCTTATAGCTATAGTAGCAGAATTCGACCTCGAGCTCGATTAGATAGATATAGTTAACGCCTTTATTAACTGCCCTCTCGAGGAAGGAGAAGTTATCTATATACGACTTCCTCCTAGTTTCTAATAGCTAGGAAAGGTTCTACGGCTTAGGAAAGCTCTATACGGACTACGAAGATCACCCCTTCTTTAGCAATAGCATTTAATAAGTTCCCTCGAAGCCCTAGGCTTTACGAAAGTCCCTTAGGAACCGTATATAATATAGAAGGGTAAAGTCACGGTCTTCTTTTACGTCGACGATATTATATAGGCCTACCTAAAAGAGGAAGAGGCTGCTACTAGGGAGGCTATACGAGGCCTATAATAAAGGTATAAGATAACTAGGTAAGGGGAGCTAAAGTAGTTCCTAGGGATAAGAATCCTTTAGAATAGGTCCTAACGGACTATCTAGCTTACCTAGGACGCCTATATCGATAAGGTCGCTTATAAATTCCTCCTTAATTCCCTCGATAAGAAGCTTCCCTCTACGCCTATATTAGACGAAGAGCTTTTACGTAATCCGTCCTTTTAAGCTAGGGAGCAAGAGAAATACTAATACTAATAGAAGGTAGGCTCCCTGCTTTTTTTAGCTATTTCTACTAGACCGGATATCTCTTTTACGGTCTCCTAGCTAGCTAGGTATAACTAGAATCCTAGCCCTAGGCATTAAGAAGTAGTAGACAGAGCTATCCTTTATCTCTATTTAACGAGATTATATAGTCTATGCCTAGGAGAGCTAGAAAGGAAGAAATAAGCTACCGAAATCTTCCTTTATTCGAGCGATTCGTCCTTTATAGACAATTCTTTAGATAGAAAGAGCTTATAGGGGTATATTATATCCCTTTTTAAAGGAACTATTGCTTAGAAAGCTTTAAAGCAAGCTACCGTTATAACTTCTAGTACGGAGGCAGAGCTACTAGCTCTTTTAGAAGCGTTAAAGGAAGCGATTTTCCTTAGCCGGCTACTTATTTCTCTACGACTATAAATTCCGACCCCGTTAGCTATATAATACGATAATATATAGACTATACGAATTCTTATAGAAAATAGTAAGTTATCGATATAGCTACGGTATATCGATATCTACTAGTATTAGTTACGCTAAGAGGTCTAAAGGGGACTTATTTCCGTCCGTTAGGTTCTAATAGTATTAATAAAAGCTAACGGTCTTACGAAGCTCCTACTAAAGTAGAAGCTAGCTGTCTTTTTATAGTAAATTAGGCTAGAAGACGTTCGAGAAAAGCTATCCTTAGAAGCCCGCCTTAAGAGTCTACGAGAGGAGCTAATAGTATATACGAGAAGGTAACGTCTATAGCCGAAGAAAAGGAAGAGGTTTTTCCCTTTAAAGGGCCCCCTATTTAATTAGGTTTTTTCCCTTCTAAGAAGGCCCCCCTTTCTTATAGGACTTTCCCCTTTTTAGGCCCCTTTTCCTTAAGTAGGTCTAAAAGAGCCTAGGGACCTAAAAGGGCCCCTGCTTTCCTTAAGTAAAGGGAGAAGTATAGAGCTAAGAACCTCCTTTATACGCTTACTAGCCCGAAGCCGTATTAGCTATACCCTTACTATAAGGGCAGGCTATAGCTAAGGGGGTATATCGCAAAGCGTGGCCTGATTTCGTAGTTCTCGAAGATATCCCTTAGTAAGAGGGACTAAGGAAGCTAAAAAACACCTAGTATAGAAAAAGGAAGAAGGAGCTAAAAAGAGGTGCAGAAAGGAGGGTAGGGGCATAAGTAGCGATAGCTTCCTATAGAGGTAGCGATAGATAAGACGGATATGCTAGCAACGGCTAGAAAGGAGGGGAAAAACCGGTAAAAAGCTTGGTAGTTAAAGGGACATTAGTAGCTTCTTTAAGCAGGATCTTCTTTATTAATTAAGATGCTAGACGGGTATAAAGAGGGGCGTTAGATAGAGGAAAGAAGGATAATTAAGAAAATATAATAATTACTCCCCTACCTTTATTACTGCTCCTATAAGAATTAAATCCCTCTGCCCTACCTATCCGACCCCTTACTTTTAATTTTACCTTCGTGCATTTTATATATACTTCTTATATCTCTCTTTACGAGATTAATAGGTTCCCTTTAGTAGTTAGTATAAACTAATAATAAGTAAGGTAAAGGGTATACCGTGTTCTTAATACCTCTTATTAAGATCTTAATTATTATACTAAGGCTAAAGCTTATAGCCTATTATTTATTAATAGCTTTATAGAGAAAGTTATATATATCGATAATATACTCTTTTTAGCGGGCCTTATTCCTAGTAAATCCGTTTATCTTTTTAACGCCCTTATATATTATCTAAGCGTCTTTAAAGGTAATATCCTATTATTTAATAAGGCCTATTAGTATTAAGTACTAATAATCTCTATAAATATACTAAGGCGGTTACTTTTACTTATAAACGTCTTATTAGTCTTAGTCTATAAACTTTTCCTTATCTTTAGTATAAAAGCGCTCTTTACTACCTTTTACTTTAACTTCGCTATAGTAAGTAAGTAAAATAAAGCTCTTACTCCTAAATAGTAGTATATTAAAGAAGATAGTAGTATTCTTAGGGAGGTCTATAGCTAGGCCTAAGATACTATTTAGGTTCGCCGCTATATTTTAAGAAAGGGTAAAGTAAGTAAAAGAGAGGGAGAAGATAAGATTAAATAATTAAGGTAAGTAGTTCTAAGTTATAATACTAAGAGGCTAAGAGGGTATTATATATATATATAAGAGTTATATTAATAGAGGGGATCGTTATAAGTAGGGAAGCGTATAAAGTATATATAAAAGGAAAAAGAAAAAAGAAAGAAGGAAAGTATAGCGAGAGGAATAAATAGTTATTAAAGCGCGCGGTTATTAGTTACTTTAACTAGCCTCTATAATAGTAAGGTCTTAAGCGTATTTAAGGGTTACGCTTAAATAGCTTCTTTTACTAGTTATCGATTAAAGAGCTATTTAATCTCTACCCTTTTCTTCTCCTCTTTACTCTTTTTATTCCTCTTTTTTCTTTTCTCTCCTTTATCTTCTTTATTTCTTTAGGCCGCTACCTCGTATCTTTTCTTTTTATAACTACCTCTTTTTTCTTATTATATCTTATAAGACCGCTAAACTTAAAACTAAAGAGCTATTAAATATCGTTAACCTTTTTTTAACTACTTTTCTATAACCTTCCCTTATTACTACTACTTATTTTACTTAGAATTATTATACTAAGGTCTTTCCTCTTTATATAAAGTACTTTTAAGTAATAACTATCTAACTTATTTAATCTCGCTTAGCTCGTTCTAACTATCTTCTTTTATAAATCTATAGTTACTTTAAGACCTAGGTCTATAATAGAAATAATATCGGTTATTAAGGGTTTCTAATTTATATAGAAATTGCTTTTTAGTTATAGGTTCTATTAAAAGCTCTTAATATTATTAGGATTAAAGCGCGCGGTCGCTCTCCTCTCTCTTACTTTCTTAAGAGCACGCTAGGTTAGTATAATTAAATCGTCTTCTATACCCTTTATTATAAACGTTAGCTAGTAACCTATATCCTTATAGAAATCACTTATTTATATAGATATTTCTTTTCTTAGCTTAGTTTAAGGTAGTAAGAATACTCTTAAGTAGTTTTAATTACTTTATATAGAACTTATAATCCTTACCTTTATTAAAGGTATATTTAAACTTATTAGATAACTATAACTTTTATTTATAAGTATATTATATTTCCTTTTTATAAGTATATCTCTCTTTTAAGCACTACTAGCGCTTCTTATACTAACTATATCTAGGATTTAACTAAGGCGCCTATTTATAAATAGCAGCACTTCTTTAAATACTATAAGGCTACTTATAACCTTAATAGATTCGCTAACTATATATATAGTTATAATTTCTATACTAACCTTAAGACTAATAAATTTTATAATAAGTATATTAATAATAAGACCGCCCTTTATCTTCTTTATAATATCCTTAATCCTTTTAGTCCTACTAAGGAGTTAAAGGAAAGGGAGGAAATTAACCTTATACTTATTTTACTTAAAAAGAGATTATATAGGTTTAATAAGCTCTTTCTTAAGTAATAATTAAATAGTCTTTAAGTTTACTTTATAGTAGTCTATAATAGGTTTACTAAGAGTAAGTAGCCTTATTTAGTCGCTATCTTTAATAGTAAAAGTTTTTCTCTTAAGGTTATACGCGTTTAATTTAGTAAGTTAAAAATATATTAAAATTTATTTTATAGGCGCGTTTATTTTTACTATAGTAGGTCTCCCTTTTTATAATAGATAATAAACGTCCCTATTTATAGAGTAAAAAATCCTATTTTTAAAGGAGGTAAGTAGTAAGAATATTTATTTTCTTACTTTATTATTTAATTATATCTTTATTTATCTTCTTTAAACTAATAAAAAGTAGGTTATTATTAAGGAAGGGTAGGAAATATTATCTTTATCTACTTAAGGAGCTTTAAGTAGAAAATTTAAAATAATAAGATAGTAGGTAGGGCGCTTATAAATATCTCGGCTATTATAGTCGTCCTTTAATTAAATAGTTAAATAGTACCCTAGTTAACCCTTATAGTATAGTAGTTATATACCTAGGAAGCCTACTAGCTATAACGCTAAAGTCGGTTCGAATCCGGCTAGGGGCATAATTAATTTTTAGTCGGACTAGTAGACTACGCTAACCTACTTATTAATTAGCTAATTAGCGCTTCTAAAAGCGCTTATAAATATACTAGCAGTCTAGCCCCGCTATAAGTAGGCCGGCCCGGACCTCGCCTACCCGGACCTAGCGACGAATTCGTTAGGACCTCCCCCTAACCCCGGTCCGGGCCCCTTAACCGGGAAAATAAAAACCTAGGGCCGATACTAGCAACTTAATAAGTACGGCGCGAAGCCGATACGATAACCCGACTACCGGCCCGGCTAAAGGCCGGCATTAATAAAAAATAGCCCGCTAAGCCTTATAGCGGAAAAATAAGGCAGAGCCTAGGAAGATATTATTATAGGATAAGGTCGGAGATAATTATATAATTAACTATTAATAGTTAACTAAAAACGCTCGTACTACCGATTAACGCTATATACCCCGCGTATATAAAGGGGTTACTTTTTAAGGTTACTTTATAGCGGGGCTAATACGATTCCGACTAACTATAACGATACCTAAGATAGCCGACGTAAGATTCTTATATATTATAACCGCGACCCGGTATAAGGGCGGACTAGCTACGAAAGAGGGGAGGGTTTTCCTCTAGGCACTTTAGTTTTTCCCTCTTATTTAACGTCGAAGTTCTAGATACCTCTAGATAGGTTACTAGTATAATCTTAATAATAAGTACCTTAGTTACTAGTTAGGTTCTAGTATACTTCTTATAATAGTTATAGATTTTTATTTTTACTACCTTTTCCTCCTTAGCTTCTTTTTACCTCCTCTTTTTCTTATTAAATTAGTATCTTTAGGGCTCCTATATAAAGATCCTTTTTTACTTTACTAAGTTATAGTAGCTAAACCTTAATTATATACCTTAGGCCTTTCTTAGGTATCTATAGTTACTTTTCTTTTTCTTCCTAGCTTTAATCCTTCTAAGGTTTATTAAGGAGTTATTATAAATATAGTACTATTTAATCTAAGGCTTCTCTACTTAGTAAGAGTAGTAAATTATCTACTTTATTTATTATTTCTTCTTTCTTTCTCTTATTAAAAGTAATCTTATCTTAGAGTAACTAGTTATCCTTATTAAAGTACTACTAACCTTCCTTATCCTTTTTAATCGCTATACTATCGACTAGGCCTCGGTCGTATATCTAGCACGCTACCGCCTTATATTACGACCACGGTTAGCGGGCCGTAGGAGAGCCGGCTACGTTTACGTAATAAGGCGGCTCGGAATAATAGTTAGGACGAGAAGTCACTTAGGCTTAGCTTACCTAGAGCGTACGTAAGCTAAGTAAGCCTTATATAGATAGATTACTATTTAGGAGCATAGCTTACGAGTAAGCTATAGTAAGCTACGAAGGGGATTACGGCTAGAACCGTAATCTAAGGACAGTCTCTATAGGTATATATAGCCACCTACTTTTACTCCTTTAGATAGATAGCTCTCTAGCTTTTAATATAATATAGATCTTTATTACGATTCTATCTCTAATTCTAATTACCTAGTTATAGTCTACGGTCTATAACCTCTAACTTATTACTAACGTAATATACTTATTATTACTTAGACCACGCCCTATTATATCTACTAATATAAACCCCTCGATAAGTTTATCCCTTAGGAATAACACTAGTCGTTATATATTAAAAGCTCTTATTTAGTATAATACCGCGTTACTCTAAGTAATATCGCAACTATTAATATACCTATATAGTAAACTAGATTAACTAACTCTAGAGCTACTATATCGCCTTAGGATATAATACGCGAGATTATTACCCTTCGATATAAGGTATAGTTACTTAGGAATAGAGGAGGCAATAGATAAGTTAGGGACCTCGGAGAAGCAGTTAAACTAAAATAGCTAGGACTATTTAACGGTACTTATAGCACGCTTCGAGACTTTCTTACCTAACTTAAGGCCTACTATTAGTTTTACCCTACTAAACTCTTAGACCTAGTTAAAAAGGTACTTTACGTAGGAAATTATTTATTTAGAACGGTACTCGCTTAGTTTAGACCTATTATAAGGGATTTTCTCGATAACTAATTAGCGCGACGAGATAATAAGATAGATAAAGTCTTTACTAGTTTCTAAGGATTTAAAGAAGCTATTATAAAGGTATTCGGAATAGCTAACGAGGAACGAGAAGCTAAATAAAAACTTTAAGAACTCCGATAAAGGATCTTAGTATCGGATTATATTACGAAGTTCTATTAAGTTACCTTAAAGCTTAATTAGGACGACGAACCTCTTATATTACGATTCGATAACGGGCTTAAAGAAGAAGTTAAGGACGAGCTCTATAAGGAAAATCGACCTAATAACCTCTTAGACTATATTACTATAGTAGTATAAATCGACGATAGATAGTACGCGTAATACTAAGAAAAGAAATAAGGAAGAGGAAACTAGAACCCTTCTTATAGGAATAACTTTAACCGACGCGCTAACTATAAAAAAAAGCGCGAAACTCCTATTACCTACGCCTATATAACTAACCTAGGTAGGATAGATCTAGATATAATATAGAAAAATAAAGGAAAGTGTTTTAACTATAGGAAACTTAGATATTACTTTAAAGAATATAAATAACCTCGTAAGGAGAAGAAAACCTACTAGGTACTAGCCCTAGAAGGTAAGAAATACCTAAATGCTATTAATAGATAGGAACTAAAGTATAAACTCCTTAGTTAGACTATATACTACGACGATAAATATATAGTATACTTAAGCGATAAAAACGGTATTAGATAGTTCCTAAAGTAACTAAGGAAAACCCTTATAATAATATAGCGAAGGGATCCTAAAATATAGAAATAAGTTAAATTTATTGAACTAAAATACCCCTATCCTAAAGGAGTCTCCTAAGACTAGATTAGGAAGCACGGTAAACGATTCTAGGAAGATATATAAAATAAAAATCGATAATAGCGACGGGCAGTCTATAAATAATATAATAAAGAAGATATAGATATAGCCCTTATACTTACGAAACTTAAATAATAACCTAAAGAGGACTAATAAAGTATCGATAATATAAGCTCTAAAGAATAAGAAATACCTAGAGAAACGGAAGACGAGAACGAACTTATACTACTACCCTTACTACTAAGGGAAAATACTACGATTAAAGAACACGCTCTATACTTCGAAGAATTTAAAGAAATACTTAAAATTAGAACCTAATAAACACCTTAAATTCTTATAGAAAACTAATAAGCTATATTAATTTAGTATTAACCGGTACTACGCGGAGGAGACTACGCTATAGCTATCGCTATAGTTAATACCTTTATAGCTCTATAATAAGAATAGTAACTATAAGGAGAATTTAAAGACGATCTATAAATACTACTTACTTATAAGTACTATAAGTATATTTTATAGATATTATACGTCTACCTAGATTATATAATATACTTCTAGATAAAGGCACGATATAATGCCTTCTTAGTTAGGTTCGAAGGATAAGTACTTTCGAAACCCTACCTAAGTATAGAACTAGACTACTAGAAAATCGATTAACGCTACCTAAACGACTAAGTTATATTATTAGAACCCGATTATAGTATGCTACTTAAATGCCGCAATAATTATAGTTTATTAATAAGATATCTTTCGGAGATATATAAAATCTCTAAATACGCTAAAATAAAGGAATAGTATAGCGCTACTTACTCTAAGGCATTTAAATTATTAATCTTTTAAAGACTTACGTAATAAATTAAATATAATAAAGAAGATTATAACGAATATATATACCTAAACTATAGAGTTTATAAATATAAAAAAGTATAAGTATAGTATAAACGATATAACGGTATACTAAAAGATTATTAGCGATATATATAAAGGCTATAAGCTATATTCGACTAAGGAAAAATCGATATAGAAATACTACGTAAAAAATAAAAAGACGCTAAACGAAAACTTAACCTTTAGTACGAAAACGAATAAAATTGCAAAGTATAGTACGTAATTAACTATAAAGTAGCGTAATATAAACGATATAGCGTTAAGAAATAAGAAATCTTCGATTAGCTATAAGAACTTAGTCTCTTAAGCCCTAATATAATACTACGCGACGAAAATATAAAGAAACGATACTAATAATAAATTAAAGAAGAATACCTAAATAAAATAAATAAAGACTAGGCAAAAAACAAGGTACGCTATCTATAAAAGGGCTATAGACTAGCACGATATAATAAGATCTAAGGACCCTATATATAGTAACGGTAAGCTATAGCGACTAAATAGTATTAGATATCTAAATCGTAGGATATTATATACGTATACTTTTAGACTACGGCGCGATAGGTAATTATATTTTACCTAGAGTCGTTAATCGTTACTAACTTATATAGAGATATAAGAAAGATCTATATAAACTTATAAATATTAAAGGAGAGGCCTTTAACTATAATAACGGAATTATTAATATAGAGATTAATTACCTCGATATTAATATCTAGGGCTATAACGAATAAGTTAACTTTAATATTATAGATATTAAAGAATACGACCTTATATTAGGGCTTCTATAGCTATAGGAGAGCAACCTACTAATTAACTAGAAAACTAGCTAGCTACGTTAGGACAAAGACATAAGTTTCTAGGACTAGTAGATTTAGAAGAAAGTAAGATTTTACGATAATTTAGCTACTAAATAAGATAAAAGAGATAACCGTTTAAGTAAATTATTATAGGCTTTAGCGATATAAACGAAAATAGTAACTAAACTAGTAGATATAATAAAATCGACTAATAAGACCTATATACTAACTAACACGGCTATATAACTTAGTATCCGATATAAATAGAATAAAGGATATAATATAAAGATCTAAAGAGTTATTATTACTTTAAGGAAAGACCTTAAATAAATTAATAAAGAGCTTAAGTTAAGAGAAACTAGCTCTTAAGAGAAAGAATAAAGCCTATAAGATAGAATAAAGAATATCCCTTAGGAATACCGGAAATATAATAAACTCTTTAAGGAAGAACTTAAGATAGTGTTACCCGAATATAGCTAATAAGACCACGAAATTTATCTTAAGGATAGAATAACGCCGACGTTCTATAAAATCTATAACTTAAACGAAAAGCAACTATAATCGCTACGCGACTACCTCGACGAGAATCTATAAAAAGGATATATATAAATATTAATATCCGAAGTAGGCTATTTAGTTATATTTATTCTAAAGAAAAACAGTAAGCTATAACTAATTATCGACTATAGACGCCTAAACGATATTATAATAAAGGACCGAATACTATTACCGCTTATATCGGAACTATAAGATCGATTATACGGTAAAAAATAGTTTATAGCCCTCGATCTTAAAGGCGCTTATAACTTAATATATATAAAAAAGGGATACGAATAGCCTTTAAGACGAAATTCGGACTATTTAAATATCTAGTAATACTATTTAGACTTATAAATATACTAGCTACCTTTTAATAGATAATTAATAATATCCTACGCGAATACTTAGATATCTTTATAGTAGTATACCTAGATAATATCCTAATCTTCTCGGATACCCTAGAAGAATATAAAGAATACGTCTATAAGGTACTCCGCGCACTTTAAAATACAAAGTTACTAGTTAAACTAAAGAAAAGTAAGTTCTATATATAGGAAGTAAACTTCCTTAGATATATAATCTTACTAGGAGAGATATAAATATAATAAGATAAGATTAACTTAGTTAAAGAATAGCTAACGCTAAAGAACGTTAAGGACGTATAAAGTTTCCTAGGATTTATAAATTACTACTAATAATTTATTAAAGATTTCGGAAAGATTATAGTACTACTATACGACTTAACGAAAAAGGAAAAAGAATTTATATAGGACGATAAAGCTAACGAAGCTTTCGAATATATTAAGACTACGATTATATAAGAACTAGTCTTAACTACCTTTAATCTAGAACGATAAATCGAACTTAAAACCGATATATTAGACTTTATTTTAAGAGTATAAATCGGATAAAAAGGCGATAAAGGAAGACTACGACTAATTATATTCTACTCGAAAAAGCTATATAGCGTAGAACTTAATTACCCTATCTATAATAAAGAATTCTTCGTAATTATTTAAGCTTTTAAGGAATTTCGATACTACCTTCTTAGAAGTAAATATAAAGTTAAGGTCTATATAGATTATAAGAATATCTTATACTTTATAATAATATAATAGTTAAACGGACGATAGATCTAATAGGCCGAATACTTATTAGAATTTAACTACGAAATAATCTATAGAAAAGGAATAGAAAACGGTCGAGCTAATGCCTTTAGTCGACGAAGTAACTATAATATAAGAGCACCTATAGCGAAAGGATAGCTCCTAGAAATTAACGAAAACGGGAGCTACTAGTAACGATAGCTAAATATAATATTTAAAGTATAACCTAACGACTCGACTTACTAAAAGATCCTAAAATAGATAAAAGAATATAAAGCACTAAATAGATACGATATAGGATATTTAGAAGTTCTAATATATAAAAATAAAATCTAGATACTACTAGAATTACGAGATAAAGTTATATAAGATATATACGAATATTTAATATATAGATATTAGGGAATCTAAAGAATAATAAAACGGATTAAACGATAATATAACTTCCTATAGCTTAAGGAAGTAGTATAATAAGTTATTAAAGAATATAAACTTTATATATAAAGTAAAGCTAAACGATATAAACTATATAGAGAATTATAACCGCTACTAGTACTAGAGAAACTATAGGATTCGATAGCTTTCGACTATATTATAAAGCTACTACTATTAAAAGAACCTATAACTAACGTTAAGTACGATAGTATATTCGTTATTACCGATAGATTAATAAAGTATAGATATTTTTTACTATATAAAGAAGTAAGTAATATAAAAGAGCTAGTATATATATTCCTACGAATAATTATTAGTAATTACGGACTACTAAACGAGATTATCTCTAATAGAGGAAGTATATTTATAGCTAAGTTTTAGTAAGCTCTTATAGTATAATTAGGGACGAAATATAAGCTTAGTATAGCTTATTACCTATAAATAGATAGATAAACGGAACGACTTAACTAAACGCTTAAATAATATTTACGATGCTATATTAGCTATAAATAAAACAATTAGGTTAAATAGCTACTAATAGCGTAACTAGCTTATAATAGCTTAGTTATAGAAATAACTAAGCTCTTACTAGTATACGCTAATTATAGATATAACCTAGAAGTATTTAAGGTTACTTAATAAGGACTATAAGCGGAACGAGCGATACTATAAGTAGATTAGTATAAGAGTCTTTAACTATTATAGGTGATAGGCTTAGGCCGCGGCCTAAGCCGTGTAGTCACGTGCGGAGGGCCGGATCCCGTAAGTATAGGGGCGGGCCAGCCGCGTATAGAAGAGCTCTATATAGCTTATTAATATTATCCTACGGACGGCACCTACGCATACGCCTCTGCCTACTCCGTGATAGTATAAGCTATTAACTAATAGATCTAATAGATATCTCCCCGGAAAGGGTGCCGCTTCCTTAAGGGAGCACCCCGCTAACCCCTAGGCGGATAGGAAGTATTATAGCTATCCTAAAAGCGATTAGAAGCGCGACGGCTAGCGAGAAGAACGAGGTTCTCGCTATACTAGGGGAGCCGTCTACGAGACCAGCGTTAACCCCTACGACCTTAGCAACACCGGTTACGGCGGCGGCACCACCGATACGGAAGCCGCTTCCTTAGCCGACTTAGGACGGCAAGCCTAAGTCCTTCTACTTCTTCCTTAGCCGGCTATAGACGAAGTTTATAATAGACGAGAAATAGGGCCTAAACGGCTATCGTAATATAGCGTAGTATTCGCTCCTCTATACGCTGCCGGAGCCCTAGATACGGCGGATCTCCGGATTCTAGGATAAAGGCGGCCCTAGAGGCAGACGCGACCCGTAGGAATTCTTCTAACACCTTATATATACGTTCGGCAACGTGTAGGAGCGGGAGAAGGCGTAGGATAGGCTGCGGACCCTTAAGTAAAGGGACGGGCAGACCTTTAGCGAATTCCTCCCCGACTTCGAAGAGACGCTCTCACGAGTAGCGGGAACTACGGTATAGGAAGATAGCGCGAAGCTTATATAGTTACGGAACTCGATTACGCTAGCCCTACGGGAGCTGCTTATCCCCGTAATTATGCCTACTAACTACGGCGAGTACGTAAGCTAGTTAATAAAGGTAGTATAGGGCTACGAGTAGACGCCGCGTTTCTAGAAGCTTCGTAAGCGCACGCCGTATAGCGGTAACGGGATCACCGCCCCTCTATAAGAGGAATAGCCGACTATCGACACTAACGGAGACACCCTAATATCGGCTACCCGCACGGACCGAGCTAAACGCGGTAGGAAGTCGTCTTCGAATATCCCCTATACTGCCCCGCTCTCTAAGCAGCGGGCGAAGTAGGTAACGAGCGAGGAAATCGGGAAAAGGAAGGCTAACGGCCGCTGCCTACGTTACGGCGCGTCTATATACTTTATATTAAAATGCCCCTTCCTTTTAGCTAAGCGGCCTATAGTAGTTCGAGTAGCGAAGATAGAACCGCTCCTTGCCTTAGACGACGAAGAGGACTCCGCTCCCTTAGGCCCGGAGGAAAAAGAGTAGCTCCGGAGTAAAGACGGGCTCTAGAGCCCTAATTACTAGCACTAGCAAAGGAGAAGGAGGAATTATCCGCCTATATAGAAGAGGAGCCTACTTTAATATAGGTTATAGTTAATAACTCCTTGCCCGTCGCCGCCCTTATAGACGAGGGCTGCTAGTGCTACGCCGCAGTTAACGAGGCGCTTATACGAGAGATATAAGTACCGGTAGAAACGATCGCCCTAAGGCGAGTAAAGGGCGCCTTAGGCGCGATAGAGGGTGCGGTAATTAGGGGCATTACGTAGCTAGCTATAGAGGTCGACGGTTACCGTAAGCTTATCGTGGCCTATATAATCCCCTAACTAGAGTTTCCCTTAATCCTTAGGAAACCCTAGTTATTATATACGGAGTTATACTCGGTTCCGTACTAGAAGAAGCTATGGTTTAGGCCTACGCAACGGTAGGTCCGCTATAACGACGGTTCCGTAGGCGTAGGACTAGGCGTGCGAGCTTTATACTCGGCATAAGAAGTCCTTGCCTCTATCTTTATAGGAACCGTGCGACGGTTAGAGCGGGAGGAAGGCCAGGCAGCGGCTAACGCAGCGGTCTGCGCAGTTAGCCTAGCGGACATCGACAAGGCCCTCCGGGCGAAGAAGCTAAAGTCGCCCTCTAAGCTACGGTAGCAGATACCGGAGCGCTTTTACGACCTCCTACCGCTATTCGAGTCCTAGGAAGCGGACAAGCTTAACCCGCATAAGCCGGGGGTAGACTATAAGATTATACTCCGCACCGATAAGAAGGGGCAGGAACTACCCGCACCGTTCGGACCGCTATATAGCATATTATACGCGGAACTACTAGTGCTAAAGAAGACGCTAAGGGACCTCCTAGATAAGGGTTTTATTTAAGTAAGCAGCTCCGAAGTAGGAGCGCCGGTCCTATTCGTGCGTAAACTAGGGGGCGGGATACGGTTCTATTACGACTATAGGGCTCTAAACGCAATTACGAGGCTAGACCGCTACCCCTTACCCTTAATCTTAGATACGCTCTATAACCTTTCAAAGGCGAAGTAGTTTACGAAGCTAGATATAAAACAGGCGTTCTATAAGGTGCGGATCTCGGAGGGTAACGAGTAGAAGACGGCGTTCTATATACGCTACGGCTTATTCGAGTAGCTTATAACGCCCTTTAGCCTCTTAGGAGCGCCCGCTACCTTCTAGCGTTATATTAATAACGTACTTCGGGACTTCCTCGATAAGTTCGCCTCCGTATATATAGATAATATCCTTATCTATATAAGCGGCTCCTACGAGGACTATATACGGAAAGTGCGGAGGGTCCTAGAGCGCCTCTAACTTTATAGGCTCTACCTCGACCCGGATAAGTACGAATTTAAGGTTAAGAGGGTTAAGTACCTAGGCTTTATTATCTACGCTGGCATAGGTATATAGGCGGATCCCGTAAAGATCTAGGCGATTCGGGACTAGGCTGCCCTAACTACGTAGATAGGCGTGCGGAGCTTCCTTAGGTTCGCGAACTACTATAGGATGTTTATTAGGGGCTTCTCCTATATTATAATGCCCCTAAACGAGATTACTGGGAAGCGGACCGCCTTTTGCTAGGGGCCCGTATAGGAAGGAGCGTTCCGTACGCTTAAGGACCTATTCTCTTAAGCCCCGGTGCTGCTCTAGTAGGACTTCGACCGGTCTACGTTAGTTAAAGCGGACTATAGCGGCTAGGCACTTAGAGGAACGCTCTCCTAGGAGGTAAACGGGCGGAAGCAACCGGTAGCGTTCTACTCCCGTAAGCTAACCCTAGCGGGCGAATTACGCTATTTACGATAAGGAGATACTAGCGATTATTAGCTACCTCGAGCAATAGTAAGCGGAGCTCCGGGCTATAAGAGCTTCGAGGTTCTTATAGACTATAGGAACCTCGAGTACTTTATAACCCGCTAGCACCTCTCGGGCGGTAAGCCCGCTAGGCGGAGTATCTCTTACGCTTTAACTTCTCGATTAAGTACCGGCTAGGGCGGGACTCCGTAGTCCTAGATACGCTTTCCCGGAGGGATTAGGACCGGCCGACGGGAGCGGATATCGAGGCCCGGGATCTATAGCTTATCCCGCAAGAAGCGCTACGGACTTATATAGGAGCTTCCCTAGTAGAGGAAGGCGCGGCGCTAACGGATAAGCCTTCCCCTACACCTTCGCCTCGGCCCGGCGAGGAGGGATAGACCGGCCTAGGGGCGCGTGCGGCGCGGGTGTTCTAAGATAAGGTCCTCTAGCGCTTATAGGATAGGATGTCGTCTCTAGACCATACCTACGAGAGCGTGCGCCGCGCCGTTAAGTCCGGCGCTCGATGCCTCGATCCGAAGCTAAAGCTAAAGGTATAAGTAGCCGACTATCACATCGACCTACGGGGGCACCTGCGTTAGCGGGGGAGACTATAGGTGCCGGGCGCGCCGTATACTATAGAAGCTAGGGAGAAGGATAGACCGCCGGAGCTAGATAAACGGAACGAGCTCCGAGGGAAGCTAGTCTAGCTCGTCTATAACTCTAGTATCGTAGGCCACCCGGGTAGGCAGGGCATAGCAGTAGGCCTCGCGAGGGATTTCTACTAGCCCCTCCTATAGTACTACGTTCGCCGCTTCCTCCGTAACTACGATATTTACGGCCGCACTAAGATTTAGAGGGCGTAGCTTAAGGGGCTACTTAAGTAGCTTCCGGTGCCCGACCGGTTCTATACGTATATATAGATAGACTTTATAACGGACCTCCTACTTATAGAGGGCGGCAACCGCTATATATAGGTAATTAAGGACCGACTTAGTAAGTCTATAGTATTAGAGCCGATGCCGTCTATAGATATAAAGTCCTACGTAGAGCGCTTCCTATAGTGCTAGGCCCGCTCGTATAGCTAGCTAGCCTCTATTATAAGCGATAGGGGATCGAATTAAACTAGCCGCTTTTAGCAGCACCTATGCTAGCTGCTTTAGATTACGTAGCTGCTTAGCACGGCATATTACCTATAGACCGACGGAGGGCCCGAGAGGGTTAACTAGGAGGCGTAGGCTTACCTATAGGCCGTCGTAGCCCGCAACTAAGTAGACTAAGACCGTTAGCTCCCCGCGGCCTAACTTACGTTAAATAGTAGACTATATACCTCTATTAGGATAGCCCCTTTCTTTATAACGTATAGCTTCGAACTACCTTTACTAGTTCCCTTTACCGTAGGCATAGTAGCGGAGTAGTATAGTAATTTATTACCGGAGGGCCGCGCCTCCGCGTTCGTACGAAAGCTATAGGAGACCACGGATTATTACTAATCCGCGATAGCCGCCGCGGCGTAAGATTAGGAGCGGCACGCTAATAAGACTAGGGCCCTAGTAGATAGGTTTACGGTAGGAGATAAGGTATAGCTAGACCTCCGTAACTATAGGTCGGCACGGCTAAAGAAGAAGCTTAACTAGCTATACGCGAAGTTTACGGTACGGAGGGTTATTAGCCCGTAGGTTATAGAGCTCGATAGTCTCCTAACGGGGGTCTATAATAAGATTAACGTAGACCTCCTTCGTAGAGCCTCCTTTAACCTACTGCCTAGATAAGAAGCAGCGGACGCCTAACCGCCTATAATCGAGGTAGAGGGAGAGGACGAGTTCGAGGTCGAAGAGATACGGGCCGCGCGCTAGAAAAAGGTCGGTAGGGGGAAACGCCGGGAGGTCCTCGTTAAGTAGCGCGGGTATCTCGACCCTACGTAGGAACCCGCACGTAAGTTTACGGGAACCATAGCCCTCGATAAGTTTAAAGCCTTATTCGGAACGGTAGACGAGAACGACGGACTAGCGGACCACCGATAGTAGCCCGGGCTAGGACTATAAAGTAGGTATAGCAGAGGGGGCAGTTACGGCAATATAGGCAATATAAGCGTAATAGTATGGGCGGAGATAAAAACAGCGTTTATTATAGGGCGGAGCCCCTAGACTACCCGGGCCTATTCCTTATCGTTATTATTATTATTATCTTCGTTATCGTCGTCCTTATCGGCCTCCTCCTTCTTATTAGCGGCGGCGGCGGTCTCTAGGGCGCTAAGGCGGCCCTCTAAGCCTATAAGCTAGTCGGCGGCGGCGGCTCCGGGGGTAGAGGGGCGGCGGCTGGCGGCGGGGGTGGGGGCAGCGGCGGTAGCGGAGGCGGGCACGGCTAAGGGGACCGCCGATAAGGCGACAGAGGTAGTATCCTTAGCGCCGGGTGCGTTAGAGGCGGAAATAGGGGAGCGGAGGAGTAGGACTTACCAGGTATAAGGCCCTATCGCTCGAGGCGCGGAGGTTGCGGTAGGCGGCGGCGGCGGCGGTGGCGCTTAGTAGCCCCGCGCCTGCCCGTGCGAGCCGGCCTTCTAAGCCGACGCCGCAGCGAGCAGGACGGGAGGCGCCGCCTTATAGGCGCGGCCGGCTCGCGCGCACTAGTAGCAGCTGCCGCCGCGGCGGCGCCCGGCCTAGTCGGAGCAGTCGAGCTCCTGCGACGCACAACGTATATAAGGGGCCGAGCGGGCGGCGCCGGCCTATACTTAGCGCTTATACTATAGGAGGTTAGCGGACAACGTCTATTACGCTTGCCTAACTACGGACTTACGGGGGTAGCGGAGACGGAGGCGGGGGGTAGCGGCGGGGACGGCGTCGTTACCTGGGGCGACGTGAGCGAATAGCGTAGTAGAGGCGGCGGCGGCGGCGGTGGGAGCGGTGGCAGCGGCGCGGGCAGGAGCGGCGGCAGCGGCGGAGTCGTCGTCGGCCGCGGCCAGCACGGCGTCGACGAACGACTCCGCACGCTCCGAGAAGGAGGAGGTAGGAGAGGGAGAGGCGGATATATCTATCGCGGAAGTTAGCACGATAGAATACGGCCTCCCGCTCTATAAGGCGCGGAACTTACTAGTTAGAGTTATTATTATTATTAGGGCTATTATTACTGCTACCGCTACTACTACGAGTATATATTAATAGAGCGGCCCGTATAGCTAGGAATAGACTAACGCCCCGGGTAGAGCGGAACTTACCTATTAATACTACTGCTACGGTTAAAGAAGGGAGAGAAGGAAGGGAAGGGGGAAGGGGGGGATGCCGCCTTATATACCCCTTAGTAGAGGATGCTGCCTAAGGTAGAGGGGACGGGCAACCTAAGGCTTACGTAGGTCCGGACTAGCCGCCGGCCACCTAGGGGCGCATATAATAGGTTACGCCCCTATTTAAACGGCCAGCCGGCCGACGAGTATAGAGCCGGGTCCCGGCTGCCTAGGCTAACGGGCGCGGGGATAATAGGGCTAGTAGGGCCGGCCCTATTAACGGGAAAGGGCAGGGAAGAGCCCGCGGCACGGGCCTAATTATACGGGAGCCGTTAATAGGGCAGCGCTGCGCCGCGCTCGAGGGAGGGCATTATATAAGAGTCTTTGACTATTATAGGTAATAGGCTTAGGCCGCGGCCTAAGCCGTATAGTTACGTGCGGAGGGCCGGATCCCGTAAGTATAGGGGCGGGCTAGCCGCGTATAGAAGAGCTCTATATAGCTTATTAACATTATCCTACGGACGGCACCTATGTATACGCCTCTGCTTACTCCGTGATAATTAGCTATAAAAATTATATAAAGAAATATAATAAGAACTTTAATTCGTTAAAGAATAAATATCTACTTACTATAATTAGAAAAGATTATAGGGACTAATCTTTTAAGAGGGAGATATAGTCTACCTTACATAACGAAATATTAAAATAAAACGACTAAGCAATAAATTAGATTTTAAAAAACTTAGACCGTTTAAGGTTAAGAAAACTATTTTAAAAGTTAACTACGAACTTTCGCTACTAATAATAATACGGATATACCCGATATTTTATATCTTATTATTAAAACTAGCGCTATAAAACGCTAAACTATAAGAAAATATTAAAGTCGACGACGATTAAGAATATAAAGTAGAATAAATACTAGATATAAGAAAATAAGGTTAGTAATAAGAATACCTTATTAAGTAAAAGGGATATAGACTAAAGGAAAATACCTAGGAACTACTTAAGCACTTAACCTACTACGGTTCTCTGCTTTAATAGTTCTACTAGTAAAATCTACCCTAGGTATTATAAAATCGCCTAACGAACTAATAGCATTCTAATTAATTATATTAAATCTACCTATAGACTAAATATCGACTACCGCTTTAGATTCTTAGCGCTTAGCCTTATTAAGGTTATTTAAGGAATAAAGGCCCCGACGGACTATCTTAGTACCCTTCGTTTTTAGCTAGCGCTTTTAACGGCGAAGCCGCGCTAAACGAGCTAAGGCTTCGTTTAGGTTAGCTTAAGCTTTTAATATTCGCTCCTTAGCAATTTCTTCTTCTTTATCTAATCGATCGGACTCTAGATTTATTCGGGATACTAGGAAACACGTTAGCTATAAATAATAGGTAGGACAACGAAGTTACCTATAAGAGCTAATCGCTACGCCCGATATATTATAGGAACGACCCCGCTATATATATTCGGTATACTTAGAAGATTTCTCTAGCATTTTATAGCGGAAGCTACGCGACGAATAAAAAGAATATAGTATAACGTCGAAACTAAGACGATTAATAGACTTAGCTAAACGAATGCGCTTAAGGGTCTTACGAGAACGATCCTTCGATATACGACTAAATATACTATTAGCAGTATATCCTAAGGGATAGAAAGGACGAAACGGGGAATATATATACGCGCGATAAGGGTATATTTATATACGACGGCTAAGGTAGTAGTAGGTCTTATAGATAAGACTAAAAGGAGGGGAGACATCGTATTACGACTATAGTTAGCGGGCCGTAGGAGAGCCGGCCACGTTTACGTAATAAGGCGGCTTAGAATAATAGTCGGAACGAGAAGTTACTTAGGCTTAGCTTACCTAGAGCGTACGTAAGCTAAGTAAGCCTTATATAAATAGATTACTATTTAAGAGTATAGCTTACGAGTAAGCTATAGTAAGCTATAAAGGGGATCACGGCTAGAACCATAATCTAAGGATAGTCTCTATAGGTATATATAGCTACCTACTTTTACTCCTTTAGATAGATAGCTCTCTAGCTTTTAATATAATATAGATCTTTATTATAATTCTATCTCTAATTCTAATTACCTAGTTATAGTCTATAGTCTACGACCTCTAACTTATTACTAACGTAATATACTTATTATTGCTTAGACCACGCCCTATTATATCTGCTAATATAAACCCCTTAATAGGTTTATCTTTTAGGAATAATACCGGTCGTTATACCTCGCCCCTATTTTTAAAAAACACCCTTAACGCTTAGTTCTATAACAACGCCCTAGGAGCATCCTATTATACCTAAATTAAGATCCTTTTTAAAACTTATACTTATACTTTAAATAATTCTTTTCTTATCTTTACTTCGTTTTAGTTAATTAGTCGCTAAGTTAAGTATTCTACCTTAAAAGGTAGTACTAGTTCCTATTTATATAGTAGGTAGAAAGCTAATATTCTATAAGACTCTTTAACTACTATTTAGTCTATAAGGATTACTTAGTTAAGGTATTTAATCTACTTACCTTTTTTCTTTATTATTTTTATAAGTACTATTACTAACCTTTAATACTCTTATTTTATTACTATATTCGCCTTTAAATTATATACTAAAGTTTAAATAACTTTAACGCTTATATCCTCTAGGATATATATAAAGTCTTTTTTTATTTTAGGCCCTCTATTAATTATAGTATATAATATTATACTATACTTATAAATAATAAAGAGTATAAATTTAGTTATAGCTCCTATAGTAATTTCTTTAACTAAGGTTACTTCTACCTATTTAGTAAGGTCGTCTTATACTTTTATAAGGTATAAATACCTATAATTAGATAGTATATACTAGCTATTAAAGTAAATCTTACTTATAAGGTAGCTAGGCGCGGTCGCGGTTATAACTTCCTAGGGTCTCTTAGTTATAAAGTATTAGTATTCTTTATAAGAAGAGATTACGCTATAAATATCGTTTTAAAAGCTAGCCTACTAATACTTATTCTTTATAAATATATATATAACTTATCGTCCTTTATATCTTATTTACGCGTAGTACTTTACGATAATCCTTTTCTATTTTTTTAGGTTATCTATAACTAGTATAGGTCCCCTTTCTTTCTTCTTAGGGAGTTACTAAAGCTTTTAATCTTTAATATAGAAATTTAGACTCTTTAAACGTAGCTTCCTATAGTCTTATTTAAAAAGGCCCTCTAACTATTTTAATATTTAAAGAAAGTCTGTAATTATCCTCGATTCCTTTAAGTAGTCCCTTTATAGCTTAGTTCCTTATACTACGTTTAAGTAAAAGTTTATAAATTCTTTAATATCGCCTTTTATTTTCTTATTTAATACGTTAGAATATCCTTTAAGCTTTCTTAAGAGTCTATTAGCTATATTATTCTTCTTACCTTCGACGTATTATATAGTAAAGTTAAAGAGGAAAATATAGCTTATTTAGTAAGTTACTATAGCTCTAAGGATATCTTTAAGGGTACCTTTTAGTTAATTAACTAAGACCTATATATTAGTTTCTAAGATAAAATATATACTATATAGGTATATTCTTAGTCTTTTAAGCGTACTTAATATAGCCTTATACTCCCTCTTTATTATATTATATTTAGTTTCTACTAGTAACTATATTTTACTTTCGAACCTTATAAGGCGCTTCTTTCTATTAATAAATTATATTAAGACTGCCCCTTAGCTAAGTAAATTAGTATTATATATAAAAATAATATCTCCTTTTCTTAAGCTAATATCGAGGGATACTAAAAAGACTAAATTAGTAATAGCTTTCTTAAGGGTAGCTATCGCTTTTACTTATTCGTCTCCTTATTTTTAATAAACTTCTTTCTTTAATAGGTCTATAAAGGGTTTTACTAAGATAGCGAACTATTTAATTTAGATTCGATAGTATCCTACGATACTAAGGAAAGCTTTAATATATATTATATTAAAGTATCTTATTTATTCCTTAATTTTAATAACTTTAGCTTTTATATAGCACCTTTTATTTATTTTATAGATATAATTAATAACTTTAGTTACTTACTAATAGAATTTTAATTTAGCCCTTATAATTATATAATTAAAGAGTTTAATATTAACTAAGACTTTATTAAGGTTAATAAGGTATTTAAAGATAAATCTCCTTACTCTTAGCGCTACCTCTTTATTATTATATATATATTAGGCCCTTTAATACCTATATTATTAAGGAAATTCCTATAAATATTCGGTATAATGTCTTATAGGATTCTTTATAGTATCCTTATAAATTAGCTAACTTAGTTTATAGCCCCTTAAGAGAGTATATATATATATAAGAGGCTAATAAGTATCGCGAATATTATTAAGTTATAGCTTTTAATATTAAGAGGGATTTAATTATAGCCTAAAAAAAAGTCTAGGAGGGAAAGGATCTTATATATTAAGAAGTAGTTACTAAACCTATTTATATTTAGTAGTAGGTTTATATCTCTTATTATAATAGTATTTATATATATAGCGGAATTAACTAAGTATAGTCCTTTATCTTTCTTTATTACTAAGAAAAAGGGGTTCTTATAGGGCCTATACCCTTTATTAAAGACTCTTATTTTTTATTTAATTTTAAGGATATTAATAACTTTCTACTTTATTCCTTTTAAGATTAAGATTAAGGCTACTTACTATACTTTATATTCTATTATCCTAATAACTTATAAGGGGGCTATAGCTAGTATTACGACTATAGTTAGCGGGCTATAGGAGAGCTAGCTATATTTATATAATAAGGCGGCTTAGAATAATAGTTAGGACGAGAAGTTACTTAAGCTTAGCTTACTTAGAGCGTATATAAGCTAAGTAAGCCTTATATAGATAGATTACTACTTAAGAGTATAGCTTATAAATAAGCTATAGTAAGCTATAAAGGGGATTATAGCTAGGACTATAATCTAAGGATAGTCTCTATAGGTATATATAGCTACCTACTTTTATTCTTTTAGATAGATAGCTCTCTAGCTTTTAATATAGATCTTTATTACGATTCTATCTTTAATTTTAATTACTTAGTTATAGTCTAAAGTCTATAACCTCCGACTTATTACTAACGTAATATACTTATTATTACTTAGACCACGCCCTATTATATCTACTAATATAAACCCCTCGATAGGTTTATCCCTTAAGAATAATACCGGTCGTTATATAGGTAAGCTATAAAGGGGATTATAGCTAGGACCGTAATCTAAGGATAGTCTTTATAGGTATATATAGCTACCTACTTTTACTCTTTTAGATAGATAGCTTTCTAGCATTTAATATAGATCTTTATTACGATTCTATCTTTAATTCTAATTACTTAGTTATAGTCTACGATCTACGACCTCTAACTTATTACTAATATAATATACTTATTATTACTTAGACTATACCCTATTATATCTATTAATATAAACCCCTCGATAGGTTTATCCCTTAAGAATAATACTAGTTATTATACGTTAAAAGCTCTTATTTAGTATAATACTATATTACTTTAAGTAATATCGTAACTATTAGTATACCTATATAGTAAGCTAGATTAACTAACTCTAGAGCTACTATATCGCCTTAGGATATAATACGCGAGATTATTACCCTTTAATATAAGGTATAGTTACTTAGGAACGGAGGAGGTAACGGATAAGTTAGGGACCTTAGAGAAGCAATTAAACTATAATAGCTAGGACTATTTAACGGTACTTATAGTATACTTTAAGACTTTCTTACCTAACTTAAGGCCTACTATTAGTTTTACCCTATAAAACTCTTAGACTTAGTTAAAAAGGTACTCTATATAGGAAATTATTTATTTAGAACGGCACTCGCTTAGTTTAGACCTATTATATAGGATTTTCTCGATACCTAACTAGCGCGATAAGATAATAAGATAGATAAAGTCTTTACTAGTTTCTAAGGATTTAAAGAAGCTATTATAAAGGTATTTAGAATAACTAATAAGGAATAAGAAGCTAAATAGAAACTTTAAGAACTTTAATAAAGGATCTTAGTATCGTATTATACTATAAAGTTCTATTAAGTTACCTTAAATCTTAATTATGATAATAAACCTCTTATATTACGATTTTATAATAGGCTTAAAGAAGATATTAAGGACGAGCTTTATAAGGAAAATCGACCTTATAACCTCTCGGACTATATTACTATAGTAGTATAAATCGACGATAGATAATATATATAACGCTAAGAAAAGAAATAAGAAAGAGGAAACTAAAACCCTTCTTATAAGAATAACTTTAACTAACGCGCTAACTATAAAAAGAAGCATAAACCTCTTATTACTTACGCTTATATAACTAACCTAGGTAAGACAGATTTAGATATAATATAGAAAAGTAAAGGAAAGTGTTTTAACTATAGGAAACTTAGATATTACTTTAAAGAATATAAATAACTTAATAAGGAGAAGAAAACCTACTAGGTACTAGCCCTAGAAGGTAAGAAATACTTAAACGCTACTAATAGATAGGAACTAAAGTATAAACTCTTTAATTAGACTATATACTACGATAATAAATATATAATATACTTAAGCGATAAGAACGGTATTAAATAGTTCCTAAAGCTATTAAAGAAGACCCTTATAATAATATAATAAAGGGATCTTAAAATATAGAAATAAGTTAAATTTATAAAACTAAAATACCCCTATCTTAAAGGAGTCTCTTAAAACTAAATTAAGAAGAATAGTAAACGATTTTAGGAAGATATATAAAATAAAAATCGATAATAATAATAAGTAGTCTATAAATAATATAATAAAGAAGATATAGATATAGCTCTTATACTTATAAAACTTAGATAATAACTTAAGGAGGAATAATAAAATATCGATAATATAAGCTTTAAAGAATAAGAAATACTTAAAGAAATAGAAGATAAAAATAAACTTATACTACCCCCCTCGCTACTAAGAGAGAATACTATAATTAGAGAATACGCTTTATACTTTAAAGAATTTAAAGAAATACTTAAAATTAAAACCTAATAAACGCCTTAAATTCTTACGGAAAACTAATAAGCTATATTAGTTCGATATTAACTAGTACTATATAGAGAAGACTATACTATAGCTATCGCTATAGTTAATACCTTTATAGCTTTATAATAAGAATAGTAACTATAAGGAGAATTTAAAGATAATCTATAAATACTACTTACTTATAAGCACTATAAGTATATTTTATAGATATTATACGTTTACCTAGATTATATAATATACTTTTAGATAAAGGTATAATATAATGCTTTCTTAGTTAGGTTTAAAGGATAAGTACTTTTAAAACCCTACCTAAGTATAAAACTAAACTACTAGAAAATCAATTAACGCTACCTAAACGACTAAGTTATATAATTAGAACCTAATTATAGCACGCTACTTAAATACCGCGATAATTATAGTTTATTAACGAGATATCTTTTAGAAATATATAAAATTTATAAATATACTAAAATAAAGGAATAGTATAGCTATACTTACTTTAAAGTATCTAAACTATTAATCTTTTAAAGACTTATATAATATATTAAATATAATAAAGAAGATTATAATAAATATATATACTTAAACTATAGAGTTTATAAATATAAAAAAGTATAAGTATAGTATAAACGATATAATAGTATATTAAATGATTATTAGTAATATATATAAAGGCTATAAGCTATATTTAACTAAGGAAAAATCGATATAGAAATACTATATAAAAAATAGAAAGATACTAAACGAAAATTTAACCTTTAGTATAAAAATAAATAGAATTATAAAGTATAGTATATAATTAACTATAAAGTAGTATAATATAAATAATATAGCGTTAAGAAATAAGAAATCTTTAATTAGCTATAAGAAATTAGTCTCTTAAGCCCCGATATAATACTATATAATAAAAATATAAAGAAACAATATTAATAATAAATTAAAGAAGAATACTTAAATAAAATAAATAAGGACTAGGTAAAAAATAAGGTATACTATCTATAAAAGGGCTATAGACTAGCACGATATAATAAGATCTAAGGACCTTATATATAGTAATAGTAAGCTATAGTAACTAAATAGTATTAAATATCTAAATCGTAGGATATTATATATATATACTTTTAGACTATAATATAATAAGTAATTACGTTTTACCTAGAGTTATTAATCGTTACTAACTTATATAAAGATATAAGAAAGATCTATATAAACTTATAAATATTAAAGGAGAGGCCTTTAACTATAATAACGGAATTATTAATATAGAGATTAATTACCTTAATATTAATATCTAGGGTTATAATAAATAAGTTAACTTTAATATTATAGATATTAAAGAATATAACCTTATATTAAGACTTTTATAGCTATAGGAGAGCAACCTACTAATTAACTAGAAAACTAGCTAGCTATATTAAAATAAAAACGTAAGTTTCTAGGACTAATAGATTTAAGAGAAAGTAAATTTTTATAATAATTTAGCTACTAAATAAGATAAAAGGGATAACCGTTTAAGTAAATTATTATAGGCTTTAACGATATAAATAAAAATAGTAACTAAACTAGCGGATATAATAAAATCGACTAATAAGACCTATATACTAACTAATATAGCTATATAACCTAGCATCTAATATAAATAGAATAAAGGATATAATATAAAGATCTAAAGAGTTATTACTACTCTAAGAAAAAACCTTAAATAAATTAATAAAGAGCTTAAGTTAAGAGAAACTAGCTCTTAAAAGAAAGAATAAAGCTTATAAGATAGAATAAAGAATATCCCCTAAGAATACTAGAAATATAATAAACTCTTTAAGGAAGAACTTAAGATAGGGTTACTTAAATATAGCTAATAGGACCACGAAATTTATCTTAAGGATAGAATAACGCCGACGTTCTATAAGATCTATAACTTAAACGAAAAGTAACTATAAATATTACGCGACTACCTCGATAAGAATCTATAAAAGGGATATTTATAAACGTTAATATCTAAAGTAAGCTACTTAGTTATATTTATTTTAAAGAAAAATAGTAAGCTATAACTAGGTATTAACTATAGACGCTTAAATAATATTATAATAAAAGACCGAATACTATTACTACTTATATCGGAACTATAAGTTTAACTATATAGTAAAAAAAAGTTTATAGCCCTCGATCTTAAAGGCGCCTATAACTTAATATATATAAAAAAGGGATATAAATAGATAATAGCCTTTAGGACGAAATTTAAACTATTTAAATATCTAGTAATACTATTTAGACTTATAAATATACTAGCTACCTTTTAATAAATAATTAATAATATCCTATATAAGTACTTAGATATCTTTATAGTAGTATACCTAGATAATATCTTAATCTTCTTAGATATTATAGAAGAATATAAAGAATACGTTTATAAGGTACTCCACGTACTTTAAAATATAAAGTTACTAGTTAAACTAAAGAAAAGTAAGTTCTATATATAGGAAGTAAACTTCCTTAGATATACGATCTTACTAAGAGAGATATAAATATAATAAAATAAGATTAACTTAGTTAAAGAATAGCTAACGCTAAAGAACGTTAAGGATATATAAAGTTTCCTAGGATTTATAAATTACTACCGACGATTTATTAAAGATTTTAGAAAGATTATAGTACTACTATATAACTTAATAAAAAAGAAAAAAGGATTTATATAGGATAATAAAGCTAACGAAGCTTTTAAATATATTAAGACTATAATTATAAAAGAACTAGTATTAACTACCATTAATCTAAAATAATAAATTAAACTCGAAACCGATATATTAGACTTTACTTTAAGAGTATAAATCGGATAAAAAGATAATAAAGGAAGACTATAACCGATTATATTTTATTCGAAGAAGCTATATAGCATAGAACTTAATTACCCTATCTATAATAAAGAATTCCTTATAATTATTTAAGCTTTTAAGGAATTTTAATACTACCTTCTTAGAAGTAAGTATAAAGTTAAGGTTTATATAAATTATAAAAATATCTTATACTTTATAATAATATAATAGTTAAACGGATAATAGATCTAATAGGCTAAATATCTATTAGAATTTAACTACGAAATAATCTATAGAAAAGGAATAGAAAACGGTCGAGCTAACGCCCTTAGTTAATAAAGCGATTATAATATAGGAGTACCTATAGTAAAAGGATAGCTCCTAGAAATTAACGAAAATAGGAACTACTAGTAACGATAGCTAAATATAATATTTAAAGTATAACTTAATAACTTAATATACTAAAAGATCTTAAAATAGATAAAAGAATATAAAGTATTAAACGGATATCATATAGAATATTTAGAAGTTTTAATATATAAAAATAAAATCTAGATACTACTAAAATTATAAGATAAAGTTATATAAGATATATACGAATATCTAATATATAGATACTAAGGAATCTAAAGAATAATAAAACGGATTAAACGATAATATAACTTCTTATAGCTTAAAGAAGTAATATAATAAGTTATTAAAGAATATAAACTTTATATATAAAGTAAAGCTAAATAATATAAACTATATAGAGAATTATAACCGCTACTAGTATTAGAAAAACTATAGGATTTAATAGCTTTTAACTATATTATAAAGCTACTACCGTTAAAAGAACTTATAACTAACGTTAAGTATAATAGTATATTTATTATTACTAATAGATTAATAAAGTATAGATACTTTTTACTATATAAAGAAGTAAGTAATATAAAAGAGCTAGTATATATATTCCTATAAATAATTATTAGTAATTATAGACTATTAAACGAGATTATCTTTAATAAAGGAAGTATATTTATAGCTAAATTTTAGTAAGCTCTTATAGTATAATTAAGGACGAAATATAAGCTTAGTATAGCTTATTACCTATAAATAGATAGATAAATAAAACGACTTAATTAAACGCTTAAATAATATTTACGATATTATATTAGCTATAAATAAAACGATTAAGTTAAATAGCTATTAATAACGTAACTAGCTTATAATAGCTTAGTTATAGAAATAACTAAGCTCTTACTAGTATACGCTAATTATAGATATAACCTAGAAGTATTTAAGGTTACTTAATAAGGACTATAAGCGGAACGAGCGATACTATAAGTAGATTAGCTACGAAAATTATATAAAGAAATATAATAAGAACTTTAATTTATTAAAGAACGAATATCTACTTACTATAATTAAAAAAGATTATAAGGACTAATCTTTTAAAAGGAAAATATAGTCTACCTTATATAATAAAATATTAAAATAAAATAACTAAGTAATAAATTAGATTTTAAGAAACTTAAGACTATTTAAGGTTAAGAAAACTATTTTAAAAGTTAACTACGAACTTTCGCTACTAATAGTAATACGGATATACCTAATATTTTATATCTTATTATTAGAACTAGCGCTATAAAACGCTAAACTATAGGAAAAAATTAAAGTTAATAATAATTAAGAATATAAAGTAAAATAAATACTAGATATAAGAAAATAAGGTTAGTAATAAGAATACCTTATTAAGTAGAAGGGATATAAACTAAAGGAAAATACCTAGGAACTACTTAAGTACTTAACTTACTATAGTTCTCTACTTTAATAGTTCTATTAGTAAAATCTACCCTAGGTATCGTAAAATCGCCTAATAAACTAATAGTATTCTAATTAACTATATTAAATCTACTTATAGACTAAATATTAACTACCGCTTTAGATTCTTAGCGCTTAGCCTCGTTAAGGTTATTTAAGGAATAAAGGCCCTAATAAACTATCTTAGTACCCTTTATCTTTAGCTAGCGCTTTTAACGGCGAAGCTACGCTAAACGAGCTAAGGCTTTATTTAGGTCGGCTTAAGCTTTTAATATTCGCTCCTTAGTAATTTCTTCTTCTTTATCTAATCGATTAGACTTTAGATTTATTCGGGATACTAAGAAATATATTAGCTATAAATAATAAGTAGGATAACGAAGTTACCTATAAGAGCTAATCGCTATACTTAATATATCGTAGGAACGACCTCGCTATATATATTTAGTATACTTAGAAGATTTCTTTAGTATTTTATAGTAGAAGCCGCGTAATAAATAAAAAGAATATAGTATAACGTCGAAACTAAAACGATTAATAGACTTAGCTAAATAAATACGCTTAAGGGTCTTATAAGAACGATCCTTTAATATACGACTAAATATACTATTAATAGTATATCCTAAGGGATAGAAAGGATAAAATAAGGAATATATATACGCGCGATAAGGGTATATTTATATATAGTAGCTAAGGTAGTAGTAGGTCTTATAGATAAGACTAAAAGGAGGGGAGATATTATATTACGACAATAGTTAGCGGGCTATAGAAGAGCTAGCTATATTTATATAATAAGGCGGCTTAAAATAATAGTTAGGATAAGAAGTTACTTAGGCTTAGCTTACCTAGAGTATATATAAGCTAAGTAAGCCTTATATAAATAGATTATTACTTAAGAGTATAGCTTATAAGTAAGCTATAGTAAGCTATAAAGGGGATTATAGCTAGGACCGTAATCTAAGGATAGTCTTTATAGGTATATATAGCTACCTACTTTTACTCTTTTAAATAGATAGCTTTTTAGCTTTTAATATAGATCTTTATTATAATTCTATCTTTAATTCTAATTACTTAGTTATAGTCTATAGTCTATAACCTCTAACGTAATATACTTATTATTACTTAGACTACGCCCTATTATATCTATTAATATAAACCCCTTAATAGGTTTATCCCTTAGGAATAACACCGGTCGTTATAAAGGGCTATAGCTAGGTTAACTTTACCTTTTTTATAAAGTCCTATAATAACGCTACTTCCTTATTAAATAGAATACTATTAAAGATCTAGATTTCTACCTTTATAAGAAAGCCCTTAAATTATTCGTAAATTACTTTAAGTCTTTCTTATATTAGCCGCTTTCCTTTTTATATACTAAGAATTATCCTATTAAGTATTTTAGGTAGGGTCTAGGCTATATCTTATCTTTAATAGTATTTTATTTAGTCTTCTTTTAGTTAAGGTCCCCTTTTAGTATTAAGCCGTTTAATAAAGTATTATTAATAAGGTTAATCTTATTTACTTTTCTTTTAAAGAGAGTATTAACTCTTAGATTATATAATCTAATAGGTTATTTCCTCTCTATCTTAACTTTAACTTATTAGATCTTTTTAAAATTTCTTTTTAGCTTTAATAAGATTTTTCTTAAATTCTCTTATAGCCTTTATAACTATAACTTTAATAACCTCTTTTACTCTAATAAACTATGAGACGGCGGATTTACCACCCGTTTGGACGGTCTCTGCCACCAAAGGTGGCGGCCAATTTGCCAGGAATCCAGAGCGAGAACGGACAAATGTATCGCCGGGCTCATCCCTCCAAGTATCTCCGATGTACTTGGCATGTCACCCATCATGCTCAGCCCGCAGAGCCACGTCAGGACGCCTCCGCGGCCCGTTTAAGCTCTGTGCCCTTCCGACACCTCTTTCTAGCCTCAAAAGAAGGAGCCACAAAGCGCTCAGAACGGTGGCGTCGCATAGGTCATACTTAAGCTCTTACTCCGCCTCAAATTTTGGTAGCATCTTACCTATTACACAACCAAGCATTACTGTGGAAACTCTTTCCTCTTGCCAGCTCACGGAAAGCCGCATCCCGCTGACTTATACGATCCATTGTCAACCATGACGCGCCGAGCACGCCATTCCGCCATCTCTTACGACTCGGACGCGTCTTACTCCCCCGAGAACGAATTTGACGATGGTGGTCTCTTTGACAAAGTTGAGCCCTTCACTCGGATACGTATGCGGAGGCAACGGATGTAGAGGACTTGAACTTCGATGACGCAGACGGATTCGTCGACGCTGACGTTGAAGACCAAGTCCAGCTCTTCGGTGGCAACGTTCATCCACCTGAGTACTACCGGGAAGCCGTTGAGAAATTCAACGAGACCGCCTACGAAGCTCAAGACTATAGCGACGGTAGTCTACTGCTCCTCGATGCCTGCGACGCACAATGGCGCCAGTACGTCACCAACGACATCATGTCCCTTATGACTCCCAGCCTCTAACATGTAATGGTCCTACCCTCAGGTACTGCGAGGTGCTGGGTTGTGACCCCCAAAAATGTTTGGAGTCTGTCTCGAGTCCAGCTCCTGCGGCTTTTGTATAACTTTTTTGACTGGTCCCTCAACCAGAAGGTCGGTAAGGATGGCAGGAAAAGGCGAGGAACGAGGAAGAGCAGCTCTTTGAGCACATACTGGAAAGTCTTCCGACTCGTCTTCGAGAGAGCCACTGGAGACAAACTCGACCCGAAACTAAATCGGCGTATGCACAAGGTACAGCCCGATCCCTCCGAATAATAGGTCAAAAGGTAACCCTGCAGGTTCTCCGAGACCTCTCCAAAAAACATGACTTGAGCGACCAGAGGCGAGCGAATCGATGCATGACGATCGAAGATCTCAAGGAGCAAATCGAAACGACAATTAGCACGACAAAAAAATCGTTCAGGCTTGGGGAACTTCGGATCCTTGCTGTTCTCTTTCTCCTTCTTCTTGCACCCGCTGGAGCTCGCCCCACATCCATCCTGCGTCTCCGGTTTGGAGACATCCGGCTCGCACTGGTGAAAGACCCAGAAGGTGGACCGCATAATATTTTGATTCGCTTCACCTTAGCCTTCACGAAAACGTACCTCGGTGTCAAAGATGCGTAAGGACGCCAGAAACGCCGTGCTTCATCTGCTCGTAGGATATGGCGCTGACGCGAATCTAGGAAAACATTTCCTCTTCCAGAGACCTTAGCCGACCCTTCCTTGCTACTCAATCCTCACATCTTCCTGCTAGGCATTCTTTTCCGCCATCGCGCGTTCCGAGCAACAAGTCTCAATTCACCCGCACAGCTTGCCAATCTTGATATCCACCCTGAGGAGCGGAGCTACCTCTGCCGCTCAAGGACGATCTAAAGACACATATATATTCCGACGGGCTATGAAAACCTTTACCGGCTATGAGCTATCCCAGGACAAGCCTCTTTCTTACCAGATGATTGCACAATGGATCAGAAGGGTTGGCGAAATATTGGGGTTGGAATACCCCACCATCCCCTACAACTTGCGTTATAATGCGGCCAATGAGTTCGATCGAAGTGGTTCGTCAAGTCCTCCTATCACGATAGCCTTGTTGCTTACTCCAGCTTCAGCCGATATCAGCGAGTCGCTGCGAAATCTTGCTCTAGATCACGCCAATTCGAATCCTTTCAGAAGCACTACCTGGGACGGGAGGTTTGCGCGGATACTTGGGGTATTCTCCGGCGACAAAAACCACAGCAGGCGCTCATAAGGCAGGCCTGCAGCGTCGGCCACTCTATCAGCAAGCGGAGACCCACGGATCTCACAGCTGAACAAATAGCATCCGTGTCTACTGATCCTATCATCAAGCGACTAGAGCAAGACCTTCGGCATCATCGCCCAGGTTCAAAGAAGCACATGGAACTCCGCCGTCGACTGAGGAACGAGAAGCAAAGACTGAAGAGGGTGCTTAAGCAGAAGATTCGAGATGAATGGACTGCCAGACAGGCGGTGGACGACATTCAGGGGCAATTGCAAGGTATTGGGTTTGTCAAACAAGCGACTGTGAACACTCCCATTTGTCCTCAGCGACCGGCTCAAAAGCGATTGGTTGAGGCCCTCGCCGCTCCACTTGGCAACACGCTCGAAGGTCAATATCGACGGAGAGACAATGCTATCGCCGCCATCGTAGCTTATTGTATGGTCGAGGAAGGGCAGACAATCCGCGGCGCTCGAGCGTCGGTCGACTCAACTAGGCCTACTCTCATGAACGAACCGCCTATCAACAGCCCTCAACACACGGCTCTGATGTCCACCTTCATTAAGACAGTCACGGACAGGCCTCGAAGATGCTTCATCTGTGTCGGCAAGGCCCTTGATTTGACATCAGATGATGGGGCCGTGGAGGTTCTCATTCGCGAGTTTTACACTCCTGGAGACCTGTCAAAGCACTTCCGACGCAAGCACTTGTCGAATTTACGCGAGGGCGATGAGATTAGATGTTCGATCTGCGATTTGCCACTGGACCATATGGAGCATCTGCGGAACCATGCTCTACGAATACACGGAACAGTGTCCTAAGCTATGCCTTTTGACCAATCGAAGTTGTTGGTCTGCAAGGTAGCAAATCGAATGTATCGCTTGGTATCTCCACGGTCAACCTGCATCGCGCGAAATCTATGTGTGTGGCTAAAGCAGTCACCTTGTTCTCAACCAGACTTCCCTAATCAGGAGAATATCCTTTCTTTTTAGTATGAGACAAGGAGAACTTACGTTCCTCGAGCTTCAGCCTTCTACCGTAGTTGACGTCCATTTTCGCGCGGTGGTGATAGAGGAACTTTTGCGGTGGAAGTGTTCCAATCGTTCTTACGAGGAATGTCGGGTGTTAGGCTATTAGGTGTTATCAAGGACCACCTGAAAGATCATTATAAGGCCATGTATCAGGACCTATAGTGACCTCACGTGTATGGCTAATTTGGTGCCCATGGAAGTTACCCAACGGCATAAATAGGACCGTTGGGCCGCACCTTTCTAGATCTTCATAACAACTTGTGTACTTGGCTCCTACCTCTTCCAATGTGTATTGGCGTAATCGTCGTTAAACATTAATTCTGTCTTTCGCTTGAACGGCCGTCGGGCCACCTAAAAATCCACACCTAGATAAAAGGCGTGCATGATCGAGCGTCCAGCGTCCTTTGCAACAAACCAATTGTCAAGGACAACCACGTGGGCGGCATCGTATCGGGTCTCAGTCGCGGGAAGTGCATCGATCGTCAATGTGACTAGAACACAACGTAACTAAGGAACGAGCATTCTTGAAAAACGTCAATTTGCTCCTCGAATGTTTGCCTGCTCATTACTTCTTACGGCATGATGGAGGTCAATTGGGCTATCGTGGTGCCTTTAACAGTTACCTAGGGGAGGCACGCAGCTATCTTACTTTTTCCCAGCAAGCTAGCGAGCAACCAGTCTGCCATGAAGGGCTGGCCGCGAGAATCCTCCCGAAGCTTCAGGATACACGCTCCTCAGATCTATTCCAGCCGCGCGACAAAGCAATCATGGTCTACCCTTGAAAGTTCACACTCTATTGTATTTCCATTAGCACCACCTGATCCACCTTGAGTAAGTACGTGCCGAACCTGAGCAGGGACTGAGCTACCCTGAGCAGGGGCTGAGCTACCCTGATCTGCCCTGAGCTGCCTGAGCCGCCTGAGCCTGTCCTGAGCTGCCCTGAGCTGCCCTGGGTTGCCCGCTCCGGCGTGTGGAGCATCGAATAAGCCACTGCCAAGCGGTTGAACGAACATTGTACAGCCGCTGCATTTTTTCGCTGCCGCAATACTTGTGATATCCTGGCTTACACGCGTCGCCAAGTTGTAGCGTATTTAGGAATCTGGTGTACCGGTCTACGCTTCAAAGTCTTCGATGCTGCGCGAAATACATATCGTGTAATTTTTTTCCGGCCCTTCCATAATCTGCAGATACTCCCCCTCTCATGCTCTTTGAACTCTTCAAATAACAAAAATTCGAGATGCGAAATTACAGTATCACGCATCGAGGAGAAAATTAACTTACCAGTTGCTTGCCGTAGGTACATCTCAAGGCTTTGACCGTACCGTACTTGCGTTCTGGCGAAAGGTTTCTACCGCCCTGTCAAGATCAAGACGCTCATTCACGGTGCTGCCTAAAAGGCAGCAAGCAGTTCGTAATGCCATATTAGTGATGGATTCGAACCTTCTAGGTGACATCGTCATCTATGCTGTGTGATGGGTTCTAATAGTGTAAATTACAGCTATGTAGTCCTCGTGCGTTTTACATTCGAGCTGAGGAAAGAAGAAGGAAAGGAAAATAGAAGGACAGAAATCCTCCAACAAAATAGACTAAGCCGTTACTGGAGCAACAGTGCTTAGACCGACAAGGCACTGCCTTGTCCAGCAGGGCCTAGCCCGTTACATGCTGCCTAGGTGGCGACATCGCCACTCAGCCCAAAATTCCAAGTATAAGAAGCCAACTTTTCACCATCACTTAGATAGAGAATCAAGAGTCTTTCGTTGCCCGATACACAGGGGATCTTCTTCCCGATCGTTGTTCAGTCATCCACACCAACCGTGCCCCTTGTTGTGTGACCCTGTCTCTTACGATCTGTGACTGACTGACTCACTCTGTTCCGTCCCGCAGGTCCTAACGGCCATCAGGTGCACAGCCTCTGATGCAGCTTGGCGTCACTTGACCAATCATACGCGCAGCCCAGAGTTATTGATGTTCTAAGCTCCAGTTCTCATTGGTCAAAATCGCTTCTACTAAGAGGACAAGATGACGCCATCCAGACGTGCGCCGTCTCTCGAAACATGCATGAAGTTTGTGCAAAGCCCTCCTGCCCGGCTGAATTCTGCCTCCTCCTGGTAAAAGACCAGCTCAAACGGAAATAATACTGTAGTGTACACTATGTTACATAGTAAGCCAGTCAGGACAATAAAGGAGCACTTCGGCGCTCATTAGCTCCACAGGAGTATGAACTACTCGCGCATGTCCACGACCGTTGCCCACCAGACTTTCTCGCGAAGGAGAGAGCAAAAGTGGGCATAAGAGTGGATAAAAGGACTTTTCGAAGGTCGAGTATCACCCGATCAGATGTTTTTCTTCTATCTCTCCTTCCCCCGTTGCCTCCTTTCCCGTCCAAGCAGCCCCTTTTATATCCCTCCAAGCTTCTCCCAAGTTGATATCCCGTTTTCAGGTATAGTATACATTCTATCAGGAAGAGGGCACTTCTTGCCACTTACTGAAGGCCACGTAAGTCATCTACGTCAGCAACATCAGCTCCATCTCCCCGATCGAATAGCTCTTCTAGCTATGAAATCGATAGTTCAGTCTCTCGAGGTCCCGAGCCAGTAATAGTTATGCCGGACTCCTCAAAGGGTCCCCGTTCGAATAGGAGATCCTCCGGACCCCTAGGAAGAAGAAACAACAGTCTGCAGACTTCCTTCTTACTGGTTTCAAGCTGTATTACCTAGAGAGACCTAGAGACCTCAACTCGTTCGGACCTTCTTCTCGACAGACTTACCTGAGCCTGCTTTTGCCCAATCTAGACGCTATATTCTTGGCTCGGCGGGCGGGGAGGCGGGAAAACCTATGTCGCAGAAGAATCGAAAATGTCTTAACCTTCTTCTGGGCGTAGTTCACAAGCACGTTTCAGATCAACAGACAGTGTTGGAGCCGCCAAAAGCGGCAATTCTGGAGGTTGGGGTAGGTAAATAGCCCTTGCCGCACCTCGAACGTCATCATCGCGGTTTGTGCCCATGTACCTGGAAGTAGTGTCGCTGAAATGCGCCCAAAAAGGACGCGGTTTGGTGACGCAAGTTGTGGCCCCTCACCATTCTCTCGCATACGTCTCCGAGACCCCACATCTCCCACCCTCGCCTTCACTCCTCTTCTCTCTAGCTCTACTTTAAAGTACTTCTGCACTATCCCGCTTCATCGCGCTCCAACCGAGCTGCTGCCACGAGACCCTCCACTACGCCCACCTTCGGGTTTCCCCTCCATATGCCTCTAAACGCAGCCATCTCAAGAAGAGGGCGTAGTGCCTGGTACAACGCAAAATCTGGCAGAAAAAGTGCTAAGAGAGGTGGAAGCACACTGTGGCTGCGGCATAGCAGCTCGTAGAACGAAGACGTCAGGTCATTGCTGTGTACATATTGCAACCATCTCGAGAATGTCGGGTGAAGCAGAAGCGCGATTCGGCCGGCAGTGCAATTTCATGGTTAACTAATCCTTTCTGGGCTGTGGCGGCAGCCATCCGAGAACAGGTGGTAGGATTGATGACCTGCAGCAAAAGATGCAGGACGCTGCTGACCAACGATCTCCATGTGCAGGGCACCCTTCTTGAACGAATCATCACCTATGCATGGCCCTAAACCAGGACCCCCTTAATCGTTCTATGCGCGATATTTATCTTCCATGTGTCTAGCCGTATTAGGCAAGGGCGCCTCACACCTAGCGGTAACTTAGCTATGCGCGTTTCCCCTCTGGAAATGGCGCTGTCGTAAGTCACGATTGGTGAGGCGCACTTACACTATCGACAAACATGTCTGACATAACATAGAGGTGTCGCGAAGCCAGATACTTAGTGTCATCTGAATCATTAGACAGTAGCTCCAACTTTTCGTAACATAAGGCAAAGGCAATTGGCATCCAGAAAGTGAGGTTATCGCGAGATTTAATTACTATAACTAGTAACTTAGTAGTATTGATTACCGTTTGGGACATCCCTATACGAGCAAAAGACGTGCTAGGCTAGAGAAGACTAGATACATAAAGTATCCTGAGTATCCGTACCTGGGGTTGCCTCGAGCTAGTGGCGGTGTGTCACACACAATACGAGTCAGGGGTAAGCTTACAAGTGGGGGTCTAAAGACCCCGCCCTTGGGCTAATGATCGGCTGCAGTGAGATCGTGCTCGAACTACCCTGCCAATTAGTTTGGGCCGCCACGACATGACGGGGGGACAAAGACGAGACAAGGCAAGACAAAATGTGGCGCGACGTGACAGAAAGCGACCCACCTGCGCGCCATCGAGGTCGGCATGACGTCTGCGATGTTGCGTTGCAGCACGTCGGTGCTGTAGTGACCCAAACACCAAACCTTGTTCCCCTCTACTCCGAGCTCATGCAGACCAGGGCAACCATATGTACATACATATATACATACATAAATACAAGATATATATGCATGTACGTATGCACAAACATGCCTCGGGGCCGGCACGTTAAACCTTGCCATGGACAGCACGTGGCGATCGCGGCCCTGACCACCATCTCGCCGTGACGCCTAAGCCATCATCATAGAAGTCACTTGATGAACTTATCCGCGAGGCATACCACACAGACGAGCTCTCCCAGGACATGATCGCTGCGTTACACGACCCAGAGACCCGACGATGGCCGGAGAATATACGCAAGCTCCTACGATGCGATATGTCTGAGTGCCAATTGGTTGACGGAAGGATCTTTTTCCGCAAACGCCTCTTTATCCCGAACGCCCCCAACCTCCGCCTCGAAGTCGTCCACAGGTCTCACAGCAGCGGCCCTGCCGGTCACCCAGGCAGGATAAAAACCCTAGACCTGTTGAACCGGACCTACTGGTGGCCTGGGATTTCACAATTCACCGCTACGTTTGTTAAAGACTGCGCCCTCTGCCTCCGCACGAAAACCCCCCGCTCGTCCCCGCCCGGATTCCTGAAGCCCCTTGAACTGCCTGTTCGCCCGTGGGCGGATATCTCTATCGATTATGTCACAACGCTTCCGAAATGCCTCCGAAACGGCAAGACGTACGAGAATGTCCTTGTTGTAGTTGATCGTCTCACAAAGATGCGTCACTTCATCCCAGTTACTGGCCTTTCTACAGAGGAACTGGTAGAAGCATTTGTTCAGACTGTCTATAGGCTGCACGGCGCCCTGACACAATCGTCTCCGATAGAGGACCCAGTTCGTTTCAGACTTCTGGAAACGCCTAAGCACACGCCTTAATACGACCCTGAGACCAAGCTCTGCATGGCACCCTGAGACTGACGGTCAGACTGAGATCGTTAACGCCGCAATGAACAAGTATCTCAGAGGATTTGTGAGCTTCACACAGGACGACTGGGTGGATTGGCTACCCCTTGCCGAGTTTGCAACAAACAATCAAGTAAACGAGACCACTGGCATCTCCCCGTTCTTCGCAAACTACGGATTCAACCCACGCCTAGGAATTGAACCTCCCGGACCCCAGCCCTCAACCCTCTCACCGCTGGCAAAGAAGGAGTTCCTACGCGCAGACGCAATTGCAGGACGTTTTGACCGTATTCTCACGCAGCTCAAGGCCCTAGCCCGCATCTCACAGCAACGGTACGAAGATAATGCTAACACAAGGCGCGATGAGGGCCCCCTGTTTCAAAAAGGCGATATGGTAATAGTATCCCTTGAAAACATGAAAACCAACAGGCCAAAGAAGAAGTGGGATGACAAGTGGGATGGACCCTACCCAGTTCTTGAAGCCTACCGCGGTGCGGTCGTTGTAGACCTGCCTCAGCATATCCGAGTCAATAAGTCTTTCCACACGTCAAAAGTACGCCTTTGGCACCCTGAGTCGATACCAGGCCAAGCCCAGATCAACGCCGATGAACGACGCAATGTTGCTGGCCGCGTCGCGGAACGAGACGACGACGGCAACATTGAGGAAAAATGGGAATTCGAGAAGATCCTAGACGTACACGACGAGGATCCCGAGCATGGACTGACCTACCTGATAAAATGGAAGCACCACGACGAGCCAACCTGGCAGCCGGAGGATGACCTGAAGGGATGCGAGGGAGCCGTAAACGCTTCCACGAACGAAACCCAGAAAAGCCTGGCCCCTGCTTGGGCAACAGACGCCCCGCACGGCCACGCCGAAGTCGCCCCGCACTGCGCCCTAACGATGCTTGTCTTTTCAACTGGTTTGACGATTTGGGGACCAAATCGATTTTAGAGGAGTACTGTCACAGTACCCATCACGTATCACGTGTCATGTCACGTGCTACGCCTTATATACACGTAGACCTCCTGGCTACTAGTTCTTCCTCTCTTCATAGATCAACAAGGTTATCTGGCCACTTCCTGGTGCCGTGACACTTACTTCTATTCAATTCTGTCTGACAGCTCTCAACATACATATATACATAGTGTTGCACTGTCACACTGGCACATCAGTATCTACAAGCCTCACCAACCTTCCTTTTGCCTACGCTTTACACAGCCACAACCCAACAGCTGGGTTAGAGGCATATTCGGCCGTATACCAGCCAAGGCTCATTTGGTCTTCCAGTCAACCTAGGCTAATGCAGGCAATTAACCTTCCTTTGCCTACGCTTTACACAGCCACAACCCAACAGCTGGGTTATTCATTCACTTCCACTGTTCTTCTATCTATATAAGATCATCTACACTCCCTCTCTAGATAGAAGAATCAAGAGCTTTATTCCACTCAAGATCAATGCTTGCTGCCCATCTCGTACTGCAATAGTTATGAGCCCGGTTTGCACAACTGGGTGATTATATTATTTTCACGGTATCGCTTCCACTTCGCATCATCACGCGACGACAAGATGGCTCAATCATCTGATCACGAGAGCTCTTCCAAGGTCATCATTCTCAACGGACCTTGTGACTGGAAACAATGGATTTCCGTCATCCAGAAATTCGCCACATCTCATAACATCTGGGAGTTTGTGGACCCTGCGAATGACGACAAATCAACCATTGTAAGGCCATCAGAGCCTACACACATCCAGGTGAACGCCCAAGCATCTGATCTTGGTGCTCTAACCTCAGAAGAATTCCGTCGATTGGAATATCTTCACACATCATACCGATCTAGGCTCCAAACCTATCGGGACAACACGAAGGCCCTCGCCAGCCTTCAAGAACACATCGTCAAGCATATCGGCAATTACTACAGCACAATTGCTGACGAACATGACGTTGCCAAGCAACTATCTCTCCTCCAAGCCAGAGTCGCACCGACTGACTGGGCCCTTGAGAGAAGTCTTGGAACGTTACCGAGCCGTTCTTCGAGCCCCTGACAGGTCCGAGATTGAGACCTGGGTCACGAAGTGGCAGAAGACCCTCACCGAAGCCAAGAAACTAGGGCTCCCTGACACACAGGGTCTCCGCCCTACTCAAGACTTTCTTCAGGCAGTCTCATCCATCAACGAACCATTCACTGACTACTGGATCAACAAAATGGAGGATGAAGCTGTCACCGGAAAACCCGACTGGAAGGACCACTTCCCAGACGGCATTAAAATCTCTGAGATCTTCGAACGCGCCCACCGCATTAAGAATGCCGGTTCCAAGGGCAACAATGATAAAGGCGGAGCATTTCCAGCTGGCTTCCAAGGCCGTGACAAAGATGGGAAGCAGAAGCCTACTTCAGACGATGAGAAGAAGGAGAACCGTTGCGTTTGTGGTAACAAATTCCACTCAATCAATAAATGTTTCTACCTCGACAAAACGATCAGACCAGAAGGATGGGTCCCTCATGAACCCGCCCTCAAGAAGATCAGAGATAAGCTTGAGTCCAACATTGATTTGAAACGCAAAGTTGATACTATCTTGGACCGCACTGGCACTCTCCTGGAGTCGGACAAGAAGGAAGAACCCCTCAAAGGTGCAGCATTTGCAGGACTTCCGATGGAAGAAGCATCTGATCACGAGCCTGCCCCTACGCCGGATTCATTCCCTACTCCACTCACTCATCGCACGAGCTTTTCAACTTTAAAGGCTCCATATCCTCTTCGAGACTCATTTATCCTGGATTCCGGATCCGATACGCACATCTGCAATAACGAATCCCGGTTTTCCAACTACGTTCCCCTTGATCAACCAGAAGAACTTTTCGCAGGCGACTCACAGCTATGTATTCTTGGTTACGGCACTGTAATGCTACGTATCACAGGTGGGCTATTTCAGCTCAACAACGTGGCATACATCCCGAACTTCCATACCAACGTTGCCTCGCTCGACCTCTTCATTCAAAAGGGATACAATTGGGATCCTGCTTCAGGAAAGGTATTCAAGCAAGATGACGGTACAATCATATGCATCACAAAGCGTGTGCATCGTCAGCCCGTTCTTGAGTACAATGAACTCCCAAAATCATCATTTGCAGCCTCTTCAAGCCCGCGCACATTGCAGTCAGCAGAAGCCAGCCTTTGGCACAAGCGACTAGGCCACTTGAACGCTGATGCACTTCAACACGCTGTTGAAAACACTCTCGGATGCAAGATCAAAGGCCCATTGCAATTTGACTGCGAAGCTTGCTCCCCTAGGCAAAGCAAAACGGCTTGTTTCGAGACGGAAACCACAGACGAAGGCGCCGCGACCCTTCTGGAGAATCTACATAGATATCTTCAGTCATCACCCTTCCTTCAACGGGAAGAGAGCCGCCCTTTTGGTCACAGACGATTTTACAGGCATGATTTTCGTCTATCCTCTCAACGACACCACGCAAGAGTCCCTCATGGGTGCTCTCAAAGCATTCGCTGCCTTCATTTTCCGTCAATGGAAGCTACAAGTCTGCATCATCCACAGGGACAACGATCCTGGGCTACAGACAGCCTACGATGAATGGATCACACACGAAGGCATCAAGGATGAGCCTTCTGCTCCCTACACACCCGCACAGAATGGATCAGCTGAACGATCTGGGGGGGTAATATCCACCAAGTCTCGCACTATGCAAATAGGAGCGAATCTTCCCCATGATTTGTGGCCAGAAACTTGGAACGCCGCAGCCTTCCTTCACAACAGATCGCCCCAGCAATCCTCTGACTGGAAAACCCCGTTCGAGAAGCTTCATCAATGGCTCCTTGACGAAAAGAAGGATACAGGATACCTTCAGGGTCACATCAAGCCAGACACCACCTTCCTCAAAGCATATGGTTGTAAAGCCTATCCTTTGACAGTTCGGGCTCTAAACAACACCCAGAAGAAGGATCTTAAGACCTCTCCTCACGCCGAAGTCGGCTACCTTGTCGGCTACGATTCTACTAACATCTTCCGCATTTGGATTCCTTCCCGAGATGAAATCAGACGAGTTCGTGATGTCAAATTCACTGAGGACTCTTTCTACGACCCGGACCTATCAGAACCATCTGATCAGGAGCATTCACGTCTAGAAGTTCAACTTCCAGCTCATATTGAAGACGAATCTGACTACGAGGAAATCAGCGAAAATATCACTCAGACCCCTGAATCGCCTACTGAAGTTCAGCCCGATGACACCATCGTGGTTCAAACCGATGAACCATTTGATCATAAGGACACGGATCAGAATCCCTATCCATCTCCTGCTCCCACGAGAGATTCTCCACCAGATTCTCTTCAACTCACACCACTAAGTCGGCAGCCAGCAGCCGCAGCGCCGCAACCTCGCAGGTCACAAAGACCCCCACAACCTCGAAAGCACGGAGCATTCTCAGCTCTCACAACAGGACGCTTTCATAGCAGCTTCTTTCTCGGCAGAGAAGAAAAGCTTCATCAAAGATCCTTCCTCCTGAACCCAAGACCTGGAGAGACCTCAAGAATCATCCCTTTGGACCACAGTTCAAAGAAGCCGGAAACGTCGAATGGAGATCCCTCCAACAGAGAAGAACGTTCACTCCGATTCCACAGGCCGAAGCCGTAGGCCGTGTTATACCCCTGACCTGGGTGTTTAAATATAAGTTCAACAAGCACGGGTTCCTCATCAAGTTCAAAGCCCGAATCTGCGTCCGCGGAGACTTGCAATTGCTAGGAGACAAAGACACCTATGCAGCAACCCTTGCAGGCCGCTCCTTTCGCATTCTGATGGCTATCACAGCCAAATTTGACCTCGAGACTAGGCAACTCGACGCGGTCAACGCATTCACAAACAGCCTCCTTGATAAGGATGAAGTCATCTTCGTCCGGTTCCCCGACGGCTTCATGCGAATCGGATGGGTACTTAGACTCAACAGAGCTTTGTACGGGTTACGAAGGTCCCTCTTCTTTGGCAGAAAGATCTCACAGCAGCCTTTGAAGACCTCGGACTAACCCAATGCCCTGACGAACCTTGTATCTTCCAGAACGACTGGCTCACTGTCTTCTTCTTCGTTGATGACATAGTCTTCCTCTACTGGAAAGCAAATACAGCTGCAGCAGATCAGCTAGCAGCAGCCCTTCGAGCCAAGTTCGCCATGACGGACCAAGGAGAGCTCCAATGGTTCCTGGGAATTCGCGTCCTTCGCGATAGGCCTAATAGGAAGCTATGGCTCTGCCAAGATTCCTACATCGAGAAGATCGTTCAGAAATACGGTCTCAGACAGCTCGATGAAGTCAAAGGCGTCCCTTTCCCCACAAATGAGTTACAGCCTAATCTAATGACGAAATTCAGCTCTACCAAGGCAAAGTCGGCTCTGTGAATTACGCATCAGTGATCACTCGCCCGGACATAGCTAAGGCAGCTTCAAAACTCTCAGAATTCCTCCTCAACCCCTCGGAACACCATTCCAAGGCGGTAGACCATTTGATTGAGTATCTCTACGCCACGAGGTATCTCGCAATTGAGTTCTCAGACTCAATGGAACCCATTTCAATTTCGGATCCCGCACCCGCAGGTATATCCGCCCCAACATCATCCCTCGAAACCCACTACACAAGTGATTTCGAAATCGCGTCTGATGCAGCCTTTGCGGACGACAAACAAACCAGAAAGTCATCCCAAGGATGCATTCTCACCCTTTTCGGCGGGCCAATCATTTGGAAAGCAGGCAAACAGGATACCGTCACAACGTCATCCACTGAAGCCGAGCTCCTCGCCCTCACTCACACTGTTAAGGAAACCATTGCAACCATGCGCCTCTTCATGCAGCTTTCATTGAAGCTCGACGGCCAGCCAATGATTCAGTGTGATAACCTTCAGACAATTCGTCTTGTATCCCAAGACATTCCACGGCTCCGTACAGCACTCAAGCATGTTGATATTCATTCCTGCTGGGCTAGGCAAGCCTATCAACGGAAGCATTATGACATCAAATACACTCCAACAGCTCTCATGCTTGCTGACGGTCTCACCAAGCCGCTTCCAGGCCAGAAGTTTAAAGACTTCGTCAAACGCCTCAACCTCGTCGACATTTCTTCGATTCTTGAACTATCAGATGATTTAAATGATTCGGACTACTAGTTTTCTTCAGTCTGACCCTTCAGCCCTCATCTTCAGGCTCAACCTGAGGGGGGTATGTTGCACTGTCACACTGGCACATCAGTATCTACAAGCCTCACCAACCTTCCTTTTGCCTACGCTTTACACAGCCACAACCCAACAGCTGGGTTAGAGGCATATTCGGCCGTATAAGGGATTTCCCGGTGATCTGCCGGATCGGGCGATTCGCCGGATTCACCGCCAGTTCACGTCTCCACTTCAATCCTGAATTTCTCCACCACCATGGCCCCGATTGATGAAGCGCTTGAGTTTCTGAAGCTGTGTGACACTGTTAACTATGCCAAGACTGCGCGTCAGTTCAATTGCGACGAGACTACCCTGCGACGGCGACACCAAGGCAAACAGAGGTCAAGACGGGATGCCGACAGTTTGTATAAGTCACGTCTCTCAAAACAGCAAGAAAGGGATCTTGTTGCGTATATTCGCAAGCTTTCATCACGTGGGATTCCGCCTACGCTGCCGATGATCAAAAGTTTTGCCCAGGATATCGCCAAAATTGAGGTCGGAAAGGACTGGCCGTATAGCTTCGTCCGACGTAACAGCGATGAGCTCGGTTGCACTTGGTTCGACGGTTTTGATATCGCAAGAAAGAGAGCAGACAATGCTTCTAGATACAGAGCCTACTATGAGCTTGTAAGTAGGTGCCCAAGTCCATCCCTTCATTGCTGATCGTACAAGATTGGCGAGAAAATCGAGAAATACGACATCCTGCCTTGCAACACGTATAATGTGGACGAAAAGGGCTTTCTCCTCGGCGTCATCAATCGTACCAAGAGAGTATTCTCTGTTCGTGCCAAGAAGCAAGGAAAATTGATCGGTGCTGCGCAGGATGGCAACAGATCATGGATCACGTTCCTGGCATGTGTCTGTCAAGACCTGACCGCGCTACCCCCGTTTCTCATCTACCAAGGCAAGCCAGGGCAAGTTCAGGACTCCTGGCTCACGGAGTTTGATCCGGAGCACCAAGCGGCGTTTTTCACAACCTCAGAAACGGGTTGGACGAACCATGAACTTGGAAAGGAATGGCTCATTGGTGTTTTCGACCGGTTCACGAAAGAAAAGGCGCGAAACGGCCGGGATTACCGCCTCCTGATTACCGACGGACACTCTAGTCATGTCAATATGGACTTCCTGGAGTGGTGTGACCAGCATCGGATAATCGTTGCCGTGTTTCCGCCGCATTCCACGCACAGGCTGCAGCCCCTTGATGTGTCCCTTTGGCCCTCTTTCGACCGCATACACCAACCAGCTCATCCAGTGGACTGCAAAGACACAGGGACTCATCGGGCTATCGAAACGCGAGTTCTGGTCGTTATTTTGGAACGCATTCGGGTCATCTTTCTCGGCGGAGAACATCGCAAGTGGTTGAAACGGACCGGACTCCTCCCATTTGACCCTGAAGTCGTTTTGTCGCAGATCGCGGAGAAAACAGAAGATGAGTCTGAGTCTGGCGACAGCTCCGTTGACTCGCTCGCCCTGCAGCAGCCCACTGCTCGGGATTTGCGCCGACTTGTCGACAAGGTAGTCGATGGATCCTCAAAAACGCTAGCCGAGACAGTCGGAAGCTCAAAGTACTCTCGAAAGTCTCCAATCTCAGAACGAATTGCTTCGATATGAGAATCAGGGACTTCGGGAGACTATCTTTCACGAAAAGCAGCGCAGAATGCGCGGTAAAGCTCTGAAGGATTACCTTTTCGATCGTGTAGATCCTAACTCGGCGCAGGTATTTAGCCCTGCAAAAGTGGCCCAAGCGCGCTTGAAGAAAGCAGCCATGGAGACTCAGAAGCAAGAAGAGGCCTTGGAGAAAGAACGACAAAGGTTTGAGCGACAGCAAAGGCGGCAAACCTCAAAGTTCTCGCTCTGGAGAAGAGAAGGCAGCGGGAGGCAAAACTGAGCAAAGACGTCAGGCAAAGGAAGCCAGACAACAAGAGCGGGAGAAAAACAGGCAGATACGGAAAGAGCTCAAGCGAAAGAACCAGAAAAAATGTCGGAAATGGGATCCGGACCTCTGTTGCTCCACAGACTCGCGAGAAGAGTCCGGGCGTTCGAGACGAGATTGTCGTCGCCATTTCGGCTCCACCAGAACCGACGACAGCTCCGGAACACTCAAAATCGCCAAACATTAAGTTGCGTAAAGATCCAAAGCCGGCATTGACCACTTCCTCACGTCCCAAAAGCCATCATTGGCTGTCGAGCGCGACCAGGAGATGGTAGTCGCAATGCGGGGACTTGCGCGATCGGGACGCCACAGGAAGCGGCCACGGTGGCTTGATGACTGCGAAGTAGATTGAATGGAATTGCTAGGCATCTTTCTTGCTTCTGCTTTAATGTGAGATTGTTTCATATTATTTTCGTGGAGTTTCACTCAAATCTTCACCGGAATGCAAGGAACCAAAATCCGGCGAATCGTCCGATCCGGCAGATCACCGGGAAATCCCTTACCAGCCAAGGCTCATTTGGTCTTCCAGTCAACCTAGGCTAATGCAGGCAATTAACCTTCCTTTTGCCTACGCTTTACACAGCCACAACCCAACAGCTGGGTTATTCATTCACTTCCACTGTTCTTCTATCTATATAAGATCATCTACACTCCCTCTCTAGATAGAAGAATCAAGAGCTTTATTCCACTCAAGATCAATGCTTGCTGCCCATCTCGTACTGCAATACATAGTGGCACGTCCGTGCCACTATCCAGTGACTCACCACTTGTAACTGCTGCCTAAACATGTCTTGGTCCATGTCTCAACAGAACGTGTACGCGTTCTCGCAAGCAGCCGATCCGAATGCCAGCTTCATCTTCATTCCAAATCTCCGATGCCCCAATGCGAAACTTCTTGATAGTCTCGTCGAGGTTAGAGAAGAAGTCATTCACTTCCTCAACACTCTGCGCTTCAAAAGACTTCCGTGCTCTCTCGACGGCCTTCAAGTAAGTCTTCTTGACCTCAGGGTGACTTTGGCGCCAGCCTGCGAGCCAGTTCTGAGACATAGGTCTTGATGATGGATCTCGTCGCTGCCTGATTGTATTTGCGGCAGCCTCAAGCTGCTCCTTTCCCGCTGGAATACCAATTATACCAGTACGCTCCATCCACTGTATGTACGCCACAAGGGCGTTATCTTCATCCTCAGTCAACGCAGTTGGGCGCCCCTGACCTCGGGCAAATGGGTTTTCCAAAGAACGGATGGCCCTCTCGACAGCGCCTCTATTGACTTTGTACCTAGAAGCCGCTTTGCGGATAGAAAGGGGGGTTCGTTGTGGTGTTGTGGCACGACGTAGGGCCGCTCTAGGCGGCCGGCGAGAGGCGATGACGGCTCGCGCGGCGGCTAGGCATTGTCATTGGGAGTCATACCGTATGAAATAGAGAATAACCTCTCAAGTTGGTTTGGGTTGAAAATACGCGTTGACGGCAATTGAGACGGTACTCAAAGAGAGGCGACTGTCACGGAATTTTGTGATGTCACGGATTTTTGTGCCAACTAAAGGGCGTAAGACCTTTAGTGGGCTGCCGTGGCCCCACCACGCTTAGACCAACGGGTAGCTCTTACGAGATATCAAAGTGTTGCCAGGGCAGAACGAGCCTCTGCGTGTGTGTGTGTGTGTGTATTTTCCGTCCAGCGGCCGTAAGGCCGCTCAGGTCCCGGTGGGGCACAGGACGTGCTGAGCTAGGCTATCGAGAAAATCCTGCCACAGTAGGCCTCACCCAGCGCTTCTTGCAAGGCCTCGCAAGGGCGAGCTGTCGGGCTCAATCCCCGGAGACGGCTTTCCTACCCTCCACCGGTAGGTTGTCGCTAAGCCCGTCAATACAAGTGTCCGTGGCTATCCTCTGCAGCCAGCCTTCCCGAAGTCCATCCAGCATTTCATCGGCTCTAAGGCGCTCAGTGTCGGAGCCTGGTGCCCGTCAGCGGGTCGTCCAGGCGCGTGGCGATTGCCACAATGGTCAACCCTTGGTTTTGTCCGGTCAGAATTCTCTCGCTCTCTCGCTAACGCTGCTGTCGCAGTCCATGCTTCGGTAACCAGGCGATGGAAATAGCGCAGGAGCGGCGGCAGAAAAACCCTCGAAGGAATCAGAGGCTGTCGTGCAGCTTGCCTTCAGGGAGAAAAACCTGCGCAACCAGCCACCGTTGTTTAGAAGGGCGGGCCTTCCAATACCCACAGCTCCTTGGTTCCGAAGGAAGCTGTGAGGTCCGTGTGGACGTGTTGTCGAGACCGGCTTTGCAGAGGAATATGAACTCTCCTAATGTCTTCCTCTGTGCTGTTAGGGCCACGATGGACCCGGGCAGCAAAAGCGCGGTCGGGTGGCCTGCAAATCCGGCCCCCTGCTAGCGAGCCGCTAACAGCTCTGACGGGGGAAGAATTTTTACAGGGGAGAGTTAAACGAGCCTCTGCGTAGCTTTCATCTCATGTCTTTAGGGTAGCATCTGGTCACACTTCCCATACTCTCTGCTAGGCAGAACTTGACGTTGAAGCCTTTCCTCAGTTCACCTTGCCCCCCGCCGACAAACACGAAACAGACGCGACAGGGTAAAAGCAGATCAGATGTGCAATATTTATTGCGCTCTCCAATCGCCAGACCGCTTCACGATCACTGAACTTTACCGCTCGACTAGTCTTGATGAAGCAAGCCACCGGCTTCCAATCATCCAACCTTGAGGATGTGATTGGACGTCAAGCTCATTCTGGGACGCCCGATTTTGGCCTTAATCTGACCAACTTGACCAATAGCGAGCCGGAACAAAGAGCTGCAGTACGGTCGCACATTAGGCAAGGTTGGCAAAAACCGCACCAAAAAAATACCGGCCACCGCATGCGTCACATCAGGCTACACCCCACTGTAGTATACCTGCATCGCCTTTTGCAGCAATTGCGCATCGCACATTTATCATACCTCTCGCATCAATATATGAGGCTTGAAGCAGATGCATTAGTCTTATGGAGCCTGCTGCTATTATATGCTGCTGCCTCTAGCAACGTAAATTGATATCTTTTCCCAATTCTGGGGCGGACTGTAAGCTGCAACTTTATTATTAAAATCTTAAAACCATCACGTCCTCAAGCCCCGTACCGGTACACAACACCCAAAAGAGATAATTCTTCGGTGACTCGATCGTGCAACTTCTTGCGCCTTTTTTGGGCTATAATCTAATCTGACGATGTGATACTACTCTTGCCTGGTTTGTGCAAATTGTGTCGAGAAGAAGGTCCGAACGAGTTGAGGTCTCTAGGTCTCTCTAGATAATACAGCTTGAAACCAGGTAAGAAGGGAAGTCTGCAGAAGGCTCTGCAGGGTAGGGCTCCTGGAGCCTGCAGGACAGATCACGATGACTTGCTTGCGAGATTGAAAAGCGGGCAAATATTTGGCAACTATTCGGAGCCACAGCGCGAGGCGATGTGGCCCAAAGTCTGCGGCGCTTCTCGCACACAGTTGATTCCGTCACTGTTCGCTTTCTTCGAAGACCGCAAGTTTCTGGCATGTGCTGCGGAGTGCATGAAGAAAATCGTGGATACAGGACCACGCGACACCATTGCAGGCCGCCTGGAAGACATGTTTACGGACGTCAACCAGCAGAGCGACCGGTGCGTGATTCAGATCTCAGATGGGAGCTTTGGAACTATTGCAGGAGATGCCGCGCTGAGACTTGACTTGGGGATGCGGCAGCTCTGGCTGGCCGCGTTCCGCATGTATCAAGACCTGCCGACCGACGCGCAAAAGAAAGACCGCTTGGCGAAAGCGCGAATGAAACCAGACGAAAGTGCACTTCATGACCTCGCCTCGCTTGCCTCGCGACTTGGTTTCGAGTCGGAAAAAGTGAGAAAGATATTGCAGGCGTCACCGGACAGGGCCATCGCTGAACACGCTCTGCTGGCCGCTCGGAAGCCAGGGCGGTTCCGGTACGCAAATCGCGAGCAGCGCATCCAACAAGTGGTTGACGTGTTCGCGACGGCCGTTCCGATGTCTGACGCCGAAGCATCGGAGCATGCGGATACCAGCGTGCGCGTCCAGCCTCCAAACCGATACGGAATACCCCACGATCTGGATCACGAACGCGATAAAACCCGGCTGTTCCTTCCGAAGCTGGACGAAGCGGCAGAATCGGATCAGACCGAGCTGCGCTCGTTGTTCATCAGAAGGTCGGTGTATTTGGCCTACTTCGGACAACCTCCATCGACCCAGGGCTGCACTGCAGACCGCGACGCGACAAATCGAGATGTGTCCATGACTGACCGGACATCCCCACCATTGGAGGTCTCAAATCATGTGGAGTTAAGCAGGGCTCTCATCGCACGTGCCCTTGACCCGGAGCTGGACGCGCCACACGACGACTCGCATCGAGCTGATGACCAGAGGTCCACGCTGCAGCTATTACGGCGAGACATTGAGAATGAGCGGTCAAAGTTAGATCAGCTCAATGCTCTGCTTGCCGCAGCGCAGGCCAAGATCGAGGATAAGGAAACGCTGTTGGGGATGCTCGCTAGACAAGAGGAGGAACAACACGCCAAGATCGAGGAGACGGAAACTTTGTTGGGACTACTCGCTACACAAGAGGAGGAAAAACACGCCAAGCTGCGACAGTTGGAAGAGATGCAGCAGGAGCAACAGGAAAAACTGGATCGCTTGACACAAAGGGTTGCATCCTCTCTTCGCGAGACCTTATCCTGGCAACGAAATTCGGCAAATCACTTTTATGTTAAGTCGACGCATTACCTGCCCTCCGACTGTCAAGGAGCAGCCTTTTTATCCTCCAATGCATCATGAGTCGAAGACATAATTTCATGGCGCGAGCTTGGCACCCATTTCGCAAGGGTTACGCCGTCGAAGAGAGGCAGGAGAAGAACGTCGATGCGTTTGTCTTCGCGGCAAAAGTCACAAAAGCCTCGAAGTGCCTTGCCGTTCTCCGTCCAGTAAGAGCGGGACTCTCCAGACAGCAGAGGGTTGGCATTCGTGGAAATAGTCATACCCCTAGCAAAGACTATTGAGTCATTTGGTTAGTATTCCGACCCTGGATATTTCTGAACTTGCTTCTCACCATTGTCACACATGATCAACCCTTCAGGGGCTAACAACTTATGATCCAAAATATATTGTACATAATTTTGGTAGCCCTCCTTGTTTGCATCAACAAAAATAATGTCAAACTGGCCGCTCAGCTTCTTCAGCGAGTCTTGAGCAGGGCCTTCGACGAGAGTTAGTCGGTCGTTGACCTTGTATTTGTCAAATGTGTTGCGCGAGGCTGCAATCATCTTCGGGTCGGCCTCCAGCGAGATGATCTCTGCATTAGTTTTTCTAGTGCCTTCGTACCAGGCCAAGGCGCTGTAACCTGTATAGCAACCTATTTCAAGAACTGCCTAGCACGTTAGCTCACTCGGGTCTCAGCTCGGGGTATTAAGCGGCATATGTACTGCGACGAGCTCTCACAAACTCTGCCAGAAACGTCATTGTTGCTCCTTGCAATGGCGAAGACATCTTGTCGGCGTCGGCAAAATTTTGGCAAGTCCAGTCCCAGAGTTCATCCATTTGCTCTGTGACCTTCTTCGAATGCTCAGTGCAGTAGTTGGTCACCTCCACCGCCATCTCGGGCTAAGACCAGGGCTTTAGCACACGATTCGAAAGCTGCTATTCTGGCAAGGAACTAACTGTGAACGGTAAGACGCTTGACAACATCTTTGGTGAGCGATGGGAATTGGTTGCTAGTTGGGTTGGCTCTCAATAAACAATGCAGATTTGGAATTGACCGTTGCAGATTTGTTGAGAAGAAGCCTGTCGAGGGGAACACTTGTTGGTCGGAAGGTAGACACGTCGCCAGATATATACGTTACTTGCAGGGCACTTGTTGGAGTGCATTCCACTTTTGCCTGAGTGGCGTACTGTCTTCGCAACAGGTATGAGCCCGGGAGGGGATGGCACACCACCCCTGCAACTTCCGGTTAGACTGCGCGCGCGACACACTCGAGTAGGCCCCGTGGTTCGAATCCCGTCAGCGTACGGATACCCATAGGATGTCGCGAAGACCGTTGCGCCACGCAGGCAAAAGCGGAATGCACACTCCAACAAGTGCGCTGCAATCAACACATACCCCGCCTTCCCGACAAAAGTGGAACGCGCGCTCCGACAGGTGCGCTGCAATTGACACATATCTGACAACCGCGTTTTCCGACAATGTCGGGAAGGCGGGGTCAGATATGTGTTGATTGCAGCGCACTTGTTGGAGTGTGCATTCCGCTTTTGCCTACGTGGCGCAACGGTCTTCGCGACATAGGAGACTACGTTGGAAAGGGGTGACTTAGCAGTTGGTCCAGGCATCCCGGTATGGCCCGGCATCCCTGAGGGATGTGTTGGAAAGAAAGACATATGTGTCAATTGTAGTGCGCCTTTCGGAGCGCGCATTCCACTTTTGCCTGATTGGCGCAATGGTCTTCGCGACAACAACGGGGAGGTAGCAACGCCAAGGCGGGGATAATATCCAGTATGTCTGTTCAGATATGATAAGGCCAGTCGTACACTCGCCACATGATATGACAGGTGGCAAAAATTATCCGTGGTTTCTGTTGCAAACCGGGCAGAATCACGGGCAGGATCCACCCCAGGTGTGCAGGGCCAGTTCACTGCACAAACGCTGGGTGCAGCCCTAGCCCTTATTTGCAGGGATTGCAGCCTCGCACAGGTCTATAGTCTGCGCGCCCCTCCACTAGGGATGGGGCTAGTAGCTAGCATCAGCATCATCAGAGCTTTCCACACCCTGCAAGTAACATATACCGTATTAACTCACTAAATTGAGCCGGTCTCAACGTCTGGGAAAGAGGGGGCCCCGCATGTCTCAGCGCCACTAAATTTGTATACGCTACGTACCTAGCTGTCCCCGCCCGAGCCATCCTTAGTCGGCTCGACGCATTTTTTGCCCTATTTTCTATTTGAGCCGACTAAGGATGGCTCGGGCGGGGACAGCTAGGTACGTAGCGTATACAAATTTAGTGGCGCTGAGACATGCGGGCCCTCTTTCCCAGACGTTGAGACCGGCTCAATTTAGTGAGTTAATACGGTATCTGGCGACGTGTCTACCTTCCGACCAACAAGTGTTCCCCTCGACAGTCTTCTTCTCAACACACCCCCTCAGGGACCACGGCTCCGCCGGGATTCCTGGACCAAGCCAAATATGCGGGAGTCGAACACACGCGCCAATGCCCGGGTAAGGGGGAATCCAAGAGGGGTGCCGCCTACGGGGATTGAACCCCGCACCGCACGCAGTCACCGGAAGTTACAGGCCGTGCCACGCCCCCTCCCGGGCTCATAACTCTTGCGAAGACAGTACGCCACTCAGGCAAAAGTGGAATGCACTCCTAGAAGAGAGCAGGGCAAAGGGCATGATTTTTTTTGGGGTGCATGTGTGTTCATTCTTCCCTTCTGTCATAGGCCCTTATTTATCCCCTTGCCCTGCTTCTTCTTCCGTGTTCCATCTTCTTCCTTGCGGACTTACTAATCCTTAGGCACCCAACACTCCGCGTCAGCGTGCCACCTCCCTGTTCACCCTGTCTCGCCCCTACACCTTCAGCTAGCTATCAGGCTTCAGGATCAAGTCTTAGACCCTTCTTCTCGACATCAGCATATTTTATCTTAATGCATGTCGTCATTCGCGATAATATCTGGCAATACGAAGTAGTCCACGTACATCCGGATAGAGAATATCGATGACAACACTCTAAGTCGGGGAAAAATTCTATCTTTGCTTGATATCAAATCTGCTAACTCACTTCGCCGCGCTTTGCTTTTTTTTGCAGTCGTTTTTCGCGCCTACTGCGCGCCAGGCCCAAACAGAGCCTGTATCGTGTCATAACCATAGTCCAAGTCACCGTGCCAGTAATTTGGTGAATCAGCCCTGGAGATTTGCCAGGCCTCGTCGAGAGCTTTGACGACTTCTTCCGGCAGGGGTCCCTTCTCCAGGTAGGTCAAGTTATCGTCCAACTGTGCGACACTTGATACACCAATGAGAATACCATCGTTACCGTCATTGATCTTGAGCTCGGAGTGATGCACTACCCAGCGCAGCGCTGCCTCGATCATGGTCAAGCTGTGCTTCTCGACAGCCCCTTCAGCCAACTGAATAGCCTTGAATGTGCTCTCGCGAAAGTAGCGCTTTCGATACATTCCACCCTGACCTGAGCTGGTATCCGAGAACCGACCGCTCTCGGGTACCATGTCATGCGACTTGATCTTGCCAGAGAATAGACCGCCAGCGAGAGGGTTGTATGCTACGATGTCCAGACCATAGCGGCGACAGGCAGTAAAAAGCTCGGTCTCAATATTGCGCGTGATGCAGTTGTACATACCCTGGAAAATACTGGGGCGCACCCAGTTGTTATATTTGCAAATCATCATGACCTCGGCCATCTCGTACGCGGTGAAATTGCTAATACCGAAACGAACGAACTTGCCGGCCTTGTGAAGCTTGTCCATGGCTCCAAGTGTCTCTTGGAACGGCGTAGTACGGTCTGGTTTGTGCAGGTAGAGGATCTTATAAGCAGGTTATGATTAGTTTTCAATTTGGCTTCAGCATTTCAAGAGTGAGATACCAGAAACGACTTACATCTACGCAATCCGTACCCAGCTCCTTGAGACTGGTCTCCACCGAAGCAATCACTTTCTCAGCCGTGTTATCCCCTTGTGATACTGGGTAGTGCACCTTGGTGGCTAAGGTCAGTCCCCTCTCCTTCCACTTGGCTTCCCTTGTAAAAGCTTCTTGTTTGGTGCCAACATAGAGACGAGCTGTGTCTAATTCGCTGTATCCTCTGGTCTGGAATAAGTCGAGAACTTTGTCGAATGTTTCTAATTCAGTGATTCTTGCACCATCTTCCAGGCTGGGTCCAAAAGTCATCAGACCCAGGATGATGCGTGGCCCCATCTTTTGAACTTCGAGGGGCATCTCAGCATATATGTAACTGTGCAGCTGAGAGAACTGTTAACTGGTCTTCTTGTCCAACTATTACGCAGCCAGCTGGCGTGGATTGATGCGATGTGATGTAATATTATTTAATATCGGCGTTGGTTTGGATTGAGTCAGCGCTGACTTCAATTCAAGTATCAATTCAAGTATATCAAGTAAGTCAAGTAAGTTGACCGCTGAATTTATTTCAAGGAAGTAAGTTTATGATGCCCGGAACTTGATATACTTGATATACTTGAAATGATATTTTTCCAGGTTTATCGACTCAAGCTGTAGGGTATGTGATGAAGGCTTCCAGCCATCGCACCAGTCGCAGGTGGTAACCTTATCCTTGGGGCGCAGCAGAAGTCGCAAATCGCGCGTGTTTTTGCTTTTGCAGAAAATGTGTCTCGGTGCAGATCGGGGGTCTACGCGTATCGCATCCCCACTTAGGTGGGGCGAATTTTAGTGCTCCAAATAAAGTGGAGCATAGCACGGTTTCACCCCGTCAATTTTTCCCCCTCAAGACTTCAGTTCGCGACGAGAGGCATGTTGATACCTATGCCTGAACGTGACCTGACCTCAGATATCAAGTATATCAAATATATCAATTCAATTCAAGTTAATCAAGTTGACAGGTGATTTCATTTCAAGTAATCAAGTTACACCCTCAAACTTGACTTACTTGAATTGAAGTCAGCGCTGGATTGAGTGGCCTTTTTGCAAGCGCTACAGGGTTTCAAGTCAAGTCTGGCGCACGTTGCTGGATTTATCATTGCAGTGGGAGAGGTTTGGCAACGCCGCGTTGCCAACCAGTGTGGCTAACAAACCGACAGACCTAGACCGGCACCTGCGGGCGGTCGGTCTGGGTTCCTCAGGGCTCGCGGGCGGTCGGTCTAGGTCTGTCTGAGTTAGCAGCTCAGTCGGTCTTGGTCTGGGTTAGCTGATTTCTCATTGGCTGTCCTTGCAGCGACCCACTTAATTTCAAACCGCAAGCTCACACCCGCAAAACCAAGAGGGCGGCCTCCATGGCGTAGTGGTGACACGTCTGGAGCCTCTGCGTCGCAGAGGGGTCGGTTCGAAGCCGGCTGGAGGCACCCCTGGGCGAACAGGGTACACCCGGGTTCCCGCCCGTCAACAGGGAACAGCGTCATGAGAGAACACAATCGGCGTACCAACCACCATCAATGACTAACACAACCACGCTTCAACTTCGACACATCGCGCTTCAGTTGCTGGGAATAGGATGCTGAACACTTGGAGAAATTGACCTTCAAGCAGGTCTGTCATGGAGCGAACAGTGGAATGGTTGGCGCAGCGTAAGATGATATGTGGGGCTTGGGGTGTCATGCATCAGTGTATCGAACCGTCAATAGCCAGAGTGTCTAGGCCCTATAGGGACCTCCCTCCGGGCGGAATAAATCCATACCAACCAAGAGGGCGCCGTGGGGCTTAAGGTGTTACGCATTAATGTATTGAAATGTCAGTAGCTTTTACGTCTAGGCCCTATAGAAGAAATCCTCCGGGTGAAATACACAAAAAAAAAACCAAAAAAAAACCAAGAGGGCGAGAAATCATGCTTCGATATGCTGGCGGAAAGATGGGAGACCTGTCCTTCTTCCTAGGTGGCAAGACAGAGTCAGACGACGACAAGTGGCAGCCCGATACGGGGGCTGTACATGCGACAATACAGTTCGCATTGGCAACAGAACGTTTCAGTATGGACCGGCAACCGGCCATGTACTGATCAAGGGACAATCATACTAACACAACAGCCTTCAACTTGGCAGACCGCGCTTCAGCCGCTGAAGGTAGGACGCTGTACACTTGGAGAAACTGACCTTCAAGCAGGCCTGTCATGTCACAGTGAACGAGGCTGGAAACAGATGAAAAGAAGCGTGGGGCTTTGGGTGAAGATGGAACCATGTACAGAAGGTAGACAGGCTAGCGTAGTGGCTCTATGGGGGAACCCTCCGGGCGTAATACAAGTAAAAAAATAAAACCAAGAGGGCGGTGCAGGTACCTGGATATTCAGACTGGCCAATGGTAGGCCTGGAAACCCGGAACCCAGACCGACTCAGACCACTCAATCCGACCGGCAGCTCTGGTCGGTCGCCGGTCGGTCTGATGAGATTCCTGGTCGGTCGGTCTGCGGTCTGAAGGTGGTCTGTCAGACGGTCTGTCAGACGGGTCGGTTTGTTAGCCACACTGGCAACGCCCTCCTCAATGCAAAATCTGGCAATCGTCGATGTGAGCTAACGAGCTAGTGTCATATGATGCTATGCTTATGACGCACAGCACTAGCAAAATCACCACCCTTGACTAGATCTACTGAGCAATAACACTTATTGTACAGTAGTGTGCCTGCATGGTAAAAGCATGATAGTGACTCTGCTGCTGGAAGAACAATACAAAGTAGTAAATAATTTCAAGATACAGTGGCTAACTTACCGTCTTTGTCGAGATGGTGCCGCTGCACAGTATTTCTGAGGGTGGATTGCGTAGCTGCTGAAGTGGCACTTTGCACAAGGCCATATAACTACGGTAATTGGAAAGACATGCCGGTAGCAACCAGGGTCTTGGGCAGGCTGATCGTGAGGGTTCTGGAACCCGCGGACTAGCACCCTGACCGAAAGGCTGTGTAGCGTGTTGGCTCTCGTGGTGTCAGCTTGTGAGCGACTGTGATTTGACTTCCATCTCTGGGCTAATCGCCGAGGTTTTTATAACCCCGGACGGCCTGGAATGCGAGCCCATCCACTTTGTCCAATTTCCTTGCGCTCGCTCTCGCCTCAAAAACAGACCACCACACGTCCGCCATAGTCATGGCTTCGGTGCAGATACAAGCATACAAACCGGTAGTAGGCACCTGCCTCTGCGGCTCCGTTTCCGTTACCATCCTCGATGAGGAGTGGTCTTCCACGCAAACGCGCGGCCACCTTTGCCACTGCAGAAATTGTCAAAAAGCGTCTGGCAGCGTAGTGGCCGCCAACCTCATCATCGAAGAGAGCAGAGTCGACATCAGTGATAAATCTGGCACTCTGAAGACATATAATGACCTTGACACTTCGTCGGGCCGGCCGGTAATACGGACGTTCTGTGGCGTCGATGGCAGGTAACACAGAATTTTGAGTCAAAGGGCAAGGTCATGAAGAAACGATGTGACACTAATATCTGTCTCACGTTTTTAGCCCTATCATGTCACACAGTGAGCTACTCCCAGGCAAGGTAATTTTGAAGTTGGGCCTATTTGAACAAGTTCCCGTACCGGAATTGGAGGCGTTCTGCCAGAATCGTCCGCGTTGGAAGCAACCTGTTGCGGGTGCGGTACAGTACCAGCTTGCACGTGGTGGAGGGTATTTTGAAGCTTGAGTACACTCTATTTCATCACTTGTATGTCTTATTATCTGTTGCGATGTGAGTCAGAAGTCAGGGCACATGTCGAACTGCTACCCGTGCCACGCCCCACTTTTATTTGGAACTCGCAAGCTCGCACCACCTAAAGGTGGTGCTCCCAGCAGATGACGAACTAACCACAGACCGAAGACACACAAGCATTAAACAGCCTTCCACGTGACAGACCGCGCTTCAGCCGCTGAAGGTAGGACGCTGAACACTTGGAGAAACTGACCTTCAAGCAGGCCTGTCATGTCACAGCGATCGAGGCTGGAAACAGATGAAAAGAAGTGTGGGGCTTTAGGTGAGATACAGAAGGGTTAATAGCTTAGCGTAGTGGCTCTATAGGGGGAACCCTCCGGGCGTAATACAACTAAAAAAATAAAAAATAAAAGTGGTGCTCACCACCGATATAACCACACCACCGCAATAACCAGAATTTCGACCCCCCGACCTAGAATCGCTTCAACCACCGCGTACCACGCTCAGAATCGCGTATTTCCACTCGTTCTAACCTTCCTGAAGCCCTCCATTGGCGTGCCTTTTTGCTGCTTCCTCAAACCATCGCTTGCGTCCATTATGCGCCTTTTTCTCCGCGTCTTCGACTACCTTCCTTGCTTTAGCAATCTGATCATCTTCCCTTTGTTGCACCATTTCCCGTCCTTGGGCTACCGATAGCACTCCTCCTGATTGTAACTGTATATTCTTCATAGCCTTACGTTGTTTTTGGATCCGCTCCGCCATTTTGGTTCGTCCCAAGTCCCTTTTAGTCTGCACGAGCTCAGTAGCCAGAGATCGCGATCCTCGAATAAATCGACTGAGATCATGAGAAAAGTCGGGATCCAGGCTTTCATACTCTTCAAGGACGATCTCTAATTTTTCCGCTACTTTGTTTATTTGTCGTAGAGTCAATGGTGTCCCGAAAGGTGAAGAGTGTGGTTCTGAATTGGGAGGAGGTGTGGGTGTCCTGGCTTGACGAGCTTCCAAACATTGAAGTACTACTTGTGGATTGAATGGGAATATTCCTGTCTTGCGAAATGCGGAGCGTATAGTACTCTCCTTGAAGGCTTGCAATCGTACTTGTTGAATGCAGGAGAGAAACTCAAGCTTGGTTATGTTGATGAGGCCATCTGATGCGTTTTTGCGTGTCCCTACGCACACTGGAGCGTTGGGCACGGCACCAAGCATCAAGGACACCGGCTGCCGCACGCACAGCCATGTGAACAGGCAGCCGTGTGAACAGGCAGCCGTGTGAAACAGGCAGCCGTGTGAAACAGGCAGCCGTGTGAACAGGCATCGGTATGTGGCTGCCTTGTAAACCGGCCGGATCGCCTAGATAGTCCGACCTGGCTGCCTCCTACATAAGGATGAGGCAGTCATAGCTTAGTTGGAGAGACATCGATCCCACTTCATCTCATCCATATGCAAAATGCATCACCATCTCGAACCATGAGATCTAAGGCCTTGGCGTGATAATGCTTTAGTGGCTGGAAAACCACAACGTCCAAAGGCTGAAGTACATGCGTGAGATTCGGTGGCATCCCGAAGGGGAATAATATTGTGGTTGTCGCAGTATTCAATGAACTGCCTGGTATGGTGAGAGCCATGACCATCGAGAATCAGAAGACGCTTCGAGCTTCTTGAGCTTTTTTTCCGAGTGCTTGTCAAAATGCTGGAGCCACTCCAAACTAATCACGTCGTTTGAGTAACCAGTAGGCGTGGGTCGAATAACTGTGTCAGGAGCCAGCTCAGGTATTTGATACCATGAAGCCATGTGCATCTGGCCAGCGAGTATCAAAAATGCCGGAACAACCTCCCCATTCGCTGAGATAGCTTCGATCGCAGTGGCAGATTCCCTATTCTCAGGAATGCCAAAATAATGAGCTCTCCTCCGTTTTGTCACAATCAGCTGGTCTTTGCCAACCCCGATGCGAAAACCAGTCTCGTCCATATTCCAGATGTCCTCGGGAGGTATACCATTGTCTTGGATAACCTGCTGAAGACACTGGAAATACTGGTTAACTCGTGTAAGATCCTCAGAGACTTGACGCTCTGCGTGAAGCTTCTTTTGGCGCTTTTTGAAGTAGCCGTGACGCTTCAAGAAGCGAGAAGTCCAGTTTGGCCCCACGGTAGGAGCGTCGCTCTGGCCAGACCGCTCACGCAAGATGCAGTTTGCCGCGTCAGTAACGAACTCGATGCGTACCGCAAGGTTCACATTGTCCAGACGATCGATATAGCGACACAATGCATTCTCTTCTGGTCGCGAAAGCCTCGTGTTCTTGGCTGATTGGGCAGTTTTAGGAGGACGGCCTTGAAGACGGTATCGCAATCGACCGCGTGGTACACCGAATTCTCGCGCCACCGTAGCCACTTTGGCACCAGGAAAATTGTCAATATGTTTAAGAGCGTCTTGAATACGTGCTTCCATTTTGGCTAGTCACAAAATCGTGAATTGGTTGAGATGCAGGGATGTTGAAGGCCTGGGGTCGAAATTCTGGTTATTGCGGTGGTGTGGTTATATCGGTGGTGAGCACCACTTTTATTTTTTATTTTTTTAGTTGTATTACGCCCGGAGGGTTCCCCCTATAGAGCCACTACGCTAAGCTACGTACCTACTATACATGGTTTCTTCTCACCTAAAGCCCAACGCTTCTTTCCATCTGTTTCCAGCCTCGTTCGCTGTGACATGACAGGCCTGCTTGAAGGTCAGTTTCTCCAAGTGTTCAGCGTCCTACCTTCAGCGACTGAAGCGCGGTCTGCCAAGTTGAAGGCTGTTGTGTTAGTATGGTTGTTCTTGATCAGTACATGGCCCGTTAACGGTCCATACTGAAGCGTTTTGTCGCCAATGCGAACTGTATCGTCGCACGCACAGCCCCAATATCAGGTTGCCACTTGTCGTCGTCTGACTCTGCCTTGCCTCCTAGGAAGAAAGACAAGTCTCCCACCTTTCCGCGCGCATATCGCAGCATGGTCTCTCGTTGTACCGTCCATCTTCTGCATCGAAAGAGGAAATGCTCCACTGTTTCTGCAGACTGCCCACAAGTGCACTCATCCGATTCCACCGCCCCGATTTTGCAGAGGTAGCTATTCAGCCGCGATTTGCCAGTTCGAAGTTGTATCAACACTTCGGATTCCTTTCTTGTTAGCTCGTCGTACAACTTGCGGGTGTGCTTGCCCGGCAATGCCTTATCGATGCGCTTTGAGTGCTTTCCAACCCCTTCCGGGATCTGACGAACGCGAGCGTGTTCGTTGAGCAGCAGTCGTAACGTCGTTGATCTTGCTTGAAACGTTGCTGGTTCGGCGATGCACTCGTCTCGCGTCGCTCTTTTCGCTTGCATTTTGGCCAGTGGCCCTAGAGTGAACTCCTCATTCTTTGCAGGCACCCAACGAAGAGCACCACCTTTTTTTTTTTTTTTAAGTTGTATTACGCCCGGAGGGTTCCCCCTATAGAGCCACTACGCTAAGCTATTAACCCTTCTGTACATGGTCCCATCTCACCTAAAGCCCCACATGATGGTAGGCACCTATGTGCCTACAGATACGCATGCGCACAAGCTGTAGGCTGAGTCACAGTCACGACAGGTAGGGTAACCGGTGATGACTTCAATTGTAACTAACTAGGGAAGAGGAAGCTATTCACAAGAAACGGAATGTGCACCCGGTAATGGGGGCATGCAGCCGGGGCTGCGTGCCCTGATCGCGGGGTAGGGTGTCACGTGGGAGTCGTGCATGAACCGTGATGGTATCCCGATTGCACGGGTTACTCAGCAGGTTAGTATTCCAACACCACACTTCTTTTCATCTGTTTCCAGCCTCGATCGCTGTGACATGACAGGCCTGCTTGAAGGTCAGTTTCTCCAAGTGTTCAGCGTCCTACCTTCAGCGGCTGAAGCGCGGTCTGTCACGTGGAAGGCTGTTTAATGCTTGTGTGTCTTCGGTCTGTGGTTAGTTCGTCATCTGCTGGTCCATGTTGAGGCGTTTGGTTGCCAACGCGAACTGTACTGTCGCTCGTACAGCCTTCATATCCGGCTGCCACTTGTCATTGTCTGATGCTGCTTTGCCTCCCAGGAAGAACGATAGGTCCCCAATCTTGTCGCGTGTGTACCGAAGCATGATCTCTCGCTGTGATGTCCACCTATTGCATCGGAAAAGGAAATGTTCCACTGTCTCTGCTGTCTGTCCGCACATGCACTCATCCGAATCCACAGCTCCTATCTTGTAAAGGTAATTGTTCAGTCGAGATTTGCCGGTGCGAAGTTGCCCCAGCACGCGTGCTTCTTTCTTTGTCAGTTCGTCATATAACTTTCGAGTGTGCCGACTGGGTAGCGCCTTGTCAATCTTTCTCGACCACTTCCCGACTCGTTCTGGAATTTGGTTGATCTGTCTCTGTCCGTTGAGCAGCAGTCGTAGCGTCGTTGACCTTGCTTTGAATGCCGCTGGTTCGGCAGCGCATTCGTCCCTGGTTGCTCTCTTCGCGGCTGCTTTAGCCAGCGGGCTCATCGTGAAGTCTTCGTGGGCGGGTACCCATCGAAGGGCAACGCTGCATCCTCTTCTCCGCAAAGTCTCGACGCATTCGTATATCTCGCGGATCGTACGTTGTCCCGACTGCTGTCGCGGCCGCGCAATGACTTGCAGGACGGACAGGTTGCTTGTCACGATTGTCATGCCTCCACGACGCAGACCAGCCGGTAAGCACTTATGTCATCGCAATCGATGATGATGTTTATTTCGCCATTGACGATAGTCAGAGGCACTGCGTCAGACTCGCTAAGCCTAATCTAGAGTTGTCCATTCTCGGTTCCGAGCCCAAGGAATTCGTCCCGATCGAATGCCTAAATTTCTCTTACATCCTTCAATCCGTCTCTTGCTCATTTGACCTGTCCTTTCCAATTCTGGAGCCTGTCTGATGAGTACAGACCACTCTCCTCCGCCGCATTTGACGAAGAGTCCACCTGCCTTTAGCCGTCCGGTGTAGCTAACCTACCAGCTGTGGGGCAACCACAGGTATAGGTAGAGGGTTTGTGCTGAAAAGAAAAGGTTAAGACAGAGGATGTATGTTAGTAGGGCGACGGTCGTAACTTGGCGAGTTCCCGGCGATATACCGGGCACCCAGGATCTGTAGCCTTGTGTGCTCCTTTTCCACCGCACGCTGCACACTTAAAAACGTTCGAGGTGCAAGTCGACGCAGAATGGCCCGGTTGGCCGCACTGTCCACAGATCGGAGCTGGGGCCTTGCAGCGATAATGCAAGTGTCCGTAGAGGTGGCAACGGTAGCATCTCGCTGGTTGAAGTCCCTGAACGAATGGTCGCGTGTATGCACACTCGCCATTCGCCATCTCAACCGTTCGTTTTGCAAGCAACCTGTCCACCTCCTCTTTCTTATCCAGGTGTACCACCAGAGAGCGGTACTCCTTGTCGACAGACGCTGTCCCGAGCCATCGCATCTTGTGCACTTTCACCCCGTTCATCCGCCCAAACACGGCGCATCCGATATCATCCGTCGCAACCCCACGATGGGCTCTATCAACCCGTAGAGGGTACCACTGCTCCCCATATAGCGTTCCCTTGTCGAAATGTGTCCTTATCCAGGTGTCGTTCTGCCGTACTTTATCGACGTCCGTCTCTCGAAAGAGAAGCCGAAAACGCCCGTTTCCTTTAGAATTGACGCCAAGACAGGTCACACCCAAATTCTCAAGGGCAGCGTTCGCGCGCCGACGAATAGTGCCGGCATTGCCTTCCTTTATGTCACTATCTAGGACCCGACTCACGTCCAACCCAATGCCTGGCAGTGGTCCTGGGACTGGAGAGGGTGGTGGCGAAGGTGGCAGGTGCTGTTGCTGTTGCTGATGAGGCGCATTTGGAGTGGACTCCGGAGGGCTAGCGACGCGTGGGAAGAGCTCGTTTCGAATGAACTCTTCCAAGGACTCGACGCGTTTCCCTGCCCTTTCGGCCCGCTCCTCGACGCGTTTCAAGAGAGCTTCGATTCGTGCCAATGAATCCTCGTTGGCACCGGGGTCGGCATTCGTCGATTTCGCTTTCGGGACGGCGGATTTCTTTCGTGATGGGCGCGGTTCTGGGTCGAATTGCAGTGTCGGTTTCAGAGGGCGACCGCGAGCGCTGGTCCTTGTCGCGTCGGCCGCGCTTGTCGAATTGGCCACAATGATGCTACAGGCCACATTGTCGTTCGTACCGTCATCCTCGTCATCGAGCAACTCGAATTGGTTCGAGTTGCGCTTGGTGCTGTTCTTGCTTTTCCGCGGCATTGTTCCTGGTAATCCATCGCAATCGAGGTGGTGCGAGCTTGCGAGTTCCAAATAAAAGTGGGGCGTGGCACGGGTAGCTGTGGTAGCGTCAGCTATTAAAATGGCAATTGATATGCGCGCCGAACCACTTTACTACGGACGCCGTCTTATGGACGCCGTGTGGCTAGTGCTCCCGAATGTGGCTACCCATCCTCGTCTGGCTTGCATCTCGCCCCTTCCAGTAGGGGGCTGGAATAGCTCCAACGGTTGTACTTTTCGGGATCATGAGATACAAAGTCTTTCCTCGTTCCTTTTCGACGTTTGAACATGCCTGAATCCCGACGAACGAACCGTAAGCCCTGCCATTTTCATCGACTTGGATCCGGCGACAGTATGAGCAACATTGTAACGCTGACTGACCTGCCTTGGGGTGATGCCCCAATACGCGCGTCCAGTGCCACATTCGACCCCGAGCTTCAATACGGCAAAGGCGACGACAGTGCCTTGTATAATCTGTTTGCAACATGCCCGGAGAGTTACTTTAGTAGCCTTCCTCAGCCACACAGAAATTGCGGCGCCGATGAATCTCAATGGGAACTGCGGAAGTCACAAATCTTCCTGGACGAGAGCGTGGCAAATCTGGAGGACATAGCGGGCCATGGGGACTGTATTAACGTAAGAGTTTGATCAGAAGCGCAGGGCCAGAGATGTCGAGAAGAAGGTCCGAACGAAGTGAGGCCTCTAGGTCTCTCTAGGTAAAACAGCTCGAAACCAGGTAAGGAGGAGGTTTGTGGTCCACTGAGGGGTCCGGAGGATCTCCTATTCGATCGGGATCCTCCAAGGAGCCCGGTATATCTTTACTGGCTCGGGGACCTCAAGAGATTGAACTATCGACCTAATAGCTTGGAAAGCTAATTATTGATCGGGGAGATCGAGCTGAATGTGCTGACGTAGATGGCTTACGCGGCCTTCAGTGAGAGGCAAGAAGTGCCCTCTTCCTGATAGAATGTACATTATACCTGAACACGGGATATGAACACAGGGAAGGCACAGAGGGATATAAAAGGGGAGGGCTAGACGGATACAGGGCAACTGGACAGAGCAATGAACACATGCATTTCACATACCATCTGATCGTATGATACTCGACCTTCGAAAAGTCCCTTTATCCACTTTTATGCCCACTTTTGCTCTCTCCTTCGCGAGAAGAGATGCCACGGGTGTTGAGAAGATAAAGCAAGAAATCGAGGACCCTATTTACCCGTTGGCTAGCTTGGGCGCGGGGCGCCCAAGCTAGCCAACGGGTAGGCCCATCAATTGCCATTAAAATATGCTGACACCCTCACCGGCGGTGGGAGGGTGTAATACAGTCCGAAGGATGTATCTCTATGACATGATATTTCGAACTACTAGCTCTGGCTGTGACAGTTTCAGCTGGCGCCAATCTAACAGCAATATTCTAAAATAACTCCTCTTTACGACCTGGTGGCGCATCAGGTAAGGACGGAGACAGTTGGTTCTAAACAGGCATTCCCTTACGAAGTTTCACGCGACATGAAACAAAAGGGTTCAAATTCGTCATGACTCATTGTTCTGGCCAAAATATGTACCACCCGGACGTTCAGCAAGCAATAACCTCTAGTTGCGCTCTGCCGTTCCGACAAATGAGGCCTTCGGTTTCATAGGGTTTTTTCAAGACGATTTTTATCTACAGGTGTCGAGAAGAAGGGTCTAAGACTTGATCCTGAAGCCTGATAGCTAGCTGAAGGTGTAGGGGCGAGACATGATGAAACAGGGAGGTGGCACGCTGACGCGGAGAGATGGGTGCCTAATGATTAGTAAGTCCGCAAGGAAGAAGATGGAACACGGAGGAAGAAGCAGGGCAAGGGGATAAATAAGGGCCTATGACAGAAGGGAAGAATGAACACACATGCACCTCCAAAAAAAATTATGCCCTTTGCCCTGCTCTCTTCGCGAGAACAGGTTCATCATGTCAAACAGTGCTGTAAAGAAAGAAATTCACCCTGTCTTCAGCCTCGAAAGGGCTTCACCATGCCGCTTGATCCACCTCCGACCACAAGAACTCGCCTGTGTAGTTCCCAACCATGTTCTTTTCGCATTTCCCCGGACTTCGGACCCTCGAGACGGCTTCCTTGAGGTCAATAGCCGCTGCTTTGCAAACGCAATCAACATGGCGAGTTGGTATCTCGTAGAATCTTTTGGAGAACCAACCTTTGTTGAGTCAATAGCTTACATTGGCCCTAGTAAGATGATTTTTCTGTAAATTTTATGCACAAAGCTTGGGCTAAGTAGGCGGCAGATGATATTCGATATCTCATATTCATGTTTGCTGCCATTAGGGTGGGTTACAAGGTACTTGCCGTGTCCTGCTCCCGGTGAATATATGTGACCAGGATTTTGATAACATTGCGATAGATGTTATTCACATCACCACGAAACAATCTAGATGGTCATTTGAACATTCTCGCTCAAGGTGACTGCGAAAAGTTTCTACAGGCGAAAAACACCGACATCTCCCGGATAATCCAGAGTCGACCAATGCGAACAATAGAGGCACCGGACCTGGAGCAGCTCCTAGATGATTCCAGGATGGTTCCTGTGCACCCCTATCTCAAATCGTTTGATGAGGCGCAACATGACCCTTGCCTGGTGTTGCATACCACAGGATCAACAGGTCTGCCCAAAGCCGTTGCGTGGAAGATCGGCATGCTCAGCACCTACGAAGCGTGGCGGACAGTGCCGCCTATCGGCAGTTTCAGGCCGACTACAGAAATCTACCAAGAGGCAAAACGAGCGTATACTTCAATGCCGCTTTTCCACACGAGCGGTATAAACGCCACCATCACCTGGGCTTTGTGTCTCGGAGTGACCCTCGTTTTCGGAGCGCCGCATGTTGTGCCCAACGCTGCATACGTGGACGCAATGCACCGATTTGCTGATGTCAATGCTTCAATGGGAGCGCCCTCCCTTTACGAGGATATCAGTACACAACCAGATTGGTTAGAACACATGAAGGGCTTTTCCTATGTCGTTGTTAGTGGTGGCATGTAATCCCCCTCAAACCCGCAATTCGCCGTTCTTAGAGCTGACGGAACGAACAGCGCCGCTATCCAAAAGTGCCGGTGACACTATTTCTCAATATACGCGAGTAATTGGGAATCTGGGTGCTACAGAGACAGCCAATCTTCCTCGACTGGCTCCATCCGCCGTCGACTGGGAGTACTTTTATTGGCATCCCACTCATTCAGGGATTCAAATGCGGGAGTGCCAGGATTATCCTGGCTTATTTGAACTCATCATTGTTCGAGACGCCAAAATTAAGAATTTTCAGGGCACCTTTTACGCCTTTCCCCAGATATCCGAATGGTCGATGAACGATCTCTACGATCAGCACCCCGATCCGAACAAGCCATTCTTGTGGCGCTATCGCGGGCGAAAGGATGACGTTATTGTATTGAGCAATGGAGAAAAGCTTACTCCTGTGCTAATGGAGACGGCCCTCGCGAGGAGTTCACTCGTCCGCGGTGCTATTATAGTGGGGCAGGGGCGATTCCAACCCCTCGCATTAATCGACCTGGTACCCGGCGTCGAACACCCGGAAGATCAGCAATCGCGCCATGAACTGATTCAAAGGTTGCTACCTGTAGTAGCGGAGGCCAACAAACATGCTCCTCGTCATGGCCAGCTGGACCGCCACCACATCCTGTTTGCAGACCCGTCTAAGCCCTTGCATTTTCTTGGCCAGAGCAAGATCCAGAGGCGCATTACGAATGAACTCTACAGCACAGAGATTGAAGCATTCTATAAGCACATTGAAAGGCGGAATATAGCGCCAGAACGACCTCAACTCCTGACTAGTCAACCTTGGCGAGACTATGATAGTGTGATGGCCTGGCTGAGACAATTGCTGGCTGAGCATTGTCACCATGGTAGGGAAGCAACGCCGCGACAGCTTGATCCAGACGACGACTTTTTCAGAGCTGGCGTCGATTCACTTGAAGCTACGATGATAACGCGAGAAATCAACTTCAATATAGCAGGCGGCATCACCCCAACCGATATCTATATGCACCCGACCCTTTCTCAGCTTGCCAAATATGTCGTGGAACTATCTTCGGCGGCAGACGTCATTAATGGAAATCAAAAGGCGTGCAACAGCACGAAACTTGAAGCGGCAGAGGAAGTTCAAGTAATGAAGGCGCTCTTAAGCTCATGCATTTCTGATCTTCCTCAAACCAGAGCCAGCCCTAGAATGACCGTGCTCTTAACTGGAAGCACTGGATCTCTGGGCTCATATTTACTAAATTGCCTTGACCGCGACCCTAACGTCCAAGGCATTGTCTGTCTAAACCGGACAGCTGACGCAGCAGCTCGTCAAGCGGCTCTCGCTTCTGCCAAGGGCCACAACGCTGATTGGAACTCGAAACGCGTTACGTTTCTACATGCTGATCTTTCAGCACCTTTCCTAGGTCTGAGGCCCAATGTGTACCAGCAACTCACAGAGACAGTGACACACGTCATCCACAACCAATGGCCAGTCAATTTTCAGTGGCCTCTCTCGTCCTTCGCACCCCATATCCAGGGCGTTCGAAACCTTTCTGATTTCTGCCTGGGCTCTGCAAAATCGGCCGTGTTGCTTTTGTCTCCAGTGTCTCCGCCGTTGGCGGCTGGCAAGCATCCGAGCGTGTGCCTGAGGACGTCGTTCTCGACCTCACGGCGGCTGGCCCGATGGGTTACAGCCAGGCGAAGCTTGTTTCTGAATGCGTTCTGCGGTATGCGGTTTTGGTATCTGGCTTACGAGCAGTAATTTGCCGAGTCGGCGTGATCACTGGACCAGTTGATAACCAAAATGGTGCCTGGAACCAAAACGAATATATTCCCGCGGTATGTATTGATACGCCTTTCGCATGACACAGAGTCAACTGAACTTTCTCTTGCAACTAGTTGTTCATTTCCTCAGCACGACTCGGCCTTATCCCTGGCGACTTTCCAAATCGCGAAAGTGTCGAGTGGCTACCTGTTAATAAAGTAGCCCAAGTACTTCTAGACATTGCGAGGTCGCATCCCGTGAGTGCTGCGTCCGGTATTGACGGCAAAAGCACTCCGGAACTACCAGTATATCATATTATTCATCCCGATGTTGTTCACTGGTCAGACATAGTGTCCTGGACCGTCGAAATGATGCCGGAGCTAAAGGTTATCCCATATAATGAATGGATAACGGCGATTGATCAAAGAACCCCCTCCAGGTACGAAGTGGAACGGCTTCCAGCTATCAAGCTCATTGGATTTTACAAAAGTTTACAAACCAGCAAGAAGCCTCGACAGCTGGTCAAGCGCAACGCAGCACTAGTCAGCCAAATTCTCAGAGAGCTCGGCCCGGTAAATAAGGAATGGATAGCCACTTGGCTCAGTCAGTGGGGTTTGCTTCCAGATAGTGAGGCCTCAGCAGCCCGCGGATGCGATGTAAGTCCCTGCACATAGAAATCGGCACCCCCCTGTTATCGGCACCCCAAAAAATTTCCATCTGTTTTGACAACCACCAATTCAATCGCCGTTTACTCGCCACCAACACGCACTACGATACATTCATCACCAATGTCTGAAAGCTCCGCCTCGGTTCCATCAGGGTCTTCATTCTCAGCTGCATTGACCTCCTCCTGCGCCCGCCGTATCGCTTCAATGTCGGCGAACCTGGAATTTGGACTCTGATGCATTTTGCATATGAATGAGATGAAGTCGGATGCAGTGTGGCTGTCGCATTCAGGATACGCATGATGAAACGCGCGATTGTTAAGCGACGAGATGGAACTTTCTAGATAGCATCACAAAGCAGCCTGGGTGGCAAGTGGCAAATTCGCCACCGCAAAGCAGTCATATTCCCTCAGGACTATAAGAAGACAGAACTTCTCACATTCATTTTAGATAGACGACAATGAACAGATTGACTCTTACCCTCATTTTATTGCGAGAGTGGCTAACAATCAATCGAGTTCAATTTCGACCATCGAACTCGATTGATTGAAGGTATGTCCAACTCGATTGAAGCTTGACTTGACCAGTCAAGGAGCTTGATTGACAACTTGTCAAGTACTTGATGTATTATACCTAATCCGGTAATTTGTATAGACCTCGAGGTGTCGCAATCCGATGCAAAATCTTGGAAGTAATCCAATTCTTCTGTATCATCTCAGCTTCAACTGTGTCATCGCCGAGGCCGTTGCGCTTGTCGGTGATAAGCTCGCCGCCGTCGGAGAATACGCGCTCTGGCTCTGCGCTCATCGCCGGCGTACTGAAGATGTTAAGGGCAAGTTTGCTGAGAATGGGCCAAACGTGGCGTCGGTCCACCCACCACGCAAGAGGATTCTTAACGTTCATGTCGTCCTTCGACGGCACCTGCTTTATCCAGACCTCCCACTCGGTCTCCACCTTCCTCCTCTTGCCACGGTGTGGTCGATCTGTTGTATGGCCCCAAGCATCGAATTCGTCGTCGATTGTCGGCGAGGAACAAGGAGAAGTCTCGGCCTGGTCGACGTGGTCAGTGGCCACCGTGACTGCGGCGAAGCGATCGTAATATGCAGTTAGCTCCTTCTGTGCTGTCCTTATCCAATCCTCGCTTCCACCACTTCGCCCTGAAGTATTCGAATTGGTAGGCTGGGTGGAGAGCGATGGCCATACGGTAGATCGGTGATCGGTCGGTGAGCTCGTAGTACGTGTTGATCTTCGACCATGCAGCGAGCACGCCTGCGGAGTAATAGGGCGGAAGTTCGTCCTTGTTATCAGCATCCATTGCGTGTATCTCTTCTTTGACGCTCTCAAGCTTCGTGAGCAAGAAGTCCATGGCGTAAAGTACTTGCCACACCGAGCCTTGGCCGCCCTCGTTGCCCTCGCCATCTGCACGGCATTGTAGTCGCTTCGTGAGTCGCTCGAAGGGCTGCAGGAGCCTATAGAAGAGCTCAAGCTCGTGCCAATCAGCCTCGGTGAGGAAGTCATTCTTGTGCTTGTCGTTTTTATCTGGAGGCTTCCACTGCGCCTGGTAAAGATCGATGGCAGGCCGACACTTAAGAGCACGCTCGATCATGTAGAACGTCGCGTTCCATCGAATGCCACCGTCACTGAGGAGCACGCCGACGAACAGCATGCCGTCGCTTGTCTTCGTGACGCGCATGCGAGCTCTCAACTGCTCACGGCGTGCGTCGTTTCGATTAATGTAGACAACGAGGTTGTGCAGCTTGCCAATGACGCCTTTGAGGGTCCAGAGAGCTACACGCTGCTCCTCCGAAGCCTCAATAAGATTCACCCGAGCTTCTCGCCGATGCCGTATTGTAGAATTACTGGCTTTACCAGTGCTGCGAGGTCGTCGCCAGTGTGACCGCCATAACGTCGTGGGAAGCCGAGGAGGAGTGTTCGAGGATGGCCTTGGCCATCGACGAAGTGTCCGCAAACAGCGATGTACTCTCTGCGATTGTGAGCCCGCCATCCGTCGATCAAGAGGTTGATGGTGCTGAGTGCGGACTGCACAAATTCGATGATGAATGGTAAGCGTGCTGCCATCGAATCCTTCACCCACCGCGAGAGCGTTGAGTGATGCGTTGGCAACAGGCGCGCGAGCGGAGGCTTGCCGTATGTGAGTAAATCAGTGGTCGACTCGTCCGTGACTTCTCGGTAGCTAAGGCGTAGCTTGATGGCCCAGTCAATGAGCTTCTGCTTGTACTCATCCTCATTAAATGGCATGACGAGCTGGAAAACTTCTGCGGCGTTGGTGGCGTCGAAATCATCGTCATCGGTGGTCGAATTCGAAGGCCGTTTGATCTTGTGGAACTCTAAAAGATGCTGGATTGCGGCTGTCGTCGATTCTGCTGCGAATAACTGACTGGTATACCGCTTCTTGGTATGGCAATCGGCGCACAGGAAGTACTTGTCATTACTATGCTCCAGCTCTGCTCCATATGAATAGATCCACGAGACCTTCACTCGTCTGCCCACGTTCCTCTTGTCCCGTATGCGATACTGTATACCCTTGAGAATCGTGCCATCGTGCCGCCGAAGCACGCCCCAGTCAATTGGGAACGCCAGAGAATGTGGAGGGCAGGTAGACCGATGGAGAGGTTGCTCCACGCCTGACGTTTGCTCGGTCGACGGTATCGGCTCGTTTAGATCGGTAGATTGCCTCGAGGAAGACGTCACAGATAAGCTTCGCGTACTTGACGACCGGCTTGGGCCCCAAAACGCGTGTAGCGACATCATAACGCGTCGATTCGACGCGTTGTGGATAGCGGCTTGGTGGAGCAGGAGTAGGTAGGGTTCCACTTCGCCTGGGTGAAGATCCCAGTGGGGGCAATGCGCTAAGTTATTTTACGTTCCATAACCGCACAACGGCCGCACAATGGGCAAAGTACGTCGATTCTAAGCAATGTAATTGGCCAATTTCGCACCGGTCCAGGGTAGTCATCTCCTCTTACATCAAGTACTTGACAACTTGACACTCTTGCAACTTGATTGATTGACGACAGCTATTAAACTTGACTTGAGAACTTGACTTGATGGGAAGTCAAACTTGATTGAGACTTATCAAGTTCGAGCTTGATTGTTAGCCACACTGCTTTCGGATGGTTGTCCCTCCAATTAAGCTATGACTGCCTCATCCTTATGTAGGAGCAGGGTTGAAAGCCACTCCACTCAATCCACGTAGTGGATCCACTCGTGGATTCCACTGGCTAATCCACTGGCAAAATGTCGGTGGATTAGCTAATCCACCGAATCCACTTGGAGCTGGAGTGGGTGGATTGGTGGATTGGAAGTGGTGTAGTTAAGAACGCCCATGTATTTAGCAGAGCCCTCTAACAGCTGCAGATGCGCCTCTCTGATGCTGCTACCCTGTATTAATCGAAAGAATCATAACGCTTCTAAACATCGTGATTTTATAACACATATAATAATAATAGTGCAGTTCGAATTTCCTAGTCTTCTCATTGGAATAGCACAAGTCTTGAAACGTGTGCTTAATATTTGGTTAATGAGTGCTATATCGTCATTAAGGCGGTCAATAGTTCACATATTTTCCTCCCACATAATTACATTTCAAGCACGTTTTGAGCCCGATTGCCCATATTTGGTATTTACAGTGCAACACTTACACCCTCAGGTAGCGTCTGGCAAGCTAATTCGAAAAACGCGTTTGGATCCTCCGATATCTCGATACTGCGCGAGCAATTGCAAGCGACATTAATCGTGTCAAGTTCGCGATCTAAAGGCTGTTAGGAACTTATCTAATACTCGAGCTCAATTTGGCACTCGCTACTTGCTTATCCTCACAAATTAGCCTGAAAATAAGTATCCGAAACATCCGGAGGATAAGGGTATAATGTGCCAACTAGTCGCGTTGGACGCGTTATTCGCGTTTACCTGGACCTGTTGTTGACCCTTTACTGCCACCATCTTTGTGGTTTCGTCGTTTCGACATGATAGACAGATTATTTTTTACCATGACCTCGCCTGACCTTTGCGTCGATATCTCCGACAGCGGCTTCGGATCCGTCCCGAATCAACGCCCTGCCCAACGTCGTATCCTGCCCGTTCAACCTCGACCCCTGTATCGACTCCGGCGACCCTTTCCACAAGCGATGAACACTACGAACGTACGCTCTGGAGGCATTTCCCTGGCTGGGCGTTCTCTGAGCGAGCCAGAGAAACGCGTTGCTGGGCCTGGCAATTTGGATATGACATCCAAAAGGAAGACGACCGCAGATGGATCTGCCAAGCGTGCATTCGCAAGAACACACTGCATCCACGTCATTTCGAAGCTGATGGCATCCACAACGCGTACAACCATCTGTTCAACGACCACGGGATTCGCGCTCCGCCTGGTAGGACCAAAGGAACTGCCGAAAAGAAGGCAGATTCCAAGAACAGGAGGCCTACGGGGCAGCGGACTCTCGCGGAATCCTTGAAACTTGATCTACACGACCCCCGAGAACAAGCAATCGCGAACGACTTTATCAAGCGCTTCGACAAGGAAGTGTGAGCGTCTTTTCTCGGCAGCGGGTCGGATGGTGAACCCCTTGCGCCACCAACTTGAAGCCCGGATTATCGGGATGTGCCAGGTATTGCGTTCATGGTTAAGGGCTGGTATTATTCATGATTTAGATCCCTGCTTTATATCGATGGACGAAGAGAAAGTCAATGTCGAATTGGCTCAGATGTCAGATGAACAGCTTGAGGGGTGGGCAACAAAGTGGCTTACCCAGGCGGCGAGCGTTCAGGACGAGATAGAAGCCAATTGGAGATAGCCTCGCTTGGAACTTGGATGGGGGAGGTATGGGCCGTAGGGTGGCAAGAACTTCGGGAATAGCTTCACCATCACGAATGGAGGCACTTGCCAATCCACCCAATCCACCTAATCCACGATAGCTCCCAGTGGATCCACTATACTGAGATACTCAGTGGATTATGATCTACCCACTCCACTCGAGCAGCCAGTGGATTGAGTGGAGTGGCTTTCAACCCTGTCTGTGGGAACCAGCAAAAGGAGACCTTCCGACTAGAGCCACAACGTTAGCAGGGATGTCATTCCGGACCCTGATGGCTCTAGCAGCTGAATACGACCTTGAGCTTGACCAGATGGACGCGATCAACGCATTTGTAAACTGCCCTCTTGAGGAAGAAGAAGTTGTCTTTATGAAGATGCCACCTGGCTTTGAGAGGAGGGGTAAAGTTCTACGGCTACGAAAAGCCCTCTATGGACTTCGCCGTTCCCCCCTTCTTTGGCAACAGCATCTCACCGCATCCCTCGAGAAGCTAGGCTTCAAGACAGTCCCTCAGGAACCATGCGTCATGATGAAAGGAGCCGTCATTGTCTTCTTCTATGTCGACGACATCATCTGGGCCTATCGAAAAAGGGATCAGCAAGTCGCTACGGAAGCTAAATCCGGCCTGCAGCAACGATACAAGATGAGCATACTAGGGGAACCTAAGTGGTTCTTAGGGATCCGTATCCTTAGGCACCGACCTAGTCGGACGATTTGGCTGACGCAAGATGCCTATATCGACAAGATTGCGCATAAGTATGTTCCGGACAAACTAGGCATAAAGCTTCCTAGCACCCCGATGGCCACCAACGAAGAGCTCCTTTCAGAACCGATCCAAGCAAGAGACCAAGACAAGCATAGCTACCTTCAGAAGGTCGGATCTCTCTTATTCTCAGCAATTTCAACAAGACCAGATATCGCTTTTGCAGTCTCCCGACTAGCCCGCTTCAATCAGAATCCAGGCCCGACACATCAGAAGGCAGCAGACAGAGTGATCCTATACCTCTATGCCACACGATCATATGGTCTACGCCTCGGAAGTACCGGAAGCACAAAAAGGGGCAGCAGAAAGCCGGCTGCAGCAGAGATTTTCCTCTGTTCAAGTGATTCATCTTTTGCAGACAATTCAGTCGACAGGAAGAGCTCCCAGGGATATGTCATGACCCTGTTTGGAGGCTCTGTCGCATGGAGAGCATCAAAGCAAGCTACTGTGGCTACATCAAGCACAGAGGCAGAGCTGCTCGCTCTTTCAGAAGCATCAAAGGAAGCCATCTTCCTCAGCAGACTGCTCCGTTCTTTGCAACTACAAATCCCGTCGCCGTTGGTAGTCGAGTGCGATAACACGCAGACTATAAGGCTCCTAGAAGAAGGAAGTCCGAAGTTGTCAACCAGGCTACGGCATGTTGATATACACCAACACTGGCTACGTCAGGAAGTGCAAGGAAGCAGAATACGCCCTCGTTGGGTTCCAACAGCTGAAATGCGAGCCGATGGGTTGACAAAGCTCTCCCAAAGCAGAAGCTAGCGGAATTCCTTCGGCTGATTGGGCTTGAAGAGATTGGTGAAAGGTTGAGACTGGAGGCTAGGCTGGAGGCGCTGAAGGACAAGATCAAGGACTGTAGGGAACACCGAATGAGGCCGTCTCACGACCTACACGAACACTAGCCCGGCTCAACTGAGGTTGCCCTTGCAAGTCTGGTTGTATCTGTTCCCTCTGCTAGGGATAGGCAACAGCTAAGGGGGTGTGTCGAGAAGAAGGGTCTAAGACTTGATCCTGAAGCCTGATAGCTAGCTGAAGGTGTAGGGATGAGACAGGATGAAACTGGGATGACGTGGCAAGCTGACGCGGAGAGAGGGTACCTATGCATTAGTAAGTCAGCAAGGAAGGAGATGGAAGACTGAAGAAGAGAGGGCAAAGGGCATAAATGGGAGAATGGTACAGCAGACAGGAGGGAAAATAAAAAGAGAACACATGCATCCTAAAAACATTATGCCCCTTGCCCTACTCTCTTCGCGAGACATTTACGTTAATGGCCAGACGGAAGACAAATGGATATTTAGGTAAATACTTTTGCCTGGTTCTGGAGAGCAAGAAAGGAGTCCTTGTCATGACCTGGAATAATTTGGCCTTTGGTAATTCTTTCCAACTGCTTCAGTCTCTGAGTGCTTCGAAACCAAGCTGGGTGATCCCTTGCTAGCCAACCTTGGGGAATACCCTCTCTCCACTGAATATTACCCTCCGTTAGACGCGAACGAATCATACAGGTATGGTCAAAAGTGCTTACATTCTCAATAACATGACAGTGGTCGCTAATGAAGATGAACGTCCCTGTATTGACCATGTTTACTTGCATCCCGATAAGGCCATCCGTGTGTCCTGGTATGTGGTGTAATGTGATGCCTTGACAAAAGGCAAAAGTCTGCTCGTCAAACGTTTTCCAGTTACTGAGAAGGGAGGAGCGAAATATCGTTAGTTCATTGTGACATTGTAGATGGTTTGTACAGCAAAGCAACCTACAGTGAGAGCTTGAGGTAGTGTTCCGAGTAGACGCCGTCGTCAGCACCGGTTGCAACGGACCAAAATGCAGATCGTAGCTCTTTGTCATGCACCCATATCTCAACATCTGTTCTGTCAAAAAACTCATCGAGACCACCGGCATGATCCAGATGTAAGTGTCCTATAATGACTTTCTTGATATCTTTGATGTCGTGTCCTGTTGTCTCGATCGCTGCACGAAGCTCATGTCGCGGCTCGTATCTCACGCGAGCGAAAACATCAGACAGAGCAGGCCCCCATACCGTGGGATAGTCCTTTCCGGGGCCAGTTTCCCAGAGAATCAGACCGACATGTGGATGGTCAATTAAGATACAGTACATTGGAAGCTCACGTCGTTTGTTGATGAACGGACGGCCCTCTGTACTCTTGGTACTGCAATTGCCTCCGCGAACCACGAAGCCCTCATCGCACTCTAGCCAACCAACCTCAAGAACATGGAAGGTCGTACCATTTGGACAAACATTGGCCACAATACTTGAAACAGCACCTCGATTTATTTCGTCTTGAATCTTTGAGAAGGTTGAATTCTGCGGTGCTGAAAACATTTTGCAATTGGATGTACAACTGTTGAGAAGAAGTCTGTCGAGGGGAACACTTGTTGGTCGGAAGGTACACGTCGCCAGATATATACGTTACTTGCAGGGCACTTGTTGGAGTGCATTCCACTTTTGCCTGAGTGGCGTACTGTCTTCGCAACAGGTATGAGCCCGGGAGGATGGCACACCACCCTGCAACTTCCGGTTAGACTGCGCGCGCGACACACTCGAGTAGGCCCCGTGGTTCGAATCCCGTCAGCGTACGGAGTAGATACCCATAGGATGTCGCGAAGACCGTTGCGCCACGCAGGCAAAAGCGGAATGCACACTCCAACAAGTGCGCTGCAATCAACACATACCCCGCCTTCCCGACAAAAGTGGAACGCGCGCTCCGACAGGTGCGCTGCAATTGACACATATCTGACAACCGCGTTTTCCGACAATGTCGGGAAGGCGGGGTCAGATATGTGTTGATTGCAGCGCACTTGTTGGAGTGTGCATTCCGCTTTTGCCTGCGTGGCGCAACGGTCTTCGCGACATAAGTCCCTGCACATAGAAATGGGCACCCCCCTGTTTTGGGCACCCAAGATGGGTGCCCAACCTAAACGGCTGCGTCAACTTCAACAGCAAATTTCACCGCGGAAACGCATCCAATCTGCTAAAAAATTGACGCATGTGTCTTCAAGCCACTACTGATGAAATATACAGAGTCTGACATTCACAGCGCCCTTGAGGCAATCGCCAATGGCGGATCCGCCAAGAAGGCTGCTCGCGATTGGGGCGTCCGAGGGCAACTCTTTACAATCGCATGCATGGTCACGAATGCAGAAAGGATGCATTTTCTGCTCTTCAGAGGCTTTCTCAGACACAGGAAAAGCAACTTACCGAATGGATTCTCATTCAGGACGCCTTGGGCCTTCCTCCCACTCACTCGCAGATCAGGCAGTTCGCGCAGCATGCTCGCCGTCAAAGGAGACCACACACCGCTCGGAAAACACTGGATGCAAGCATTTTTAAGACGAAATCCTGCAGTTCGGACCCAGAAGTGCCATCACAGAGACTCTGCGCGTGTCAACGGCGCTTCTACCGAGGTAATTCGGCCTTGGTTCAACAATTTCTTCCTTCCGAGATTCTGGCTATTAAGCCGGAGAACAGGTACAACATGGATGAAGCAGGCATCATGGAAGGACTTGGGGAGAATGGCCTGGTCGTTGGCAGTGCTGAAAAACGATCTGTACAAAAGAAGACGCCTGGTTCTCGGGTCTGGACGTCGTTCATCGAGTGCGTGTCCGCTGCCGGCACCTTCCTCCCTCCACTCGTCATTTTCAAGGGCAAATCGGTCCAGCAACAGTGGTTCCCAGAAGATCTCAGTACTTTTAGTGACTGGCAATTCACTGCGACAAAGAACGGCTGGACTTCGGACCAAACTGCGGTGGAGTGGCTCGAAAGGTGTTCATTCCAAGAACCCAGCCACCCGACCCTTCGGAGCGAAGACTGCTAGTATTGGACGGCCACGGAAGTCACGAGACGGTTGACTTCATGTATCTATGCTACCAGCATCAGATTCACCTTCTTTTCTTACCTCCCCATACCTCTCATGTGCTGCAACCGCTCGATTTGTCTGTCTTCTCCGCTCTTAAGCACTACTACCGCAAACAGGTCGGATTTCTCAGCCTCCTGACCGATTCAAGCCCAGTCGGCAAGCAAAACTTTCTTTCCTGCTACCAGAAAGCACGCGAGCAAGCGCTCACTGTGTCAAACATCAAGGGTGGCTGGAAAGCGACGGGTTTGTGGCCGGTGTCGATGGCGAAGCCACTTTTGAGCCCTCTTCTGCTGGAGAACAGCAACAGACGCAAAAGAACGCGAAAAATGTGGCCAATGCATTCAATAGCCACTTACCCACCAGTGACTGGCAATCAGACACATCCCAGATTGCGTGGTCGACCCCGAGGCGCTCGCAAGATCTGAAGGTTCAGGTAGTTCAATTCAACCAGCTAGACGACGACGTGCCCACGAAGAGATTGCTGTTCAGGAAGATCACAAAGGGTTTGACGAGAAGGATGGCCTTTAGCAAAAGCTCAATTGCAGATTCAGGCACTGGAAACACAATTGGCGGCCGTCAAGCCGAAAAAAAGGAAGAGGGTGGTCACGAGCCCGATTTCTCCCCGACAACGAACTTTTGACTTGGCCGCCGCCCTTTATTCGCCTGGTGTTCCATGATTTGTTGTGCCGTCGCTTTCGCTGCTTGGGCTAATTCTTGACCCTCTCGTAGGCGGGCAATGAAGTGGTCGGCACGGGCCTTGGGGTCGGTTTTGGAGCGAGATGAGATTTGGTTTTGTTGGATAGGCTCGGCGTGGTACCCGTGAGTGAGGAAAAAGGGGCTGTAACCCGTGACAGAGGAATCGCGGTTGTTGATCGCGAGCATGGCCATTGGCAGAAGACCTGCCCAGTCGGTCTGGGCGTAGGCGACGAAGATTCGTAAGTAAACAAGGACCTCTTGATTCATCCGTTCGGTAGCGCCATCGGTCTGAGGGTGGTATGCCGTGGATAGACGTTGCTCAATGCGCACGAGTTCACAAAGCCGTTGCCAGAATTTGCTAACCCAGTTGCTGCCTCTGTCAGATGTCATCGTCTTTGGAAAGCCGTGGAATCTGTAGTGGCACTGAACAAAGCGCTCGGCACAAGCCTCAGCTTCCATCGAATCCATAGCTTCCAGTGTACAAGAGCCGAGCAGCCGATCACAAATTACCATCAGAAATCGGGGGCCTTTGCCGTTAGCTGGCAGGTCAACCATGAAGTCGACAGACAATTCGCTGTGAAATCTGTCCGGAATAGGCAAAGGTCGTAGGAGACCCTGTGGGCTGTGGCGCCACGACTTTGACCGTGAGCAAACATTGCAGTTCCGTACGAATTGGCGAACCATAAGGTATTGCTGGGGCCAAAAGTAGCTCCGTTGAAGAATGTTGAGCGTAACGTCGCGCCCAGGGTGACCCGTAATGTGAGAGTCGTGTGTCTGTTGTATCAGTGCCGTCCGAAGTGGTTCCCAATTGGGCACCCATAAAGCGCCGCGCCGGAGCAATGCTCCGCGGTCGTCGATTTCGCAGTCAGGTACCTGGACAGAAAGGTTGTATTCCGAAGGGAAGGTGGCGTTGCCTTGGACAACAGAGGCGTGTATGTTGCGGTACTCGCCGTCTTCGATCAGGCCGCGGTCCCAGAGCAACTGAAGCGCGGAGTCGAAGAAGAGTTTGGCGCCTCTGGGCGGGGCTTGAGAATCGTCGATGGGTGTGGTTTTGAGCGGCGCGTCTGTACCGCGCTGACGAGTTGGTTAAGAATGTAGTCGCCTTGGTGATGCTTGACGGTGCGTGGAGGTAGCCAATGATCTTTAAGCAGCTGGAATTCGCGGTTTTTAAGGCGCTCGTCGTCGCCGTTAGCGGGCAGGTCTTGGGCGCGGCGAGAGAGGAAGTCCGGCTGTGTATTGTCCTTCCCAGCGCGAAAAACGATCTTGAACGTGTACCGAGAGAGTGTTTCCGCTAGGCGGACCTGGCGTTCGGAGAGGCGGCGGTTGGTCATGAAGTATTGCAGGTTCTTGTGGTCTGAGACGACTATGAATTTGTCAACGCTGCGTAACTCGCCTGAGAAGTGCTCCATTGCCGCGACGATGGCGAGAAGTTCTTTGTCGTGAATGTCGTAGTTCACCTCCGCAGCGGAGAATTTGCGTGAAAAATAGCCGACTGGTCGCAGTCTACCCTTTCGTCTCGCTGAGAGAGGACGGCGCCAACGGCCCATCCGGAGGCATCGCATTCGAGTACAGTCTCGCGGTCGGGTGAAACATCGCGAGGACGGGTGAGGTGATGAGGAGTTCCTTGAGCTTGTTGAAGGCGTTCTGCGCTGAAGCGTCCCAATTCCATTTGGTCAACTTCTTGGTAAGGTTATTGAGGGTTCAGAGACAGCTGCGAAAGTCTCGATAAACTCCCGATAGAAATTAGCAAATCCAAGAAAAGAGCGGACACCTGTCACTGTTGTGGGCGCCTCCCAGTCACGAATAGCCTGAATTTTCTCCGGGTCGACCGTCACGCCCTCGCCGGCTTTGATGATGAATCCTAGGTATTTGACTTCTTTCACGGCGAAAGCGCACTTTTCGAGGTCGAGTTTAAGACCGGCATTGCGGAGGCGTTCCATCACTGTACGGACCTTGGTCATGTGGTCAAGGTAGTCGCCGTCGCTGTAGATGATGACGTCGTCCATGTAGGCTGAGCAGAATTCGTCGAGGAGGTCGTGGAGGTGCGAGTTGATATAGCGCTGGAAGGTCGCGGGCGCGCCTGTGAGACCAAACGGTGTTACCAGCCATTCGAATTGGCCATACCGTGTGCGAAAGGCGGTTTTCCATTCGTCGCCGTGTCGGACTCGAAGTCTGTGAAAAGCGGCGCGGACGTCAAGCGGTGAACCATCGGGCAGTGGCGAGGTTGCGGAGGGTCTCTCGGATCAGCGGCAAAGGGTAACGGTCGTTCTTCGTAATGGCGTTGAGGCCGCGGTAATCGACGCAGAAGCGAAGACCGCCACTTGGTTTTCGTGCGAAGAGGACAGGCGCGCTGGCGGGTGAACTGCTGGCGCGGATCCAGCCCTTGTCAAGATGGTCAGTCAGAGTTTTTCGTAGCACGAGGAGCTCGTCACGGGACATCTCGTAGAGTGGTCCGAACGGTGGGCGTTTATCACGACCATCGTCGTCTTTCTCGAGGTTGATGGCATGATCCCAGATATCTCTGTGCGGTGGTGTGATATCGACGTCGTCGTCGTCAGGAAATCGCCAGCTACATCTTTGATCTCTTGTGGGATTCGGCCGTCTTGCTGGAGTTGTTCAAGGGTCGGTTTCGCTTTCTTCTCGCTGAGCTTGGCGAGAGCTTTGTTGATGTCGGCGATGGTAACTGAGAAAAGGTGGGCGTCTTTCTTGAGGCGGCGCATGCGCTTCGTTGTCGCCATGAAGACGCTGGCGGAAACGAGTCTCGCGTCACGCAGGTCTTTGGTACGATCGATGACCTGTTGCTTGTCCATCCAGCCACTCACGAACCTTCACGCGACTGTTGCCGCGGCCGATTTGCAAGCGCTTTCCAGCTTTGTATACGACGTCATTTCGTTCCGCCCAACCCTTTCCAAGGATTAGATCGAATTCAAGGCCTGGGATCACATAGCCGTAGAGACGCTCTGCGCGGCCGTCGATATCCATGGTGATAAAAGCCATGTCGGTGATGGCGTGTTGTATTTCGTCTTGCTTGGCGAGTTTGAGAAGGCGCTTCTCGACTGGGATACGTGGGATGTGGTGTTTTCTGACAAATTCCTCACTGAAAGCTGCATATGGGAGACACCGGAGTCGAAGAAAGCTTTGATATACGAGGTGTTGTTGATAAGCACATCGAACAAGAACGGCGTGTTGTCTAGCCGTCCTTTTGCTAACTTTATATCCTTCTCCGTAGGCCCTTTTGTGAGGTCTTCACCGAAAACATCCTTTTCATCACGCCCCTGAGCACGATTTTTCTCAGGGGCTACTCGTTTCCGCCTTCGTGTTGACGCCGTTGACACCGGCAGGGCGTTGGGTGGAAAGCTCTTGTATTCACATTCTCTGAAGCGATGAGAGGAGTCTTGCCACAGCGAACACACTGGCGGTTCTCGGAACGGCGGTCACGCGTGGTTTGGTCGACCCACGGAGCCCGAGGGCGAGTCCTCGGTATACTTGCTGCGGCCCGAACCGTTGTTGTTGGACGAGGACCTGTTAGACCCATTTTGTTGTTGTCCAGCCAGTGCGGCCACTATAGTTTGAACAATAGAGACAAGGTCGGCGGAGGAGTTGGTCTTGATTTGGTTGACCTCGCTCATCATGGTGTCACCGTCTTGGTCAACTTGGGTCTGGGTGGCCGGGGTGCGGATAGGTGCTTGGGACGTGGGGCCGTTGGTGCGGTTGGCAGGGAGATCCACGGTGATGGAAGAGTCATACCATTCGACCTGGTTCTGAACGTTGGCGTTGGCTTGAAATCGGGGCAGTGCTTCTAACTGGGTGGCGAGAGCCTGGGCAATGGTGACAAAGCTGTTGTAATCGGTAGATGACACGCCCAACTGGAGGGCGAGGCATCCCGGAGGTACGAAGAAAGTCCGCGGAGCAGAGTGTTGACTTTGGCGGCGCCGGTAGGGGCAAGGATGTCGGCGTCGGCGCAGTATGTCTCGAAGACATGGCGATACTGGGCAAACGGCTGGGCCACTCCTTGGCGGACCGCATACAGACGTCGGGCTGCGCGTTGGGTGGAGTCTTTGTCTTCGAACGACTCGTTAAGGTGCTTGAGGAGGTTGTCAGAATCCCAGGCGCCGTCCGTGTGGCGCAATTTCATCCAAGCCTTGGTCCGGTTGGCGCCATTCGGGGGTAACTCGGTGAAGATAGTGATGCAGATGGTACGCTCATCTCCGAGCTGATTCTTTTGTGGAGGTTGGCAAGGATGTTCATCAAGCCGAGGAATAGATGTCGAATTCGGCGAGATTTCCGTTCCATTTCGGAAGCCGAACCTTGGGACGACTGGGGTCATAAGAGGTAGGTAGTACGGGCGGTGGGGCGGAGAAGGCTGTGCCGTCAGGGGTATTACTGGTTTGGGACATGATGTTGAGAAAGTTGCCGATAGTGGTGATAACGTCGGGGAGTGCGTGTCGGTCCGTGGAAGGCAGCGCAACTGTGGCGACTGGTGAAGACTGGCGGTGCAGGTGCGCCTGATTAGGGCGTCACGGGTGGCGAGGAAGAAAAGCGAGGCAGCCGAGCGGCAGAGAACTCGTGATCAGAGTCGTCCAGAAAAGTATCAAGGTTTCAGTAAAGTCAATGCCAGAAGTAACTGAAATTCAGGGCAATATGCGAGACGTCGCGGTGCCGCTGGAAGGGGAAAAGGTGTTCAAAGGAGGATAGATATCGCTCCATCGGAAGTGAAGAAGTCGATAATATGTTACGATCAAGGCCGATATGGATAACCAGAAGGGACTTGGAAGAATAGTTAATTATCGACTTCTTAAGGAAGAGGGAAGAGGAAGAGGAACTGAAGAAAAGGAGGAAGCGGTCTATATACGTAACGGTATGTGGAAGTGGATACCGTAAGGTATGTGGAGGTGGATACCGTAACAATGTGAGTGGGGATGCACGGCGTATAATGAACTCTGCGACATGAATAATGTCAAACCCGTGCAGCCACTGAGCTCAATTGTACCAAGATGGCATGACGACGGGATATTGAACGACTCGGTGAAGCAGCACTCGGGAGGAGGTGGATTTGGCGTATCCACAGGCGAAACCCACGAGAGGCGCCGACAGGCAGCCGCAAACGAGCCAAGCCACGCTGGAGTAATTAGTAGAGGATCTCAATAACATTCGTCAAGACCAACCTGGAAGTCTACAGTAACGCCAGCGAATCGCTCAGTCTCTTCAAGTACGAATGCGTCAAAGTCGGACCCCATACCATGTCGTGGTTTCAGCTTGCCCAGTCTCTCGATGCGCCGCAGGCCACGCCAGTCAAAAGACAGACGTATCATGGGGTTCATAGAGCCAGAATGATGCCGCACCTCGCCGCCACGAGACCACGACTCAATATCGAGAAGGGGGATGGAAAGCTGTGCGCAATGCTCCGCCGCAGCCAGGTCCTTAGTGTCCAGAATCGCACTATATGCCCAGCGCCGGCTCGACGAGCAGAACTTCCATATAATTGATTGGAGCTCTGGAGTCAGTGCCAAGACATCCGGCGTGTCGTTCAATATCCCTTTTGCGTTTTCAAACCTGGCCGAGGGTTCTAGGTCGAGTGGCAGAGCACCTTGCCAAGGAGTGTTCCAAGTCGCCGCGAGCCATAGAGATCGAAGCCCCTTACTAAAGGTACTGAAGGCGGAAAGGACCACCCTTAGGCACCCTGCATGAGCCACGCCACTATTTGGTGATGAGCGGCAGTATTTGCAATGAGGTAGGCGGCAGAACGTCCACGGTGAATCATCATCATTTTCACAGTATCCGGATTCCGGAAAGCGCAATTTTTCGAAGACAGCGACAGAGACTGCTCAGGCATCAGTCGAGATTGACATCGAGTGAAGGGCGCAACTGACATGCGTAAACCGAATCACCGGGGTCGAAGCGGAAACCACAGGCTCCGCACCGAGAGTGTACGCGTACATGCCGGTCCAAGGCCATGCGCTCGATGTAGTTGCAAAACACGATAGAATCTGGCGTGTCACTATCGGGGCGGGACTTTCGGCAGGTTTTAAGCAAGGTGATGGCAAAACCTACCGCTTAAATATTGATCCGAGACAACCCCCCTTCTCCCTTTCCCCAACTACACCAACCAAACACCAGCGACAAGCACGCAGCACCCTCAGAAATATTCCATTGGCTTGTACGAAATTCTACTCTTCTGAAACCCCATTTTCATACTCGCAAGATGATCGAGCGAGAGTTGGGGCAATCAGTGGACGGTATCAACCAAGTCCAAACCAAGTCCGTCCGTCTCGAGTCTCGACCCTCCAGGATTCCCTCCCTAGAAGGCGGATCTCCTCCAACTTGCTCGCTATGTACGAGGTGTCTTCGCCGACCAGCCGACGCGCCGATTCGTCCACGCGTTCTCGCTCTGCTCTTCCAAGATGGAGCTCTGGGTCTTCGATCGGTCCGGGCCGTATAGCTCAGGGTTATTCGATATCCACGACGAGCCAGACAAGTTCGCGCGAGCTCTTGTTGGCTACGCTACGATGAGTGACGATGCGATGGGCCTGGACAGGTTCATCGAGCGAGAGGGGCCATCGCCATGCCACTCTGGACGACACAAGCGGCAACGAAACAAGAGTCAGGCTGGAGCAGCTGATAGTCAGGCAGCGCGCTATCGTGTGTCGCGGGACTACTTGCTACCGGACTCGAAACGGTCATGTTGCCAAAGTATCCGATGCTGGGCCAAAATTTGGACTGGTATCCGTACATTGGGGCCCAAGTTATCTATACACCTCCTTTTATTAACTGTACACCAAAAAGTGGATCAACTGTGGCTGACGGCCGAAGAGGGCCGATACCGCCAATTTGTATGCACACATTCTCTACGATAAGTAGAGCCAGGTAGTAACAGTTCTCCTTCAACGATAAGGCACCCAAAATTGAAGCTATTCGTACTGCGCTTTCTATGCTGATGAGACTATTCTTTGGTGTTTACAACAGGCCTCCTTCTTCGAGTGCACTACGTGCCTGATCCGCTTCATCTAACTGTGATTCCAATTGATCCCATACATCCTCAAGGGCGGCATCGTCCGTGAGGCCAGCGACGAAGATGCAGTCTTGGGTCTCCCGCCGTACCGGCTGATCGTCATCATCAGAGACTGGCGTTTGACGCCCGGCTTGTTGATACGCCCGTTGCATCCGTGTGCCTGCCTCGTACGTATCGCCGTTTTCCTCGATGTGCCGCAGCCCTCGTTCCGTTGAAGTCATCGCGGCCGTTACCGTACCCGTCATCGCCGCTGGTGCCGTTGAGGAGGAGGCAGTCGTATAGCCTCAGCCCGCTCATGCCGTTCAGCGATCTCGTGATGTGACGGATCCCGCCGCGTTGATCTTGACCGCCGTGACTCTTCGAGGTTGAGTGAGCCCTTGGGGCGGCCCTTAGCCCTGATAACTTGTGGCTCGTATGGTGCCCGAGTAGGGCTTGTGCCCTGAGCGCTTGGATCGATCGGAATATACCAAAATGGGTCGAAGTCGTCGAGTGTAAGGGAGGTATTGGTGTTGATAGACTCGAAGATTCGATGGCAGCACGGTAGCCCTCGACTAGTAGCCCAATTACAAGGACATTGACCTGGCGGCGGTTTGGCCCGTTGACTTCGGGGTCTAGAGGATCTTGCGATGCTCATCTATTAGTAGCTTTAACGCATATGACGATACTCGCTCGCGGATCGGCATATACGGCGCCTGTAGGAGAACGTTGATATCTTGTGGAGGTTTCGATTCTCTATCGCTGTGATCTGAGCAGCCTGATGGCCCCAGAAGCGTTCGAATCGTTGGAAAACGGTCGTCAAATCGCCCGTACAGGACCAAAGGAACTTCTTCATATGAGAGTGAAGTCCCTCGACGATCGAGGTCGTTGTACGCCCGAAGTGGCGATATTGATTAACGAAACAAGATACAAACTTCTCCTTCCAAGGCGTTAGCCACGTATTGCAACAGTATTGTATAGCTGCAAGCGGGTGGCGGCCTGGTGTCTCAAATTGGCGTAAACGTTCGTTGAAGCTATTCACATCTTGTGACTTGACGATCTCGTTCCACTCTTGTAGAAACGCTTGGAATGCCGGGGCCCGTACGACTCGATTGCCGATTTTTGATGCCTTAGGAAAAATTGCTTGCATTTCGCAACGACATTCTGGTTAATATGCCACGTGCAGAGAAGGTTAGTACTGTTTTGAAGCTCGCGAAAGCTATCTAACGCCTTAAGCAACGCAGTATCTCGGTCCGTGACAGTGACCCTTGAAATGGGATCGACTCCTTCTCGCAAAGGACTAGCAGCAACGAGATAGCCCAATAGTAATGGGACTCGGTCTCGCCGTTCAAGAAGATAGAGGCAATAGAGAACGTTTTGTTATCTCGAGTGGCCGCGCAGATATTCAATAACGGCATATTGAATCGGTTCGTCTTGTAGGTACAGTCGAGGACGAGGACATCGTGATGCTGACGCCATCGATGGAAGGTAGCACGAGGCGCGAGAAATAGCCCAGTTAGCCGGCCCTGGGGATCACGACTATCTCGATGAAAGAAGTCGGACTTATCTAGCCGGTCGTAGAGAAACTGAAGAGGCGTACGGCCAGCTAGTTCTTCCTGACGGTGCCTAGCCAAGGCGTTACTCACGTCTTGAGCCGTGATACCGGCTAAACGAGGATCGTCGTGAACCAGGTCACGAAGCTCGCCAGCAATATCGGTCGGCCGGGTATTGTTATTAAACTTCCGGATAATGTCGTCGCGATACTTCTGGATAACAAGCGCCCGGTACTTCGGAAAGACCATCGGGTCATCAACAAGGCGATGATTGTGAACATCGTGAAGATAAGAGATAGTCCAGTAACCGCGTTTTTCCTTCAACGAGAGGCGAAATTCACAGTCTGTTTTCTGGGTTGCTGTATTGAGGCGACGACGAGAGATATGAGCAGCTTTATCCTTCCGATTTTCGTAGGGGCCGGCCTTGATACAACGAACAAGTGCAGACTTGCGTTGGCCAGCGTTATCCCGCTTCGATGTTCGAATGTGTAGGGCGTAGCCTCAGCCTCAACAACGGTATCGGCGGCTTCCATCGCGGCCTGGAAGGTCGGGAATAGTGTCTTCGTAAGCGACTCCATGATTCGGGCTCGTAAGGGCAGAAACGCGGTGCGAATAGCTTCAGTTTTGATGGTATTGCTGATAGTTACGGTTACAGGATGTTGTTACGCAAGCATCACGAACTGGCCAGCTGGCCGGCCGGGAATGGGCGCACCAAAATTAGCGGCATCGGCACTGCGCCTGACCCAGCCACAGTTGATCCACTTTTTGGTGTACAGTTAATAAAAGGAGGTGTATAGATAATTGGGCCCTACATTGGTCGGGGAATGATTCGCCGAAATGTTATTCCGCAGCGTCCCGCTTTTTGTTATGTGCTCTTCTTCACACGTCATCACGCACGTGAACCAAACCATCTACCCCACTTGGGGTCATGGAGCAGGAATTTGTTCGCGGCCCGAGGTAATCATGTGGTCTTCCACTTGCTGTTTGATGCTGTGCTCTTCGAAAATATTAAACCGTCGTGCCCCCTAGATAACGCACAGCACACCTACTTTCAGGAGCGAACGTGAAACAACGATACTTAGGTTCTTGCGCGGCCCCTAAGGTTGCTTGTGTTCGAAGCATGCCGTCAGGAGTTATGCACCACATCGATGTCAAGAGGCCATGTTCAGACAATGCGCTCATCCAAAAATGCAAAGACGACGTATGGGAATCTCTAACCTTTTCTTCCACATATCCTCCAAGCTGATCAGGTAGCAGATGGGAAAGGACTGCTCAGTTATCACGTGGGAACCCCGCGCAGACCTTTACCTGTCAGCCCTGGATGACAAGTTGTTGGCGATAGTTGTCGACTTGGATCAGTCTACCCCAGGAAGCGTGCGTGTTTACAATGGGAAAGAATTTGTTGGAATGGTTGGAAATACTGATGACTTGACAATTATTCCATGGACAAATGGATGGCGCTATGTCTGTTTTAGGACACAACGTATTGGCGAGGTGAGGTAGTCGAGCAAAATACATTACATTATCTGTTTCCCCTTCATCAATAACTCGAAGACTACCGTGTCACTACAATCAAATGTAATGAAGGCGGGTAACCCATAAATGTTTGGTATCGTGAGCTTCCCTCTTGGGTGTTGTTCATCGAGAAGAGCGCGAATGATATCCAAGCGCTTCAACGCGTAGACAGATCCTCCCATGGGCGCTAGATACCCATCAGCACGGTTTCAGGGACGGGGCAGTGGTAGTGACACACCATCTGCATGAAGAGCTTCCGTCCCGACAAGCTCTTCGCCGTCCGTGATCTCGTCGTCTTGGCGTGATGCTTCGTTCGTTGTTCCAGTCAATAAAGGGATGCCGCCAACGTGATAACTTGAGCCTGCTGTCTGCTGATTGCGCTGATCGTCGACGGAGCCGCATCGACGTTTCGCCGAGGCTAGCTCAATGACTTCTGCACTGGAACCCGTACCACGTTTGCGATATGTTGCCGATATCTGATAATGACAACAACCCAGAACAGTGGCACACAAGCCAAATGCTCTGCCAGCAAGCCTTCAACCATCTGATCACAGGGGAAGACGTGTATAGCATGTTGCACTGTTACACTGGCACATCAATATCTACAAGCCTCATCAACCTTTCTTTTGCAAGGCTTATTCACCATTCCCTCAGCCGAGGCATATTCGGCCGTATACTCAGCCAAGACTCATTTTGTCTTCCAGTCAATGTGAGGGAACGATCATGTGACTTTCATACTTTATGAAATGTCTCACTTTGATTCATGTAAATAGCGAAAGTCAGAGTCTTCCTTAGGAACCTCCTTCTCTCTTCGTAGACAATCACTTTACCCAAGTCGCACCCGACCTTGTTCGTGCACTTGTACCGTCACATATTGTCTACCAACTACCCCTCCTCAATAGATCACCGTCCGCGACGTGACTATTGATTTCGATAGTTCTAAACCGCACTTGTCGCTTTCAAACCTCACCAAAACACCCTGCAACCAAATTCTCACCTAAACCACCACACCGTCAACAACCCAATGGCTACCGCTGCCCCACACCCGTCGATCGAGTGCCCCCTGCCCCTCCTCAACGCCAGCAATACCAATGAAACGTTCCGAAATGCCTTTGTTGCTAACCCAGCCGGTCTCATGAAAGAAGTCTTCCTCGTATGCAATGCCGCATACAGTATGCAAGCGGTAATCGATTCACTACGTGCCTCGACCACGACGACAATAAGGGACATGGAGGACCTCCAAACCCGCCTAGAAAACACGCTCATTTCTAAAAGTGATGGAGACGCAACGATCGCCCGTCTTATGGCAGAAAATGAAGCATACCTAAAGATCATTCAGTCAAAGGAGCTTCACACCGCACACCAGAACACCCTGATCCTGAGGCCTTCACCGGAGAGGACCCCACGCTTCTGCCGAATTTCCTCCAGCACCTCGAGTTGAAGCTCGAAATGAATAAAGATTGGTGGAACTCGGAACCTCAACGTATGGGATATGTCGTCTCATGCCTTAAAGGCAAAGCACATGACCAAGTCCGCTACAACATTAAAGATGGGGTGGTTCTCTTCGACGATGTCAATGCCATAAAAGCACCCTTCAGTCAGCCTTCGGGGATATTGACGCTAAAGCTACCGCCCAACTCAAAATCTTTGACATGAAACAAGGCCATAGATCCTTACGACATTCCTCCCGAATGGTATGCCGTCGCCAAGCTCACCGAGTGGGATAGTGGGGCGCTCATTGCTCACCTCCGACGTGCCCTCCACGACAACGTTATCTGGAGACTTTCTCTCACTAAGGGCAAAGATACACCTACCGAACTTAGTCAATTTATGGACCTTGTCCGTATCTGCGATAACGAATGCCGTCAAGTCAATGCCAATTACTTCAAGAAAAACACCGACAACTCAGCAAGTCACAAAGCAACCTTACAACCTCCACCACGCCACAATCGACGACCTCTAACGGCGGGGATTCAATGGATTTGAGCGTCATCACCTGGGGCCAAAGATGTCGCCTCTGGTCGTAGACCCCAAACGGAAGCAGAGAGCGGCACGCAGAGCCTATTGCACAACGCATGGACTCTGCCATTGGTGCAGCTCGGGCAAACATCGTTCCCTCAATTGCGACACCGCACCATGGAGGACGGAAAAAGTGTAGTCTCCGACGGAAGTCGCCGCAGGAGACGCAAGAAAAAGGGCGATCTACTGCTCTCTTCTCTGGACACCAACCAAGCTCATTTGCTACTGCCTTGTAACCTAATCGAAGACAATTCCCTCCGATTAAAACCGAAGCAATGCTTGACTCAGGTGCCACCGGAAGGGGTTTATAGACGAATCCTTCGCGCACACCAACAAACTCACGCTTTATGAATTACGAAACCGTCGCCGGCTGAACGTAGTCGATGGAAGACCCTCCTCGGCTGGCGACATCACTCATGTGGTGAAGCTCAACATGGACATCAAGGGACACAAGGAGAAGATGCTTTTACGTAACGAAGCTTGGGAAGTATAATGTCATACTTGGAAAACCCTGGCTAACAGATCACAACCCAATCGTCAATTGGAGCACGAATGTGGTCACTTTCAACTCTGATCACTGCCGCAAATACTGCATGGAGAAAGGACAATACCAACTGCCTGTTTCTGGAGCTCCCTCTTTGTCAAGTTCTGCAACCACGACTATACTGCCACGCCCATCAATCCCCCGAAGAGTCGGCGCAGCCGCATTCCACATGCTGACCAAAAACCGCGACGTCGACGTATTCTCATTATCACTGTATGAGATCGACAAAGGCTGGCTGAACTTGGGGTCATCACAGAAGCCTCCACCTTCGTAGAACCTAAAACACGCCGACGGGTCCGATTCGACTCTGCACTCACAGACATGGACAAGATGAACCGAGAGCTCCAGCTACAGGACGGAATCACCTCCCTTAACCCCAAGGACCAACAAACACAGGAACTCCGAGCTTCCCGGAAAATAGCAGCCGATATGTACCTTTCAGGGGCATCACTCGAAGACATTCACAAAGCCCTCGAACCCAAGACTTTGATCGATCCTGCAACAAAAGTACCACAACACTACCATGAATTCTTGAAGGCATTCGACCAATCAGAGGCGGATAAACTCCCCCCACACCGAGACTGCGACCACGAAATTGAACTTCAACCTGGAACGACTCCACCACATGGACCTCTGTACGGGATGTCCCAAGACGAACTTCTCGTCCTCCGGAAATTCCTTCAGGAAAACCTTGACAAGGGTTTTATACGCGCTAGCACCTCACCGGCGGCCTCGCCGGTGTTATTTGCAAAGAAGCCAGGAGGGGCCTTCGTTTTTGCGTGGACTACCGAGCTCTTAACGCGATAACCATCAAGAACCGCTACCCGCTACCGTTAATCCAGGAGACACTTTCTCAGCTAAGCCAAGCCAAGTATTTCACCAAACTCGATGTCGTCGCAGCGTTCAATCGAATACGCATCAAGGAGGGTCAGGAGTGGATGACGGCGTTCAACACAAGATATGGTCTCTTCGAGAGCATGGTGATGCCTTTGGACTATCAAACGCCCCAGCTACCTTTCAAGCTCGAATCAACGAAGTCTTACGCCCATTCCTTGATAGATATTGCACAGCCTACATCGACGACATTCTCATCTACTCAGACGACCTCGCCACCCACAGACTCCACGTCAAATCAGTACTTCAAGCACTTGAAGCCGCAGGCCTACAACTTGACGTCAAGAAATGCGAATTTGAGACTACTGAAGTTAAATATCTGGGCATGATCATCTCAACCACTGGAGTACGGATGGACCCAGAGAAAGTCGACTGTCTCATCAACTGGGAGGCCCCTATCAACGTCAAAGATGTTCAAGCCTTCTTAGGATTCTCGAATTTCTACAGACGGTTCATCAAGGGATTTTCACGCATCGTACGACCACTTGTTGCCCTGACACGGAAACTAGTCAAATGGAACTGGACTTCATCGTGCCAAGAAGCATTCGATATGCTCAAAAATAGCTTCACTTCAGCGCCAATCCTCAGACACTTCGACCCCGCAAGAGAAGTGTTTGTCGAATGCGACGCATCCGATTTTGTCTCTTCGGGCATCCTCTCCCAGGAAGATGATCAAAGTGCTACACCCAGTGGCTTTCATGTCCAAGAAGTACGACCCCGCTGAGTGCAATTACGAGATCTATGACAAAGAACTTTTGGCTATTGTACGCTGCTTCGAATGCTGGAGACCCGAACTCCAAGGCACGCACCACCAGATTACAGTCATCACTGACCATGCCAACCTTCGATATTTCATGACAACCAAGCAACTTTCAAGACGACAAGTCAGGTGGAGCGAATTCCTATCACAGTTCCAATTCGCTATCAAGTCAGTGCCTGGGAAAGAGAACGGAAAACCTGACTCACTCACACGAAGATCACAAGACTTGCCGAAAGATGAAAATGACGACCGCATCCAGTACCAACAACAGTCGCTGCTTAAGCCTTGCAACGTAGACTCCTCCGTACAAGAACAACTAAAGCTTGACCCCGAGCTCTCAGAACTCTTTGCCAATCTCTCCTGGGAACAAGAAATTGCACTATGTCCCGCCATTCTTGACGAAATTCAGCCAGAACCAATCAACCACAGAATCACAAGACTTCTAGACAAGGGCTATGAGGAGGACGAATGGTGGATGAAAATCAGGGACGAGATGCTCAAACCCCATGGCACTCCTCACTCGAAGGAAGTTTCTCTATCGGAATGCATGATAAACGAAGGCCGATTATATTTCCGAGAGAGGCTATACGTACCCGCAGGCGAACTACGGACCCTTCTCACTCAACTCGCCCACGACAGCGTCGAATCAGGCCACCCGGAAAAACAAGCTATACGAACTCATTTCACGCTCTTATTGGTGGCCAAGGCTTAGCGCCGATACGAAACAATTCACACGCAATTGCCACGGATGCCTGAGGAACAAGACCTCCCGGTTACGGTACCAGGGGACGTTGAAACCGCTCCCAGTTCCCTTGCAAAGATGGAGGGACTTGTCCGTTGACTTCATTGGCCCAATTCAGCGCACAGCTCGTGGATTCAACGCAATCATGGTGGTAGTCGATAGGCTGTCAAAGGACAGACATTTCACGCCTTGCAAGACCGACATGAAAGCACATGACTTGGCAACGCTCTTCGTACGAGATGTCTGGAAACTCCATGGACTACCGGATTCAATCGTATCTGATAGAGGACCACTGTTTGTCTCGAATTCTGGAAAGCGGTTTGCCACCGCCTACAGATCAATATCAGCCTCTCCACAGCATATCACCCCGAAACTGACGGCCAGACGGAAAACGCTAACTCATTTCTCGAACAATACCTTCGCCAGTATGTTAGCTTTGCTCAGGACGACTGGGACGAGTGGCTCCCATTGGCCGAATTCGCAGCCCGTAACGTTGTTAGCGATTCAACGGGAATGTCTCCATTTTTTGCGAACACAGGCTACCACCCCCGAATGAGCTTTGGTCCCCCTCGCGCAATACCACTCGCGGCATCCAAAGACCTGGCAGAACGCTGCAACGAGGGAACGAATTTGTCGCCAAGATGCAAGAAATCACTGATCTACTTCGGACAAACCTGCTCTCAGCTCAAGCCTCACAAGAACAGTTCGCCAACGCAAATAGATCACCGGCGCCAGCGTATCGAGTTGGAGACATGGTGCTACTTAGCACACGCAACATCGATTCGACCAGACCCATCCCCAAACTAGATCATAAGTTCATTGGCCCTTTTCGAATCGAGCGCGTGCTCAACCTCACTCCTACCAACTGAAGTTGCCACATGAATTAGACTCAATTCACAATTCATTCCACGCCAACCTCCTACGACCGTCACCAAACGACCCGCTCCCGGCCAATACAACACACCGCCCCACCAATAACGCTAGATGCAAAGGGAGAAACTCTGGGCGATTGAAGCAATACTGGACTCGAAACGCACAAAACAGAAAGGCTTCCAGTACCATATACTATGGAGAGGCTTCGACCTTGAGCAGGCAACATGGGAACCACTACAGAACGTCGTCAACGCTCACATCGCCATCAGAGACTTCGAAGCACAGCAAAAACAAACCCAGACCCACGAAACAAGTGCAAAATGCTCGCCTACAGGCTCAGCAAGACGTGGAAGAATCAGAAGCGATGGAGTAAGGGAGGCCCATGTGTGAGGAACGATCATGTGACTTTCATACTTTATGAAATGTCTCACTTTGATTCATGTAAATAGCGAAAGTCAGAGTCTTCCTTAGGAACCTCCTTCTCTCTTCGTAGACAATCACTTTACCCAAGTCGCACCCGACCTTGTTCGTGCACTTGTACCGTCACAGTCAACCTAGGCTAATGCAGGCAATTAACCTTCCTTTTGCCTACGCTTTTCACAGCCACAACCCAACAGCTGGGTTATTCATTCACTTCCACTGTTCTTCTAGCTATATAAGATCATTTACACTCCCTCTCTAGATAGAAGAATCAAGAGCTTTATTCCACTCAAGATTAATGCTTGCTGCCCATCTCGTACTGCAATAGACGATAGTCAAACAGAACGACAGATAGCTCCTGCGATGACAGTCCCAGCTATAAAGTCTACAAATGGATTACGTCAACTCGTTACGGCCACGAACGAGGGCAACACCCATCGCTCTGAGAGTGCGCAGGCAACAAGAAAGCGATCAATGCTCCAGCCCTTCGATCTAACGGTGAACTTTTATTGTGCGTCCTTTAGAATCATCGATAATACAGGATTGCCTGTAAAGAAGTATCACATAGGATATCCTAGTCTTGTACGGAAGGTTACACACTGTTTCTTTTCCGAACCAGCCAAGCAATTCCCGTCACATTCCGACATGATTCAACAGATTATTCGCAGAGCCATTAACGACGAGACTTTAATCGATCGCGACTGGAAGCTCCTATCAGCTTGCTTAGCAAACAATCCAGGCTCGATCTCGTATTATCCATCACAAGCATACGAGACGACATCCCTGCTTGACCTTTTCGCTCGGTTTCCCCAAACAAGGCGATTGCATCACCTTTAAGTACTCTTTAATCTTTTGTTCTCTTACGAGAGCGACAACAACCCAGACGACCTCTTCGAACCCGCACATATTCTTAGCGCCAAGAACGAACCTTTAGTTAAAAGAGAGTGCGTCTTCGAAGAAACGCAAGCAACTCCTAAGACTAAACCGACGCCGAAGAATACAAGCAAGAAGTTTAAGGTAGAGGCTATCAAGGAGGAGGCCGAGAATAAATCTACGATACAAGTAGCATCTGAGGCGGATTTTGACTTTTCACAGGACTTTAAGTCAGATTTAGGGAGCCCAGGTCAGGTCTTAGAGGATATCAAGGAAGGCGAGACTCAAGAAGATGGTATCTCTAACGCGGACGGGACTATAGGGAGCAAATGGTTACACGTCGTCAAGCTCATGTAAAATCGCAATCTTAACCGTTCACTTGCTTTTTTCTTTAATTACCATCGTCACTCCTAAAACTCAACTGTTCAAGATCGTCTAGGCTAATATTAGACTGTGATAAGACTTGTTGTAGTCGGTCCCGACCATTTTCTGGGCGACTAAGTAACGTGACTTCCGGTTGCTTCTGATCAGTAATATACTGATGCAGATGTGTCGGAGCGAGTTGTACTCGTCAAGCCATGGATATTCCGGGTTCGGAGGACTTGAAGATATAGTTCCAATGCTTAATTGAACCAAATAATCGCATATCTCTTTAGTTTTAAGCGGTAGGTAGTCGTCTAGGTTCGTGGTATCCTCATCGAAAAGCTCGGTGCATATGCGAAGCCGATCCGGTGGTATCTCCTCGGCATAATTCTGTTCACCAGCAGAATCAAGCTGATGATATAAGACCGTAGGTTGCCCGCTTCGAACGTGTGGACGATTTGGCTGATGTCGAATAGTATGACTGTTCCACATATGAACGAATTGGACTAGCTCTTGACGGATAGTATCCATATAGATATAGAGAATTGCCACTCGATCCGCCCTTGAGCTACTGTCAAATAAGCCATGTTCGGTGAGCCATTGAAAGTATTGCTAATGGAGAGTTAGTATAACTAGGGTAGATGATGGATAAAATTATACTTACTCGCCAGAACCCAGCACGATTACTGCCTAACCGATGCCACCAGCTCTCAATCCGGGTGTTATGAATGCTTCGGCCAAAGTACCAGCAGTCTCCAAATGCAATTGGGACGAGATCAGAGCCCTGTTCCTTCGTTCGCATGCCGGATAGGTAATAATGTATCCCGCATAAGAGGGATGTCTCATTGCCATGGTCCGATCGCAAGATACGAGGCATAGCGTGCCGCTGGTTTAGTACGTGGAGGTACTGTTTTGCAACGTTCCAGCTCGTACTGGACGAAAACCCACAGTAAAAGGGCCCAATTATCTATACACCTCCTTTTATTACACACACTCCCTTGTATTCTTACTTTCTTGGCACCATCTGTTAAGGACTTCGCTGTACACAACACACATCCGCTAACAAGGGCGTTTAACACCACGCTCAGCGCAAGCTGAGGGCGGCGATGGCACCCAACCCCGCGGACCAGGCGCGACTGCCGCCCCAGGAACAAGAGCCGATGACTCCACGAACGCCCCAGGAGCTAGAAGCGCTCCTCCGGCAGGCCCCACGCGCGGGTCTTGCCGAATTACTGTTGCCACGACGCGCACAGCAACCCGACGACTCTCCATTCGGCTCCACGAACAGCGACAATGCCCACACCGACACCGACCAGCTAGACGCTGTAATGGGAGACGCAGCAGACGAAACCGAGACCGACGAGCCGGACGACCTGCCCGAGGCTCAAGGCCCAGCAGTAACGGTTGCCCACGCGGCAGAGAGACTTATCGCCAACCAGATGGAAGCACAACAGGCAAAGCTGGCCGTCTTCCGCGCATTCTGCACCGCCTTCGACAAGACGGCTGCCCAGTTCAACTCGGGCCACGCGCTCAGCTTCGCGAAGGAATTCTCGCGCGGCTTCATTAGCTACTGGGACGACGCGCTCAACGGCGCGCCCACACGCGCCGGTCAGAATGTCAACAGCCGCCACGGCAGAGACGGGACCGCACCGACCTACGCCGCTATGGCCCAGAAGGGGATGGCACAGACAAGGGCCCCCCTGCCGGCACGCCTCGGCCCGAAGCCCTGGAAGGCGCCTCCGGTCCAGCCGCCTAAAGATGACCTGCGTGTCTTCGTGCGGCTCGACGACAAGTCCCCAGCATGGGGCTATCAGGGGCATGCCATCAGAGCTCACGTAGCTAAGACTCTCAACCTAGGGACAGAACGCATGCCACAGATCGCCCGGGTTAAGACTGGATGGGCTATACGGGCCTCAGACCGGGAGGCGAGGGACCTGCTTGTGGAACGGCAGGACGACTGGGCGGCCCGCCTCGGGGCCGTGGCGGTTGAAGGCTTCAGAAGTGGCACACGTACGCTGTGGCGGACTGCCCCAGGCAGCTCACGGATATCTGGGGGGCCGCCGTGGACTATGACCAAGCTATCAAAGAAGAGATCAAGCTCCAGACAGGTGCCGAACCAATTGATGTGCACATTGCTAAGAGATACTCCGAAAGCTCCGACCAGCCCACTGTGACAATGATTGTGTCCTTTCAGGCGGCGATACAGAGGAGATGGCGGCTCTTCGGCACCAGCCGACTAGCCCGACTGATCGCCAAGACCGCCCGGCCCGCGCAGTGCGACACCTGTTGGGATTATCACCCGCTACGCCTGCGACCGAAAACAAGCCTGCCGACGATGCGGCGGGAAAGACCATCGCGATAACGACTGCAAGCAGCCGGAGAGGTGCGCGAACTGTTCCGGACCCTTCCCGGCGGACCATAAGGAGTGCCCTGCCAGACCCAGGCGCTCTCACGGCCAACTCGTGCGGCTCTCCAAGATCGAGAAGTACGCCGTAAGGAAGATCGGCTCTCAGCTATACCGGCAAGCCAATATGGAGCTCGAACGGGCCACGGCGACCGCCTCCCCCCAACCCTCCCAAGGACCGACCCCGTCGCCCTGCATGAGAGCTGCCGAGGCCCGCCTAGGCAAGCAACAGGACCAGCAGCAGCAACAGCAGCAGCAACAGCAGCAGCAATGTCGACCCCAGCGGCTGCCCCCCACTAGCGCGCAGGCGCCAGACTCCACAACGCTCCCTCCACCACAGGAAGACAGATCCGAGTCTCCTATGAAGAGGCGCCGACGAAACGTATCCCTGGACCCCTATGAACAATAGGCCCCTAACACTAACAACTCGCGACAGGAGGACGATCCGAGTTCTCCAGGCCAACGTGGCCAAAATAGGGGCCTATCATAGCATAGCCCTACGACTAGCGGAAGCAGAAGACTACGACGTCGTGCTCATCCAGGAACCGAACGTTTGGATAGAAAAGAAGGCGGAGCCTGCAGGACCCAGACGCACCGCTCCTTCCACGCATTCGCCCCAGAACGCGCCTGGGAACCGGATCAGGCCCCGAGTGATCTCGTATGTCCGGAACCACCCAGATATACGGGCAGAGCAACTCTGCCCCGCCCCTACGCGTGATATCCTGTGGCTCCGGGTAAACAGCACCCTTATTATCAACTTCTATCGACACGCGAAGACACCGAGCCACTCGACTACCTCCTCCACCAGCAGGACGTCCCCGAGAGATGCCTCATCGCGGGCGACTTCAACGCCTGTCATTTCTCCTGGCAGCCTGGAGCCCGGGTGCGAGGAACGGAAGGACATCGCCCAGTGGGCGGCCGACAAGGGCTCGGACTGCTCACCACGCCAGGCGAGGCCACACACGCCCGCGGAAATACCATTGATCTAGCCTTTGCCAATATCCCTCTGCTGACGCGCTTATCGAAGAGCACCTTCATACCGGCTCGGACCATTACACGATCAGCATTACGCTCCCCGGCGGATTCCCCCAAGGACGATAGCTAGACCAAGGGTAAGCTCCGAGGAAGAAATGAAGCGATTCGAGGAACTTGTGCGGGCTGGGGCCACAGCACTACCCCGGCTGGCCGTTGAGCCCAGAGGCCTGGAGAGGCTGGCCGAGGCGCTGTCTCGCCTACTCCAAGAGGCGGCCGACGCAGCGGGCCGACGGCCCAGGAAGAACGCGAGAGGCACCCCATGGTGGAACGATCAGTGCGCCGGTGCAGCGGCCGAACTAAGAGCTATGCGGCGGATCTACCCCACAGGGCACGGCAGAGAGGTCCAGACTGCCCGGCGGGAGCTGCGCCGGGCGGTACGGCGGGCTAAGAGACATTTCTGGCAGACTGTTCTAGAAGGCGCCGAGAGCAACCAGGATATCTATAAGATCATGCGGTGGTCGAGGAAACCGAGCCGTTCCGGGCCCCGCCTATACAGGTAGGCGACCAGGTCTTCGAGACCCAGACGGAAAAGGCAAACGCGCTCCGAGTCGAGATCCTAGAAAGGCGCGGGGCCGCGGACGACATCCCGGACCCCTGGGCCCCAGAGGTGCTGGCCCCAGGAGGACTCTCGACTGCAGCGTCACGCTCGCGGATGCGGCATGCGCCTGCACCTCTACGGGCAACACCTCCCCGGGGATCGACGGCATCACGGTCCGAATGCTGCGTCGCGTCTGGAACCACATCGGCGAGGCGGTGAGGGGACTATATGAAGGCTGCCTACACCTGGGCTACCACCCCGCTTGTTTCCGCGCAGCAGAGGTCGTAATGATCCCTAAGCCTGGCAAGAGGGACCTGTCTATTCCGAGAGGCTGGAGGCCGATTTCTCTCCTAGCTTGCCTCGGCAAGGGACTCGAACGCCTAATAGCCCGGCGCCTAGCCTGGGCTGCGATCACACAACGAGTCATCCACAGCCAGCATGCGGGTGCCCTGCCCAAACGTTCAGCGCTCGACCTAGCGCTAGCATTGCTCCACGACGCGGAGACGGCCCTCACCGAGGGGAAAGTCGCCACGCTAATCACGATGGATATACAGGGCGCCTTTGACACGGTTCTGCGGAACCGGCTCCTCCTACGCCTACGGGAACAGGGCTGGCCAACAAACCTGGTCCGGTGGGCAGGTTGCTTTATGGAGCAGAGATCGGCCAGAATACGGCTCGAGGATATAACGACGCCGACAACCCCCCTGACGTGCGGGCTGCCACAGGGCTCCCCGGCCTCCCCGATTCTCTTCCTCCTCTATACAGTGCCCATCTACTCGATAGGGGAACCGAACTCGCGCTTCGGCTACGCAGATGACGTGGCCACCCTGATCCGGGGCCGGTCCTACAGGAGACGGCCGCCCGGGCCACGCGCGCCGCGGGTGAGCTCATCCAGTGGGGAGCCGATAATGGCGTAGTGTTCGACCCGGGCAAGACAGAAGTCATCCACTTCACGAGACCGAGATACAAGGGGACCTGCCGTCGGTCTGGCACGGGTCCGTAGAAAGAGCCACAGCAGGACCTGCGCTGGCTCGGCGTCTGGTACGACAGAAAGCTCTCATTCCGCACGCATGTGGAGAAGTGGGCCGCGAAGGCGATGACGGCCGCAGGGTTCCTCCAGAACCTCTCAAACACCCGGCGCGGAATCCTCCCGGTCGACACGGCATGCGGTCACGGCCTGCGTCCTCCGATCCTTTTATACGGCGCCCATGTATGGTACCCGGGGGCGCTTCGGCCTGTGTGGGGGACTGCCCGCTTAGTTCCGTCGCGGATCACCTACCTGAAGAATAGGATCCAGCTGACCTTAAACGTCGCGATGCGCGCCATCGCGCCCGTCTGGTGTACCATGCCCATTGTGCCCTCCACCGAGAGACCGGGATCCCCTGCCACGCTGCTCCTCGCAGACGCTCAGAGACGCGCCGCGGTCCGTCTACGCTCCTAGATGAGCGGCACCCCTTGACACCCCGTATGAGCATCCTCCCAACGCCTGGCCGGGAGCTAATGAAGAGGCACGGTATGCGGGCCCCTCGCGCGGCCCAGAAGCAGCACGCCTCGAGACTCCTGCGTCTTCACCAAATGACGGCCCATGCTCCGAGGCCCCGACTTCTCCCCCCAGCACCCCCTCAGCCCGACCCGACAGGGGGCGTAGACAAAACGCAGGCGGCGAGAGACTTCAACTCGTGGCTCCGGGTATGCCCTGAAGATACCCTCATCGTCTACACTGACGGCTCGCAGAGCGAAGACGGCGCCTGCGGGTATGGGTACTCAGTGTGGCTAGGCCCTAGCGAAGTGACCTACGGCAGCGGTCGGGTCCTACTCGCTGAGGTCTACGACGCAGAGGTGGAAGGCGCCCTCGAGGGCTTCGAGCGGCACTCACGTGGTCCCCAGGACCCCGGACCAGCAGTGCCGGATAGTCGTCTGCCTTGATAACTCTGCGGCTATAAGAGCCATACGAGGCAGCCCATCGATCTCGTCGCAAGCGGCGGCGGAGAAGTTCGCTGAGGCCGCGGCTCGGCACGGAGACGTCAGGACGCGCTGGTGCCCCGGCCATACGGGGATCGCCGGCAACGAGCGGGCCGACCAGCTAGCAAAGGAGGGCTGCCGGGCCTCGGCCGGACAGGCCGCCGACGTACGCGAACATCAAGAGACAGGCCAAGGCTGCGGCCAGGCGCGACTTCCAGGACTGGTGGGCCGCGGGGGCCCCGAGCAGCTACAAGAGCCTAGGGCTCAAGGCCTCGCTCGGGTGCCCCCCGGAGCTGCACACCAAACGACAGCACCTCCATCACCTGCTCGCTGCGAGGAGCGGGCACGGGGACTTCGCCGACTACCACGAGAGGTTTAACCACGAAGAGGCCCGGATCGAATGCTCCTGCGGGAGGAGAAAATCACCGACACCAGCTTCTACTGCCGGAAGGTAGGTACTCGACACCGCCTAAGGCTAGCCCCCACGGCGGGCAAGGCTATCAACCAGGCACTAGGAAGGGGATTTGACCGGTTCCTCGGGCTAGTAACGGAGGCAGGATTCTTTGATCGGATTTGCCACCGCCACTAGCTCGAGGCAACCCCCCAACCTAATATGTACAATTCTCTCTTTTCTATGTTTTCTGCCCGTAGGCTCCCCGTGGGCCTACGGCCCAGCTGACTGCGTGGGCTTTCTCAGTCACCCGGCTCTGACCGAAGACTGACTAATATTACGGCTTTACCGCCGTGCCCGGAACCCGCTGACGGGGGAAGGGACCTGAGAATCCGAGCGGCCACAGAGTCCAAGAATTGCTAGATAGGAGTAGAAGTAAGGAAGGCGCGACGGGTTTCCGGCGAGCACCCTCATCTTGTACTATACCTAGCCTAGCACGTCTTTTGCCCTTATAGGGATGTCCCAGACGGTAATCAATACTACTACTACTACTACTACTACCTCCTTTATTAACTGTACACCAAAAGTGGATCAACTGTGGCTGGGTCAGGCGCAGTGCCGATGCCGCTAATTTTGGTGCGCCCATTCCCGGCCGGCCAGCTGGCCAGTTCGTGATGCTTGCGTAACAACATCCTGTAACCGTAACTATCAGCAATACCATCAAAACTGAAGCTATTCGCACCGCGTTTTCTGCCCTTACGAGCCCGAATCATGGAGTCGCTTACGAAGACACTATTCCCGACCTTCCAGGCCGCGATGGAAGCCGCCGATACCGTTGCTGAGGCTGAGGGCTACGCCCTACACATTCGAACATCGAAGCGGGATAACGCTGGCCAACGCAAGTCTGCACTTGTTCGTTGTATCAAGGCCGGCCCCTACGAAAATCGGAAGGATAAAGCTGCTCATATCTCTCGTCGTCGCCTCAATACAGCAACCCAGAAAACAGACTGTGAATTTCGCCTCTCGTTGAAGGAAAAACGCGGTTACTGGACTATCTCTTATCTTCACGATGTTCACAATCATCGCCTTGTTGATGACCCGATGGTCTTTCCGAAGTACCGGGCGCTTGTTATCCAGAAGTATCGCGACGACATTATCCGGAAGTTTAATAACAATACCCGGCCGACCGATATTGCTGGCGAGCTTCGTGACCTGGTTCACGACGATCCTCGTTTAGCCGGTATCACGGCTCAAGACGTGAGTAACGCCTTGGCTAGGCACCGTCAGGAAGAACTAGCTGGCCGTACGCCTCTTCAGTTTCTCTACGACCGGCTAGATAAGTCCGACTTCTTTCATCGAGATAGTCGTGATCCCCAGGGCCGGCTAACTGGGCTATTTCTCGCGCCTCGTGCTACCTTCCATCGATGGCGTCAGCATCACGATGTCCTCGTCCTCGACTGTACCTACAAGACGAACCGATTCAATATGCCGTTATTGAATATCTGCGCGGCCACTCGAGATAACAAAACGTTCTCTATTGCCTCTATCTTCTTGAACGGCGAGACCGAGTCCCATTACTATTGGGCTATCTCGTTGCTGCTAGTCCTTTGCGAGAAGGAGTCGATCCCATTTCAAGGGTCACTGTCACGGACCGAGATACTGCGTTGCTTAAGGCGTTAGATAGCTTTCGCGAGCTTCAAAACAGTACTAACCTTCTCTGCACGTGGCATATTAACCAGAATGTCGTTGCGAAATGCAAGCAATTTTTCCTAAGGCATCAAAAATCGGCAATCGAGTCGTACGGGCCCCGGCATTCCAAGCGTTTCTACAAGAGTGGAACGAGATCGTCAAGTCACAAGATGTGAATAGCTTCAACGAACGTTTACGCCAATTTGAGACACCAGGCCGCCACCCGCTTGCAGCTATACAATACTGTTGCAATACGTGGCTAACGCCTTGGAAGGAGAAGTTTGTATCTTGTTTCGTTAATCAATATCGCCACTTCGGGCGTACAACGACCTCGATCGTCGAGGGACTTCACTCTCATATGAAGAAGTTCCTTTGGTCCTGTACGGGCGATTTGACGACCGTTTTCCAACGATTCGAACGCTTCTGGGGCCATCAGGCTGCTCAGATCACAGCGATAGAGAATCGAAACCTCCACAAGATATCAACGTTCTCCCTACAGGCGCCGTATATGCCGATCCGCGAGCGAGTATCGTCATATGCGTTAAAGCTACTAATAGATGAGCATCGCAAGATCCTCTAGACCCCGAAGTCAACGGGCCAAACCGCCGCCAGGTCAATGTCCTTGTAATTGGGCTACTAGTCGAGGGCTACCGTGCTGCCATCGAATCTTCGAGTCTATCAACACCAATACCTCCCTTACACTCGACGACTTCGACCCATTTTGGTATATTCCGATCGATCCAAGCGCTCAGGGCACAAGCCCTACTCGGGCACCATACGAGCCACAAGTTATCAGGGCTAAGGGCCGCCCAAGGGCTCACTCAACCTCGAAGAGTCACGGCGGTCAAGATCAACGCGGCGGGATCCGTCACATCACGAGATCGCTGAACGGCATGAGCGGGCTGAGGCTATACGACTGCCTCCTCCTCAACGGCACCAGCGGCGATGACGGGTACGGTAACGGCCGCGATGACTTCAACGGAACGAGGGCTGCGGCACATCGAGGAAAACGGCGATACGTACGAGGCAGGCACACGGATGCAACGGGCGTATCAACAAGCCGGGCGTCAAACGCCAGTCTCTGATGATGACGATCAGCCGGTACGGCGGGAGACCCAAGACTGCATCTTCGTCGCTGGCCTCACGGACGATGCCGCCCTTGAGGATGTATGGGATCAATTGGAATCACAGTTAGATGAAGCGGATCAGGCACGTAGTGCACTCGAAGAAGGAGGCCTGTTGTAAACACCAAAGAATAGTCTCATCAGCATAGAAAGCGCAGTACGAATAGCTTCAATTTTGGGTGCCTTATCGTTGAAGGAGAACTGTTACTACCTGGCTCTACTTATCGTAGAGAATGTGTGCATACAAATTGGCGGTATCGGCCCTCTTCGGCCGTCAGCCACAGTTAATCCACTTTTTGGGTGTACAGTTAATGAAAGTGGGTGGATAGATAACTTGGGCCCAGTAAAACCACGTAATATACCGTGAGTACGCGTCAATACCAGCATAGATCTCAAAACCCCAATTCTTAAGTTTGTCGTAGCCATCAATAGACCAGACCCAGTCTGGGCCATGGATAGAGAAGTCACGTCGTGTGTAACGTGTTCGTCCCCATCGTTCCCTAACGTTCTCAGGCGTGAAGTCTCGATACTCTGCGTATAGGGCATCACGACTAATAATATGATGTTGCTGGCGCATATACGTATAGAGATAGTTCCGGCCATGTCCTTGTAGAGTTGTAGAGATCTGTGCCTGGCTGTTAAAAAAGGACCGGGCGCGTTCTCTTGCGACTTGGAGCGCTTCAGGGGATTGGCGGCGGTAGAGCCCCTCTTCAAGCCGAATTCTTTCAAGACGGAACTTTGAGATCGTAAACCCTCGTCTCTAAGTCGTTTAAGCATGAAATCATCCTTAAGACAGTCATCAAAGAATAGCGACCTAATTCGGCCCCGTAAGGTATCTGAAGTGATCGTACGTGCTTGGCGAAGAAGTCCCAGTCTTTGATCGATCGATAGAGACTGGCGCGGCTTACTTGAAGCTGATGATGCTCGTCTCACGAAGAGAGCATGCAAGTGGGCATTGATTGTTTTAATAATGGGTGTTTTTTTTTGTTGTATTCCGTCGTGTCTTTTCTTCTTGCAATTGCCTCTTCTAGGCTCCCTATTTATATCCCTTTTCAGTTGTATAGGTACAATATCTAGGAGGCTGGGCTCCTTTCCCAGCCCCCTTTGCATACTGACTTTCCCTAGTCGCCGAGGGCTCTTTCAGCTTCCCCCGTATATGCAGTCTCTCTACAGCCTGTGTGGCTGCCTAATGCGGTCTCCTAATAGTCTTCTGCAGCCTCAGAATTCTCTGCAGGCTGCCTTTCTGTCTAGCCCGTCGGGGCCCTTAGCTGTATGCCCCTTATGGTCACCCCGAGCTCAAGATCTCAGACGTGCTTCGCGACAGCTCGAGAAGATGCGTACGGATTGTATTAATAGAGGATCCATCTCGATGCAAGCCGGTGATTTCCTCCTGAACTGTGGAAAGATCAATTTGTGGTCGAGGCATATTTGTTTAACTGAGTAAAGCGCTATTCGGGCTCAATGATATCGTAGAAGGGAGAAAACGTCGAGAAGAAGGTCCGAACGAGTTGAGGTCTCTAGGTCTCTCTAGGTAATACAGCTTGAAACCAGGTAAGAAGGGAAGTCTGCAGACTGTTGTTTCTTCTTCCTAGACCACTGAGGGGTCCGGAGGATCTCCTATTCGAACGGGGACCCTTTGAGGAGTCCGGCATAACTATTACTGGCTCAGGGACCTCGAGAGACTGAACTATCGATTTCATAGCTAGAAGAGCTATTTGATCGGGGAGATGGAGCTGATGTTGCTGACGTAGATGACTTACGTGGCCTTCAGTAAGTGGCAAGAAGTGCCCTCTTCCTGATAGAATGTATACTATACCTGAAAACGGGATATCAACTTGGGAGAAGCGTGGAGGATATAAAAGGGCTGCTTGAACGGGGAGGAGAAAAAAAAAAAAACATCTGATCGGGTGACACTCGACCTTCAAAAAGTCCCTTTATCCACGTTTATGCCCGCTTTTGCTCTCTCCTTCGCGAGAGTTATGAGCCCGGGAGAAACAGAACTGTTTCTGTAACTTCCGGTGGCAAAGTTGCAACCTTGAGAAAGAACCCCTCTTCCCCGCACGCTTCACACCACCTCGGCTTATCTTCGCCACCTTTTCGGCCCCTCTACGGCAGTTGAAGATGTCGAAGACCTCGGCTATGGCTACGACGAAGCGAACGATTCTAACGGAGCCCCAGGACTGGGACCGTTGGGTTAAGGAGATTAGAGCCCGTGTGGATAGAACTATCCACAAGTTGATCTTTCGAGACGGATCAAATGCTCTGGAGCCCCCTAACCGACCTAGCTTCACTGACTTTGCTGAAGAAGCTACCCACTATGTCGACCTTAACTCCATAAATCAGAGAGCTTATTCTGTTGCTACTGCTGACTATGAAAGCAGGCGTAGGGAATACCTTTACGAGACTAAGCTAATCACTGCAGCCCGTACAGCTATTACGGAGTCTATCAGCACTGCTAAACTTACCTCCCTTCGAGAGGGGGATACGCTTCGGCAGTGGCTGCAGAAGCTGGAAGCATCGACTGCTCCTTCACGCGGCTTTATGACTGACCGAATTAGGAAGCAGTATTCTAGTCACCTTCATGCTAGTACTAAGACTAACATACTAGACTGGCTGACTAAGTGGGAAGAGATTATAGAAGAAGCTGACCTTTACTTCCTATCTGAGGCACTAACAGGCCAGTGGCTACGAGATATAGCTAGCGTCATCCGACCTCTTAGCGACGGATACGCTACTATCTTCTACGAAGATAGCCGAAGAATCGATGAAGAAGCAGCAACTGCTCAATATAGGGTCTATCAAGCTCTTCGACCAGACTCTATAGGAAGCACGCCTACTTTGGCAGCAGTACCACCTTCTTCGACTCACTGGACCTTTCAGCTTGTTGCTAGAAAAATCAGAGAAATTGCAGAGCAACAGCCGCACCAGCAGAAAGGAGGAATCAAGAGAGGTGCCGGCTTTCTAGCTGATAAAGAAACTGATGAAAACAACCCTTCTGAAGAAAGACCGAAAAAGAGAGAAAGGGAAGAAACCTGACACAACCAAAAACACTGAGAAAACCGATAAAACCGATAAAAACCGATGCCCTGCGTGTGGACGGATAAGTCATGTTCTTTCTGACTGCTGGGCTCTCTTCGAGGATAAACGCCCCTCATGGTGTGATTCGAATCCTCGAATAGAAGAAAGGGTGCAAAAGGCCCTTGAAAAAGACCCAGATTTAAGAAAGAAGGTGGAAAAAATCCGTCATGAGAAGGAGGCCTAGCAACTACCGAAGAGTCGGATAGTCGGAAGAATCGTTGGGCACGCAAACCCTGCCTTTGTCTTTAAGGCTAGCCAAACGACCGCCTCTAACGACTACCCTCTTCGAAAGTCGACTCTGCTAGACTCAGCAGCTTCTTTACATATTTGCAATAACCTATCGAAATTCCGATCTTTTAGAAAAGCAAGAAACGAATACCTAGTCACAGGGGATTCAGAAGTCCGGATCAAAGGTTACGGCAGAGTCAACGTTACGGTCACGGCCCTAGACGGGTCATTACGGTCTTTACGATTAAAGAACGTTGCTTATTGTCCGAAATTTTCAGCAAGCCTGGTATCTTTTCAGGCTCTTCGAGACGAAGGAATCTACTGGGATACCTTCACAGAGCCCACAAGGCTAGTCTACCGAGACAAGAGACCGATTTGTATTTTATTTCGGAAATATCGCCAGTTTGTTCTCGATTTCCAGCCTATTCAGAAGGAGGATATTGAAGAAGCGGTTTTTCAAGCCTCTAAGCCGAGAAGAAGAGGCTCCCGGGACCCAAGACCGACAGCGACAGCAGAAGCTAGCCTTTGGCATGCCAGACTAGGTCACCCGGGACCCCTAGCTCTTTATAAGCTAGGATTACGAAAAGGAGTGCATATTCGAGGCCCAAAAACCTACGAATGCCAGCACTGTGCTCAAGGGAGGGCAATACGACAGGTTTCTCGAAGAACCCCTATTCGAGACGAACGTCAAGAGCCCTGCCAAGAGATTTGGATCGACTGGACCGAGCTTACCCCTGATTTCGAGGGCTATGTCCGTGTGATGTTCATCACAGACGCATATTCGGGCATGGTTTTCCCCTACTTCCTTAAGACTTATCATTCAAAGCACCACCTAGCCGCACTTCGAGATTTCGTTAGCTGGATGAAGCTTCGTTTTGACTACACGGTGAAAATTGTACGGTCTGACGGAGAGCTATTCACTAATAAGATTAAGAAGTGGCTACGAAAGAAGGGAATTTCAGCAGAAAAATCAGCCTCGAATACACAAGCCCAAAACGGAGGGGCAGAACGGTCCGGTGGAATTGTTATTGAAAGGGCTCGCAAGATGAGGATCGCAGCAGGCCTTCCTCACGACCTTTGGAAAGAGACCGTGGAAGCATCCTGCTATCTACGGAATCGAACCCCTCGAGCCCCTAGGACTACGAATTCAACTCCGAATTCGTCAGAAGACTGGAAAACACCTCTTGAGCTCTTTACGAAGAAGGATCAACCTCAACAGCATGCCCAGCTCAAGGCCTACGGCTGTAGGGCCTACGCTATGACTTCTAACGCACAGCTAGGCAAGAAAAAGAGGCAGAAGCTTGATCCACGGTCACATATAGGATACCTGGTTGGATATAATTCGACTAATATCTTCCGGATCTGGATTCCGCAACGAAGAAAGGTTATTTCGACAAGGGATGTTATTTTTGACGAATTTACCTATTTTGATGGGAAATTCGAGCAGCCGCAGCTGCTTCCTAGCATCAATGATCTTATTCAACGCGTTGAGATACCGGAGGACCAGAAAATCAACCAGGAAATCCTTGACGAAGAATCGGAGCTTGAGAGCGTGTTCGACGAAGACTCAGACGAGGAAGACGAAGAGGAACAGACCGACCCAGACGAAGAAGACTATAAGAGGGTTAAGGCGCTTGAAGAAGCTTCTCTTATAACACCTCCACTGACAGAAGAAGATCCTGAGGCAGGCTTCTTGGTCTCTCTTCCGGTTGCTACCCTAAGGGGTGGGGCGGTTTGACAACTCCTGGCAAGCTTCCTTTTATCAATCAACGAGTCAAACAGACCTCTTTCTACATTGTCTACCAAGGAATCGTCTGATCAGATGATAGGGTAGACCGGAACTCAAACCACTGCCGATTTTGGACAGATTTAATGACTTTTATCCTACTCCTATAGAGGACGGGGTGCATGGAGCCTTTACTGCTGGAAGACTATTTAAACCAAAGACTAAGGTACACAAGAAGGACCTACCAGGCCCACCAGAAAACACCAAGCAGCTAGAAAAGCACCCTTTAAAGAGGAATTCGTTAAAGCCCAAAAGGACCATCTAGCCTCGCACGAAGAGATGGGGTCCTTTATCGAAGTTCCGTGGAAAAGGGCTGCTGGCAAACAAGTTCTATACTGCAAATGGGTCTTTATCTATAAGACTGACAAGCATGGGTACCTTCAGAAGTGCAAAGCTCGACTTGTGGTCTGCGGCAACCAGCAGGAAAGGGGGGATCTACCGACTCGAGCAACGACCCTAGCAGGGATGTCTTTCCGGGCACTCATGGCTATTGCAGCAGAATTCGACCTCGAACTTGATCAAATGGATGCAGTAAACGCCTTCGTTAACTGTCCACTCGAGGAAGAGGTAGTCTTTATGAGGATGCCTCCCGGATTCTGCAAGCCAGGCAGAATTCTTTTACTCCGGAAAGCCCTATACGGTCTACGAAGATCCCCTCTACTTTGGCAACAGCACCTTACCCGATCCCTAGAGGAATTAGGATTCGAAAAGGTCCCACAAGAACCTTGTGTGATGAAGAAGGGGCAGTCATTGTCTTCTTCTACGTTGACGATATTGTCTGGGCCTATAAGAAAGAAGATCAAGGAATAGCTATGGAGGCTATGCGAGGAATGCAAGAACGATATAAAATGACATTGCTTGGGAGCCCCGCTGGTTCCTAGGCATACACATCCTTCGGGACCGGACTAAGAAGACGATTTGGCTAACGCAAGATGCCTATATCGAGAAAATAGCCCACAAGCTATTAGGACCGGACCGACTTTCCTCAAAGCTTCCAGACACACCAATGACAACAGAAGAGCTACTCCTTCTATTAGCCAAGCAAGCGAACAGGAAATTCATAGGTACCTACAGAAGGTAGGATCTATCCTCTTTGCTGCTATTTCAACGAGACCAGATATCGCCTTTGCGGTCTCTCGGCTAGCTAGACACAACCAGAACCCCGACGAAACACACCAGAAGGCAGCAGACCGGGTTATTCTTTACCTCTATAATACCCGTTCCTTTGGAATTCGCCTAGGAGGATCAATCGATAAGAGAGCCGATATATTCCTTTGCTCTAGTGATTCATCCTTTGCCGATAATTCCTCGACAGAAAGAGCTCTCAGGGGTATATCATGACCCTGTTTGGCGGATCTATTGCGTGGAGAGCTTCGAAACAAGCAACAGTCACTACTTCTAGCACCGAGGCTGAATTGCTAGCTATTTCAGAAGCAGCAAAAGAAGCTATATTCCTTAGCCGGATGCTACGGTCCTTATACCTTCAGATTCCGGACCCGCTACAGCTAGAATGTGATAATAGTCAAACGATACGACTGCTTGCAGAGACTAACGCGAAGCTATCAACGAGACTACGGCATGTTGATATCCACCGGCATTGGTTACGCCAAGAGACTCAAGAAGGAAGAATTCAAGTCCGTTGGGTTCCTACGGCACAGATGAAAGCAGACGGCCTAACCAAGGCACTCCTCGTCAGAAACTACAGAAATTCCAAGAGATGATTGGAATAGTTGACTTAAAAACCCGGCTTCAGCTTGAGACCCGGATGGAAGACCTACGAGACCGGATTCTAGTAAGACGGTTAGGAGAGAGGCCCTTGACCGCATAGGAATATTAGGGGAGGTCTCCTGGCCACGACTACACGGTAACCTCGTTGAGGACCTATAACCCTTTGGCTGTAGCTTTGACCCGTTGGGACGGCTCATAGCTAAGGGGGTGTGTCGAGAAGAAGGTCCGAACGAGTTGAGGTCTCTAGGTCTCTCTAGGTAATACAGCTTGAAACCAGGTAAGAAGGGAAGTCTGCAGACTGTTGTTTCTTCTTCCTAGACCACTGAGGGGTCCGGAGGATCTCCTATTCGAACGGGGACCCTTTGAGGAGTCCGGCATAACTATTACTGGCTCGGGGACCTCGAGAGACTGAACTATCGATTTCATAGCTAGAAGAGCTATTTGATCGGGGAGATGGAGCTGATGTTGCTGACGTAGATGACTTACGTGGCCTTCAGTAAGTGGCAAGAAGTGCCCTCTTCCTGATAGAATGTATACTATACCTGAAAACGGGATATCAACTTGGGAGAAGCTTGGAGGGATATAAAAGGGGCTGCTTGGACGGGAAAGGAGGCAACGGGGGAGGGAGAGATAGAAGAAAAAAAAAACATCTGATCGGGTGACACTCGACCTTCAAAAAGTCCCTTTATCCACGTTTATGCCCGCTTTTGCTCTCTCCTTCGCGAGAGGTCTTGGACCCCGACCGTGGACTACGCCCAAAGGCGTTATTTCAGCATCCATTTATAGTAGAACTCGTGGGATCTGGCCTCGACAAGCCCGCAAATGCACGGTACTATACTCTACGGTTTCCACGAGTGTTGAAGATACATGGCGATCGCTCGTTCACTGCTACCACTAGCTTCGACGAACTGCAGGGAATGGCTCAAAAATGCTCAGAGATACCTGACAATTGCGAAGGGGAAGAAAATTCTTGGCTAAGGAGGTTGCGAGGTCACAGGCACTGGCTTGGGTCATCAAGCCTTGGGACATCAAGGCGATCTCCTAGCGTCGATTCAGTTTCTTTGGACATTCAAGCCACCAGCCCAGATCAGAGGCAACAGGAAAACGGGGGAAGCGGTTGAGCTCCGAGCCCTGATAATATTTCCGTCGATTCATCGAAGAGAAGGGTGGATTCGGACAGTGCATGGCATAGTACAGTCAAACGCGTAAAACAGGACTAGAAAATATGTGTATGCATATTGAAGACTTACGCAATGGGTGGGTAATTATCAAGATTCGGCGTTTGGCAAGAGAGCAAAAGCACTGTGGCTGCCTTGTCCAACGGCGTTCGAACCCGGTGAGGCGATTGCCTTGCTACTTGTACTGAAGCGCGCCCGCAAAAGACCCCGGCCGATGCGAGAACCCGTTAAGTTACAACAAGACTCTGTCGAGTCTACTCTGCATCACCATAACTCGGTAAGATATCCTCGAAGCATCTTCTCTATGGATGAGGCCATTCGACGGTTGGAGCTCATCTCTGCCAGCAATTGGCTCGCGTGGGCCATTATGGGCACTTTGGCGGCAGTCGGGGAGGGGGACACGTCTTGATAGGTGCTAAACCCGTCCACGCTTGAAACATCCGAGATGGTCGCCAAGGACAACTTTCTTGGTTGGAAAGGTTGCGAGCCAGCCAAGGCCACAGAGTTGCATGTTGACTCAATTGTAAGCCATGCAAGGGCAGAGGCACAAACAAAATAGGGGACGAATGGGGAGACGCGTCTAAGGGTGAAGAGCCTGCTGTAGGACTGCGACAGGGTGAGGATAGAGTCCGCAGCCTGGAGACAGATTTCGCGGGGTCGGACGTCGGAATCAGCCAGGACAAGGTTGGCGAGAGGGCGGAACAGGCAGAGTAGGCAGAACTGATAGTACATGCTACATGCGGGCAGTCAGCCGAATGATGCTGTCTCTTCTCCCCTCTGTGTCTCTCGGCCCCCTCCCGAGTCCTGTGAGCCGGGTTCTTGTGTCTGTGTACATACTAGATAAAGAGTACAAAGGGGGTGTCACTGCCGCCGGTTTTGGGTAGGGAGAAGAATCCTTCGTACCAATCGAGACACTCGGTATACACTGCCATGACCTCGGCTGTGTCGAATCGTCCGTTTGGGGTATGGGTTGCTGATGAGAGGAGCTTGTACACCCATTCCGTGAGCTGGAAGACTCTTGCTGGAATGAGCTGTAGATTGCGCAGTTGCGAGCCGCGTGCTTTCAGGGCAGGGTCTGCAGCCGTGTTACGGTGCGACTCCTGATTGGATACAATTCCTGGGTATACCTAACTTGATGCATTCACCTGGTGTAGTTCCGCTGCCGCACTGGCCGCCAAACAGGTACTCGGCACCGCAGGCGGATTGGTCTAGAAATATTGAGTCGTCTTGTAGCTTGCAACTCGTAGACATGGTGAAGACTTGGCCCGTCGTGAGACGAAGTATGCTGTGTGCGGAATCCCATCAGTTTATGCTTCGGAGGAGTCGGGAATAGGGGCTGCAAGCGGTTTACAGACCGAATCAGGGACACGGCGCCGCGGTACGAAGTAGCCCAAACTTTGGCATATTTCGGCCTCGGAGCCCATCAGGGGCTCTTGAGGACAAAGATTGACTATCCTAGCGGCAAAGGAGTCGGCAAGCGCTTGAGCTTCGGCCTCGCGCCCGCAGGTAATCTGGTAGAGCGAGGAATCCCGATGGCCTGTATATCTGGGAGGTTGGCCGAGGGGCCGGTTCTGCGGATAATGGCCTCGGCCTTGTCGAAAGTGGTTTGCTTCCGCACTTGAAGCCAGGCCCGGGCTCTCCGCTTCGTCGCTGATCTCGTGGACCACCCGGGTTGCCAGCGCGATGAGCGCGTTTACCAGGGCAGAGGAGCAGTACCGGCTCGAGCCGCTGCAATAGTCTCGGAAGAAGGGGTCCTTGCACATGAGGCAGAAGGGAGGTAGTCCCAGGTGAGGAGGGCGTCGAGGATCTGCCGAACCGAAGCCACCGTACACCCGGCGCACGTCCACCTGTCGGTTTGCGCGTGTGATGCATCGTCAAAGGGCAATGACGGGGAAACAGGAGCCGCCAGGGCCGGTGTCGAAGTCGCCTTGGGAGCCTCGGTCAGTGTGCTGAGGTCGCTCGAGCCCGAGGCAGAACGGTGCATGGTGGGCGACGGCAGTCGGCTCAGGCAGTGCGGGCAGACGGCTTCGTCGAGAATGGAGCTGGAAGAGCCCGCCGATGATTCCTGTTCACCTCCATCTGACGAGCCACGCCCGTTTTCACCGTTCAGGTGCGCCAGCTCCTGCAGAATGGCTTGGTGAGACTTGGTCCCCTCGACCAAGTCTTGTATAAAGGCATTGCTGACTTCGACGTCGTTGATTGAACATATTGCGCGGAGTAGTCGGTCATGCTCCTCGTTGTACCGCCGTAGACTATCGATCTCGGCCCGTAGATCGTCTTTGGACTTGCGTCGCGGGTGGTCGTATACGCGTCCTTCTCCGGCCTCGTCGCATCTTTTGCACGGTGCCTGGCCATCATCACACTAGAGAGCGAGAAACCAATCAGTGAAAGTATCCAGCTAGGCAGGATATGGGATGAGACAGACGACTGGGGGCTCTTTGGGCTTTGGCTTCGGGTGGGCTATCGACTGACCTTTGCTCGTTTCTTGCGGCACCTCTGACAAGCCATTCGTATCAGCATTCGACGGGGCATTGTCTTTGCTGCCAAGTGCAGTAGGGGCCCGTGGAAAGGAACCGCCTCCTTATGTAAGGTACGCCTATCGTGCCCGGGGCCAGTCGAGGTCAGACCCTGAGGTATCAAGACAACATGGCTTAGGCGTCACGGCGAGATGGTGGTCAGGGCCGCGATCGCCACGTGCTGTCCATGGCAAGGTTTAACGTGCCGGCCCCGAGGCATGTTTGTGCATACGTACATGCATATATATCTTGTATTTATGTATGTATATATGTATGTACATATGGTTGCCCTGGTCTGCATGAGCTCGGGTAGAGGGGATCAGGGAACAAGGTTTGGTGTTTGGGTCACTACAGCACCGACGTGCTGCAACACAACATCGCAGACGTCATGCCGACCTCGATGGCGCGCAGGTGGGTCGCTTTCTGTCACGTCGCGCCACATTTTGTCTTGCCTTGTGTCAGAACGGTGGTTCTGCGGCTCGGGCCTAATGAGGAAATAGGTGGGTATGTACGATGGATCAAGGCTTAATGCAGCAGCTTGTGTGCAGCTGCAAAAGAGGTTGTATTGATTGTGATGATTGTGTGTGTTTTTTCTTCTTGAGGCCTCCTTGGAGGCCTCGTCCCTAAGGGGGAAATTGGCTGCCGGATTTGCCCGGTGTCTGCACGTGATGATGCACGTGATCCGACATGTGTTTCTACCCGTCAGTTCCGACACCTTGTCTCGTCTTTGTCCCCCCGTCATGTTGTGGCGGCCCAAACTAATTGGCAGGGGTAGTTCGAGCACGATCTCAGTGCAGCCGATCATTAGCCCAAGGGCGGGGGGTCTTTAGAAAGCTTACCCCTGACTCGTATTGTGTGTGACACACCGCCACTAGCTCGAGGCAACCCCAGGTACGGATACTCAGGATACTTTATGTATCTAGTCTTCTCTAGCCTAGCACGTCTTTTTGCTTTTTTGGAGATGTCCCAAACGGTAATCAATACTACTAAGTTACTAGTTATAGTAATTAAATCTCGCGATAACCTCACTTTCTGGATGCCAATTGCCTTTGCCTTATGTTACGAAAAGTTGGAGCTACTGTCTAATGATTCAGATGACACTAAGTATCTGGCTTCACGACACCTCTATGTTATGTCAGACATGTTTGTCGATGTGTAAGTGCGCCTCACCAATCGTGACTTACGACAGCGCCATTTCCAGAGGGGAAACGCGCATAGCTAAGTTACCGCTAGGTGTGAGGCGCCCTTGCCTAATACGGCTAGATACATGGAAGATAAATATCGCGCATAGAACGATTAAGGGGGTCCTGGTTTAGGGCCATGCATAGGTGATGATTCGTTCAAGAAGGGTGCCCTGCACATGGAGATCGTTGGTCAGCAGCGTCCTGCATCTTTTGCTGCAGGTCATCAATCCTACCACCTGTTCTCGGATGGCTGCCGTCACAGCCCAGAAAGGATTAGTTAACCATGAAATTGCACTGCCGGCCGAATCGCGCTTCTGCTTCACCCGACATTCTCGAGATGGTTGCAATATGTACACAGCAATGACCTGACGTCTTCGTTCTACGAGCTGCTATGCCGCAGCCACAGTGTGCTTCCACCTCTCTTAGCACTTTTTCTGCCAGATTTTTGCGTTGTACCAGGCACTACGCCCTCTTCTTGAGATGGCTGCGTTTAGAGGCATATGGAGGGGGAAGGTGGGCGTAGTGGAGGGTCTCGTGGCAGCAGCTCGGTTGGAGCGCGATGAAGCGGGATAGTGCAGAAGTACTTTAAAGTAGAGCTAGAGAGAAGAGGAGTGAAGGCGAGGGTGGGAGATGTGGGGTCTCGGAGACGTATGCGAGAGAATGGTCAGGGGCCACAACTTGCGTCACCAAACCGCGTCCTTTTTGGGCGCATTTCAGCGACACTACTTCCAGGTACATGGGCACAAACCGCGATGATGACGTTCGAGGTGCGGCAAGGGGCTATTTACCTACCCCAACCTCCAGAATTGCCGCTTTTGGCGGCTCCAACACTGTCTGTTGATCTGAAACGTGCTTGTGAACTACGCCCAGAAGAAGGTTAAGACATTTTTCGATTCTTCTGCGACATAGGCTTTTCCGGCTCTCCGCCCGCCGAGCCAAGAATATAGCGTCTAGATTGGGCAAAAGCAGGCTCGGGTAAGTCTGGTGGGCAACGGTCGTGGACATGCGCGAGTAGTTCATACTCCTGTGGAGCTAATGAGCGCCGAAGTGCTCCTTTATTGTCCTGACTGGCTTACTATGTAACATAGTGTACACTACAGTATTATTTCTGTTTGAGCTGGTCTTTTACCAGGAGGAGGCAGAATTCAGCCGGGCAGGGAGGGGCTTTTGCACAAACTTCATGCATGTTTCGAGAGACGGCGCACGTCTGGATGGCGTCATCTTGTCCTCTTAGTAGAAGCGATTTTGACCAATGAGAACTGGAGCTTAGAACATCAATAACTCTGGGCTGCGCGTATGATTGGTCAAGTGACGCCAAGCTGCATCAGAGGCTGTGCACCTGATGGCCGTTAGGACCTGCGGGACGGAACAGAGTGAGTCAGTCAGTCACAGATCGATCGTAAGAGACAGGGGTCACACAACAAGGGGCACGGTTGGTGTGGATGACTGAACAACGATCGGGAAGAAGATCCCCTGTGTATCGGGCAACGAAAGACTCTTGATTCTCTATCTAAGTGATGGTGAAAAGTTGGCTTCTTATACTTGGAATTTTGGGCTGAGTGGCGATGTCGCCACCTAGGCAGCATGTAACGGGCTAGGCCCTGCTGGACATGGCAGTGCCTTGTCGGTCTAAGCACTGTTGCTCCAGTAACGGCTTAGTCTATTTTGTTGGAGGATTTCTGTCCTTCTATTTTCCTTTCCTTCTTCTTTCCTCAGCTCGAATGTAAAACGCACGAGGACTACATAGCTGTAATTTACACTATTAGAACCCATCACACAGCATAGATGACGATGTCACCTAGAAGGTTCGAATCCATCACTAATATGGCATTACGAACTGCTTGCTGCCTTTAGGCAGCACCGTGAATGAGCGTCTTGATCTTGACAGGGCGGTAGAAACCTTTCGCCAGAACGCAAGTACGGTACGGTCAAAGCCTTGAGATGTACCTACGGCAAGCAACTGCCAACTGGTAAGTTAATTTTCTCCTCGATGCGTGATACTGTAATTTCGCATCTCGAATTTTTGTTATTTGAAGAGTTCAAAGAGCATGAGAGGAGTATCTGCAGATTATGGAAGGGCCGGAAAAATTACACGATATGTATTTCGCGCAGCATCGAAGACTGTGAAGCGTAGACTGGTACACCAGATTCCTAAATACGCTACAACTTGGCGACGCGTGTAAGCCAGGATATCACAAGTATTGCGGCAGCGAAAAATGCAGCGGCTGTACAATGTTCGTTCAACCGCTTGGCAGTGGCTTATTCGATGCTCCACACGCCGGAGCGGGCAACCCAGGGCAGCTCAGGGCAGCTCAGGACAGGCTCAGGCGGCTCAGGCAGCTCAGGGCAGATCAGGGTAGCTCAGCCCCTGCTCAGGTAGCTCAGTCCCTGCTCAGGTTCGGCACGTACTTACTCAAGGTGGATCAGGTGGTGCTAATGGAAATACAATAGAGTGTGGACTTTCAAGGGTAGACCATGATTGCTTTGTCGCGCGGCTGGAATAGATCTGAGGAGCGTGTATCCTGAAGCTTCGGGAGGATTCTCGCGGCCAGCCCTTCATGGCAGAACTGGTTGCTCGCTAGCTTGCTGGGAAAAAGTAAGATAGCTGCGTGCCTCCCCTAGGTAACTGTTAAAGGCACCACGATAGCCCAATTGACCTCCATCATGCCGTAAGAAGTAATGAGCAGGCAAACATTCGAGGAGCAAATTGACGTTTTTCAAGAATGCTCGTTCCTTAGTTACGTTGTGTTCTAGTCACATTGACGATCGATGCACTTCCCGCGACTGAGAGCCGATACGATGCCGCCCACGTGGTTGTCCTTGACAATTGGTTTGTTGCAAAGGACGCTGGACGCTCGATCATGCACGCCTTTTATCTAGGTGTGGATTTTTAGGTGGCCCGACGGCCGTTCAAGCGAAAGACAGAATTAATGTTTAACGACGATTACGCCAATACACATTGGAAGAGGTAGGAGCCAAGTACACAAGTTGTTATGAAGATCCCAGTGGGATTGAGTGGAGTGGATTCCAACCTGTCGAGAGCGTTGCCGGGGTTGATCTCTGATGCAAGTCTGTCTCAGCTTCTGGGTCGAGACCGAGCCAAGGATTCGCTTGATCGACACGGATCTCCGCAAAAGACCACGGCTGGTCGCGATCACGCCATTGCTGACGACGCAAGCGGCCGGAAAGCGCCAGGCCAAGGCAACGCCGAGCCGCGATCGTCGCATCAAAAGTTCCCGCCCCGTATTGCTGATGACGTATCACCTCAATGCGTTTGCTCGTGAGGGTATTTAGGTACGTACATGTTGCACTGCACGGGGCAGTACACTCGCAAAACCATTAATTATATATTGGCTGCCGGATGTCGAGAAGAAGGTCCGAACAGAGTGAAGCCTCTAAGTCTCTCTAGGTAATACAGCTCGAAACCAGGTAAGGAGGGAGGTTTGTGGTCCACTGAGGGGTCCGGAGGATCTCCTATTCGAACGGGATCCTCCAAGGAGTCCGGTATATCTTTTACTGGCTCGGGGACCTCAAGAGATTGAACTATCGACCTAATAGCTTGGAAAGCTATTGATCGGGGAGATCGAGCTGAATGTGCTGACGTAGATAGATGGCTTACGCGGCCTTCAGTGAGAGACAAGGAGTGCCCTCTTCCTGATAGAATGTATATTATACCTGAACACGGGATATGAACATAGGGAAGGCACAGAGGGATATAAAAGGGGAGGGCTAGACGGATACAGGGCAAGACAAGAGAGCAATCAACACATGCACATCACCGACTATCAGATCATCTGAGGAGAATCTACCTACGAAAAGTCCCTTTATTCACTTTTATGCCCACTTTTGATCTCTCCTTCGCGAGACCGGAACCTCCAGAATATCGCAACATAGTTCCTGAACCATACTACTAATATTCTTCTGCATCATATACGCTGCTAAATATGAGATTTACCATCGTATTCACTATACTCGGGTAAGCAAGGGTGATCCTAGAGGAGTTGAGCTACGTTTACATAAACGCTAATGACATTCTCAGTCTCTCCGTCTGCGGTTCGTACTCATTGTGAGCCACTGAATTCCGCTACTAAATCCATGGGCAGGAAGCGAGGCACTATCGTGCCAAGCTCAAGGGAACGCAAGAGGAGCGATATGCGTTTGGGGCGGTTGTCCAGGTGGATGGAGGTCTGTTTTCTGGGATACTGGCTGCCAGGACGGGCAACGCTGTTGCATTTAGTGGGAGTGCAGCATACTGTCTCGTGGCACAAATAACATCGCACAGGCTGTGGAGCTTTAATGGAATCGAGAAAACCTTTGGCTTGTAGCGGGTTGATGTGGCAACGCTATTTAGTACCAGTAGCTTGCTAGGTTCACGCTGTTCTTGAACTCTATCTCCAGGGCGATCTCGAGGGCGCAGAGTTGCAATCCACTCCACTAAATCCACTGGCGGAGCCAGTGGAGTGGGTGGACCTTGACCCACGGAGCTCGTCAGTGCCGTGGATCCATTTGAAACCACCGTGAAGTGGAATGGATGGTGTGGATGTAGTGGATTAGTGCATGATTCCATTACGTCAGCAATCGGTGAAGTTATTTCCAATGCCCTAGTCGTGCCCGCCCCCACTGTGCCCAATCCTCCGACTTATGGAAGTCCACATATAGGGGGTAGTTATCCGTACAACACATTTTGCTGAACGTACAACAAAATGTGGCTCTGTGTGGCTTGGTAGCGCGCCGTAGCGCCGATACCGCAAAGTTTGTATGCGGGCGCCCCCTAGTCTAATATCGCACCTCAGCAGGATTTTGGCATGCCATGCCCACAGAGCGTCACAACGTCGCATCAACCTAACGCATCTGCATTAGAAGTGAAGCTTTTCGCGATATCTCTCCACACCTACTACTTACCGCCGCCGCCGCAATGGATTATCCGTACCACCGCGAATTCGATTCAAAGAAGGCCGCCCAAGATGCCTGTCATACAGTCGCCAAGGCACAAGGCCACGCCCTGATTGTACGATCGGGGAGGGATAACGACGCCTACATGACCTGCTCGCGGGCTGGCGGGCATCGCGATTCTACTGACCCCAGCGCCCATAGATCAAAACGCCGGGCGAACTAGGCCACATACAAATGCGACTGCGGCTTCCGCCTTATTATTAAGAGGAGCAGCGAGGGCGCCTGGTTTCCGAAGCCATCGCCGTCCTCTACAGACCACAACCACCCTCCTGTGCCCGCGATATTACACTCCAAGTATCGCGCCGAGCTTCTCAGCGAGCATCACGACCACATTATCCGGCTCTACAATACAGGCCTCAAGCCATTCCAAATTGCCGCCCACCTCCGCAGCCTCGCCCCCGTCAAGAGCCCCGACCTCAAGCATATCTCGAGCCAACACATCCGCAACGCCCTCGCCGCATACCGCACCGCAGAACTCGCTGGCCGTACGCCCCTGCAATTCCTCTATGACCAGCTACGGGATTCGTCTTGCGGCTTCTTTTTCCGGGATACACGTGACCAAGATGGCCGGCTGACCGGCCTCTTCATCGCACCACGCAGCGGTATCGAGCTTTGGCGGCGTTTTCCGAATATCCTGCTTTTGGATTGTACGTATAAGACCAACCGGTTCAAGATGCCGCTTCTCAACGTGTGTGGGTCAACCGCAGAGCGGAAAACCTTCTCTGTGGCCACTATCTTCCTCAACGGGGAGGCCGAATCACAATACCGCTGGGCTCTGCAATGCCTACTCCAATTGGCAGCCGAAGAGGGCATTCCGGCGCCGCGGATCATGGTCACAGATCGTGAGCTTGCCCTAATGAATGCAGTTGTTGCTTTCCCAGAATTACACCACGTAGTTCACCTGCTCTGCCGCTGGCATATCAACAAAAACGTTCTTACCAAGTGCAAAAAGCACTTCCCTGCTGCAACAAAGGAAGGAGATCGCACAATCCGAGCCCCTACGTTCACAGCCTTCCTCAAAGAGTGGGCAGGCATCGTTAACGCCCCTAATGAGGCTATCTATAACACACTGGTCCCCGCGTTCGAAGCAGCCGGCCATCCGCAGGCCGCCGTGGATTACGCTATCAATACGTGGCTAGACCCCTGGAAGGAGAAGTTCGTGATGTGCTTCGTTGACCGGCACTGGCACCTCGGGCATACAACAACCTCTATTATAGAGGGCATGCATTCTACGATGAAGCGGTTCCTATGGTCCTCGATGGGCGACTTGACCTCTGTTTTCCAGCGTCTTCGGGCCTTTTGGCGTTCCCAGTCAGACGAAATACTCAATTTGCAGCAAATTGCGGTATATAAGGTATCAACGTCTACTCTCAAGCCGGTCTTCGCAAAAATCCGACCGAACCTCTCTGCCTGGGCCCTTCAGAAAATAGGGGTTGAATATCGCGCTGTGCCGCTTGACGTGGCTACTAATGATCGGGCAAATCCGCCGCTGGGCTGCTGTGATACCTACTTTTATTGTAGCTTTAAGAGCAGCCTTGGTTTGCCGTGCCGTCACGATATCTTCAAACGGCTCAAAAAATACTGCTGCTGTCGCCGCCGTTCCGTTCGAAATGAATGAAGTTGACGTGTTCTGGCATCGCGAAAAGCCTCAGGGCATGAGCCCTGACGACGCCCCACAAGATCCGCTCCCTATACACGGCAAAGGCCGGCCACAGGGCTCGTTGAACCTTCAAAAAAAAGCACACGTCGCGACCAGTCGGAATTTGAGGTCGTTGAGGGCATCGAGCGAGCTGAGGCCACAAGGCCGCCGCCGTCAACAGCGCCGGCAGCGCTGACGGGCACAAATTCTACACGCAACACACGCAGGGGCAAGGCTGTCGCTGTCAACACCACTGCCAGCGGCGCTAATATGACGAGGCAGGCGTTGGAATACCTTCATACACACGGCGACTCGTACGAGCCGGGCACAGAGATGCCACGGGCGTATCAGCGCGCCGCTGCTGCTGATGACTCTGATAACGAGCTTGCTGGCGAGACGCAGGGCACGATCCACTGTTATCAGGCCACGCAGCCAGCTACACAGTGGACTTCACAGCGGGTCACGATGCCCTCAAATCGTCGAGAAGAGGAGGATATAGAAGATGAGGATGACCCTTTGGCCGATTTCGATGAGATGGAACGGCGGGTGGATGAAGAAGCTCGTGCGCGGCGAGTTTTGGATACAGATGACCCGCTGTAGCTACTTCCTTTGCGATTGTGTTTAAATTGACGGTGGTGCGCTTCGTATGACTCTAAAATCGACTCCCTTCCATAGGTAAAAGGGTATCACGGCCGGCTTCAATGCCTTGAGGAACGAGGAACGACGTGACGAAAGGATCTTTCTTCCGCCTCTTTCCCCCGCAAACCTTCCACCCCCCTACGCACGGACCGCATGCCGCTCCGTGCCCACCAGCCACTTTCACCGCCACCTGCGGCCCGCTCCGGGCCCACCTTCTTCCTGCTGCCCGCTCCGGTCCATATCTTCCTCGCCGGATTCTTACTCCCGGCCGGCCGCCGGTAACTGCTCCTTTTTTTTTGTCCCCGTGCACGATGCCGCGAGAACAGCCAGTCACGGTTTCGCCCGAAGAGGTTCGGCGCACCTTGGGGGATCTTGAATCGCACAGGTCCCGTCGGCGCCGTTCACCGCGGCCCAGATTGGTGGCACGACAATCCACTCGGCCTGTGGGTTGGATTCCCATCGCGATCCAAACAAACCGCCTCCCCCCTTCTCGGAGGCGAAGAAATGGATATGGAAACTGAAGCTGGTACTCGTGATTGACGAGGTCAGTATGCTGGGAGGAGCCACTCTGCACAACGTCAGTCGTCACCTGCAGGCACTCCGTGACTGTCCGGACGAGCCGTTTGGTGGGATGCCTGTCGTTCTACTGATGGGAGACTTCTACCAGTTCGCCCCCCGTGCGGGAAACAAGCCTCCTGATCAACAGACCGCCGGACCGAACACAGACCCCCCCCTGCGACAAGCCACCATCTCTCACCACAGCGGCTGCAGATTGTGGTACATGTTCAAAACCGTTGTGCTCCTCGAAGACCAAGTCCGCGCACGCAACGATCCCCAACTCCGCGCACTCCTGGATCGAGTCCGTAACGGCCGGCAGACCCAGCAAGATCTGAGCTTGCTCAATGCCAACATTGTAGGACGCTCCCAAATCACCTTCCATGACGGTTTGCGTGCTATAACGCCGCTGAACCGCACCCGCTGGGCCCTCAACATGGAAGCCGTCGTGGGCTGGGCGCGCTTCAACAGGCAGCATATCCGTATCTTTGTCTCGACTCACACCTGGCGCAACGGCACGCTTTCTCCAAACATCGTAGCGCGAACCATAGGACAAGGTGACGACTCCGCCTGCAAAGTCCCCGGCGTCTTCTTCTACGCTCAGGGCATGCCTGTGGTTGTGAACAAAAACATCTACACGGGTTTGAAAGTGGTGAATGGGGCGGACTTTACTGCCGTGGACGTAATACTCGATCCCAATCACCCAGGATACCACTTGGCGGATGACGTGACCATCCACTTCGGGCCGCCGCTCGGCATTCTTCTGCAGTCCGAGGAGACGAAAACCTTGGCGATACCCTCCCTCCCGGTGGGGACGGTTCTCATCCGCCCCATGTCACATACACTTGATTCGACTAACTCTCACTTCAAATTCTTGTCGGCAAGATGCACGCGACGTGGATTGCCCGTCGTACCGGCGTTCGTTCTCACTGATTACAAAGCCCAGGGTAAAACCTTCGTGGAGGTACTGTTGGAGCTGCGTGGAAATCGTGTGACCAATGGTGAACCCTCCAAGTGCGATTTTACGAGCCTCTATGTGCAACTGTCCAGGTGCACCTCGCTTCGGGGCATCAAGCTTCTTGGTCCCGTGAGGTACCATGATTTCATTGGCAATGGGCTGGATCAGGCCATACTTGATGGAATGCAGAGACTCAAGAACTTGGCCGCGGAAACGAGACGGTTATACGAGGCCAAGGTTTCGAAAAGTAGTGGCAGTATACTAACCATCCCGATAGTTTGACCCTTTCGTACGTCGTAGCCACGATCGGCCAGCTTCTACTCGATCTGCGGTGCTGTCGACTAACCAAGCGTATCCCTTCACCGCCGACCAAGCATGGCTGCTGACATGTCCATCATATGCGACTCCATCCCTCTGCTTTACCCTGCTCCATCGCGACCATCATTTGACTCATCGCCGTCCCACTTGTCCCGCCCGGAGCTCGACCGTACACGGACTCGGCAAACATCCGAAGCTGCATCGGGAATCGGGAATCCCCATATTGCTCGATGATGTCGCTCTTTTCCACCGCGCTTCGTAGGTCGTGCCATTGCGATGGGGTCATACCGAGTGTCTCACACTCTTTCTTCTTCTTTGCATCCCACCACGGCGGCAGTATACCGGGACAACGCTCGACGCGCTCCAGGAAACGCTTGAAGCCACGCAACCCGTTGGCGGCACCACCATATATGCTATCCGCGTCTGCTTCGCCTTCAATGTTGTACATGTCCTCAACGCGCAGTCGGTAGGCGTCGATCAGCAGCCCGTAGACATCTCTTTCCGATCGATCATGCAGCCAAGTGCGATTTTCAAGACGCGTGAAGGGGCGGATGACGCCCTGTTCCAACCCCTTCGGAGGCGATGAATTTCCCGTTGTAGGCCCATCTTGGAACGATGTCGTGGCGTCGGCCTGTTTGCCACAAACCTTCTTATGGACCTTCCAGTCTGCCTTCTGGCAATCCCTGGAGCAGTACGGCGTGGTGGAACATTTCGCGCACCTCTTGAGGAGGGCAACTTCAGGCGGCGACTTCTTGCAGCTATTGCACTCAAGGGCCATGATGACCTAATTCCGATGACCAAATCGTTGAAGGTTGCTTGTGTGAAGAGGCTGAATCAATTTGAAGCTCATTTGTGCCGCAGGGGTGGAGATGAGGGGTAGGCTTAAACAGGTAAGGTGCTGTAGCGGGTCCAAGCAGCCGCACTACCACCTCTCTTCTCCAACAGACTTGTTTTTATAAAAACAACCCGAATGCTCGCGCTCGGCTATGCCCAACTCTCGTCCCGTTCCTCAAGGCATTGGCGGACCCTGGAAGGGGCCGGTCTCCTGTAACAATGCCTTGAGGAACGAAGAGACGAAAGGATCCTTCTTCCGCGCCCTTCCCCCTCCTAAAACACGGACCGCATGATGCCCCGTGCGCTCTCCAGCCACTCTTCACCGCCACCTACTTCATAGCTTCCGGCTACCCGCTCCGCCGCTCCGGCCCGCTCCGGCCCCTCTCCCTGGGCCCGCCTGACCGCTCCGACCGGCCGGCGGCTCGCCCCTCACTTCGTGTGTGTCGTGACCGCCATTTCCTACCAACAGGACCACCAAAGGGTCTTGACCTTGACCTAAGCACTCCGTAACAGATTATCCCCCTCCCACTTCCTCCCAGCACTTGTTTCCCAGCATCATGCCGCGAGAACACCCAGCCACTGTCGCACCCGAAGAGGTTCGCCGCACCTTGAGGGATCTTGAGTCGCAGGCGTCCTATCGGCGCCGGTCCTTTCAACACCCTTCGCCACTGGCCAGAGTCCCCCATGATGAGATCCTCCGTGTCTTGCGAGATATGGATCGCCAGCGCGCCGAAGACCGAACCCGCCGCCGTGAAGCTCAATCCCGATTTATTGCTCAATCCCGATTCGCTGCGCAGACGCCGCCGCCTGCCACTCCGTCACCGAAACGACCTAGACAAGAGCAAGCGCCTCCTACTCCACCGCCGACGCAGCCAAGGCGCTCCCCTAAAAGACCCCGGCCGACGCGAGAAACGGTTCAACTTCAACGAGACTCCATCGAATCTATACTGCATCACTATAACACCACGCAAGAAACCGTTCAGCTTCAACGAGACTCTGTCGAATCCATACTGCGTCACTATAACGCCACTTTCCGCGTCAAAGAGCAGGCATCATCGACAAGATCCTGGTGCAACGAAGTTCCAGTTGCCCTCCAGGTAGAGGCTGCGAAATCTTTCTACCAAGCGTTTACCGAGGAATGGACGTTGCCGGTTTCCCACTGCGTCTTCTGCTACAGGAAGACACCGCCTTTCGAACTCGCCACCATACAGTGGAGGGATCGCTTGTCGCCCTCCATGCTGCAGGCGACCAGGACTATCCGAGAGTGTGGCGCGTGCCTTCCGTCACATGAGGGCGCCAGAGTTGACGTGTGTCGCGAGTGTCGCGCCGGCTTCGATAGCGGACGGCTGCCTAAAGCTTGCTCGGTCAATAACATGGCCATCGGCTGCGAACATCGATACCCCGACGAGCTTGATGACCTCTCCCCCGTCGAAGAGAGACTCATTGCCCTGCACACGCCTTTTGGCTACATCACCAAGTTCACAGTCGACAACAAGACCCGTTCGGGAATCAGCTACCGCAAGCACGTGAAAGGACACATCGTCGTATTTCCAAACAAGGTGGACGATCTTGTTGCCACCGTTCTTCCCCATCCCTTGCTGCAGGCTATTGAGAACATTCACGTCTCTTGGAGCGGTTCGGCTAAGCCTGGCTCCGCAGACGTCGGACACCTGCTTCGGGTGCGCAAATCTCGAGTGGCAGCCGCCCTGGCATGGCTCCAGAGCAACAACCCGCTTTACGAGAATATCGCGATCAACCAAGCAGAGATGGACGGCTGGCGGTATGCCGATGGCTCCACTGTTCCGACCGTCATCATGGACCGCATGCAAAGAGAGGAACCGTCGACCGTTGAGAGGACACAAACGGACCATATAGTCCCGGACACTGACCGAGGCTTGGCGGAAAACAGCTTTACAAGCATCGATGAACTCGTAAACTCCATCGATCCTACCCTCATCGCTGAATCTTGCGATTTGGACCGTACTCTGTCGACTGAGCAGACTCAACCTTCCCCTGGTGAGCCGGCGACAAGAGTCGCCGGCTCGGCCGCCATCGGCCAGGAAGTTGATCCTGTCTACGAGACGTCTTCGTCCGGCATGTTTCCTCTCGATGGTCCGGCTGCCTTCGCCGAGACCGATAAACTGTCGTTTCTGGCCGACATCGTCAACGCCAATCCGGACCGACATGGCAACTCTGTGCCGTGCGTTATGCAGGTCCGAACTACAGGAGACCAGCCGTTTGTCCGAGTAGAGCGTGGTGCGGATTTTGCAGACAACCTGCACGAAGATTTCTTCCCTCGAACATTTCCGAAGCTTTTCCCGTGGGGAAGGGGCGGCCCGAAATCGAAGGGCGACTCGAGTCATGGCCGACAAAGCGACGCTGCCGACCGTCGTCCGAATCACTCTCTTCAATACTGGACCAGATACGTATTGCAACGGCATGGAGGCCGATTCGCCACCCATCCTGTGTTTTGTTTCTTAGTATTCAACACCCTCCTTCGCTCCACCAACCGCCGCATCAGCATGGTCTCTCGCGAAGGAGAGAGCAAAAGCGGGCATAAACGTGGATAAAGGGACTTTTTGAAGGTCGAGTGTCACCCGATCAGATGTTTTTTTTTTCTTTTTTTTTTCTCCCTCCCCCGTTCAAGCAGCCCCTTTTATATCCCTCCACGCTTCTCCCAAGTTGATATCCCGTTTTCAGGTATAGTATACATTCTATCAGGAAGAGGGCACTTCTTGCCACTTACTGAAGGCCACGTAAGTCATCTACGTCAGCAACATCAGCTCCATCTCCCCGATCAAATAGCTCTTCTAGCTATGAAATCGATAGTTCAGTCTCTCGAGGTCCCCGAGCCAGTAAAAGATATACCGGACTCCTTGGAGGATCCCGATCGAATAGGAGATCCTCCGGACCCCTCAGTGGTCTAGGAAGAAGAAACAATAGTCTGCAGACTTCCCTTACCTGGTTTCAAGCTGTATTACCTAGAGAGACCTAGAGACCTCAACTCGTTCGGACCTTCTTCTCGACACACCCCCTTAGCTATGAGCCGTCCCAACGGGTCAAAGCTACAGCCAAAGGGTTATAGGTCCTCAACGAGGTTACCGTGTAGTCGTGGCCGGGAGACCTCCCCTAATATTCCTATGCGGTCAAGGGCCTCTCTCCTAACCGTCTTACTAGAATCCGGTCTCGTAGGTCTTCCATCCGGGTCTCAAGCTGAAGCCGGGTTTTTAAGTCAACTATTCCAATCATCTCTTGGAATTTCTGTAGTTTCTGACGAGGGAGTGCCTTGGTTAGGCCGTCTGCTTTCATCTGTGCCGTAGGAACCCAACGGACTTGAATTCTTCCTTCTTGAGTCTCTTGGCGTAACCAATGCCGGTGGATATCAACATGCCGTAGTCTCGTTGATAGCTTCGCGTTAGTCTCTGCAAGCAGTCGTATCGTTTGACTATTATCACATTCTAGCTGTAGCGGGTCCGGAATCTGAAGGTATAAGGACCGTAGCATCCGGCTAAGGAATATAGCTTCTTTGCTGCTTCTGAAATAGCTAGCAATTCAGCCTCGGTGCTAGAAGTAGTGACTGTTGCTTGTTTCGAAGCTCTCCACGCAATAGATCCGCCAAACAGGGTCATGATATACCCTGAGAGCTCTTTCTGTCGAGGAATTATCGGCAAAGGATGAATCACTAGAGCAAAGGAATATATCGGCTCTCTTATCGATTGATCCTCCTAGGCGAATTCCAAAGGAACGGGTATTATAGAGGTAAAGAATAACCCGGTCTGCTGCCTTCTGGTGTGTTTCGTCGGGGTTCTGGTTGTGTCTAGCTAGCCGAGAGACCGCAAAGGCGATATCTGGTCTCGTTGAAATAGCAGCAAAGAGGATAGATCCTACCTTCTGTAGGTACCTATGAATTTCCTGTTCGCTTGCTTGGCTAATAGAAGGGAGTAGCTCTTCTGTTGTCATTGGTGTGTCTGGAAGCTTTGAGGAAAGTCGGTCCGGTCCTAATAGCTTGTGGGCTATTTTCTCGATATAGGCATCTTGCGTTAGCCAAATCGTCTTCTTAGTCCGGTCCCGAAGGATGTGTATGCCTAGGAACCAGCGGGGCTCCCAAGCAATGTCATTTTATATCGTTCTTGCAGTCCTCGCATAGCCTCCATAGCTATTCCTTGATCTTCTTTCTTATAGGCCCAGACAATATCGTCAACGTAGAAGAAGACAATGACTGCCCCTTCTTCATCACACAAGGTTCTTGTGGGACCTTTTCGAATCCTAATTCCTCTAGGATCGGGTAAGGTGCTGTTGCCAAAGTAGAGGATCTTCGTAGACCGTATAGGGCTTTCCGGAGTAAAAGAATTCTGCCTGGCTTGCAGAATCCGGGAGGCATCCTCATAAAGACTACCTCTTCCTCGAGTGGACAGTTAACGAAGGCGTTTACTGCATCCATTTGATCAAGTTCGAGGTCGAATTCTGCTGCAATAGCCATGAGTGCCCGGAAAGACATCCCTGCTAGGGTCGTTGCTCGAGTCGGTAGATCCCCTTTCCTGCTGGTTGCCGCAGACCACAAGTCGAGCTTTGCACTTTGAAGGTACCCATGCTTGTCAGTCTTATAGATAAAGACCCATTTGCAGTATAGAACTTGTTTGCCAGCAGCCCTTTTCCACGGAACTTCGATAAAGGACCCCATCTCTTCGTGCGAGGCTAGATGGTCCTTTTGGGCTTTAACGAATTCCTCTTTAAAAGGGTGCTTTTCTAGCTGCTTGGTGTTTTCTGGTGGGCCTGGTAGGTCCTTCTTGTGTACCTTAGTCTTTGGTTTAAATAGTCTTCCAGCAGTAAAGGCTCCATGCACCCCGTCCTCTATAGGAGTAGGATAAAAGTCATTAAATCTGTCCAAAATCGGCAGTGGTTTGAGTTCCGGTCTACCCTATCATCTGATCAGACGATTCCTTGGTAGACAATGTAGAAAGAGGTCTGTTTGACTCGTTGATTGATAAAAAGGAAGCTTGCCAGGAGTTGTCAAACCGCCCCACCCCCTTAGGGGTAGCAACCGGAAGAGAGACCAAGAAGCCTGCCTCAGGATCTTCTTCTGTCAGTGGAGGTGTTATAAGAGAAGCTTCTTCAAGCGCCTTAACCCTCTTATAGTCTTCTTCGTCTGGGTCGGTCTGTTCCTCTTCGTCTTCCTCGTCTGAGTCTTCGTCGAACACGCTCTCAAGCTCCGATTCTTCGTCAAGGATTTCCTGGTTGATTTTCTGGTCCTCCGGTATCTCAACGCGTTGAATAAGATCATTGATGCTAGGAAGCAGCTGCGGCTGCTCGAATTTCCCATCAAAATAGGTAAATTCGTCAAAAATAACATCCCTTGTCGAAATAACCTTTCTTCGTTGCGGAATCCAGATCCGGAAGATATTAGTCGAATTATATCCAACCAGGTATCCTATATGTGACCGTGGATCAAGCTTCTGCCTCTTTTTCTTGCCTAGCTGTGCGTTAGAAGTCATAGCGTAGGCCCTACAGCCGTAGGCCTTGAGCTGGGCATGCTGTTGAGGTTGATCCTTCTTCGTAAAGAGCTCAAGAGGTGTTTTCCAGTCTTCTGACGAATTCGGAGTTGAATTCGTAGTCCTAGGGGCTCGAGGGGTTCGATTCCGTAGATAGCAGGATGCTTCCACGGTCTCTTTCCAAAGGTCGTGAGGAAGGCCTGCTGCGATCCTCATCTTGCGAGCCCTTTCAATAACAATTCCACCGGACCGTTCTGCCCTCCGTTTTGGGCTTGTGTATTCGAGGCTGATTTTTCTGCTGAAATTCCCTTCTTTCGTAGCCACTTCTTAATCTTATTAGTGAATAGCTCTCCGTCAGACCGTACAATTTTCACCGTGTAGTCAAAACGAAGCTTCATCCAGCTAACGAAATCTCGAAGTGCGGCTAGGTGGTGCTTTGAATGATAAGTCTTAAGGAAGTAGGGAAAACCATGCCCGAATATGCGTCTGTGATGAACATCACACGGACATAGCCCTCGAAATCAGGGTAAGCTCGGTCCAGTCGATCCAAATCTCTTGGCAGGGCTCTTGACGTTCGTCTCGAATAGGGTTCTTCGAGAAACCTGTCGTATTGCCCTCCCTTGAGCACAGTGCTGGCATTCGTAGGTTTTTGGGCCTCGAATATGCACTCCTTTTCGTAATCCTAGCTTATAAAGAGCTAGGGGTCCCGGGTGACCTAGTCTGGCATGCCAAAGGCTAGCTTCTGCTGTCGCTGTCGGTCTTGGGTCCCGGGAGCCTCTTCTTCTCGGCTTAGAGGCTTGAAAACCGCTTCTTCAATATCCTCCTTCTGAATAGGCTGGAAATCGAGAACAAACTGGCGATATTTCCGAAATAAAATACAAATCGGTCTCTTGTCTCGGTAGACTAGCCTTGTGGGCTCTGTGAAGGTATCCCAGTAGATTCCTTCGTCTCGAAGAGCCTGAAAAGATACCAGGCTTGCTGAAAATTTCGGACAATAAGCAACGTTCTTTAATCGTAAAGACCGTAATGACCCGTCTAGGGCCGTGACCGTAACGTTGACTCTGCCGTAACCTTTGATCCGGACTTCTGAATCCCTGTGACTAGGTATTCGTTTCTTGCTTTTCTAAAAGATCGGAATTTCGATAGGTTATTGCAAATATGTAAAGAAGCTGCTGAGTCTAGCAGAGTCGACTTTCGAAGAGGGTAGTCGTTAGAGGCGGTCGTTTGGCTAGCCTTAAAGACAAAGGCAGGGTTTGCGTGCCCAACGATTCTTCCGACTATCCGACTCTTCGGTAGTTGCTAGGCCTCCTTCTCATGACGGATTTTTCCACCTTCTTTCTTAAATCTGGGTCTTTTCAAGGGCCTTTTGCACCTTTCTTCTATTCGAGGATTCGAATCACACCATGAGGGCGTTTATCCTCGAAGAGAGCCCAGCAGTCAGAAAGAACATGACTTATCCGTCCACACGCAGGGCATCGGTTTTTATCGGTTTTATCGGTTTTCTCAGTGTTTTTGGTTGTGTCAGGTTTCTTCCCTTTCTCTTCTTTTCGGTCTTTCTTCAGAAGGGTTGTTTTCATCAGTTTCTTTATCAGCTAGAAAGCCGGCACCTCTCTTGATTCCTCCTTTCTGCTGGTGCGGCTGTTGCTCTGCAATTTCTCTGATTTTTCTAGCAACAAGCTGAAAGGTCCAGTGAGTCGAAGAAGGTGGTACTGCTGCCAAAGTAGGCGTGCTTCCTATAGAGTCTGGTCGAAGAGCTTGATAGACCCTATATTGAGCAGTTGCTGCTTCTTCATCGATTCTTCGGCTATCTTCGTAGAAGATAGTAGCGTATCCGTCGCTAAGAGGTCGGATGACGCTAGCTATATCTCGTAGCCACTGGCCTGTTAGTGCCTCAGATAGGAAGTAAAGGTCAGCTTCTTCTATAATCTCTTCCCACTTAGTCAGCCAGTCTAGTATGTTAGTCTTAGTACTAGCATGAAGGTGACTAGAATACTGCTTCCTAATTCGGTCAGTCATAAAGCCGCGTGAAGGAGCAGTCGATGCTTCCAGCTTCTGCAGCCACTGCCGAAGCGTATCCCCCTCTCGAAGGGAGGTAAGTTTAGCAGTGCTGATAGACTCCGTAATAGCTGTACGGGCTGCAGTGATTAGCTTAGTCTCGTAAAGGTATTCCCTACGCCTGCTTTCATAGTCAGCAGTAGCAACAGAATAAGCTCTCTGATTTATGGAGTTAAGGTCGACATAGTGGGTAGCTTCTTCAGCAAAGTCAGTGAAGCTAGGTCGGTTAGGGGGCTCCAGAGCATTTGATCCGTCTCGAAAGATCAACTTGTGGATAGGGGTAATAATCAATAGTTCTATCCACACGGGCTCTAATATTGTTCCCAGTCCTGGGGCTCCTAGATCGTTCGCTTCGTCGCCATAGCCGAGTGAGGGAGAAGGTGTGAAGTGCCTTTCTCAAGGTTGCAACACCACCGGAACAGCTGTTTCTGGGCTCCACTGTCAGACAGCCTGTCAGATACAAGCCAGCGTACCGTCGGGCCCCAACACCTAATATTAGATATATATAGGACATATACAGTGAGCCGGATAATGTATCTGGTGATAGAGAATGTGTAACAGAAGCAACTTCTTTCATCAAAATCACCGATTTGCATGGCTCAGGATAGGGGCATCTATCGAATAAAACCAGGCAGATGGCCAAAGCGGGCTTTTGGCAGGGCAAAAAAGAAACATAAATCGAAGGGTAAAATTTCCCAATTTTTAGTATCTTTCCCTTCTATCTCTAAGCCTCCAAGGGACTCGAGTGTATCAGATCAGGCTTCTCCCAAGTTGATATCCCGTTTTCAGGTATAGTATACATTCTATCAGGAAGAGGGCACTTCTTGCCACTTACTGAAGGCCACGTAAGTCATCTACGTCAGCAACATCAGCTCCATCTCCCGATCAAATAGCTCTTCTAGCTATGAAATCGATAGTTCAGTCTCTCGAGGTCCCTGAGCCAGTAATAGTTATGCCGGACTCCTCAAAGGGTCCCTGTTCGAATAGGAGATCCTCCGGACCCCTCAGTGGTCTAGGAAGAAGAAACAACAGTCTGCAGACTTCCCTTCTTACCTGGTTTCAAGCTGTATTACCTAGAGAGACCTAGAGACCTCAACTCGTTCGGACCTTCTTCTCGACAAGACCACGTCAAAATTTGGCGTGGACTCAATGAAGGGTATTTGTGTGAAATATCCATGTCGGTTGAGATATTGCATATGGTCTTTCGGGATGCCATGTTTGTCGATGATGTCGATGATGCGAAGTCTTGGCTTAGAATTATAACGGCAGACCTCATCTTTATTTTCCATGCATCCGATAAAAAACGACGTCCACCAGAGCTTGCCAATTCCAATCTCTTGTTCGTCCTCCGCGCTATGGTTGCCACCGACAATAGTGAAGTCGGCAGAGTCACCGAGGCCTGGAATGTAGTCTTTCTTGAGTTTGATGGATGACTTGTCGCAATCGGAGGTGAAGTAAGGGTCGTTGCAACCTTTCAGCACCAGTCCCTCCCACCGTTGTGTAATGGCTCGTGCGAATAGTTCAGTGAGCCGCTCAGCAGCATTGGCTGAGGAGAATGCAACCACTTCGCGGAACCCGACCTCGGCAAGACCAGGGATCCGGCGAACCAGAGACCGAAGTAGTCGTCGCCGCTTAGCATGGCTTTTTCTAGCGCAGACCGTGTCGTCCAGCAACAGAAGATCGTAGAACATAATCATGAGATGTTCATTCATATTGAATGGGGGGTCTTGGGCCGCTCCAAGGAGCCGTCCTGATCGTCTGACGTGTTTACGAATTTTGTGGAAGGGCTCGATTACCCTACTGTCGTCGTTCCATACCAGCAGCTCGCCCTCCAGTATGCATTGTTTCTTGATCCTGCAGCCTGCCGTGCCAAGGTCGAGGCTTTCTCGTAACGCGCGATGAAGGCCAATGCGGTCGATGGTAGAGTCCTCCCACTCTTGGAGAATATTTTGATGCAGGCTCCGGTTTGCTTAAGTCAACATGAAGTTGACAGTATTCTCCATCGTATTTCCGCCCACGCTCATTAGTCTTGAGCCAGCCAAGTGGCAGCAATGCTTGATGCTCCTTGCTTTCGCATAAGCTGGCCGTTCAATCATGACTCCAACCTGCGGCTGTAGGACTTTCCTCAACTCTTCCCAGGGATTTACCACGGCCTGTAGGGTGTATTCCGGATCTCAAGTCCCCTAGGATACTTACGGCAACTTGGATTGAATTCTGAAAACGGAGGAGATTCCACAAAACGGATGAAATCTGCCCATCGCCAGTCTTTCTGGGACAGAGGCCGGATTGTAGTTTTGGATAGCATGCGAACCAGCCATTTGGCCTCAAAGCTGTTCAATCTTCGGAACAAACTGATGAGCAGATCGTCCGAGCTGCTGCAGGGTTGACGGTATTTCCGCTCAGTTTCTTCTCGCAGATCAGCGGACGAGAAAGGTGAGAAGGCTGCAATCCGATCGAGCACGTCGTCAAGTTCTTGCAGAGTCACTTTCGACCCATCCTTGGTTCGCAGTCCGTTATAGCCATAACGCGCTCAACACAAGTTGCGAAGTCCGGGCCGTTCCTGGTTTGCCATATCTGTAGCTCCTTCATTCGGGACGATCCAAGACATTGTGCTTGTTGGACAATCCTTTCAAGCTGAAATTTTGACAAGCCAAAAACTCGGTCCGGCCTGCGTTCGGGAAAGAGGCATGACAAGAATGCCACGGCTTCTGACCCTAGACGTGGGATGGCTGTATCATGTTTGTCGAACCAGCCAACAAGACTGCGCACATCGAAGTCCTGGGTCTTCTGAATACTGAAAGACCTCGTGTGATTTCTTTCGAGTTCACTGAGGAGTTCACATAAGAGATGCAACGGAAATGGCATATTGGCTGAATATTTGTAGTCCAGGGCTGTTCAACCAGAGGATGGCGAATGTATGACGGAATGAGTCTTAGCACAAGCTCTGGGATGAGCGGAGGGGAGTCGTAATCCAACTTATAAACGATGTCCTCCCCTGCTCCATTTCCACTGAATCTATGGCCCTCGAGGCGAACTCAGACTTGTAGCATGCGGGTGGGTTGCTCCGTCTAATGACGACGTCGTGAATCTCGTCGCTGCGGCTGACAGCCCTTGCGACATAAGTACCCATTCTGCCTTGCCAAGTTATTTGTCGTGACTGGATTCGGCACCTCTAGTTCGAAGGTTAGGGTGGGACTACTGACCTCGCAGCGCAATAGCCATGAACGGCAAAACATGTTCACGGCTGGACGCTCGAATGCGACCTCCTTGGCATCCTGTGCCAACCCAAAACGGCTTCACGGCAACCGGCGCATGTATATTGTCACTTGATCTCTGCCCCAGCGCTATTTCCAGAAAGTAGTATCCCACTCGTACCTGCAACAAATGCTGCGTCTCGTTGCAAACCGTACAGTACGACTAGGCTCTAGCAGACTATTGTGATCCGTTGTACTCATACTTGACAAACCCGCCAATCCCTACACGCCTGATAGGGGTTGCAGAGCATCTCAAACATCTCGTCGTAACCGATGAGGAGATTCATTTCCTCAGCATATCCTGCCCTCGAAGGCTTCGGTCTCGTCATTCCATTGCAGTGTTATGGGAAAGTGGCTGCCGCCGTTAATCTCGACTTCAAGAAAAGAACGTCCGTCATCAGCGCAAAATGTACTCCTTCCAGCGTGGTATCGGCCCCGATTGTTTCAGACCTCCAGAGCCCTCCGGCCCCTCCACCATGCTCTCTTGGGCCTTTCAACGTATACTCATGGCGGGCACTCCCTTGGTTATTTCCGAGCCAGACCCGTGAGAGCTTGACTTTGTTCACTGTTTTCGCGGCTCCGCTCGCCCCCTCTGGGCAAGTCTTCCGATGCCTTCCACCGCTTCGGCGACGCGCGCGTGGTTCGTCATCCAGCGCCTGCTCTGCGGGCCCATGAGGTGGCTGGTCTCGCTGCTGCTGCGGGTCCTGTTTGGCATGCTGTTTGCGATCCTTGGTGCTGTGGCACTCCTGACAGACGGGATTGGTATTGGCAAGTTGAGCTTCTAAGGCGCCGAGACGAGAGCTGATGTCGGCCAGCTGATTTCGAATTTCGCAGTGCTCGTTGTAGCAAAGGTCTCTGATCTTGCGGTCCGTCACAGCAAAGAGGCTGCCACATGTACCATGCCCCACCCCCCTTTCGGTAACACCCACCTTTCGGTAGCGCAATTGAAAAAAACTCCACCAAAAGTCTACCATTTGAACTACATGAAATATGACCAGAACTCGAGATTATAAACACCAAAAATATATCATTCCGTAGATAAATGGACGCTCCTATCTGCACCGCGCTTTTTTTACCACTCTCCCGGATCTGGTGGTGACAAAGGGCCTCAGGTGCCGTCCTGACTTCCATCACTGAAGCTGACTCCACCTCCGAGACCACCTCCTCCTCGATCGCAGAATTCGGCACAACGGGCATCTCTTGACTTCTACTTTGGGGAATGGCTTCCTGGGCCACAAAAGCTTCACTAAGAGTCATAAAACGTCTGTTCGCGTTCTGATTCGCTCTCCTCTTCTTGCTTCTCTGCAGCCGGGCCACTTCTGCCTCCAGCTTCGCAATTCTGTTGCTGTGCTCAGCAACCGTTTGTTCTTGGGCTTCAGAGCCTCTAGTGATCACAGCGTAACTCATCCGAGTGCTAGGAGCCTTGTTCTTTCGAAATCGCGAATCTGGCGGCTGGTTCTTGGGTGTATCATCAGGAGCCAAAGCGGCGCAGAATTTGTAGATGTCTCTACCGGATCTGCGTGAATATCTGCATGCCGGAATGCCTCGGATCGTGAGATTGGCCAATTTCCAGTGACCCTCCAGCTGGACAACATATTCTTTGCTGTCATTCCGACCTCACGTGCTTTGGCATGGGCGCATATAAACTTGACCTTATCAACGGGGGCAGAATCCGTCAGACAAGTTAAATTCTGAAGTTATTTCCGATGCGCCGCTTTGAAAGCCTTGAAAACACCGTTATTCAGTGGCTGAAGGCCATGAGAGCAGTGGGAAGGAAGGTAACAGCAGTAGACGTTGTTCAAAACGCACGTGGCCATCCATGCATCCTGGTCCCGGTTAATAGTGATTTCTAGGAGATAAATACGGAAACGCACCGTTTCATGGCTTTCATGTCCATTTAATATGATCAGCCTAGCACCGACTCATCGGCAGGCTGCGTCTCAGGCAAATAGACTCTCTCAAGCCACTCAATAGCGACAGGTGGTCCATCCATCCGTTCGGCGAGGTAATGTAATTCCGGTCGGCAATTTTGCCGAATTCCGTCACGAACCACTCTTTCTGGAGTTCTTTGCCCTTGAAAATGATACCAGGAGTAAGGGCACGGCCATCCGCAGTGATGGCTTCGATAAATGAGGTCTAGTTGCGGGACTGTGGTCCCTTCAGCAGGGCCTTCCGTTTTGGGTCTGTACTGCAAACCACAAGACTTTCCAAACCTGGAGAAAAGACGCTGGTTAGTTGGAATAATGAACGGCAAGTCAAACGCTCACCAAAGCCAACATCATACCGCCCTCGGCGACATTCACGATATTCTCCGGTTTAATCCGCCCATACCCCTTGTCCCTGATATCGCAGTACCAGTGAACCGCCCGAGGCGTGAAAGTGTTAAACCTGTTAGCTTCCTGACGTCTTTCACGCTTGTTTTTGATCTCCGGATGGCGATTGATGAATTTGGTGGACCGGCTGCGGCCTGCTGTCCGCTTGTTGTTCAGTTGCGTTTTAGAGTCTCCACGCAGGCGTGGATCGGTCTATTGGAGGGAGCAGAGCCAAGAGACTCTTGACAGATGATATAGGAGACAAACCGAGCCTTATGATTCTTTCTCAAGTGTTTGCGAGCCTGGATCTGATCAACCAGGGCTGCTTGGACTTTTGTCAGTCAGAATCATGCTGCCGAGGTATGTCGTACTTTTTGAGCGGCGCGATACTGTGACAAGACGTTGTTTGTGATTTACTATATGACAGTTGCGTTTTTAGCCTCAACGTAGACACGTCAAGGCCGTTTTGAGGTCTTTTTGGACATGTGGTGGAGGAATAATGAGAATAATCATCGTCGGGAGGGAGAGGAAGATTACGCGGCTGAATGGTAATTTCGCGCGCAACATTCACACAGAACACAGCGCCCTGTAGAAATATTTAACTACCAAAAACTGGAATTCGGTCAATTCTCTATCCGCTCCAAGTGACTGCTTGCGAATATCTTTAAAGTTGGCTGCAATCGGTGTAAGTGAAATGGTAGACTTTTGGTGGAGTTTTTTTCAATTGCGCTACCGAAAGGTGGGTGTTACCGAAAGGGGGGTGGGGCATGGTACAAGTAGTGCTCGCAGCGACAGTTTCATTACAGCCGACATGATCGATTCCACTGTCTGCTGGCATGTGGCAGGATTTAAGTGCCTCGTTCACATAGGTAAGTTCTTCCAATTCGATGTGACCTTCGAAAACGGGATCACAACTGGAGTCGTCGACATTGTATTCGCGAATATATTTCGGCCCGGATTGACCCTCTCCGCCCCAGGCTGACCAGCCGGTGAGTTTGTCGCTATTTGCTTCTTTACTTGCCATGGCGCTGTGGACGGGGAGAGAGTGGAGAAGGATGGAAATACGTGACGAGGATAGTGTAGAGGTAGGATGAGGAGACGAAGACACATGGAGTCGGAATGTATGGTCTTTATAGGCAAACCCTCGCCTAAGGACATCTCGTGATCTTCTCCTACACGGATGTCGTTCCTGTGATGTCGGCGCAATGGAACTTCGCCATGTATGTGGTTAGGGGGCACCTCCGCCTATTTTCGTTCTCCTGCGGGTATGCGAGTCGCTGTGGGCAGCCCGGAAACGGTGTGATACGAGACGCAAATCCAGAAGCCCAAGCCATTCTCCGTCCGGGGTATCTGGCTACCATCTAGAGGCTAGCTCTAGACCGCGCCGTCACGTCGCAATTCATCGCCGAGCAGACCTTTGAGCTGGCAGCCCTCCACCCGCCGCACTGACTGCTGTCCACGACTGGCTCGCCGCCATACCGCCGTAGGCTCCGCCTAGCAAGCCTCCGGGCCGAGAGATGTACGATGAGGTGACAATGTGCTCCAATCAGAAGCGTCTGCGGCTTTGTGAAGCGGTATCAATCTGACTGATGATGGATCAGTGGATGAAGTCGTTTCCCAGACGTGGCGGCCGGTCTATGGTCCAATGGCCTGCGTGCTCCTCTGCACCCATGCCAGTATCGAGAGATACTTGCCCCGTTAGGGCCAACAGGCGTAATGAAGAGGCGATCATTCAGTGCGAGATAGCACGTATAATGGAACTTGTAAAGGCAAATATTGCTCCCGCTGATCGGTTGGAAAGCTCTATAGCCCCGCCAGGCAGTCATTGTAACGCCTCCCATGTCTCCGCTTGTAGTGGAAACGCAGCTGGGCTCGCGCGAGGTGTCATCGTCGTTCGCCGGTGAATACAACTGCCTGACGCTTGCTGGTTTGTGCGAGGCTGTCGTCCTGTGAGAGCTTTCAAGCTTAGATGGGGTCGTGCCCTCGGGTTGTCAGCCTGAGTATCGACACCGCTTTCGAAGTCGTCGTTATTGTCATTGTCATTGCCTCATTTTCTGGGAAGCGATACTTCTGGCAGGGGTCGGCCAGGCAGGGGGACTCTGCTCGCAGGGACTTGGCTGGCCGCGGTTGTGATTGTGCCGCCGGTATGAGCCTTTGAACATGTGCCTTTGGACATCTAGTAGCGGCTCTATCCTATGGCGGAATAATGGTGAACTCAAGTGAGTGGTTGGCGGATGATTGGTACTGTAGGACAAAATTACCAGCTGTCGCAAAAGAGAAGTTCGGGGGAGAAGGCTGGGTACAGAAAACGCGGGGTGTCGCTCCTAGACCCTTCCGCCCATCATGGGTGCCTGGATTCCCGTTACCGTACCTGCGGCCGATTCTGGCTTCACAACAGTGCAGCAAGTCCTCGTCTTGGGCGATTGACAGCATCCTAGCTTCTGGCTGCTTGGTAGTACTGAGCTGTAAGGACTGCAACCCCTTCTTGGTAAGCAAAATCGTCTTCACTGCAGCCAGAAAGTGAGCTGGCGCCGAGCACCAGGCAGCAGCGGAAGGGTCTAGGAGCGACACCCCGAGTTTCCTCGACCAACCCGTTCCCCGCCACTCGCCTCTACAACAGTTGGTGATCTAGTCATGCCAGTCCTCCGCCAACCTCTTGACTTCACCATCACTCTACCACGGCGTTGCAACAATTCTCCGCTCATAGATCAGCGTCCCGGTATAACATGGAAATATGTTCTGACGAAGATGGCGCATGGTAGGACCAGTGCGTCTTTCTCCCGCCAATCCATCCGAGACTGGCCATGGACGAGCCGGTCCGCTTGGTTGGCAGTCACACCTCGACAAGATCTCTGGCCGTGTTCGCGGCCGCCCCTTAGTCTTTGGAGAACCCGCAGGTGGAAGTGGATCGTGATACTGTTGATGAGCGCTGCGGCAGTCCCTGATGTCGCCGTGATCAGCAGGCGATTCGAAAGGCTCCTCCTACTGAACAACTCGACGAATGCCTCGATGATTCGCGACTTGCCAGTCCTGCCCTCGCCACCGACGAACTGGCAGAGTTGGCCGACTTCGCCTCCGTCGTTTTGTCGCATCAAATCGAGCTGGCAGCATATGATTGGGAAAGCGATCGACTGCGTTTTGTTCAGCGTCGGCCGTGTTGCCAACTCTCTGCCCGCCAAGCCTGCATTCCCGCCTCTACGTCGTCTGCGGTCTCGTCGAAGTCGGCCATCGCCATTTCGACATCGACCTCCTCGAAGCTAGGGCTGATATTTGAAGATTTTGAAGTCGAATCGGCCTCGGGACCCTTGAATTGAATGAAGCGGAATCGGGTAAGGTCTTCAAATTCGACGAATCGAAAATCAGGAGTCTTTATTCAATTCATTCATCAAATCTTGAATGAATGGCGATATGGTCGAAATATACGGTGAAAAAAAAGGATCACCCCGCTTCGCAGCTGCCAGCCAAGGGGCATGCAGGGGAGGAAAAGGCTAATGCCCAAAGCCACCCACCAAGGGCCTCCCTTTTCTTTCGGAGCAGACACACACGTACACATCAAGAAACTATCGGGAAGAAAGACAGACATCAGATATGTGTCAATTGCAGCGCACCTGTAGGAGCGCGTTCCACTTTTGCCTGCATGGCGCAATGGTCTTCGCAACAGAAACGAGCTGCTTTGACCCCATCATACCAATATATTCCACAATGCACTTTCCCCATTAGGCACGCCACAGAACCACCGTTCTGACAGGAGCAGGGGTTCGCCCCGCGCGGACATGGTAACTTCGAAATCGGCCGCCCTTGCGATGACATTCTGCGTATTTAAAATTATGTTGTGCGTGTTTCAGTTGGATTCCGTCGTCGACACTCCACTGGCAAAATCCCAGTGGGTTGGAAGTGGGGTAGTTGGCGTCCATATATGTTGGTATAACGACCCTAACAGTGAGTGATACGCCCGCCGTTTCAGCAATCTTGCCACCCTATACGGAGTATCAAAAACACCATGAAGCTCGTGAACAGTGACATTTTATAATGCACACCATTTAAATGTAGTGCCACTCGAATGTTCTGGATTTTCTCGTTCGGGTGATATAACTCTCGATATCTGTGCTTAACATTTGCTCCATAAATGCCACATCATCCTCAAGTCAATCAATAGATCAAGGGACTAGTTATATGCACAACAGGTTACGCTATGTGCACAGCAAAAAGTGGAGTGGTGTGGCTTGGTGGCGCAGGAGCGCCGATACCGCAAATTCCCAACCGTGACCTAAAGGCGCGCTCAAGCAAGGCCAGCTGTAAGTTGATGCGGCAAATTGAAGCTGGCCGAGATGCATCAATACATACAGTAGAGGCACATTCTTAGAGTCGTACGGAGCGTCCTTTCGTCAATTAAAAGGCGATGGCAATGACGGTAGCTATAAGAGGCCTTCCTTATGTAATTCCTCCCTTAAACACTCCTCTTCCTCCATCTCCTCGTCCATCATATCAAAATCGGCTAGCGGGTCATCTTCATCCTCTGTATCCTCTTCTTTGTGACCGCGATGGGTTGAAGGCATCGTAATCCGCTGCGTATTCCACTGCGTAGCCTGCTGCGTGGCCTGATAACAGTGAATTGTGCCCTGCGTCTCGCCTGCGCCGGCAAGCTCATTGTCAGAGTCAGGCGTGCGGTGCCGCTGATATGCCCGTGGCATCTCTGTGCCTGGCTCGTATGAGTCGCCATTAGCGTAAATGTATTCCAACGCCTGCCTCGTCACATCGGCGGCGTTAACAGCGGTGCTGCTGCCCCTGCCCCTGCCTTTGCCGCCAGCCTTGCTGTCAGCCTCGTGTTTTTTCGTGCTTGTGAGTGCCGCCGGCGCTGTTGACAGCGGTAGCCTTATAGCCTCGGCACGCTCGATCCTCTCAACGATCTCATGTGCAGAGGGTTTACGCCTTGTGCTGCAGGCACCTTTCTCGAGGTTGGATGAACCCTTTGGCCGGCCTTTACCGCGTACGGGTAGTGGATCGAGTGGAGCGTCGTTAGGGCTCGAGCCCCGAAGCTGCCGCTCGCGATGCCAGAACTCGTCAACGTCGGTCATTTCGAAAGGAATAGCGCCACGGGCACCAACGCCGGCGCCACGGGCATCCTTGAGCCGCTTGAAGATATCGTGACGGCATGGCAAGCCAAGGCTGGACTTAAAGCTACAGTGATGGAGAGGATCACAACTGCCAGGCGGCGGCTGCTGTGCCCGGTCATCTGTAGCAACGTTTCTGCCCACAGCACGGAATTCGATCCCTATTTTCCGTACCGCCCAGGAAGAGAGATTTGGCCGGATTTTCGCAAAGATCGGCTGAAGGGTAGAAGTTGATACCTTATGTATAGCCGCCTGCTGTAAATTGAGGATCTCGTCTGACTGATGCTGTTGGTCCACACGTATTGAGAAGAGGCATCTTGAACCTATTGGTCTTGTACGTGCAGTCCAAAAGGAGAATATTTGGAAAACGCCGCCAAAGCTCAATGCCGGTGCGCGGTGCGATGAAGAGGCCGGTCAGCCGCCCTTCCTGGTCGCGTGTATCGCGGAAGAAGAAGCCGAGGGATAAGTCCTTGAGCTGATCGTAGAGGAATTGAAGGGGCGTGCGGCCAGCGAGCTCCCTGACGCGGTAGGCAGCAATAGCGTTGCGGATATGCTGCCCCGTTATGAACTTAAGGTCGGGGTTCTTGATGAGGGCTAGGCCGCGCAGGTGGGTAGCAATTTGGAACGGCTTGAGACCAGTATTATAGAGGCCAACGATATGACCGTGATGCTCGGCGATGAGCTCTGCGCGATAACCACTGTGCGTGACAGCAGGCGTAAAAGGGTGGTCGTGGTCGCGTGAGGAGGGAGACGGCACTGGGGTCCAGGCGCCACTAGTACGGCGCTTCTTAACGGTTAGGCGGAAGGGGCATCCTGACCTCTGCGTAGACTGATTAGGCCGGCTTTTCGTCTTGTGGGCGCCCGGGTCAGTGTTATCGCGATACTCGCCTGCCTTTGAGCAAGTCATATAGCAGGCGCTGGCCCTCCCCCGATCGTATGACTAAGGCGAAGCCTTGGGCCTTGGCGACGGCGTGGCAGGCAGCTTGGGCAGCCTCTTTGGTATCGAATTCGCGGTAATAAACCGACTCCATAATACTGGCGGTGGAAGCGACGCCGGTTGCAACACGTGGTGTTTTGAGGGCAAAAATCGCACTAAGATGCGATACGTACTTCGCAGAGGTGGAAGAGCCAGTTCAAATTTGCGGTATCGGCGCTCCTGCGCCACCAAGCCACACCACTCCACTTTTTGCTGTGCACATAGCGTAACCTGTTGTGCATATAACTAGTCCCTAGATCAATCATTTTCTACTCGTCCCACAGACCCACGTAAAGTGGGTCCTCACCACCTGTCTGTGTCAACCACCTGGCTGTGTCACTTTACGGCTTCAACGCCAACTTAATTTAATAATAAAACGGCAAAAAAAGTTAAAAATTGATGCATACGATAATTGAATACTGGCCGCAATAGTCTACCTATTTTTGACTTTTGTAGCTTATAAAGCTGATCGTTGGGCTTCTTTTTCAGCTTTCTTAGCCGCCCGGGCTGCCCGTCGCTCCTCGAGCTCAATCGCCCTTTTCTCCCCTTTGCTTCGCCAGTACCAACTTTTCTGCTTTTGCAATGCGAATATCTTCCTTTGACTTCGCAATAGCCTCCCTTCGTCTACAGTCAGTACTCCACCGCTTTGAAGGTGGCGGTTCTTGTATTTCTTCCGGCCTTGGCGTTGCTGCTCGGCAAGCTTGGTATTGTACAGATCGACCATCGTTTGCTTTAACTCGTGGCCTTGGGAGATTGCACCTTTAACGTAGCGTTGAAGGTTATGTACGAAGACCTCCTTCTCAATATCATCAATTGGGTCAAACTCAAGGAGACGTTGGCCAACTGATTCAAACTTCCGTACGGTATGGGGTACCAAAGGGGATGAATACGGCTCTGCAGGTAGCTCTGTCGGCGGCGTCTGGTCCTGCCCTCTCTTTGAGTCTCTAGAGGATTGGCTTTGGATTGAATGGGTGGATTCCTGTTTTTTTGAATGCCGAGAGGATTGTAGACTCCTTGAAAGCTTTGACGCGGATTGATTGGATCATAGCGAGGAACTCCAGCTTGGTGATTTTACTCGCACCACTGCGAATAGCAAAATCGACTGCCCGACTGTGGTAATGTTTATACGGCTGAAATACCACGACGTCAAGCGGTTGAAGGAGATGCGTAAGATGCGGAGGCAATGCAAAGAGCACAATATTATGGGCTTCAGCGTACTCGATAAGGTCAAGGGTATGGTGGGAGCCGTGGCCGTCAGGAGCAATAGCCTCCAAGCACCTTTGCTCTTTGCATGCTTATCGAAATGTTGAATCCACGCTAGATTGAGCTGATCGTTCGTAAATCCTTTCCGTAACACCAATAAGGGTATCGCCATCTAGCTCCTTGATGCCGTACCACTGTTCGAGGTGGACCTTGCCGGATAGGATCAAAAACGCAGGGATGTATCGACCATCGGCAGAAATCGCTTCAACGGCTGTTGCCGACTCCCTGTTTTCCTCAATACCAAAGTATTGCGATCGCCTTGATTTCGTGACGACAACTTGGTCCCTGCCAATACCAATACGGAAGCCCGTCTCGTCCATATTCCAGATATCAGCCGGGTTAATCCCGTACGAGGCAATCGTCTCGTGGAGCTTCTTGAAGTACTCGGTAACGTGCGGGACTGATTCGGCAAGCTTGCGTTGGTTATCGAGTACCTTTTGCTTCATAATATGATATCCCTTGCGTTTAATAAAACGGGATATTCAGTTTTTGCCAACAAAGCATTGGGAGTCGAAGGGTTCGTTGCGGGTACCATCAGGGCCGAACCCGATTTGCTGCATCGCGTAATAAGTCCTTCCGCACCGCAAGTCCTATACGCTCAAGACGATCGATATACAGATCGATTGAGTCCTCTTGAGCTGGCGATAGCCTCGTATGCGTTGCTTTATGGCCGCTGCGAGGTTGGATGCCGTGAAATCGCAAGCGGAGTCGTTCGCGTGGAACCCCAAATTCCTTAGCCGCAGCGCGAAGGGACATATTGGGATTTGCCTCAATGGCTTTAATAGCCTCGGCTACGCGCATTTCAAGCGTAAGCTCTTTATTCTTCATAATGTGCCGTTGTTGAGGTCAAGATAGAGGCTTGAAGCGGTGAAGTGACACAGCCAGGTGGTTGACACAGACAGGTGGTGAGGACCCACTTTACGTGGGTCTGTGGGACGAGTAGTTGCAAAACTACATTTCAAGCACATATTAAGCTCGGCAGTCCAAATTTTTAAAATAGAATACATGTAGGAATGTATCTATCTAGTGGTGTGACCAACCATGGTTGGCACGTGACCCGTACGGTCACGTGTGCGGCTGAGGGCAGCGTGCCCCCTTTCTCCACGCTGGCCTCTGCCTCCTTAGATAGAGAACAAGACGAATACAACATCACAGGTTAACCCTAGTACCGTCTCATTGCAGCAGCTGCCGCAGGTGCCTACCACACTGATCAGTGACCGGCCCACGCCCGTCACAGACAGCTAAGTAGAAGAGACAAATTCCTCAACCTTCGAAGGTGCTATAGTCCGCGTCACTTTACTGTGGCCCTGAGTAGCGCTCAGAAGAAGGTTATTTGTGCTAAGAACAAGGAATCTCCCGCTGGTTTGCCCAGCCGCGCGAGAGTCCTTCCAACTGTTGATTACGATCGCCCGCTAGTTTGCCTAGCCGTGAGCACCGGAATCGACAGGCGACCACATCGCAAACAACTAGTAAGAACGTTCGACCCTTGACGTTAAGCAGCAAGATCCCCGTCAGTTCAGTCTGGCCGCGAACGACCTACTTAGTACGCGACGCTCGACCTCCTATTAGCGACAACTCGTATACGAAGAGACCAATACGAACCCCACATCGTCTCATTCATTTGATCACGATAGCCCCGACCGCCCGAGCTATGTCCCCAGAAGCCCAGCTCGAAGAAATATGCGACCAGATGCAGGCACTAGACATCCAAGCATCCGCATTCCGACAAATTAATATCGACCTTTGGGACAACGATATCACACACGACGAAAAGGACAAGATCGCAGTAACGACATATGTGGCAAAGTTCATATTCATCGTTCAATCTGGCAGTGATCAAGGATACGACCTCCTTGGTTACTTCCAACAGCATTTTGAAGAATGGACCGAAGACACATGGGACCGCGCCCCGAATGAATACAAGAGAGCCCTCAGGAAACTACTAAGGAAAAGAGGTATCTACACAGGTTCACAAAGGGGGAAATTCGCAACACAATTTCTCATATTACAAACTATCGAGAACCCACAAACCTGGCCAGAGCAGGAGTTTACGGAGATGGTGTTTGATGAGAGGACTGCTGCCTTCAGGAGGCAGACAGCATTACTAGGATCAAATGCTTCCACTAATCCCCATCCGTCTCAACCTCCTTCACCATCAGTTACGCCCTTAGCAGCACCTCATCAAGGTCTTAACGAACCACAACCTATTAAGACCCTAACGAGCCCTCCTAACGCACCTACTCCTGCTCCGACTATCCAAGATAAACCTGCTCCGACCTCTCTTACTATTCATCCGACTTCCTACCGCTTCCAGAACCCCGATCTCGTCCAACCCGTCACCAACTCCATCCCCGAACACTTATCCGGCCCTGCAACCTTTGGAGAATACATGAAACTCCCCCCGGATAACATCCCGAACGCTATCGTCGATAGCGACATCCAGCAGAAGTTTATGAAGACCTGGAACAAAGATCGGAACTACACAGGAGAGCCGTACGATCTCCTTGATGATAAGCTCCGCCTCTTCTTAAGCAACTGCTCTCATATCCCAGTGAAACCATCACAATTTCACGCACTCTTTCCCGGATCCTTGATGGAAGAGCCCAAAGATTCTATCTTGATAAGATCACATGGGCTACGACGTTCCGACAAGCGTATGATATCTTCAAACAACACTTTGACACGGAAGTCAACCATGTCCACTACCATACTGACTGGACAACAATAACCTTCAACTCCATCCGTGCCCAAGATGCTTCGAAGACCCCACGAAGTGCTTCAAATCCTCTTTGATAAGCTTCAGCTCTGCCAACGAGCCCTTGGCAGGAGTACGCAGGAGACCTCCAACTGCGTACAACGCTTATGAAAGCATGCCGTGGAGTACCCGAACTCCAATACGCTCTTTCAAATCCGCCGATAACGTCGAGCACCTTCTTGCAGATCTTCGTGCATCCGTTGAAACCCATCTTGCCCTCATAACAACTTCTCAATTTCCCTTGACTTTGCTGGATCATTTGATCATAACGATCCACACCATCAGTACTACCTCGACCGTCGATACAATAACAACCGCTCTCGAGGTAGATACGGATATTCAGGTCAACGACCCAGCCGCGGATACAGACAAAGCTACAACCGTGGAAACTACCGGCCTCAAAGCCGTAGTAACTACAATCATAGCTACAGTAACCGAAACTGGACGAAGAAGTGTTTTGTTTGTGGACAAGAAGGCTGTTGGTCAACTAAACACTCTACGGATGAACGGCAAAGGCCAAGGACCAACATATCACTCAATGTCACTTCATAGGTGTACAACTCACGGACATCGGAGGCTATATTCTAGACTACGAAGGTCATGAGATGAGCAGCTTTGATGACACTGAAGATACATGGGAAGAACATGACAATAGCACCAACGATCACCCGGAACAATGGCAAGCAAGCCAAATGCTCTGTCAACAGGCATTCAATCATTTGATCACAGGAGAAGACGTCTATCAGACGGATCAAACCGTTGTTCCAGCCTCGCAATTTATTATTGAAGATCGCTATTCAAGGGATAGATTCCAAGGTATCATGATCGACACAGGTGCAGCAACATTTTCCACAGCAGGATACTCTCAGTACATCGCCCTACAACGAGAAGACCCTTCTGTAGCTCTCGACAGCTCCACATCCGGCCAGGCCTCCATCAAATTCGGCAACAGCGACGCCATCCACTCCTCGGCACAGTCGCCCTTAACACACCCCTCGGAAGGATCACGTTCCACGTCCTTCAAACCCCAACTCCTTTTGCTCTGCCTTGCTGATATGGACCGGCTTGGTATCTATTTCAACAACATCACAGATACCATCAATTGTACTAATCATTGTACTAATCGCCCTACAAGCATTCCAGTCGTACGCAAATGGGGACATCCCTGGTTCTTCCTTACGAAAGATGAAGAGTCCATCTCGTTTCTTACGGAAACAGAGATTCGTACACTTCACCGACGCTTTGGACACCCAGCAGTCCCTAGGCTCCATCACCTCTTGAAGCAAGCCGGGCACAGTGACGTCTCGATAGACACATTAGAGACTATCTCTAAGTTCTGTCACCACTGTCAAATGCACTCACAAGCCCCACGCCGCTTCAAGTTCACCCTTAACGATGATCAAGAGTTCAACTACGAAATCATCGTTGATGTGATGCACCTAGGAACACCACAACGCCCTGTTCTACACGTTGTGGACTCAGCTACTGCTTTCCAAGGAGCCAGATTTTTACCGTCAATGTCAGCTAAAGATACATGGGAGACCCTCCGGACCCTCTGGATCGACACGTATCTTGGACCTCCTGATACCCTCCGTCATGATGCAGGAACTAACTTTGCTTCTCTCGAATTCCGGAACGAAGCAAAGATTATGGGAATCAAATGCTCTCAAGTACCTGTTGAGACGCATTGGTCCATTGGAAAGATTGAACGCTATCACGCACCCTCCGACGCGCCTTTAACATCCTCCATGCTGAGATTGGCCACACCACTTCCGCCGAAACAGTCCTTCAAATGGCTGTTAAAGCAATCAATGATACGGCAGGACCTGACGGTCTTGTGCCTACGTTGCTTGTTTTCGGCGCATACCCTCGCGTATCTACAGACTCGCCCCTTCCGCTTCTACCCTCAAAAGATCGGAAGCTATGCAGAAAGCGATGAAAATGCTCCGCCAACTCTCGGCAGAAAGACGAGTTAAGGATGCCCTCCATGCACGCAACGGCCCGAGCACGACAGAAGTGCTATCCTCCCGCTGCAAAGTGAAGTTCGCGTTTGAGAGAGAAAGACGGTTGGCAAGGACCCTTCAAGATTGCATCGATTGATACCCATAACATCACCATTGACACAGTCAACGGCCCCAAGTCTTTCGATCGACCCTTGTACAACCGTATCTGCGTGATGATACCACTCTTTCCGACCCTACACACGACACAGACCCTCAGGCATTCGTTCAGATCTTAATGAACAACCGGCTCAAGACCCCGTTAAGACCCTAACGGACCTGCCTGCCCGACCCGAACCCCGCCCCCGCAGAGAGGACGCCCACCAGGATCAAAGAACAAGCCAAAGGATTTGATCATGATGGCCTGCCGTAGACCAGAGCTTCTTGACCCAAAAGGAGGAAGATGCACAAGCTCTTTCCCTCAAGCTACGGTCTGATGGCATAATCACCTCTCCTGGTGACCCTTCGAAGAATCCGATAACAAAGAGATTACTGACCTCGTTGGCCGCGGTGTATTCCAATTTGAACGATACGATCAAATGAGTCATGGAAACTATAGAATCTTTCGCTCTCGAATGGTTCGTGAAGTCAAAGGAATCAACACTAAGCCCTACGAAAAGTCTCGACTTGTTATTCAAGGACATAACGACTTTGAGAAGACCACCCTCCTGACGCAATCTCCGACAATTCAACGCGTTAGCCAGAGACTCATCCTCGCTATTGCCCCGGACTTCTTCAAAACTACGGCATAACCCTCTCCTCCGTGATATCACTCAGGCATACCCGCAATCCCAGACCAAGCTTTCCGGACCATTCTTACGTATTTGCCCACGGAACTACAAGGCAAATACCCTAACGGAACAATTATTCGTGTTATTAAGCCCTGTACGGTATCGCAGAAGCCGGAGTCCATTGGTTCCGCACATATCAGCAGCATCACCTCGAAAAGCTGGATATGTCTACCTCCACCTATGACTCCTGCCTACTGATTTCGAATACTGGCCCTGACACGCTCGGTATTGTTGGAATGCAAACTGATGACACCCTCATCCTTGGAACGAACAACTTTTCTACCCGTGAAGAAGAAGAGCTACAAAGGCAGAATTTCGTTCCAAGCCCAAGACTGACATCACATACGGAACAACGGTTGACTTTAATGGTGCAAGACTGACGTTGCTGAATAATAACCCCTTAAGAAAGGATCCCTTTACTTCAACAGAAGGGACAAGCAGCAAAATGACCACCATTGACCCTAAAGCAATTGATCGTCACCAGCGCTACGTTGAGGAACGAGCGCGAGCCTCATACATTGCTTCAATTGCTCAACCGGAAGCTTCTTTCGATGTTTCAGTCGCCGCCCAAGTACAGACCCCTGAGGATAAAGATTACGCAATTTTGAACAAGCGACTGCAATGGCAAATGGATCACCAACTACGTGGCCTCACGTACAAACCAATTGATCTAGCTACTGCAAAGCTGATGGTTTTCACCGATGGTTCTTTCGCAAACAACAAGGACTTATCCTCCCAACTAGGATTCGTCATTGCCCTCGTTAACGAGACAAACCACAAAGAAAAACAGTTCGAGATTAGTGGTAACATCGTACACTGGAGTTCAACAAAGTGCAAACGTGTTACCCGTAGCGTCCTAGCATCAGAGATCTACGGTATGGCCAACGGATTCGACATAGGCATCTCCCTTGCGATGACTATGAAGATAATTACGGAACGACTCAACCTTCCTCCTATCCTCTCATCGTCTGTACGGATTCGTACTCTCTACGAATGCCTAGTCAAGCTCGGTACGACGAAGGAAAACGATTGATGATTGATATCATGGCCCTTCGCCAGTCATACGAGAAGAGAGAGATAACAGATATTCGTTGGATCAACGGCGCAGACAACCCAGCAGATGCAATGACGAAAGCATCACCAAACCGAGCCCTGGAACGCTTCATCGATACCAATAGTCTGACAATTCGAGTCGAAGGATACGTACAACGTTCCTAACCGCTCCTTATCCCTATGATCAAATGATTGCTCCTATCAGGAAGACCCTTCACTTCTTCCCGATATCTACAGCTAAGAACAAGACGTCGGACCCACTTTTTCGCAATAATGACACACGCCCTCACGGCACATTCCTTCACGGCCTTAACGCTACTATCCTTTAGACCTGTTCAAGGTGTTGCTGTGCTTCTCAGCAAAAGAAGAGTTGCCTGTGTAGGAATGTATCTATCTAGTGGTGTGACCAACCATGGTTGGCACGTGACCCGTACGGTCACGTGTGCGGCTGAGGGCAGCGTGCCCCCTTTCTCCACGCTGGCCTCTGCCTCCTTAGATAGAGAACAAGACGAATACAACATCACAGGTTAACCCTAGTACCGTCTCATTGCAGCAGCTGCCGCAGGTGCCTACCCACAATACAGGACTTATACCGCTAAACAGCCTCCGGCAAGCTAATTCGAAAAACGCGTTCAGATCCCTCAACATCTCAATACTGCGCGAACAATTGGAGGTGACACGAATTGCGTCATCTCGCGATTAAGAGGCTGCTAGGGACTTATCTACTCCTCGAGCCCAATATGACTGCTACTTGTTTGTCCACACAAGCTAGCCCGATGAGAAAGTACCGAAACATCTGCATGATAAGGATATATTGTGCCAACCAGCTGGGTTTAGACGCGTTATTCGCGCTCAATTGACCACCTGTTAATCCTACTGCTGTCGGAAAGACACGGCCAGCCCATCCCACCTTTTTTTGCCTGCATTGAGCAACGGTCTTCGCGACAACTTCCACGACATTATTTTACGACGATCTCGCCTAATTCCTGCTTCGATATTTCCGACAGCGGCTTCGGGTCGACCCCCGAATCAACGCCCTGCCCGACGACCTATCCTACCCGTTCAACCTCGACTCCTTTATACTCTATTGTGGTTTATTTGGTATTCTCGAGCCCTTTAGCCAAGACCGGGTAAAACTTCATGACCCTCCAACCTCCCCCTCTTATTTAATCACTTTACGAGTGAATAGCTAATTATAACATGATACATAGTATGGCCCTTGCTGAATCGAAAACATCTGCCGCAGCAAGTTTCTTTGCTCCTAGGACCCGGCGTAAATTGCCAACGCAGAACTATGCCCGCATCGAACGTCCTCAATTCAACCTCAGAATCCGCGCGCGCGCCCTGATCCTAGCACAGCTCCGGCTCCTTCGTCCCCTCTTCCGACTGGCGAAGATACAATTGTCTGCGCCCCTCCGGGCCATCCTGACTGTGAGTCAGATGATGACATGCCCGACGCGGATACACCAGAGCCGCCATTGAACAGTACCGGTAGTCATATGACGCTCGCAGAGAAAGCCGGACTTATCAAGAAGTGGGCCGACAACAAACAGAAGCATGTTCGCAAGAAGAGAGACAAGAACAGCCACGTTTATTGGTACATGCAGAGGGAAGCCATTGACAGGAGCTTTTACTCGGAGTACAAGTATGGACCGAAGATATTCCAAGAGTTCCGGTGGACTTGTATAGAGTGCCTTCAAAATCCTTCTACTCTTCGGAAGATATTCCAGGTCCTTGAATCGAACCGCCGAGGGGTTACCTCTGGCATGGGAGACCATTTAAAATCCCACAATATTACGAAGGAGTCTCACCACGCTCGAATCAATGGATACGGCCGCGCCATTGGCGGAGGAGATTATACAGAGGCAGATGCATGGAGCGGTCGACCCCGGCAAAGAGCAAGGCTCACGGCAAAGGAGTCTATCCGCCAGTGGTTTGTAAAACACCGACAACCCTTCTCTGTTGTTGAGACCCCTGCTTTCCAAGAGATGTTCTTGGCTCACAATACAACCTGTGTGTACAGGAGTCGTATAACTTTACGCAATCATATCTACACAGACTTTGTCGAACGCAGAGAGAAGCTGAAGATTGAGCTTGAGTACAATTGTGCTACCATCTCGCTCACCCTTGATATCTGGACAGCACCGAATCGGGTGCCTATTTTCGCCATTATTGCGCACTGGATTACGCCGGAGTTTGAGGAGAGAGAAGAGGTTATTGAGTTTATCGAGCTCAAAGGATCGCACACTGGCAAACAACTAGCTGAGATAGTTGAGAAGACACTTGAGGAGCTCAGGCTCAAGCCCAAGCTTCTCGCCATTACGGGAGACAACGCCGCCAACAACGGCACGCTCTGTCAGTCTCTGTACGATTCTCTCAAGATCAAGTTCGACGACAAGGTGAGCCCAATAGGGAGGCCCCGCATGCGCTTTCACGGCAGGAAGAGTTGGATCCGCTGTCTAGCTCACATTACCTCACTCATTTGCGAGGGCGTCCTGCAAGATCTCAAGGCAGGCACAGCGAAGGAAGCCAAGAAGATGCTGGATAAGTGGGACGAAGAGAATAAAAGCAACAACTACACCGTTCCGGGAGACTCTAGTCGAAGTGGGATTGCCAAAATCCGCCTCCTCAATCTCTGGATGCTGAGATCCGGGCCTAGGAGCAAGACTTCAAAAGCATGCCCGCACGCACCATCGGAAGCCAACCTACGATGTCGACACTCGTTGGAATTCGACCTACGACATGATTGACCAATTCCTGGAGCTTGAGGCAGAATATACCGAGTTCGTTGATACTCACCAGCAAGTCAAGTGCCTCCTGCCCTTATCGGAAGAGATTGTCGCGCTCTATCAACTACGGAAGGTTCTGAAGCCGTTTAAAGACCACACTCTGAAAGTCTCCGAAGCTATGCCGCAGATCTCACAAAGTCTCGATATCTATTGGGATTTGGAAGCTCTCTTGATGATGTAGTCGAAGGGTTGGCGACTTTTCAGACCTTGATATGTCCATTCGAAACGCCTTCTCGAAGGGCAAAGCAAAACACGTTACATATATGAAGAAGCTTGACGATCAAATGATGCTATTCGCAGCTCACATCCTGGATCCGCGGTATAAAGCTCACCAACTAGAAATGATGATACCGGATCAATACTCTGAGATTATGGCTAAAGTCAAGAAGTATTTCAGAACGGAGTGGCCGGAGCTAGCAACATTGGATGCCACAAACTCATCTATGAGCCAATCCAGACCAGCTGAGCGTCCTCAAGGAGTCTCCATTGCGCAGTGGAGAGCCATCCAAATGAAGAAGGCGAAGGAGGCGGAGGCGGGCGCGGCGATCCCTATTTCGGAGCTTGAACGGTGGTTTGCAACTTCCCGAATAGAGTTCGACGAGTCTATTGCAAAGTCTCCAGACTTCTTACGGAAGTGGTGGAAAGAACACAAGGAGGAGTGGCCACTTTGGCTGCGGCGGCGCGTGATCTCCTCTCTGTCCCTGGCTCTGAAGTTGACGTGGAACGCCTCTTCAGTGGTTGTAGAGACGAATTCGGTATCCGCCGTCACGCTTTGAAGGCAGATACAGCGCGAGTACTAACACTTCTACGGAGTGCTTATACTCAGGAAGATAAGATCGATCAGGCGTTGATCAAGGCGGCCATGGAGTATGACATCTTGCCCTTCGCTAATAGTATTATTTGGAGACCAGACCACATTCCGGGAATGCTGGTAAATGGTATGAATATACCCTCATTGTTTGTGTATAATGCTAATCTGCGTTCAGGCGAGAATCCTCCTCCTAAACCCCCTGCTCCGGCGGAAGTTCCCACCGAGGGTCCTACCGAGGCTCCCACCGAACCTCCCACCCCCAAACCTCTTGCTTCCCAAGCCAATAAGTCTGCGATATCAACCCCTTGTCTAGGTACAATGGAGGCTTCGGAGGATTGAGGCTCTACGAGTGTGTAACCGTGCACAATGGCGATTCGAACGCGTTGTACCGACGCATTTTGAGGATTCGGCAGAGCTTTTGAAAGTGCATATTTTCAGCGATTTGCCTAGGACATGCGGATCAGTATTTATGTAAGTTAATTTTTGTGGTATTCGGGATTATCAAGACACTTCTCAGAGGGCTATAAAACTATATACTACTTATTGGAGTTTTGAGGTATTTTTGCAATCGCTTAGGTACACACCAAATTCACTTCGTTTAGGGGATCCCTTCAAACCATTCATGAATGGCCTGAATTGGCCCAAACCCAACTTGAATCGCGAAAATTGGAGCTTGAAGATTTTGAATCGAGATCCCAAAAATTCAATTCATTTGATTCATCCTTCATTCAAAATCTTCAAAAAATTCACCTTCGTATATCACCCCTAGAAAGACTATGGCTCCTGAAGTAGCTCTTCCCTCTGGACCAGGCAGCTGGACCTCTCAAGGCAGCAGCGGAACCAACAGGCAATGGTCGGAGTCTTACGTTCGCGTAACCACTGAGACTGCGGGTTGCAAGACAGATCTGGGCCCTGTACGCTTGAATGCCTCGCCATATCATGTTCGCTTACGCGCACTCGGCTGACGTTCGCTACGATAACGGATTTGCAGTTTCTGATCAACTACAGGCTTGTGGAGCCAATGACTACCACCTTGATCTCTGGGCTTCTATGAAATACAGTCATAGAACAGGTGACAGCTTTGAAGGGAATGTTTGTATTTACAGGCAATTCCCACCATCAACATGTACATTTCTGCTGTCACCGCTGGACGAGCATGGGAATCAACCGTCGGAGGTGCTCCCTGGAGGACCGTAATGTGGTATCGTCGAGTCTGAATATGTATATGTCGGTAGAGAGCGTTGCAAGTGAATTGCCGAACGGTCGCCCATAAACATAGCCTGTGTTGTGGCCATGGGTTGGCCGGGACTGTCCAGCATCGACGGAGACGGATGCTCACAATGAACACTGCCTTGTCGCGTGGTGCTCGCACGACTTAACGGGGTTATTAGTGGGTATTTGGATTGAACCTCCAAGCCCCTGACTGCGGTAGCCATGGCCATGTGATGTTGATAGCCGTAGGAGGACGTCGTAAGCTGCGACGACTCCAAGATGGACGACCTTGTCGTCGACCCGCTGGCAGTGGAGGGATCCCGACATGACTGTCTCGGCAAAGAGAGGTAGAAGTCTTGATCTAGAATGGCTAGTCGACGCGGCACCAGGAGCTGTTCCAGCGACTGGACGGCGGCCCCAGGGTCGCCGGCGGGAAAAGGATGGTCTTGGTCGGCATCAAGTGGCACGAAAGTGCCCGACTGCAAGAAATGGGCAACATGGCCGTCACTAAAGCCATGCTTGTTGAGAAACTCCCGTAGCTTCTTGTTCTCCTCGGCAACTGTCCTTGCGGCCATCTGGATCTCGGTCGAAGCCTCGATGCCCTGGAGCTCGCATACCCTCAGTCGCTGTTCGAGCTCCTGGACATACTCTCTCCGTCGGGCGCGCGATCTCCTTTGGTTGTCTCGAATTCGGACTAAGCTGTTCTTCTGCTAGAGCAGAGAAGAGAGACGGAGTTTCGTGTTAGAAATGGCCATTCCTGTCGATGGCATCACCTGGGTTTATGTCACTTACTGCGGGGGCTGACATTTAGCTTGTAGACTTGTCTATAGACTCTTTTTGGCCAGTGAAGGAGGAAAGTAAAATAAAAATAAAAATCAGGCGAATAGTCCCGTAAGTAGAGTATCGGCCCAATGCTGGGTGTCGCGAAAGAATGGGGGTTGGCAAAAGGAAAAACGAGGAAATGGACAAAACTTGTTAGATCTCTGGCAAGGGAGGTACTTGGGGAAAGAACAAGTAAGATAGCTACAGCAGCTTCACACCTTCTTTGCCTGGCCGCGTGCTGGTCATGGCGTAGCCCTTGCAGTCTTCCCAGGGGCTGGGACAAAGGACAGTCTGATTTGCATTTTACGGGTCACATTTGCCCCGTGTTGGTGGGAAATGGAACACTCCCCCCTGGGTAAACGTGATGAGTCGGTTGGTTAGCTGGACCGAGTCTTGGGAGCCGCTCGCTTTAGAGCCCCTGCCTGTTTGCCAATATTTCATAACTGTCATATCCAACCAGTATTGCAGAACATCCGTACCTCGGCAGCCGCGGACGCAGGTCTCACAGAGGCTACCTTCTTCTTCCGAGGTGGATGCCGACGTGGGCAGCCCTTCCCTTGTCACGAGGCTTCCATCCCTGCGAGCTTCGCCACCCAGCACTTCCCATGCCAGGACGAGGGAAGAGAAATCAACAGGCAGAATCCTGCGTCACGCTCACCCCCTGACTCCCACTGCAGGAGAGCTAAGGGCCAGTCTGCATGCATGGTTCGGAAGAGGCGGTCCGCCCAGTCACCCTAGACTCTAGAGATTCGTCCCGGTGCCTATTTGGAAGTTGGCTGCTGGTGGATTTGGGATGTGATCGACGCGTAGATGCAGAAGCTGGAGGTGTCCTGGTCAGGGATACACGGACCATTTGATGCAAGGGATGGTTGAAGACTTAGGCTGACTGGTAGACGTCCCCCCAAAGGGTGGCTCACAGGCATCAGCCAAGCAACAGCGGACCACAACCCCGAAACATGAGGAAGGTGCATGAGCCAACCCGGCTGAAAGCTGGCACGAAGTGGCCAAGGTCACATTGCGGAGGACTTGCGGGATAATTTGCTGGAGCTTGCATCAGGGGTTACAGACAAGCTCGACCCGGGAAGCCCATTCCACACTCGTGCGGAAAGCAGATATTCTTCTTCTCTATCACTCTTCTTGTTATTGCACCTCTCCTAGGGCCAACGAGCGGCGGACGATCTAACGAAGGCCCTTCTGCCCGCCATGTCGACTGACTCTGCCTCGACGACTCAGGAGGATGAGAGTCCCCTTGACACTAAGTCGGTTTCCTGTGGACAAACTGGTCATCTCCGTGCCCTTGATAGGCTTCTACGTCCTGCCTCGCCAACCTCGGAGATTTGGGACACCGAAACTCAATACAACGGCGCAGGACGTCGCGATGAACAGGCGCAAGGCGAGATTGCAGAGTCACCTACAGCAGAGGCACATCCGGTGCTCGCACCTAGCCATCTTCATGACTCTTCCTCCTGCAGCGACGGGAAGGAGAATCGTCCTCCTGGACTTGTATTTCAGGTCGCCGTATCCGACACTTGCCATCGAGTAGAGGCCAACGGATCCATCGATAGCGGACAAGACGAACAAATTGAACTGAAGTTCGGCTTCCCTCTTCGCAAGCCTGTTCAAATCACCTTGAGGTTCTCCCAGTGTTCTCCTCCAGGCTCGTCACGATGCACCAGACAGCGCGAGCGGAGGAGCCATGATGAAATCACCGGGAGGAAGGATGCATGGCTTCGATCGCCTGAGCAAAGATGGCAAGCTCCTAGGCAAAGGCACAAGAGGCAGCGCGCTCAGAAATTTCGAAGGAGCAGGCGACCGGCCGTGGAAGAGTGTTGAATTTGAGTATCTTTACCAGCCTTAGAATGGGGGTGGTCCCTTGATGCCTCCTCCATGAAACATTGATTCCACAAGCTAGTATCAACATCCTCGGTCGTCTTCATACAAGACTTGTCGGGGAACTGCCTTGTATTGGCGATTCATGCGATGTGTGCTGATAGTTCAATCCGTCGTAACCTGTAAATGCCCCCTGCTGCCTTTATTTACAGTTACCGTGCATTCAAGGAACAAGGTTCGATAACAGCATCGGCTCAAGCTCCGCATAACATGCCCCATCACTCCACGAATACTGTAGTGCCTCTAGGACACGGCTTACATACTGGACATTCGGTAAGCAAAGGCCACAGCGTAAGGTAAATCGTCCTTACCGTTAATCCGAAGCATTCCATTCCAACCAGCCGCTGACGCAAGGCATTTTGCTGGTATGGGTCGACGGTAGCAATGCGTACAGTGAGGAGTGGCCACAACGTTGCCAGTTGGTCGATACCCGTCGTAAAGCGGCCCATCAATGTGATGATTCGATCGGCAGCGGTCTTTACTTCAGTGTTAAAGGCAGCGCTTCCAATCCTTTTTGTGGTAATTCTTTCGAGATAGATGGTGCATGCTGGACCATAACACTGTACGCATGCTGCTGCCGTTAGAGCTTCGATGGCCTCATCGTTTTCATCAGTCTCATATCCCGGCATGTGGTTCAGCTTTTCCAGACTGAGGCATATAGGAGGTACGACTTGATGCCAATTTGCAATCTCATACTTAAGGTCCCCGTACGTGATTGCCTTTCGCTGGTCGTCAAGTCCAGAGCGGACTGATGTCGCAAAAAGACTGATCTTTGCGAGGATAGACATGACCTTAGACGGTTAGACCGTGAGCTGCGAAGTTGGGCCATGATGCGATCTGTCGATTCGGAAGCTGTAGCAAAGCTTGGGACGCCTAGGTTGTATTCCCATCCACCAGCCCACTTCTCCCAGTAGTCGCCGTTGATAAGTGGTCAATTGCCCCTTGCGCAGGAGGCCGCAACGTCGAGATAGGACATCGTTGAAACCAGGAACCGCCGTGATGGAACCGAATCGCCTTCACCGAGTCCATACATTTTGTGGTTTCTCGGAGACGAGGTATGGGGACAAAATATCGATTGCAAGTTGACATAATTGATGAATCGAGTTACTTGAAAGGAGCTTGGAAGTATCGCGACATTTCGCATTTCCCATCCTATGGTGTGAACCAGAAGGCTCTCCTTGTACCCTTGCTACGGGCGGAAGCATCACCAACAGCCCATGTAACGGGTCCAAGCCTGCAAAGCAAATTGACCTTATGCCACCGTACCAAGTTTTCCCAACAGGAGGGGTGGCGAGTTGGTTGGTGAGTTGTACCACGTCCTGGGAGCTGCTCACTCCGATGCAGGTCTTACAGAGGTTACCTTCTTCTTCCAGAGCTGATGCCGAGGAGGGCAACCGTCCCTTGTCCTGAGGCTTCGTACGCTGAAAGCTTTGCCACCTCCCGACCTTCCCATGCATATGAATACATATTGCCACTTGGGGCCAGCCAAGGGAAGAGAAATCAACAGGCAGAGTCCTGCGTCACGCTCACTCCCTGACCCCCGCTGCAGGAGAGCTGCGGGCCGGTCTGCATCATGCGGATGAGACGGTCCGCCCAGTCACTCTTCGTCCTAGTGCCTATTCGGAGGTCGGCTGCTGATGGATGTGAAGAAACCGCGGATATTATCGGCGCGTAGATGCAGAAGCTGGAGGCGTCCTGCCTAGGCAAGTACTCGGGCTGACTGTTACGGTAGACATTCATTCCAGGGGTGGCTCACAGGCATCAGCCAAGCAACAGCGAACTACCGTCCCGAAAGAGTAATAAGGCTCAAAGGACAGCTAGCCGAAAGATGCCATGGGGTGGCCAAAGTTGCACTGCAGAGAATGTACGGGACGATTTGCTGGAGCCTACATTAGGAGTCACGGAAAAGCTCAACTAAGACAGCTCGTTCGCAGTCGCGTGGAGGATAGAGACACTTAAGCACCGGTCCACCCCGTTTCTCCGGTCCCCCATCATTCTCGTATTCTTGCAATCTCAGAAGGCCAATGAACGGCAAGAATCCCACGAAGAACCTCCTGCCTGCCATGTCGACTGACTCCCTCTCGACGATCCAGGAGTATACGGATACGGAGTCGATTGCATGTGGACAAACTGGCCAACTGCGTGCTCTCGGCAGGCTTCTATGTTCTGAATCGCCAACACCAGAGGTTTTAGAGACCGTGACCCAATATAAAGACACGAGCCGTGGCGACAAACGTGCGCAAGATGAGATTGCAGAGTCACCTACAACCGACACGCAGCTGACACTGGCACCAAGCGATCTTCGAGAGGCTGATCACTCTTCCTCTCGTAGCGACGGGAAGGAGAACTGTTCTCCTGGGCTTGCATTCCAGGTCACTTTGTTCAGTGCCTGCCATCGAGTAGAGGCCCACGGCTCCATCGATGGCGGACAGGACGAAAAAGTTGAACTGGATTTCACTCTCCCTCATCGCAGTTCAGTCAATATCACCATGAGATTCTGTCAGTATTCTCCTCGAGGGTCTTCACGACACACCAGGCAACGCGAGCAGAAGTTCCATGACCAAATCTCCCGGAGGATGTGTGCGGAATTTCAAGCGCCTGAGCGAAGATGGCAATCTCCTGGATAGGGGCGCAAAAGGCAACGAGTCTATAGGTCTCGAAGGAACAATGAAGGGGCCTTGCAAGATGAACGTATTGATTTCTAATTGTGAGTCTTCACCAGCCCCTGGAATGGTAATCGTCCCAAATGCCTCCTCCAATAGATATGTGTTCCACGAGCCAGCGTTAACTTCGCTTGCCTTCATGTAAGACTTTTTGGAAATTGTCTTGAATTCAGCGAATCTTGCGATTCCGGTACGTGCTGATGATTGATCGCGGTGTCGGTTGCGAATGTTCCTTGCTGCCTTCCCCGGACGAAGCCCAATTCGGAGAGTGTCACTCAACTCGGCCGTGAGCAACTGAGCATGCCACGACAATCGCTCGTGGCGATGGAGGTGTCGTGGCCTTCCCACGGTCGCATGTAGCTAGAGTGTTTTAAACGTTGGACCGAGGCGCCTCGCTGCTGCGCTTGTCAGAGATTGCCTGTGCGTTCTTTCACTCTCCAGCATAAGTGTGATGAGTGATTGTCGCTGCCTTGTCCCAGGATGGGGTACAGTACGCTGGAACAGCTGCCAATCCATGGTCGGCTCGCCACTCTCATCAGAACTGTAGTCGCCGGCAGTCCACTCGTCGTCCCCCCCATTTTCAGATAGAATTGATGCTTCATTCGGGCATGTGGGCAGGGCACAGCTGGACTCCTGAACATTTTCTATAACGTGGAGGCCGGAGCCAGGCGAGCCGCTTCTCTTGAGCAAGCCCTTCTTCGAGTCAAAGGAAGTCCTTCTCTGGGGCATGTTTCTCAGACGACTGGTGGGAATTTGCGTGAACTAATTGGGCACGTCGGTCAAGGAGATTGTCGCCGAACTGAAGGTCATATATATGAGATAATATATGCGGAGGACAAGGGTTCCTTTAATACTTTGGGAGGCACCTTTGCGTCGCACTTTCAAATATGGAAAGATGTCGCATATCAAGCCTGCCTAGGATGATTATTCATGAAGTGGCGATGTTACTCGCAACGCCGCTGTTGCCTGCTAGGCAACCGCTACTGCGTAATCACGCGACGGACCTTTCATTTGTGTATAAAGAGCTGCACAACTCCGTGCTTTCGTTCATTCACTTCTTGTTCTTTAGATAATTCTCATCAATTGCCTGATGCCATCTCTGACCCGTGTGGAGCCAAATGTCTGACAAAAGATTACGTAGAGCGGTCGCGTCGACCTGAACGCGGCATCTGCGCGCTGCCCAAACTTGGGATGCTCGAATTAAAGGAAGTAGTCGTAGGCAGAGGGTGACAGTGGTGTAAATTACTGTCGCTCTGATTGAGTGCCCTCAGAATGATACCAGGTGCTCTGTCGACCGTTCCGTGCCAGATTTTACCACTACAGACAGTTGCATCTCCATCTCTCTATCTACCCGTTTCCTCTGGTGATCTCTTATCATACTGTCTAGAGGTACTGCTGGCATAAATAAAATCGCCAAACAAAGCCCACACTGACCTCCAAACTGGTGTCTCACCCAACCAGTTACAGAACATACTAGGAGCACAGATGACGCTAAGAATACCAATCCGCTTACTGCTCCAAGCCACGGCATCCCCTGGTTTGCCGTCGGCTGCTCTGGCTGAGGCTGGTTAGAGCACCGGTCAAAACGACGGAAACACTGTGTCTTCCTCCATATCGCCATAACCATAATAACGGTAGTCAAGTGAGACACCATTGGAGCAGCCCACCAGTATTCGACGTCAGGTCGCCTGAATTGCCAGACGATCGCCCCAATAAAGGGAAGGTGAAAGACCAATACCAGTCCAAAAATGATGATTCTCGCCCGATTGACGGCGTGAGAAAAATAGGCGTCAATCAAGGGATCGACAACTTGAATAAGCTGTAAACCAATGAGTATATTGGGGAGATAACTAGGCGGGCCTGAATGGGTAGTACCTCGATGATGTCGACGCACAACATGGTGACCCCTTTCCAGGCCATGAAGAAGGGGTAGGCAAGGGCGCCTGGTAGGAGTGCATTTTTCGCACTGCCGAACAAAACGGCGACTATTAGTCCGGCACCCAAGAAGAGACATGCTGTGGGAATCAACGCCCAAGTTCGCTTACGCGAAGCTTCTCGTGGCTTGACTCTAATCATCCAGTACAGGTAAGGGGCCAGAAAGACCGTGGTCACGGCAAACACGACACCAGCCTCGATGATCTCCTTGACGGTAATCTCGTCATCCATGTCGAAATGCAGCAATCTTGAATGATGAAGAGAGCGGAATTCGGACGTAAAGTAATGAGAATATGAGCACGGGGTTTACTCGGAACGAGACGTGCTTTAAGGCTAAGTCATAAAAGCGAATTTTGGTACTTGGAAAGTAACGCTTAGATGAAGAGAGCCGCAGGACGTTGTCTAGCCGCTTTGCAAATGAGCATGCATACTCAAAGTGAGGTGGTAATGGGTACTTTGTCATAGTAAGGTTATATTGTCATTGCCTTGAGACTGGGCTATAGTTGATATGATTTACATACATGAGGCGGGTGAGCTTCCTCCACATTGAAGCGGCCTGGTCAAAGTAGGGTGGGCGGAACGGCACGTCTTCAACTGGTCAATGTGGTCGGCCCCCGGTTATGAGGCCATCCAGTAGATCGGCATCACTAGCACTGCATACAACCTGGTTCATGCACTTTGGCTTGCATGCGTTTATGCTCGCCTTGACTAGGGAGGTCGGAAGTTCCCTGACCTTCAATGAAAACCACGCTCGCACCGCAACTTGTTAATTTGACAAATCTTCTGAAGTCTTCCTGCCATATTCCGCGCATACTTCTTTCCATCTCGGCGCTGATGCTCTTCGGAACAGGGATGCGCACTCCCGCACCCAACCTGAAAGGCCCCCAAAAGTTTCTATCTTCACTGAGCCTTCGGCAGTACCAGTAGCGGAGTAAAGATAGTTCATCTTTGAGGTTGTGGAAATTTTCGCGGAGTCCTTTGTCCTGCACGCACGTCTTGCACGTTTCGGTGATGATCTGAAAGGGTTGGACTCCAAGTCGGCACGGCTGGTGATGGGTGCATTTCTTCTGATCAACCTCGTTGAGGTGGCCGCACCTAATCGAGCCTTGTGTGGCAATATGTGATGCCATCTTTTATTTCTGCCGGTAGTTTGACAGTGCCTTTTTGGGTCGCGGAAGACTCGTGATGGTGATGAATTTGTCCATGTATGCGCCATTCAATGCCTTATATGTCAGAAATCCAGCCCCATGGCTGCCAGCACCTTTTCTACACCTAAGTTGTGAAGAAGAGCTATGACTTCGACAAGAAGCTGTCGCAGAACTATGCTAGTAATGCTACGTCGTTTGGCCGTGTCACCTGCGGCGCACATGCAGAGCGGCAGCCCGGTACTAGATTGATCAGTCAAGACTAGTTACGCGCTGCCGCGGAGAGACTACTGCAAGCTCCCACACCGATTCGGTTCGGACAAGCCACCAACCATGGATTAAGGCGCCCATTGGTAGGTTGACAGAAGTGCTGCGCACTTGCTCTGTATCTCTAAGGAAGTTCAGCCTACCCCCACCTGCATCATGAGAAACGATGGCTTGCGCATTTCGTACATCCCTTCAAAGGTCTTAAGCTGCCCCCTGCTTTCTATCACCTCTATCGGCTTAGAAAGCAGTGTAAAATGTTACGCGGGCAATGTACTCTGATGTAGGGGACGGGGATGGCGGTACAATTCATATCACACAAGACAGCTGGCAACTCATGTACTGATTAGCTTTGGGCTTTAAGTGGTCGAGATCCTCCCTGAGCAATAAGGTTACCTGCCATACACTAAGCTGGCGTCCAGAGGGCTGCGGAGCCAATGGCTTCAAGGGTAGCACTCTGCACTAGCTTACATTCTGCACTGGCTTGCATTCTGCACTGGCTTGCATTCTGCACTGGCTTGCATTCTGCAACGGCTTGCACTCTGCAACGGCTTGCACTCTGCAACGGCTTGCATTCTGCAACGGTTTGCACTCCATAGCGGCTTGCATTCTACTTGAACGAGGGTTGACCATTGCACCGAAGACGGGGAGCGGATGAACCTGTTCGGCGTTCTCACGTTGGGGGCTGACGCATGATACCATTCCGTTCGATAACGAAAATCGCGCTGCAGGTCGACGGTGCACAGGTCCTTGAAGACTGCTAGTAATTCCTCATCGGGCAGGTGCTGCAGGAGGGAAGGGAACGGGGGAACACTCTTTCAGATTCGTGCTATATTGCTGGTTTGAGCGCCCCGCCGACCCCTGGTCATATACCTTATCTGGCAGGGTTACACATGCATATGAAGACACATAAATACCGCAACCGCTCGCACTCTGCAACCACTTGCAATAATCGCTCGCAATTGCACGACTAGTACTTTTGCAATCACTTGCACTCCTTAACGTCTTTCATCCCTCAACCTCATGCACAAAGACTTGAGTTGTCAACCAATCGCAAAACGACCCTGCACGAACTTATGGGTACTGAGATATCATCAGTCGCGAAGGGCGTGAAGAGAAAGGCAGGGGCGTTGTTGGACAAACTGCAAAGCGACGTCACTTTCATGCTACAAAATTCACGTGATAAAGGCGCTGGCTTTCGGTACCGCTTTGCCTCAAAAAACGCCATCGCAACGGCACGGATTCGCTATACTGATGGCTCCGGAACCTCTGGTCTCAGTACCCAATCTGTCGATGTGGTCGGGTTCACAGTTCTCGTCCGTTTTCTGTCCATGGGACTCCTGAAGTCTCTCGACAACAACGGAATCCCAGATAGCGTTCGGGAGATGACTCAAGAATTCCAACTCCCCAAGTTTTGGCAAGATTATCATGACGACGTCGCCAAAGAGGACTCAAGGCTAGGGCATTTGTACCTTTCTGGTAAGTCAACCATCCGTGTCGTTGGCTATGCTGACTGGACCAAGAGGTTTTTGTTCATCTCTATGGAAGTAAACTGCAGACTTCTGCCGTCGTACAATCCATCTCTCGCCCGCTTATTTCATCAGCCAGCGGTGGACCGCATGAGCCGCCGCTTGTGGCTTACGGGAACAAGGTGAGAGTGCTAGCAACTGTGAGTGGGGCAAAATCTGTTGTTCAGAACTATCTTTTCGTAGGGTTGAACCGGAGCGACAAAAGGAGTCGCGAGAAGGCCGAGAACATGCTGCAGCACACGGCGGCGGTGAATTTACGGATGGCTCCATGGGGTGGAGCAGATTTCGTGTTGCAGATATGGGTTTGTGCCGAAGTTGGCAGGCACATTTCGGCTACTCGGACTGGACCATTTGATGAATTGGTTGACATGTTGGGGGATGTATTGTTCGGTGGCGTGAAGTCTAGCCTCTTAAGGCAGCAAGAAAAGGCGACGGGAAAGTCTACTTGCACGGACGCTATGACGATCCTCCGCGACGGGGAGGACTATGTCGTCTTGTTATATGTTGGCTTTGAAGTTGGAAAGCCACTTTTCGATGCACTATACTACTAACTTGAAGCCCGTATCAACTTAAATTCCGTGTCTATGACATATACACCCATTCCGCTTTGAAGATCCCTGCCCTTGGAATTCTCTGTGGCCGTCTTTTCAGGTACAACACCGTCTGGGGGACCTACAGCGATGCTGCTGCCACCAGCACGCCAGTACATGATCCTTGGATAGTCTACCGGCGGGAAGTAATAATATGCGATGATTTCGTAGGCACCATTAACCGTTTGCTCGGCCTGCCATGATATTAACAACTGCCAAGCGACACTCAACGACTAATCGTACCTCGGGCATTACAACGGAGTTCAGCAGGTAATCACCGGCTGCATGTGTGATATGGCCGCCTGCGTTTCGCTCGAGTATGGAGCGAGGCGGACTGATCTGCCCGACTTGGTTGTCAACACGAGCACATTGGCCCGAAGTGTCTTGAGCTTTACGAAAGCGAGGTGATTGCTGGCTCTCTTGTTGGAGATAAACGAGAAGTGGGGGAGCATGTGATAGCAATCCCGCGATAAGTCGAGTTTAGGCACCACTCCGGCTGTTTGCGGCCCAAAGAATAGCCGAGGTTATGACAAGGCGCAACGCGATCCCTTGTTCAAAGGGTGGTAGTCGATTGGAGCGTTGCTTGTGAGATTTGATGTTCAATTGAGCTTGTCACCTTGATTTTTCGTGACAGTTTGCGACAAAGAGAAGGATAAGAGCATGTCTCTGCCGCGAAATGTCTCGCATGGGCGTCGTACAGGGAGCTGAACTTTCAGCGGCAAAATCCAACGGCAGGCGGCATGCGGTACATGCCACTGCATCCGGACGACCTGATTCTCTCCATTCGCTTGGAGGTCATTAGTTTTAACCCTCAGCCGATAACCCTCAGGGACGCTACTGTAGCGCCCGTATCTCAAACATCTCAATTCAGCTTACCTACAGCCTCATCATAGGCGGCTATAATGGGCCTGTAAAGTTGGTCTGGGTCTCCTGCAGGTGTTCCAAAACTCAACCTCGCTATGTCTCCAAACATTATCGACCTGATCCTGAGACAGAGCGGCTTAACAACATCCAACGCCTCTGGAAATTCGCTCATTATCCCTTCAAGCCCATCCATGGCCATGTCACCTGCTTTGATCCGAGCAATGTCTTTGAAGCTTCCGATCTCCCATTTCCGAAGAAGGCTCTCCTTAGGCGGCTCCTCCCCGCGGCTAAAATTTTTCTTGGTCCATGATTCGCGCGCACACATCCAAAGCAAAACGTAGAAGAACGACTCGAGATCATGGCGGTAGGTGTGATCGGCCTTGCGCAGCACCTCCACTGCCATAAACTGCATCGTGCCGGTTTGGTGCCGCGCTCCGCTCGGGCCACTGTCTCTCACTTTGGCCAGGTCAAGGTCGATGAGCATGCCCTTGAAGCCATCCGCCATCTCAGGTTTCGTAATTATGATGTTATTTGAAGAGATGTCGCGGTGGAGAATCTTGCCAGTCACATAGAGAGACTGGTGCGCCCTGATTGCATCTCGCATCGACTGCAGCAGTTCCTTGATCGTCTTGAAGTCGCCGATGACACGGCCGGCTGGTGAGACGACAAGACAGGAATATATCCTGCTCTCCCACAGGTCCTCGCCAGGGTTGTACAGGCTCGGCTTAGCCTTGCCGATCGACAGCTGGTCGTTGAACTCCGTGGCCAACTTCGACTTCTGACTGTTGGACCGCCGCCTCTTGGATCCAGACATGTTGTCAGACGTGTTATCGGACGATGAGTTGCGTTTGTGGCCCGACGTTCCTGCGGCCGACGGCGGATCTTCAAAGTGAACGGCCTCATCCCGGAACCGGTGATGCTTCGGAAATTCCAGACCCTCCCGCATCTCTCCAATGGTGGTGATTCGACGATGTGCCACCATTCTGGCCACTCCTTTGACGCCCCGTTCTTCCGCTAGCTTCAGTTGCTCCACCTCTAGCTTCCGCTTATCCGATACCCACGAGAACTTCGCGACCTGGCTATTTCGGGTCTTATAGCACGTAGTTCCACGACACACGATAGCGCACTGCCTGACTATCAGCTCCTCCAACCTGACTCTTGTTTCGTTGCTGCTTGCGTCCTCCAGAGTGGCATAGCGATGGCCCTCCTCTCGTTCGATGAACGTATCCAGGCCCATCGCATCGTCACTCATCGTAGCGTATCCAACAAGAGCTCGCGCGAACTTGTCCGGCTCGTCGTGAATATCGAATGACCCCGAGCTATACGGCCCAGACCGATCGAAGACCCAGAGCTCCATCTTTGAAGAGCAGAGGGAGAACGCGTGGACAAATCGGCGAGTCGGCTGGTCGGCGAAGACACCTCGCACATAGCGCGTAAGTTGGAGGATATCCGCCTTGAACCTGCTTGTATCGTATGACTTCTTTTGCTCTCCAACGACAAGGACGTCCTTGTAGGTAAAGGTGCTGTTAGCTTCCCTGTCTGGCATCTGAAAGAAAAGGTCCATCTGGCCTTTCCGTTCCTTGAACTGGTTGGCGGTTCGTGTGGTGTACAATTTGTGTGGTGCATCAATCAAGAAGCGTTCTTCAAGCGCACAGAGCCATGCCCAGACCGGGTTTTCGTCGGGATTGGACGGGAAGTCCGTCCATTCCTTTCCGTCGTGCGCTGCCATCATCCTCTTCAGCATATTTTTCTGTTCTTTGCGCCAGCTCTTGGAGTCAAAGAACTTGTCGCAGAATCCGCCCACATTGCGAAAGGTGCAATCTTTTATCTCGAAGAAGAGCTCCCCTTCGACAATGTCGCGTGTTTCGCTATCGGAAAGTCGGCTCGAGCTGGTCTTGACGGGTGTTCCCTTGTAGGTTGGGGCGATGCTCGACGGGGGAGTGAGGGCGCTGAGAGATTCGATGACATTGAAAACAGCTTCCCAAGTGTCGATGTCGGGAGCTCTGGCGATGACGCGACGAACGAGAGGGCGGAATAGGTCAGATTTTACTCCGTCTCCTCGAACATGCTGTAATATGGAGAGCAGCCTGACTGCCACGCTGCCGCTTCCGTCTGGGGACGGAAGGGTGAACGCGGCTGGAGAGGCGACCAAAGCGCCCAAGAGGCTTGCAATATCTTCTTGCCGCAGGTCGTCGGACTCATTGAAGTTGCGTAGCTTGTCTCGAATGTGATTAAGTGTATCGTTAAACGGGCGGTCTGAGATAGCCTTGATTTGTTGCTTCGTAAGAGTCATTCTGGTGTCGGGTAGAGCTCTGCTAATTGTCTGTAAAGCGAAAGAAAGGGAGAGGTAAACAAAAAAATCATTCACGCGACCGATCACGTGCGTGTCGCGGGCAGCGACGTTACCATGCTTACCCGTTGGCATGTTCCTTCGTACCTCCGTAAGCCAACTTGGGGCCCCTACCCCTAAGTTGGCGCCAAAACCTCTGGACAGGGCCAAAACCGCTGGACACTAATTTTGGTGTGCTACGCAGCCAAATATGCCTGCACCTATTCCACAGGCGTCTAAACGCATTTTATGATACCCAGCGTGTATGGCAGATTAAAGCAATAAATTGAAGCGTCTAAAGACACGAAATAACGCGCGTTATGCGTCATAGCGCGGCGTTTAAGTGTCGCGTAAAGCCGCCCCGTGGACGGCTGAACACGCCCTTACTACCACGGCAGGCGCGTATTTGGTGTGCATTCCTACCTAAATGCCATCCCGCCTAGTGGTCAGAGAGGGTTCCACTGTCGCAACGATGTCGCAACGACGCAAATATGCCATGGCTAGCCTAGCTGCCGCAGACCAGGCGGCGAGGCTAGTTATTGAGTCTCACGATGACCTCGAGGAAGGGCGGCGCCGCCAGACCCGCGGGCCGCCCCCGAAGCCCGTATCTATACGTGAGGCAGCGCGTATGTTCGACGTGCCTAAATCAACAGTCCAGGCTGCCGTTACGAGGCATCGTGGGGGTGGCGATATTGGCCGTAACGGTCGACCGAGGCTACTATCAGACGACGAAGACGACGCTCTCGTCGCATATGTTCTCTGGCTCCAGAAAAGCGGCTTCCCAGCAAGCAAGCACCAGATTGAAGCTGCCGCCCTTAAGTTCATCTACCGCCGTGATCCTTACCGCCAGCCGCCGTCAAACCACTGGTATTCTCGCTGGCTTAAGGATCACCCAGAGCTTCGGGTCACATACCTTAAGGCGGTAGAGCGGTCACGAAAAACGTTCGAGGCTAGCGACGTTTGCCACGTCGAGAACTTCTTCAAGAGGCTCTCTGAGATCATCACCACCTATAGCATCGGGCCGTCAGAGGTATGGAACGAAGACGAGTGCGGTATCCGTATTGGAAGCCTCCGCGATCGAGTCCACGTTATCGTCGTACGAACAACGCGCCATCAACGCCCTGAGGTCTCTGATCCTGGGAATCGCGAGTTCTGTACGCTTATTGCTGCTGCCAACGCTACTGGTGACACGATACCTCCATGGCTTATATTCCACACGTTCCCTAGCGAGTCTTGGGCCGCGGTTGATGCTCCTGCCGACGTTCGGTTCGCCCGCTCTGACACGGGCTTTAGCAACGCCGAGATAACGCTAGACTGGGTCCATCAGTTTAACGTATGGTCTTGGAAGCACTCTGCCCGCGCTCAACGCAGCGGAAAGACGCCTATAGAGTGGTTTGGCGTTGACCAGTGGTATGAAGTGCAGGGAGGTGAGGCCGAGCCGCGAGTCATCCCAGAAAGCGAGCGAATCTATTGTCTTCTCGTCATCGACGGTTTCACGGGCCACACAAGCCTCGACTTCATACAATATTGCATCAAATTCGATATCCTCATAGCTGTGTTCCCTCCACACTCAACGCACCTCCTCCAACCCCTTGACGTCGGCGTCTTCCAACCCCTTAAGCACACCCAGCAGAAAGCTCTTCGTCGCTTCGTCAATACTGGCGAACTTCACTTTACACGGCTAGACTTCCTCGAGTCGTTCTGGGAGACATTTACTGAGGGCTTTGCTGCGAGGTATCGCTGGCGACTACACAAAGGCATTCCGTCACATTTGTGCGCTGGCACAATATGGTAACGTTACCTTACATTTCTTTCTGTCAGCAGGACAAAGACTTACTCGGGGGGTTGACTAAGGGACTTAGCCCCCCCTCTCCGGAACCCCGAGTATACCGCTTTTATCTAGCTGAGAACAGGGGATTGTATATGCTGTTCTTAATAGGGAAATATTCACCCCGATCCGTGAGATTCTCTGCACGCTATCCCCTGGGGAACCTATAAGTAAAGACGAGCGGCGCCCAATGGCCGCCCATGCCTGCCTTGTTACAGAAACACTGAAGTACCTCAAGCTATTGTGAAAAGGTTGGCACGACATTCACGCACACAATGATGCTGTTTGGCTTAGGAACCGCTTTCATGGCCTCACCGCAGGAATCCGTTAAAACCGACTCCGACCAAGTACGCGTCGCTCGAACGAGCGGACTGCACATGACGAACGTGTGGGACGCCAGTGCTTGTGGACTCACAGATGAGCGTAGTCTCAGTCGGCTGACGGGACTTTGGATGGGATCCGAGGACGCCCCAGACGAGAATGTCGGACATCCAAAATATTCCAGCTCCTGCCAAAGGGTGTCTGGTAACGCCGCCACATACCTGCAACAAGAGCCATCATACGTGCCTTACAAATCCTTTGAAGTAAAACGCTGCCGATCGGGCGACGATATGTGCCGCCAGGCTTTTGACTTGGTATTCTGCCAAGAGGTCACTTCAAGTGTGAAAGCGAGTCCGCTGGCTGCTACCGCACTAATAACAGCAGCTTCCCTGCGAGAGGGCCTTTGGCCTGGGCGTGGGAGTGAAGTTGAGCGGGGATTGGCCGTTGTGGCAGCGATTGCCCCAAAGAAAGGAGGTGAAGCCGTTCTGCTGATTAGAGAATATCGTCGGCGTCAGGAGAAGGTACAAGACTCTGCTGTGCCTATGGTATTGCGCGACTTTTTTGCAAGCATATATGCCTGGCAGTTCATCCGGTGCACCGACGGGCGCCTTCTTGACTTATGTGGTTCTGCATTGTGCATGACGACTGCCATCGATTACGTCGGGGCCGGAGACGACCCCATCGGCGGCGGCCACGATGCCTACATGGCTGCAGCAAGCGAAGGAGTCGCATGTCTCGCCGGGAAGGCGGCAACTCAAGCCCTGAGAGATATGGTGATAGCAGACTCCTTCATGGTGGCCAAGGATGAGATGACGGAAGCTGCCAGAGATATATCCAATACCGACGAATTCATCCGACTGGGGGGCGGTGGGGTGACCCCAATTGAGTTCCTTCGCGCGCGTTGGTGGGACGCCGCCATGGTGCCTTACCACCGCCTCGTCATGGGCACCAGCCACTACAAGCACCTGACAGACAACCTCGGCACGTTCAGCATCGCCGATACATGTGGAAATATCAAACGCGCAGTCGACAGCATAATTCGATACAACGAGATCGCTGACATAGTATCCGACTACACCAATCGTGAGTGCTTCAACGAGCTACTCGTGGCTATTGCGGTGGGCGGCAGCAATGGTGCCCGTGGCTATGCAAACGCTGTTGCCAGAGTTCCCGATGATACGCTCGCGTGCCCCTGTGGTGCTGACGGTCATGACGAGGCTGCAGAACTGGCTATGGGCTGCTGTCTATGGTACTTGCTGGCACCGCGAAACATGGCACGAAGGCAGTTGCAACGCTACGCAGCCGCAGTGGACGTGGTGCGGGAAGCTTACACATGGCCTGCTCCAGGCACACGGTTGAGGGCTGTTGCGGACATCTCCCTCAAACCAGGGAATACTCTGCATGCAACGACATGGCAACCCCTCTGGGAAGGGACCAATACACGGAGCCGCGATATCCATCAACAAGGCTTGGTCTATGGGCTCTCCCGTAGGATCGTAAGAAGAAGCCTGGTTGATGGCGCGGGACAGGAGGTCATGCACCGCTCCATTACCGTTGCCAGTTCAGTCCTGACAGATTGTGACACATTCGTCAGTCAAGAGAGCCTCCGGGCATTATCTGCAAAATGGTGTTACCTATTTGAAACTGTCTTGGCAGGTGTATCGACGGGCAGGTCTGTACCTCATTCGACGACACATACGCTGAGCCGTCTGGTCGACCGTATTTGGCGACATGTTGTTGTCGGGCCCGACCATGGTTCGGCGGACTGTGCTGAGGGAACTGACGAACGGCTGTTCATCGATGTGGATCAGGCGGTCAGGCAGACATATCTGCTACCGTCTGCCGAGGGCATTGCCATCCGACGGGCTTTTTTCGGCGTGACCAGCGGCTCCGTGGAGCTGAGCGGCCTTAATCCCTACGCCCGTTTGAGCGACGGAGCCGCCCTCATGCACGATCTCCGGGATACTTGCTGTTGCCCGCACGCGGACTGTGAAGGAGTTTAGGTTTAGGTTAAAAAGAGGTAGGGCTGATATTTGAAGATTTTGAAGTCGAATCGGCCTCAGGACCCTTGAATTGAATGAAGCCGAATCGGGTAAGGTCTTCAAATTCGACGAATAGAAAATCTGGAGTCTTCATTCAATTCATTCATACAAATTGTGAATGAATGGCGACGAGGTAAGGCAACCCCCTGGGTTGCGCACAAAAGCCTTGAGGAACGAAGACACGGTCGACTACCCGGCCGGCAGCGGAGACGGACGGCGTCGAGACCGGGCTGGAGGTCCCGTCGCAAGAGGGAGAGGCCGGCGCCGGCGACGACGCCGTGGAAGGAGACGACGGGAGGGGCCGAGGGGAAGTGGCCGTCGGGAGGCCAAGGAGCGCGGGAGGACGCCACAAGGAGAAGTCAGCGACGCGGCAGGGGAGGAGACGCATACAGGGCGGGGGCATGGATGGTAGCCGTGGTCGCGGACGACGAGCGTGGAATTGTAGACGACGGTATCGCCCGGGCCGGCGTGGAGACCGTCGCGGCACTCGAACCCCCAAGGGGAGGGCATGGGAGTGGACGTGGCTGTTAACGAAGAACCGATGCTCGGACCGGTCGGGGTCGACGACCGGCTGGCCGTAAATCGAGAGGTTTACCTAGGCTAAAGAAGAGAGAGACAGCCGGGTCGGCGGCATCCGGCTCCGCGCGGAGGGGCGCGTACTCGGCCGGGAGCAGCTACGAGGGGACGGGCAGGAAGACACGGGCGATAGCCTTCGGCGTTAAGGTTCTTGATGCGGTGCTCGTCTTAGTGGGCGAACCTCGAGGGGCAGTCGGGCTGGGCGAAGAACATCATAGACATGTCACCGTCGACGCTCTTGCCAGTACTAAGGGGCCTCTTCAGATGCGGCGGAGAGGCGGCCGAAGACGGGGACGAAGACATGGCGAGGTTGTATAGCGTAAGAGCGACGCTGCCGTTTTGAATCGTTTAAGCGGGGCAGAATAGGAGCAGGAACTCTTCCTATTTTTGTATCGTTGGAAGAAACCGGCGGGGAAGTGAAGGGCCAGGGCCGCCTTACAGAACACGAGCATAGATATTAACGGAAACACGGGAAAATTTTTAGCGGTTAGGAGAACATGGAAAGAGCGTTGTCTAGAGAATGCTATGAGAAGCGAGGGGAAAAGGGCAAAAAGGCGGTCTGCTTAGGGATAGAGGGGTTTTTTAAGACAACCGACATACGGGAAGCCATATTGTCACAGAATAGGGCAGCTTCATTGGCGACACGTTTAAGACATGGGGTTAAAAGCCAGTATGCAAGCATCTAACCTCGAACCAAGGCGCTTAGCGACATAGCTCCAGATAACAAGGAGAGCGTAGAATGTAAAGCACGAGTAAGAGGAAGGTGCCGTAGCGACTTACATGTAAAGACCGGCCTAGGCCGTTGCATGCGATAGCAGCAGGCAGTTCCCGGTAGGCTTAATGGAAAGTCGGCGCCGGTATAATGTGAAGAGCAGCAGCATGCTTATAGACGTACTACGGAGCTCTATATAGAGTACATAGGTCATTGTAAATGTAAAGTGTCCGTTACGCATAAGCTGCATGCCGAGTAGCAACATAAGCGCAAGACGAGCAGCCCAGGAAAGGACGTATACGTCGACGTCCGACTCACGAGGCTCCACGTCAGGGGCATAGCAGCACGAGGTAGATGAGAGGTTTATAAAGGTAGTGGCAGCCAGTATCGCGATGGAGTCAGCTGCTGGAGGGGGACCGCGCGGAGCAGGGGGGGGCGCGAGCCCGGCGCAGGAAGCCCACGGACCGCGTGGCGCCTTGGAGACGCCGGTCGAGGACGGTCCGGGCGGGGACGCTTGGAGACCGATAGGTGCGACTGCCAACGGCGGCGACATCGCCCAGCCTAGGCAGGGCGAAGCGGACATGGGAATAGGGTGGAACGGCCACACCACGCCGCAGCCGAGTGTCGACGAGGGCGCGAAGCGCAGGCGGGAAGACCACCGAGGCAGCAGAGACTCCAAGCCGACGCAAGGCAGCAGGTGTTGCGGCGTATCCAGCCCCGGCCGACACCGATCGCAGCCGGTCTCACACCGCCGCCGAGCGAGGGCGGCCCGCCTAGAGGCCAGCAGGCGCCGCGGCACATCCGGGCTCGGCCGGTTCTGAGGGCGGGAGTCCACGCGGCGCCCCCCACCGAGGCGGGACCGAGCGTCGGAAGCACGGACAGCCAACAAGCCGGTACGGTCGCAGAGCGAGGCCAAGGCGCATGAAGACGGCTAACGGGGCGCAGGCAGGACAATGAATCGGCAGCCCGGGGGAGAGCGGAAGAGGAAGGGCCGCACCCCCGGCGGGCAGGCCGAAGGGAAATGCTCCCGGGTCCGGGTGGGCCAGAAAACCCCAAGACGGAGGGAGCTGCAGGCCGAGGACCTAGCCAGCGTACTGCAGCACCTCGAGGAGGAGTTCGCGGCGGGCGAGAGGCTCGCAGACGAGCAGACGTGGTGCATGCCGGTGCCGCGCGCGAGGCAGGTGCGAACGGTGCAGAGGTTCTACCGGGCGTTCCACGACGCCGGCACGCTACCGGTCTCGACCTGCAAGGTATGTTACCGGAAGCGGTCAAGAGAGGAGCTAAGGGAAATGGCGTGGGGGAGGTGGCCATGGCGGAGCCCCGTCACGGAGGGCGGCCGGTCTCTATTCGCGTGCCGAAGCTGCTTCCCCGAGGGCCGGGCGGTGCCGGTATGCGCAGAGTGCGCGCGGTGCCTCGGGCGTGAGAGGGCTTCGCCTGGCATGCACCTCCACGGCCGGCTCGGCTGCGAGCACGCGTACCCCGACGAGCTCAAGGGCCTCACGCCGGTCGAGGAGAAGCTGATCTCGCTCAACTCGTGCTACGGCTTCGTGACGAGGTATAGCATCCCCGGCGGGCAGAGGCAGAGCGTGAGGTATCCGAGGCACGTCAAGGGCCATATCACGGTATTCCCGAATGACGTGCAGGGGCTGGTGACCAAGGTGCTCCCGCACCCGCTAGTCCGGGTTATGGACGAGATCCATGTCTCGTGGCAGGGGGCCGAGAAGCCGGGGCCACGCGACCTGTCGGGCCTCCTGTCGGTAAGGCGGCGGGCGGTCGAGAGGGCGCTCGTCTGGCTTAAGGAGAACAACCCGCTCTACGGCGAGGTCGAGATCGACGTGGCGGAGATGGAGAGCTGGGGGGCGCCGCCGCACGGGGTGCCGTCGGTGGTATGCGAGCGCCTGGAGCGAAACGAGCCGTCAGCGCGGGAGAGGACGCGGACCGCGCAGGTGGTGCCGCCGACGGAGCGGGCCATGGACGACGAGGGCGCGGTCGAGATCGAGGAGATCCTCGTCATGTTAAGCCAGGGGCGGGATCCCGCGGAGAGGAGTCGCGACGTCAGGCCCACGTGCGACGACGAAGAGGACGGCGCTAGGCCCGAAGAGGGCGGGGAAGTAATCAACGAGGTGACGTCGTCCGGCATGTTCCCGCTCGAGCCGCCAGGGGTGGCGGACGCCGAGAAGATTCGCTTCGCCCGCGACGCCGTCGGGCCCGACGGAGCGCGCGCCCGCGCAGGCCCGAGGACGTGGGTGGGGGCGGCGGCCGGAGGGGCGGCGCGCGGCGGCGATGGCGACAAGTACGAGCCCTATATCCAGGTACGGCGCGGCAACGAGTTCGCCGACTCGGCGGACGCCTCCTTCTTCGCCAAGACCTTCCCGACGCTATTTCCCTTTGGCGTGGGGGGGCCGAGGCTCGCCGACGAGGCCGCTACCCGTGGAAGCGAGACTACCGGGTGGCGGGGCCGGGCTGCCGAGGCGGAGCGGGTCGCGGAGGGCCTCACGTCGACCCGGAACATGAACCTCCAAGCATGGGCCGACGTCGTGCTACGGCGCCACGGCGGCCGGTTCGCGACGCATCCCATCTTCGCCTTCCTAGTGTTTAATATGGGGTGCGGTCTAGGAACCGCCAGGCCAGTATGCTAGGCGTAACGAGGAAGAACTTCGCAAAGGTCGAGGGTCTACTAAAGTCGTTAACGACGCAGAGGCTCGAGGCGGCGAGGGTCGAGCTCGAGGCCACGGGCAAGACCGGCGACGACGGGGTAAAGGAGCTCCTCCGGTCCCTATCGGTGTTTGGCCACCGGCAGCCGATGTCGAGGGAGAGCCGCCTAAGTATGCGGAAGAAGATACTATCTCTCATCGTCAGATACGGGGTGCCGGCCATTTGGTTCACGCTAAACCCGAACGATATTACGAACCCGGTAAAGCTACGGCTGGCGGCGTACCGCGCCCGCGACCCCGAAGCGGCCGAGGCCTTCCTAAGAGAGCTAGGGACTGCGTATAAGCGGGTGCGGCTGGCGATAGCGGACCCGATGAGCGCGGCCGTCTTCTTTCACCGGGAGATAAAGCTCTTCTTCGAGCATTACGTCGACGTCGGGGACGAGTCGGTGTTCGGGCACGTCGGGGCGTACTACGGGGCGGTAGAGACGAACGAACGAGGTGCTCTCCACCTCCACGGGCTTCTCTGGCTAAAGGGCAATGCGCGCCTCGGCGAGGCGCTGGCCGGCGCCGGCGGCGAGGAGCAGGCAGCGTACCGGGAGCGAATAATCCGCTACGTAGACAGCGTCTTCTCCGAGGTAAGGCGGACGACGTCAGAGGCGTAGCCTCCGGCTCCGTCGAACGCAGACTAAAGGGGCCGAAACTAACCCTAGGCCGTAGGAGCTAGACGCAGAAGGGCACCACGCTGTGCAGGCGGAGCGGTCGATCACGGCGCACATGTCGTCGTGGCTTGACGACGTCGAGCGCTTTACGGACGCGTTCGACGAGGAGGCCAACTTCTGCGCCGGCGCGACGCAGGTCCACACGCATAGCGCGACCTGCGTCAAGTACTCGCTCGCGGGGGCCGGTCGTAAGGGCGACCTCTGCCGTTTTAAGGCGCCCTGGAGGCTAGTAGAGAGGACGGCGCTCACGGCGGACGGCGTGCTGGAGATCCGGCGGACACATAGCATGGTGAACCGGTGGAACAAGGCGATGGCGGTAGGGCTGTGGCACAACCACGACATCTCGTTCATCGCGACGCAGCGCAAGACCATGGCCCTGATCTACTACATCACCAACTATGCGACTAAGGTAGAGGACCCTACGTGGAAGCGGGTGGCCGCCGCGGCCGAGTTACTCCCGACCTTAGAGCCGACAGCAGAGAGCAGTATCCCCAGCGCCGACCGCAACGATAGCGGGGGGAACGGAGCCGGAGAGGAGGCCGCGGCGGACCCTATGGGGAACAAGACGAGGGTATTCCTACTAAAGGCGGCGAACCGAATCTTCACGGAGCGCCCGCTATCCCAGGTCGAGGTGATCGCCGACCTCCTGGGGTATCCCGCGGAGTTTTGCAGCGGCGCGGCGTGGGCGTACGTGAACACGAACCAGCTCTACTGGGCCGTCTTCCGCCAGTGGCGGCACCTCCGACTGGCGAGCGGGGTAGAGGCGACGGCGAGCGACGCGCCGGACGAGACGGTCGTCGTCGAGGAGGCGGGGCCGAGGATCTCCTTCATCGAGGCCTACCGGCATAGAGGCGGGCTCCTACAGGGCCTCTGTCTCTACGACTACGCGTCGCTCGTAAGGCTGAAACGGAATGGCGGAGGCGCCGAGGGCTGCGCGGCCTGGGGCGAGATACCCTTTAACGAGAGCTGGGCTCCGGGAAGGACTGGGCGCAAGTGCTCAGACGGCCGGGTAAGGGGCGAGCGTACGCCTAGACGGGTACCTCAGTAAGGAGTTCGGCGAGGAAGACGAGGAGTCATGTCATCGGAGGTACGTATAGCAAAGCCGAGGGCGTACCGTCGGACGGCGACGCGGCCCGTGGCCCGGCTAACGGTGCAAAGGGCGGCGGTGCAGCATCTAGCGCTGTTCGTGCCGTGGGAGGCATTCGTCTGCGAGGAGACGGGCGACATCAACGATATCTGGGCGCGGGAGCGGGCGGCGCTGGCGCCGAGGATCGCGCGGCTCGCGGACAACGTACAGCTGCTCCGGCGGTCGGCGGAGGACGCCAAGCGCGACGCCAGGCAATGGGCCGCTACGACCGAGGAGGGCGAGCCGGCGGCGGCGGCACGCGCCAACGAGGGCGCGGAGGAGGCGGCCGAGGGGGGCGGGCAGGTGTACCGCGCCGGCGGCGCAGGCGACGCGGCGCGGCTCATCGACGTTGTCCGGAACGCCGCCGGCGCGGGCCAGGTAACGGCGCGGTCGGCGGAGCTGCTGGCGATGACGCAGCAGCTCTGCCGGTTTCAGCAGTCGGCGCTCTCGTCGGCGGCCGAGCTCGATGCGACGGTGGTGGCGGGCGAGGCGGGGCCGAGGCGGGTAATCCTCGCGGGTCGACCTCTCCGGGGCGGCGCTGCCGCGGCAAGAGCAGGTAAGAGCCATCAAGTCGCAGCAGAGGAGCGCCGCGCGGGAGCGGGAGCGGGCGATCCAAGGAATCCAGGGCGGCGCGGCGGCGTCGGCGCCCGGGGCCGACCGAGGTGCGGCGCTACGCGGGGTGATGGGCGGCTTCGGCGAGGACGACGTCGAGGTGACGGCAGCGGACGCCGACGCGGGGATGCGTGTGCGGCTCGGCCCGTCGAGCTCGTTTGTCGCCGCCGGCAGGGAGCTAGCGGGCCGGCTAACGCTTAACGAGAAGCAGTCGATCGCCCTCCGCATCATATGCCGCCAGCTCGATCAGGCCCGGCAGGGCGGCGACGCCGGCGACAGCGGCGACGCCGGCCAGCTCTGTCTATTCGTCGGCGGCGAGGGCGGTACCGGCAAGTCGCGCGTCATTGAGGCGCTCGTCGAGCTGTTCGCCCAGAGGACCTATCGAGCCAGCTACTAATCACGGCGACATCGGGGACGGCGGCGGCGCGGATCAACGGCATCACCCTGCACTCGGCCTGCGGCCTCTTGGTCGGCCAGGGCGGCCAGGCGGGGGGGTCGGCGAGGAGGTAGACGGTGCGGCTGCCGGGACAGGGCGAACGCTTCGTCGACGGCCGGTCGCGGATGGACTGGCAGGAGAAGGAGGTGCTGGTGATCGACGAGGTCAGCATGCTCGGGGCGCGCACGCTGCACGCGGCGAACGAGCAGCTCTGCCGGCTGCGGGCTCGCCGCGGGACTTCGGCGGCATCCCGGTAGTCATCCTCTGCGGCGACTTCCATCAGTTCCGGCCGGTGCAGGAGCGGTCGATCCTGCTGCCGAGCGCGGCGGTGCCGTGGGACGCGGACGGCGCGTTCGCGGCCGAGCAGCGGCGGCAGCACGATAAGGCGCACGCGCTATGGAGGAAGTTTACGACGGTCGTCATGCTCGACGAGCAGATGCGCGCCGCCGGCGACCCGGAGCTACGGCGGCTGCTCGGGCGGATCCGGCGGGGGGAGCAGGACCGGTCGGACCTAGACCTCCTCAACTCGAGGTGCTACCGGGCGGGCAGGCGGATACCGTGGGAGACTGGGGTGACGGTGGTGACGCCGCTTAACAGGAATCGCTGGAACCTCAACCTAGAGGCGGCCCTCGCGTTCCGGGCCCGGCAACGGACGGCGGCGCGCATCTTCGTCTCCGAGCATAAGTGGAGGGACGGCACGCCGACGGAGGAGGAGGCGGTGCTGATGCTAGGCCAGGGCGACGACAGCGCGACTCCGGTGCCGGCCGTCTTCCTCTTCGTGCCCGGCATGCCGGTCGTCGTGAACCAGAACACGCACCAGGGGCTGAAGCTAGTGAACGGGGCCGGGTACACGGCGGTCGACGTCATACCCGACCGGGCCTTCCCCGGCCACCGGGTCTCGGCGGAGCTGACAATGCACTTCGGGCCGCCGGTCGGCATGGTGCTGGCCTCGGAGACGACCAAGGATTTCCACTTCGTGGGGATGCCGTCCGGGACGATCCTGCTGACGCCCATCAGCGTCAAGATCCAGGCCCAGCGGAAGCGGCCGGGGCCGCGGGGAGGGACAAGACGAGACTGGGGGGGGATAAATAGATAGAACGCCCAACTATTTCCTCATTAGGCCCGAGCCGCAGAACCACCGTTCTCACAAAACCTCGGCGGGGGCAAGTTCTATACGTCTTCTTCCAAGACACCCCAAAAGAAAGGCAAAGGGCCCGGCTAGGAGTGATAGGCGGCCGAGAGGGCGGACGAAACAGGGCCGTTCCATCAGAAAAAAAGGAGGCCGGAGGAAGGAGCGGTAAGCAGTCGAGGTTGCGGGGAAGCTTTCAAACCATGATAATTTCCTTTCCGACCAATCAAAAGGGAGGAACCCGACCAATCAGAGGACGGGAGTTTGGGGGGGGAAAAAATTGGGTTGGGTGGTCGCGCGATAAGAAGAGGCCTTTCGTTCCTCAAGGCAAACTTCATATACGGGTAAGGCAACCCCTCACGGGTTGCGCAAAGGGCCTTGAGGAACGAAGACTGAAGATTGGAGAGACAATCAAGACAAAGACAAGACAAAGACAGGGCGAGAGAAAGAACGCAAGCAGGCGGTAGCGCTAGGAACTAAAGCGTGCAAAAAGGTAGGCAAAGAAATCGGCCATTCGGGTACCAACCCGCAGCGGGGAGGAGACAAAAAAAGCAAGAAGGCAAGTGGAGCGGCGATAAACATTTGCGTGGTAAGAGAAAGGAAGGGAGTATAAGAGAGGCACTAAGGCATAAATAGGAGAGAAGAGCAGAAGCAACTACTGAGTTCTGGTGCGAATTCGGGGCCAGGGAGCTTAAGTACATGCATACCATCCCGAAGACGCTCGTGATGCAGGCAGCGAGGCCAAACAACGAAGCCAGCGCACAGTTCCTACAGTGGATAAGGCCAATCCTACAGGAGCACGAGGCAGTGTGTCGGAAGGCAGCAGGGGCGCGCTGCGAGAGCTGCGGCGGACTCGCAAAGGACATTCTACAGAGCCCGATATCGTTTCTACACGCAGAGAGGCCATATGTCCTCGTGGTTGTCTCGTCGTTCTGCGGCAAAGAAGGATGCGAAATTAGGGCGAGGCAGGAAATGCAGGACACGATGGCAGAGGCGGGGCAGGCGAACGAAAGCATAGGCGCAAAGCAAATGCAAGGGCAGGATTTGCAGAGCACAGAGGGAAGGTCCGGGTTTGTGGAGAGATGGTGGGGGCGAAGAGGTGCAGCCGATGCCTGGCGGTCGCGTACTGCAGCAGGCAACACCAAAAAGAGGACTGGAAGGTGCACAAGAAGGGATGCAAGCCAAAGGCAAGCTAGGGAGCTAGGGAGAGGAGGGAAAGGGAGGGAAGGAAAATAAAAGGGACAAGGCATAACGCACAGGACATAAACAAGGTCACAGAGAACGTATAGAGGCAGGCACTATCGTAAGAAATAGGTCGCAAGCTAAAGTTGTTGTTTCAAAAAAAGAGATAAACGTTGTAATGTGTAGAGTAATGGCAATTTTGCAGCGATAAATTTCGTTAGGAATAGCATCTCGAGAGGGAGAACGGTTTATTTTAGTAAAGGCAAGAGGCGTAAGAGAGCGATAGGTTTATAGTAGGCAGCTCATTTCTGCATGCGATAGCGGATAGGTCGAGCGGGCGGGTCGGAGGTGCTCGCGACAATAGAGTCAAGAAGGGAACCCGGCTTGGCTGCCGGAGCGGGAACGGGCGGGACGCCGCTCGGTCGAGACGAAGAAGCGGCCGGCGGGGGAGAGGAGGGGGCGGCGGAGCTGACGGTGTCCGAAGACGAGGAAGGCGGCGAATTCTGCTGCTGCAGCAAGCGCGCCCTCTTCATGGGCGTATCGGCAAGGGCCGGGTGGGAGCGCTTAGGCGGTGGTGTGACGGGGTCGAGGGCGGTCGGGGCCGAGGCCAAGGAAGGGGAGCCGACGCAGCCGAGGCCGGCGCAGCAACGGAGTACAAGGCGGCGCGGACGGAATCAAAGGTAGAGGAGGCGGATAGGGTCTGACGTTTAAGGGGCGTAGCAAGGGGAAGCCGAGGCGGAGGCGGCCGCCGAGGGCCTGTCGACAAAGTTCCAGCTGTCCGGGACGACGATAAAGACGTAATCGCGCTCTGAGCCCGGGGCAGAGCATAAGACGGTGGTCGAGAAGGCCGACGACCTTTCCAGTGCAGGTAAAGGGACGCCGGGCAGGAAGGAAGAGTTAGGCCTTTCAGCAATTTTCTTGCATAGCACGGCCCAAGGGTTAGCATAGATGGGAAAGATAACAAAGACCTGGAAGGGGTGGTAGCCCTTAAAGGAATCCGGTCCGGCAGGCCAGGGGTGATGTAGGTAGTGAGCCGGACGAAGCCGCAGCAGCGGAGCTGGTCGGGCCCGAGACCTGGCAGGAAGTCTCCACGCAGGAGGTCAAGGCCAGGCCCGGCGATGACGCCATGGAAGGAGACAACAGGAGGCGTAGACGGGAACTGGCCGCCAGAGGCCAAGGAGCGTGGGAGGACGCTAGGAGAGAAGTCAGCGAGGCGGCCGGTGAAGGGCAAAAAAAAAGGGGGCGCACGGCTGGTAGCCTTGGTCGCGGACGATAAGGGCGGGCACTGTGTAGAGGACGGTATCGTCTGGGCCGGCCTCAAGACCGTCGCGGCGCTCCACCTCCCAGGCGAGGGCGTAGGGGTGAACGCGGCCGCTCATAAAGAACCATTGCTCGGACCAGTCCGTGTCGACGATTGGCTGGCCGTAGATAGAGAGGTTTAGGCTAAAGAAGAGAGAGGGGCCCAGGTCGTCGCCCTCGGCCCGGAGGGGTGCGTAGTCGGCCTCGAGCAGCCACGAGGGCACCGGCAGGAGGACGCGGGCGATTGCCTCAGCGTTGAGGCCCCTAATGCGGTGCTCGTCGTGGTGGGCGAACCTCGCGGGGCAGTCGGGCTGGGCGAAGAACATCATGGACATATCGCTGCCCGCGCCCTTGCTAGAGCCAAGGGGCTTGCGGAGGTGCGGGGCAGAGCTGTCCGCCGACGGAGACGAAGACATGGCTCGGCCGTGTAGTAAAAGAGCAACGTTGCTGGGGCAAAGCTAAAAGCGGCGAGAAAGATAGGCAGGAGTGCTCCCTACCTATATACCGTCTTACGAGTTTAGTGTAAAAGAGAAGGGCCAGTGGCGATGGTGTGTAAGAGAAGTCAAAGGATTCTAAACAAAGACGCAACATGGCGTTAGTGGTAGGTTATATAAGGAGCCTTTGTAAAAGAGGGTTATAAGATGCGTATAGAGGAGAGTGCAATAAGAAAAGGAGAACTTTAAAAGGCGGTCTAGTAAGATGTTGAGAGTTTTAAGACAAGCAGGACGCGCGAAGCTATATTTGAGGAGAAGCAGGCAGCCCTATTCGCAACACGTGTAAGACATGGTTTTAAACTTCAGCGGGCAAGTGTCTAGGGGCATACGGAAGCTTTGACTGATAAGAGCTGGATGACAAGAAGGAAAAGCGTAGCATGCAAAGCATAGGCAAGAAGAAGCCGTCGCGGCGACGTACATATAAGGATCGGCCGAGGCCGTCTAGCCTATCGCATATAGCAGCAGGCAATGGCGGGCGGGCTTAATAGAAAGGCGGCGCCGGTATAATGCAAAGAGCAGCAGCACGCATATAGACATAGTAGAGAGCTACGAGTAAGATATATAGACTTTTGTAGAGGATCCTATATGCGCAAGAGGGTGCCAGTCAGCAAGATAAGTGCAGGGCGAATAATCGAGGCAAGGATTTATACGCTGTTATTACACTTACGAGGATTTACGCCAGGGCCTAGTGGCACCATAAGTAGGCAGGGCCAAAGAGGGCAGGTGCAAAGAGGAAGACAAGACGTCCGTGGGGCTTTGGTAGACCGGTGTCGCAATGAAGCCAGCCAACGGAAGGGACCAGTCCGGAGCGGGGGACGGGGCAAGCCCGGCGCCAGAAGCCTGCGCAGCGCCGTACACAGGACCAGAGTTCCAGCCGACCACAGCAGCGCCGGCACTTGCTAGCGGCGCCCCTCGGAGAGAGCAAGAAGAGGCGTCAAGGGAGGCGCCTCCGAGGCGAGGGCGGGGAAGACCGCCAGGACTAGGGAGGTGGAGGATCAGCGCAGGCCGAGTCATGCCGCGGGATATCCAGCCTCGGCCGACACCAAGCGCGGCGGCAACTTGGCTGCCGCCGACACCGAGGGCGGCAGGGCACTGGCTGCCGCAAGGCGTGCCCAGCGCCGTCTCGGCCTCAGGGAAAAGCCAGCGCGCACCAAGAGAAATCCGGCCTCTGCCGACAGTAGAGGCCGCCGGTCCTTCGCCGCCGCCGACGAGAAGTTCGGACGTTCCGCGGGACATTCGGCCACAGCCGACATGGAGGGCCGCCGGCCCTTCGCCGCCGACGAGAAGTTCGGACGCGCCGCGGGATATCCAGGCTCTGTCGACACCGACGGCGGCAGGGCGCCGGCTGCCGCAAGGCGGGCCTAGCGCCGTCTCGGCCTCAGGAAAAGCCAGCGCGCACCGAGGGAAATCCGGCCTCTGCCGACGGTGGAGGCCGCCGGGCCTCGCCGCCGCCGACGAGAAGTTCGGACGTTCCGCGGGATATTCGGCCACAACCGACTTGGAGGGCCGCCGGCCCTTCGCCGCCGTCAAGCGGGACTAGCTCGGCCGTAGTCTCGATCGGAAGCCAGCACTCGCCGCGAGCCATCCAGTCCCGGCCGGCCAGCAGGGCCGAGATCCCCGCCACAACTCCGGCCGCAGCCGGGCTGCTTGTTGGCGGCAGAGATAGCGCCTCGGCAGGTACGGTCGTAGAGCGAGGTAAAGGCGTGTAGCGGTGATGGCTAACCGGACGCAGGTAGATCGGCGATAAGACGGCAGGCGAGGGAAGAGCAGAAGAGGAAACGCCATCTTAGTAGTGGGCAGGCCGAGCGGAAACGCGCCCGGGTCGGTGAAAGGGTGCCGAGACCAAGGGAGCTGCAGGCCGAGGACCTAGCCAGCGCGCTGCGGCACCTCGACGAGGAGTTCGAGGCGGGCGAGAGGCTGGCTCACGAGCAGACGTGGTGTGCGCCGGTGCCGCGCGAGAGGCAGGTGAGGACGGTGCGGAAGTTCTACCGGGCGTTCCACGACGCTGGCACGCTGCCGATCGCGACCTGCACGCTATGCTACCGGAAGCGGGCCAAGGGGGAGCTGAGGGGGGGCGTCGCCGGCCATGCACCTCCATGGGCGGCTCGGCTGCGAGCACGCGTACCCCGACGAGCTAAAGGACCTCACGCCGGTCGAGGAGAAGCTCATCTCGCTCAACTCGTGCTACGGCTTCGTGACGAAGTATAGCATCCCCGGCGGCCAGAGGCAGAGCGTGAGGTACCCGAGGCACGTCAAGGGCCATATCACGGTGTTCCCGAACGACGTGCAGGGCCTGGCTGCCAAGGTGCTCCCGCACCCGCTGGTCCGGGTCATGGACGAGATCCACGTCTCGTGGCAGGGCGCTGAGAGGCCCGGGCCGCGGGACCTATCAGGCCTGCTGTCGGTAAGGCGGTCGGCGGTCGAGAGGGCGCTGGCCTGGCTCAAGGAGAACAACCCGCTCTACGGCGAGGTCGAGATCGACGCGGCGGAGATAGCCAGCTGGGGGCGCCGCCGCACGGTGCCGCCGGTGGTGTGCGAGCGGCTGGAGCGAAACGAGCCGTCGGCGCGGGAGAGGACGCAGACGGCGCAGGTGGTGCCGCCGTCGGAGCGGGCCATGGACGACGGAGGCGCGGCCGAGATCGAGGAGGTCCTCGCGATGCTAAGGCAGGGCCAGGACCCCGCCGAGGGGAGCCGCGACGTCGGGCTCACGTGCGAGGACGACGACAGGGACGGCGCTAGGCCCGAAGAGGACGGGGACGTAATCAATGAGGTAACGTCTTCCGGCATGTTCCCGTTAGATGGGGCGCCAGATGTGGCCGACGCCGAGAAGATTCGCTTCGCCCGCGACGCGGTCGGGCCCGAGGGAGCGCGCGCCAGCCCGAGGACGTGGGTAGGGACGGCGGCCAGAGGGGCGGCGGGCGACGGCGGCGACGGCGAGCCGTACATACAGGTGCGACGCGGCGAGGATTTCGCCGACTCGGCGGACGCCTCCTTCTTTGCAAAGGCCTTTCCGACCCTGTTCCCATTGGCTTAGGCGGGCCGAGGCTCGCCGACGAGGACGCCGCGGAGAGAGCGCGGGCCCTAGCGTCGGGAACCAGGGCGCCCAGGCGGAGCGGGTTGCAGAGGGCCTTATGTCGACGCGGAACATGAAGCTCCAGGCATGGGCCGACGTCGTGCTGCGGCGTCACGGCGGCCGGTTCGCGACGCACCCTATCTTCGCCTTCCTTGTCTTTAACATGGGCGTGCGGTCTAAGAACCGCCAGGCCAGCATGCTAGGCGTAGCGAGGAAGAACTTCGCAAGGGTCGAGGGCCTACTAAAGTCGTTAACGGCGCAGAGGCTCGAGGCGGCCAGGGCCGAGCTCGAGGCCACAGGTAAGACTAGCGACGACGGGGTAAAAGAGCTCCTCCGGTCCCTCTCCGTGTTCGGCTACCGGCAGCCAATGTCGAGGGAGAGCCGCCTTAGTATGCGGAAGAAGATACTATCCCTCATCGTTAGGTACGGGGTGCCGGCTATCTGGTTCACGCTGAACCCGAACGACATTACGAACCTAGTAAAGTTACGGCTAGCGGCGCACCGCGGCCGCGACCCCGACGAGGCCGAGGCCTTCCTAAGTGACCTAGGGACCGCGTATAAGCGGACGCGGCTGGCCATATCGGACCCGATGAGCTCGGCCGTCTTCTTCCACCGGGAGATGACGCTCTTCTTCGAGCACTACGTCAACGTCGGGGAGGAGTCGGTGTTCGGCCACGTCGGCGCATACTACGGGGCGGTAGAGACCAACGAGCGAGGCGCCCTCCACATCCACGGGCTCCTCTGGCTGGGGCAACGCGGGCATTGGCGACGCGCTCGCCGGCCCGGACGCGGAGGAGCAGGCGGCGTACCGGGAGCGCATCGTCCGCTACGTAGATAGCGTCTTCTCTGAGGTAAGGCGGCCGCCTTAACACAAACCCCCCCCCCCGATGCCCCCTATCTGGGGCAGGCTGAGGGGCCTAAGCTGAACCGAGGCCGCAGGAGCTAGACGCAGAAGGTTACTGTGCCATGCAGGCGGAGCGGTCGGCCACGGCGCACATGTCGTCGCGGCTCGACGACGTCGCGCGCTTCACGGACACCTTCGACGAGGAGGCCAACTTCTGCGCGGGCGCGACGCAGATCCATACGCATAGCGCGACCTGCGTAAAATACTCGCTCGGCGGGGGCGCGGAAGGGGACCTCTGCCGGTTTAAGGCGCCGTGGAGGTTGGTGGAGAGGACGGCGCTGACGGCGGACGGGGTGCTCGAGATCCGGCGGACGCATAGCATGGTGAACCGGTGGAACAGGGCGATGGCAGTGGGGCTACGACACAACCACGACATCTCGTTCATCGCGACGCAGCGCAAGACCATGGCCCTAATCTACTATATTACTAACTATGCGACGAAGGTAGAGGACCCCGTGTGGAAGCGTGTGGCCGCCGCGGCCGAGTTCCTTCCTGTGCTAGAGCCGACGGGAGAGGGCAACAGAAGTGGCGCCGACCGCGACGCCGGCCGGGAGGGCGGGGCCGAAGGGGTAGCGACGGCGGCGGACCCCGTAGGGGGGAATAAGACGAGAACGTTCCTGCTTAAGGCGGCGAATCGAGTCTTTACGGAGCGGCCGCTGTCGCAGGTCGAGGTGATCGCGCACCTCCTAGGGTACCCGGCGGAGTTTAGCAGCGGCTCAGCGTGGGCGTATATAAACGCAAACCAGCTCTACTGGGCCGTCTTCCGCCGGTGGCGGCACCTCCGACGGGCGAGCGGCGCCGAGGCGACGGGCGACGCGCCGGACGAGACGGTCGTCGTCGAGGAGGCTGGCCTGAGGATCCTCTCATCGAGGCCTACCGGCACCGGGGCGAGCTCCTGCGGGCCTCTGCCTTTATGACTACGCATCGCTTGTAAGGTTAAAGCAAAACGGCAGCGGCGCCGACGGTATGGCGGGCTGGGGTGAGGTACCCTTCGCGGAGAGCTGGGCGTCGGGGAAGGGCTGGGTGCAGGCGCTTAGGCGGCCGGGTTGCGGGGCGACTGTATGCGTCGACGGATACCTCAGCAAGGAGTTCAGCGAGGAAGACGACGAGTCGTGCCACCGGAGGTGCGTACTATAAGACGGGGGGCGCCTAAGAGGAAGGCAGAGCAGCTAGGGGCATCGGCTAACAGCATCTAGGGCGGCGGTGCAGCACCTGGCCCTATTCGTGCCGTGGGAGTCCTTCCTCGGCGAGGAGGCAGGCGACATTAACAACATCTGGGCACGGGCGCGGGAGTCGCTGGCGCCGAGGGTCGCGCGGCTCGCAGACAACGTGCAGCTCCTCCGGCGGTCGGCGGAGGACGCGAAGCGCGACGCCAAGCAGTGGGCCGCCACGGCCGAGGAGGGCGGTATGACGGCGCCGCAGGCCGACGACGAAGGCAGGGGGGCGGCCGAAGGGGGCGAGGAGGCATACCGCGCCGGCGGGGCGGGCGACGCGGCTCGGCTCATCGACGTCGTCCCGAACGCCGCCAGCGCGGGACAAGTCACGGCGCAGTCAACAGAGCTGCTAGCGATGACGCAGCAGCTCTGCCGGTTCCAGCAGTCGGCGCTCGGGTCGGCGGCCGAGCTCGCGGCGACGGTGGTGGCGGACGAGAGGGCAGGCAGGCGGGTGAACCTACCGGGCTCGGCGCTGTCGGGGCGGCACTGCCGCGGCAAGAAGAGGTGCGGGCCATCAAGTCGCAGCAGAGGAGCGCGGCGCGGGAGCGGGAGCGGGCGATCCAGGGCATCCAGGGCGGCGGGGCGGCGGCGGGCGTCGGGGCCGACCGCGGCGCGGCCCTTCGCGGGGTGATGGGGGGCTTCGGCGAGGACGACATCGACGTAACGGCGGCCGACGGCGACGCAGACGCAGGCACGGCGGCGGGGATGCGCGTGCGGCTCGGCCCGTCGAGCTCGTTCGTCGCCGCCGGCAGGAGCTGGCGGGCCAGCTCACGCTCAACGAGAAGCAGGCCATCGCCCTCCTAATCGTGTGCCGGCAACTCGACCGAATCCGGCAGGGCGACGACGCAGGCGGCGACGGTGGTGGCCAGCTCTGCCTATTCATCGGCGGCGAGGGCGGCACCGGCAAGTCGCGCGTCATCGAGGCGCTCGTCGAGCTGCTCGCCCGGAGGGACCTATCGAGCCGGGTACTGGTTACGGCGACGTCGGGGACGGCGGCAGCGCGGATCAACGGCATCACGCTGCACTCGGCCTGCGGCCTTACGGTCGGCCAGGGCGGCCGGGCGGGAGGGGCGACGAGGGGACATTGACGGCGTACGGCTGGCGGGCCAGGGCGAGCGCTTCGTCGACGGCCGGTCGCGGATGGACTGGCAGGAGAAGGAGGTGCTGGTGATCGACGAGGTCAGCATGCTCGGGGCGCGGACGCTGCACGCCGCCAACGAGCAGCTCTGCCGGCTGCGGGGGGTCGGCGCGGGACTTCGGCGGCATCCCGGTAGTGATCCTCTGCGGCGACTTCCACCAGTTCCGGCCGGTGCAGGAACGGTCGATCCTGCTGCCGAGCGCGGCGGTGGCGTGGGACGAGGACGGGGCGTTCGCGGCCGAGCAGCGGCGGCAGCACGACAAGGCGCACGCGCTGTGGCGGCGCTTCACGACGGTCGTCATGCTAGACGAGCAGATGCGGGCCGCCGGCGACCCGGAGCTGCGGCGGCTGCTCGGGCGGATCCGCCGGGGCGAGCAGGACCGGTCGGACCTAGAGCTGCTCAACTCGAGATGCTACCGGCCGGGCAGGCGGATCCCGTGGGAGACGGGCCTGACGGTGGTGACGCCGCTCAACCGGAACCGCTGGAACCTCAACCTAGAGGCGGCGCTCGCGTTCCGGGAGAGGCGGCGGACGGCGGCGCGCGTCTTCCTCTCCGAGCATAAGTGGAGGGACGGCGTGCCGACGGAAGAGGAGGCGGTGCTAATGCTAGGCCAGGGCGACGACAGCGCGACCCCGGTGCCGGCCGTCTTCCTCTTCGTGCCAGGCATGCCGGTCGTCGTGAACCAGAACACGCACCAGGGGCTGAAGCTTGTGAACGGGGCCGGGTACACGGCGGTGGACGTCATCCCCGACCGCGCCTTCCCGGCCACCGCGTCTCGGCGGAGCTCATCATGCACTTCGGGCCGCCGGCGGGCATCGTGCTGGCCTCGGAGACGACCAAGGACTTCCACTTCGTCGGGATGCCTGCCGGGACGATCCTGCTAACGCCCATCAGCGTCAAGATCACAGCGCAGCGGAAGCGGCCATGGCAGCGCAACGACGTCAGCCGGAGGGGCCTGCCGTGCGCCGCGGCCTTCGCCTGCACCGACTATAAGGTGCAGGGCGGGACGCTAGAGCGCGTGGCGCTGGAGCTGCGGGGGCGAGGATGACGACGGTCGAGGGAGGGCGGTGCCGTCGTCGTGCGACCCGTATAGCCTATACGTGCAGCTGTCGCGGTGCCCGACGCTCGACGGCATCATGCTCGTATCAGAGGTGCGGAGCGGGACCTAGTGGGGAACCGGGTGCCTGAGGAGATGACGGCAGCGCAGGCCCGGCTAGAGGAGCTTAGCAGGCAGACAACACAGGAGGCGGCCGACTGGCTCCGCAGGTAACGCAGGCGCCCTGCATTTTCCACACTTCCGACGTAAAAGGAGTGTAGGTTAAGGGCCAGGAGGACGGGCGAAGGGGGTGGTCTGTGGAGGCGTGTGGTCTATGGCGGGGTTAGAAGCCGGGCCGGCTTGGGCACCTTCCTCTATGTGGTCTGCGGCGGCGTATGGTCTACGGAGGCGTTGGAAGCGAACTGCGCAGCTGGAACTAAAAGGGGCAGCAAGGGGGCAGGGCATTATTTATTTTTATTTATTAACGAATGAAAAGCGAGAACATCGACGAATCAAAAGCGAGAAAAGAACAACCGACGAATCAAAAGCGAGAACGCCAGCGAATCAGAGGGCGGCATTTGCGGGGGGGAAATCGATGGCGAATTTTTTTTCTCCCCGGGGAGGAACCCTAAGAACCTTTCGTCACTCGTTCCTCGTTCCTCACTCGTTCCTCGTTCCTCACTCGTTCCTCGTTCCTCACTCGTTCCTCGTTCCTCACTCGTTCCTCGTTCCTCACTCGTTCCTCAAGGCATGGCGAATTTTTTTTCTCCCCGGGGAGGAACCCTAAGAACCTTTCGTCACTCGTTCCTCGTTCCTCAAGGCACCCTAAGAACCTTTCGTCACTCGTTCCTCGTTCCTCAAGGCATAGGTGGCGGTTTCGAAGGGGACGGGCCGGCGAGCCCAAGCCATGGGCGACAATGGAATCGAGGGAAGAGTCCCGTAGGTCAGGACCCGGTTTAGGGTTGTCCGGCTCATGAGCGGCGGAGGCAGCCGAAACAGAGAACGACTGGGTGGCAGAGGAGGCGGGCTTAGGGGAAGACGAGATCACCGGGGCCTTATGCAGCAGACACGGTCGCTTCGTCGCCGTATCGGCAGGCTCAGGGCAATATCGTTTCCCGGGCGGCGTAAGGTGGCCGGTCGAGGGCGAAGCCGAAGCCAAAGGTGGAGGACTGGGCGGGAGGGTGCCAGGGGTGATCAAAGACAAAGAGGCAGCGCGCATGTCCTGGAAGGCCGCGGAAGCGGAGGAAGCTTGTTGCCTCTGTGGCGTAGAGAGAAGCGGTGCCATCGTGGTGACGGCGGCGGCGGCCTTGTCGAGAAAAGTCCAGGAATCTGGGACGACGATAAAGACGTTGTCCCGGTAAGAGCCCGGGGGGTAGAGCATAACGTCATGCCGGAGCAGGCCAGCGACCTTGCCTGTGCAGGTAAAGGGGACGTTAGGCTGAAATTGAGAGTCCTGCCTCTCGGCCATCTTCCTACACAAGACGGCCCAGGGGTTAGCGTGAATAGGGAAGATAACGAAGACCTGGAACGGGTGGAAGCCCTTGAAGGGGACCTTATTGGGCATCCCAGGAGCGACATAGGTAGAAAGGCGGACAAAGCCGCAACAGTTAAGTTGGGCGGCGTCTAGACCGGGCAGTAGGTCCCGCCGCAGCGAGGAGTGGCCGGTGCCGACGACAAGGCCGGTAAAGGAAACAATAGGCGGGATGCAGGGGAAGTCGCCCATAGAGGCAAAGAGCCTAGGAGAACGCTTCAGGCCCATCTTAGCCATATACCGTTCCGTCGGCACTCGCGAAGGGTCAGGGCACGGCTTACGGCTGGTAGCCCTGATCGCGGACGGCAAGGGCGGGCATCGTATAGAGAAGGGTGCGGCCCGTGCCAGACTCCAGGCCGTCGCGTTGCTCAACCTCCCATGCGAGCGCGTAGGGGTGGACGCGGGCATGCATGAAAAACCACTCTTCGGTCCAGTCGGAGGGATCAATAGGCTGGCCGTAGATGGAGAGGTTGAGGCTAAAAAAGACGGATGTCGGGAATCAGCGGCATCCGATCGGAGGGGCGCATATTCCGTCGCGAGCAGCCAGGCGGGCGGAGGCAGGAAGACGCGGGCCATGGCCTCGGCGTTAAGACCCCTAATGCGGTGGTCGTCCTGGTGGGAAAATCTAGCAGGACAGTCCGGCTGGACAAAAGACATCATAGACATCTCACCGCCGGCGCCCTTTGGCTATCGAGCGGCTTTCGAAGGTGCGGTGCGGGCATATCGGTAGGAAGTAGAGAGGAAGACATAGTGTATCTGCGCAGGTCGATAGGCCAGTCGCACGCACTAAAGGACGGGTTCTCGGCGTCAAGAAAGGAGTAGGGAAGAAGTCGAGCGTAAACGCACTTATAGTAGATCAATAGTGGTATGGATTCGCCGGGAAGAGCGAGGAGCCTTGCCGCTGTAAGTAAGCAGACGTCAAAGAGATGCGTCGTGGTGTTGCGGAGCTGGGTACTGATCGGGCACCAAGGGCGACGCGGATTAAGGTGTCCGGCAGGGCTACCGGCATAGGATGCCGAAAACTAGGGCCGTCGGCAGATAGGCCTGTCGATAGGTTCCAAAGGAAGCCCGGCAGGTCCGAGAGGAGAGGTCTAATGCAGAAAGGGGATATCAACAAGGAAGGATATAACCGTTAGTAGGAAGAATGCCAACACGGCAGAACGCCATTGCCAGGGAGCGAGACAATTTCGGGGCATATCCCGGGCGAAGGCTTCCCAATCTATCGTTCGTTTGCAGAGCCCTGCCGATAAGACAGCACCATCATGGGGGAGAATCGTAGCCGCGAGGTAAGGTCGGTGGCAGGAGAGTGCGAAACAGGGGCAGCAGCAGCGGCCGCTGCCGCGACGAGGAGGATTGCGGCGGCGAGATCGAGCGCAATGGACGAAGGGCCGAAGCGGGCGTCGGGCCACAAAAGTCAAGCAAACGCGGCACCCACGTTCCGGCCTATTGAGGCCAAGCCGGCCGCCGCGGCCGACGAGGCCTCACGAAGAGAGCAGGCAGAGGCGCTCAAAGAGCGTTGCCCAAGGAAGTCGGCGAGGCGGCCGGCCGCGGAGAAGGACGACGCATGTCAATGGTGCCTCCTCAAAGGGAGGGCGAGCGCGACGCTCAGCATCGACAAACGTGCGGGATATGCCTCTAATCATAGAAGCGGACGCTGTCAGATTAGGGCCGGTAAGTGCTGAGCCGGCCATGGGGGGTTTTGTGCCGTCCGTTGGCGCAGTGTTGGAGGAGAAGGGTTGCTCTACAAGCACCATCCGCCCCAGGGGTCTTGGTCAGGCGAAACGAAGGCCTAGGCGTCAGGGGATCTTCCGTTGTGGCCGGAGATGGCCCCGAGACCGTTCGGCCTAGGCAACCTAGCGGTGGCATGCAGCTGACTCTGAAGGGTCTTGTTGAGCGGACAACTGGCGCCGGGGGGAAACACGGGAGGGGGAGACCGACAAGTAGAAAGAGGATGAGATATCCGCTGGGAGAGCCAAGTCAGCACTCGCCGCAACCCATCCAGCCCAAAGAGATCAGGGACGCGGCCGGGCACATCCCCCCCTTTGGCGAGGGCGGGTCGTGCGTCGGGGCAGCGGTCGCCGCTACAACGAGTAGTACCGCGGACGCGAGCCGAAGTGCAACGGACGGGGGACCGAATCAGGGGCGCGAATCCGGGGGGACAAAAAATCCGGGGGCATAAAGTCCTTTCGTTCCTCAAGGCATAAAGTCCTTTCGTTCCTCAAGGCATAAAGTCCTTTCGTTCCTCAAGGCAAGAGCCTTTCGTCGTTCCTCAAGGCAAGGGGGTTGTGGCTCGCAGGGCAAGAAAATCCTTTCGTCACTCGTTCCTCGTTCCTCAAGGCAAGGCAAGTCCTTTCGTTCCTCAAGGCACTAACGTTCCTCAAGGCAAGGCACAAGGCATTCGCGTCAATCACCGCCCGAAGCCTACGGGGCATCGACAGAACAAGGCTTTTCAACACATCAACTTCAAGCTCTTCCCACACCTCCATCGCGGCATGGCAAAGCAATTCTTTTGTGTGGAAATTGCAGGGCAATGATGTGAGAATCGGGTGTTGCTTACAGATCCGCTCTTTGAGCAATTTCCATAGATTTTCGATGGGATTAAGATCGGGTGAGTACGGAGGCCAGTCCACGGGCGCGACCCCGTTTTCTCGAAGGAAGTCACGCAGCCAATTCTGTACCGCACGGCTCGTGTGCACAGGGGCATTATCTTGGATGAAGGTATAACCGGGCTCGAGAATCGTTGGGAGGGTCTCTTCCAGGCAGACTTGGATAACGCGGCCCGTAACGCCTCCACGAGCTGCCGCCGGGTCGCCCGGGAGGGCTATAAGAGAAGTGCGCGTGTGGTAGCAAAAAGCGCCCCAGAACATTTGAGTGTTCCTCTTAGGCTTGCCCCGAGGCTGTACATTAGCCTCTTGAAGTCTCTCCCCCTAGGCTTAATCAGCTGGTGTGTGAGGAAGGTTGGCGCATTGCGTACGTATTTGCAGAACACCCACGCTTGACGCTCTCCTTCCCCTTGGGCAATTGAAGTCTCATCTGAGAAGACCCAGCTTTTCCACGCCCCTAGGGGCAAGTTGATATGGCGTATCGCGAAGAGGAGCCTCTTTTCAGCCACTTCTGGGGTCAATTTAGGCCGTCCGAGTGCTTTGAAGTGCATGACGCCCTCTTGTTTGAGGTATCGTACTAAAGTGACCGGTGCGCAGTCAATCCCGGTGTCTATAACAATCTGACGGGCTGATATGAAAGGGTCATTCGCGATGCATCGAAAGATAGCTCTTTTATCGCGGTCTGATAGCTTCTTTGGACGTCCAGAGCGAGGGTTATCCTTCGCACTGATCTGTGACGCGTAGCGCGACGCGATGCCAGAGACGCTTCCGGGGGATATACCCTCTTTTAGGGCAATAAGGCGGGCTGGGGTACCCGAGTTATACATCATTACAATCCTCGTTCGTTTATGAGGCGAATAATTCTGTCGTTGGCCCATTGCGGGCTAAATTGGTAAAGTTATGGCCAGTTGAAGTTGAAACGCGTGTTTTAGCGATGTCGCGAATAGAGCCCTGCCCTAAAGTGCAAGGTGTGACGTAGTATTTTAGCTCAATTTACATCAATTACGCCCAGCACCTGTGCCAATGCCAACAGTGCTGACCCCGTAACAGATGCTATCTGATATCCTCTCGACGGAACACCTCATCTCCACAGTTGCGCCCACTCAAGTCAATTAGATTTGAGGAAAAGGGTAATTCGCCGAGTCAGACGACCGAGCAGATATTTTGTGCCTCTTCCGCAACCGGCTCTTGCATTATATTTAACGCCTCGCGAAATTTCTCTGGATGGTCTCGGAATCTACCACGACGTTTAGATATCTCAAATTTGCATGTAGTGGATAGTGGGATTCGCACGTCTTTTTCAGAGCTTCAAAGCTTCAGAAACCATCAGCCACGCGGCGGTCAAAGCATTGATGAGAAGCAACAGTAATGGCTTACCCTTCTTTCATGGCACTTGCACTATCCGAGAAGTCAGCCATGTCTCAATCTGATGTGCTCTTTCAACCTTACTAGTCTCTTACCGACCGGTTATGTTCCCCAAACTCAATTTGCTTTTCTCGAAGCTCGGCGAACTTTCTCATATAATCCTCGTGTTGAGACTTTAGCGTATCGTGAATACTCTGGAGGAGCCTCGATCTGGATGTGATCAGCCATGGCGCAGCTATTTTAGTCGACTGCGCGAGTTTGCTTACATCTGATCGGATTGCGGCTCAATGCTCCAGCAGCTTCACTGTTTCGCGTTTGGTACCTTGTTCGCTGCCTCCGAGTAAGTATATTTGGATTTTCTGGGTGAACAGAATCTTCTTCTATCTCAAGAGACGGGGACCTGGATCGTCCTCGCAGTGGACCGGCTTGTGCTGATTGTCTCATACTTGGAAGCCCGGCCTTGCCCTTATCGCGGCGCGAATGTCCAGTCGTGGGAGCAGGACCCAGTGGTTTGCCCTGGGTTTGACTAACCATCTTGGATTCTCGATAGTTGTCTCGAGGCTCCTCTTGCGGGTCATCTTGAGGACCGAGCAGAGGGTCCGTCGGGCCATGAGGTCGGCTAAGACAATTCACAGCTTGGTGCCTTTCATGTGGTTGTTAGTGATGAAAGAGAATTGCAGGAGAAGACGAGAGATTACTGAAAGCTAGGGTTTGGATTCGGGTCGAATGAAGGAGGCTGGTGAGTTTGGTATGTTTGGTATGGCCAATTGGAAGGCTGTTGAATAGGAAAAATCGGTTGCTGCTGCGACATGTACGGAAGATGCTGTTGAGAATAGCTGGAAGGTACCTGAAGTTGCCAATTAGACGGCTGTTGCGGAGGAGGGTTGGCAGTTTGTTGCGAGGCAAAATTTCCCGATTGCTGGGGGGGGAAGTTGACACCGCTAGTACCTAACATGTTAGGGGGTAATTGAGTTCGACGCGATTCTGACATAGCAAATTCGGAGTAAATATGGTATGTAAGAAAGAAAAGAGCGGCAGAGAGCAAGAAAAGGCCAAAAGCGGGGGCCATAGACTTTGATACGGCTCAACGAGGGCACGCGATCTGCTCGTCCTTTGTTTTTGTACTGAAGAGTGTGAAAATGGAAGAACCATTCGCCACCAAGAAGCTCCGTCTTGGATTTGCTGCATTGTCGAGAGCCTGATGCTCGTGTAGGCGCAATTAGACATTTGGACAAGAAAGCTCTGCAACCGCTCAACCGCTCAAAAAAAATGTGATTCCCCTTCGTGACACCCAGAGCGGCCAAAACATGCCCCTGACTGCTCCCGCACTATACCGGCAAGTGGTGTAATACGTACCTGACAAGGGTCTAGACTTATTGCTTATATTGCTTATGCTTCACACCACTTGAAGCCGCCGAAGCACGCTCCAGCCACGCTTCAGTCGGAATGCGCTCCTGCTGTCCTGAGCTTTCTCGACATAACCTCAATCGTTCAAGTGTGGCAGCCATCTTCGGCAGAGGGTGTGAAGGAGGACAGTGTTTGGGACGGATGTGGCGGCTTGCGAAGCGATGCCTCAGAATCCTTACTAGGTGGTGCATCATGCCTGGGTAAGGTGGTGTGAAGAAAGACTGAGCGAGCTAGCTTGCCAGGTGTGATGATGTGGATGGTGTGACGCAGCCTACTTTGGTGCTTGATGGTCAAATGCGACGAGGACACTCATGTTGGCTAGGAAATGCGGCAAAAGGGAGCATTGAATTGATTGTCTCCAATGCTTTGATGTTTTACTCCTTACCACAGTCACCACGGGACGAGCCGCGAGGTTGCTGCACTGCCTCGCGACCTCTCGAAGATTCACATTTCCTCTTTTTCCTCGGCAAAGAGGAAGTACCTGAATTCTAGGAAGCCGAGTGCGCCCATATCAGGCTGCATCACAAGAATCTCACTGGAACAGCTCAAAGTTCACGCGATTAAAAGAAATGTCGCGCAAAAGACATAACAGAATACAGAAAGAGGCAGCTCGCAAGAGAGGGCCCAGTCTGTTAAACAAAGTGTTACGTAACTGGCTTCACATCAGGGAAGTTTCCAAACGATCAAGAAGTTCCCAGCCGCCTGAGCACCTGAACCCAGCGTCTTCCTGGCTCCCCGCCCATCATCGAAAGGCACCTCCCCACAAGCCATACAGATCCCGTCGTTGCTGTTGCGTTTGAGTCTGACGAGCGATACGTAGTTGTACAGGCATAGGCCTCGCAGGAGCTCTCCACGGCGTCGGCGGCGACGGCGGGACCGGCAAGTCGCGAATTATCGAGGCACTCGTCCAGTTTTCCGTTGGAGGAGGCTTTCGAATTGCCTGCTGATCACGGCGACGTCAGGGACTGCCGCAGCGCGGATTAATAGTAGCACGATCCAGCCGCGAACACGGCTAGAGATCTTGACGAGGTGCGACTGCCAAGCAAGCGGATCGGCTCGTCCATGGCCAATCTCGGATGGGTTGGCAGGAGGAAGACATGCTGGCCATACCATGCGCTATCTTCATCAAAATGTGTCTCCATGATATACCGGTACGCTGGTCTGTGAGCAGAGAATTGTTGCAACCCCGCGGTAGAGTGATGGTGAAGTTAAGTTGTTGGCGGCGGGCTGGCATGACTACCTTACCAACTGTTGTAGAGACGAGTTGCGGGGGAACGGGTTGGGCGAGGAAACTCGGGGTGTCGCTCCTAGACCCTTCCGCTGCTGCCTGGTGGGGACAGCAATGCTACTCGACGCCAGCTCACTCTGGCCGCAGTAAAGACGATTTTCCTTATCATGAAGGGGTTGCAGCCCTTGCAGCTCAGTACTACCAAGCAGCCAGAAGCTAGGGTGTTGTCAATCGCCCAAGACGAGGACTTGCTGCACTGTTGTGAAGCCAGAATCGGCCGCAGGTACGGTAACGGGAATCACAGGCACCCATGATGAGCGGAAGGGTCTAGGAGTGACACCCCGCGTTTTCTGTACCCAACCTTCTCCCCCGAACTTCTCCTGTGCGACAGCTGGTAATTTTGTCCTACAGTACCAATCATCCGCCAACCACTCACTTGAGTTCACCATTATTCCGCCATAGGATAGAACCGCTACTAGATGTCCAAAGGCACATGTTCAAAGGCTCATACCGGCGGCACAATCACAACCGCGGCCAGCCAAGCCCCTGCGAGCAGAGTCCCCCTGCCTGGCCGCCCCCTGCCAAAAGTATTGCTTCCCAGAGAATGAGGCAATGACAACGACAATAACGACGACCTCGAAAGCGGTGTCGATACTCAGGCTGACAACCCGAGGGCACGACCCCATCTAAGCTTGAAAGCTCTCGCAGGACGACAGCCTCGCACGAACCAGCAAGCGTTAGGCAGTTGTATTCACCGGTGAACGACGATGACACCTCGCGCGAGCCCAGCTGCGTTTCCAATACAAGCGGAGACATGGGAGGCGTTACGACGACTGCCTGGCGGGGCTATAGAGCTTTCCAACCGATCAGCGGGAGCAATATTTGCCTTTACAAGTTCCATTATACGTGCCATCTCGCACTGAATGATCGCCTCTTCATTACGCCTGTTGGCCCTAATGGGGTACCGGTAAGTATCTGTCGATACTGGCATGGGTGCAGAGGAGCACGCAGGCCATTGGACCACCAGGTGGGCGCCACCGGACATTGAGCCGGACCGGCCGCCACGTCTGGAAAACGACATCATCCACTGATCCGTCATCAGTCAGATTGATACAGCTTCACAAAGCCGCAGGCGCTTCTCGGAGGATGATTTGAGCACAAAAGTTGGCAAATATTCGAAAAAGGTAGACAAAGCGATACCGGTACCTGGCAAACACACGCGAGCTGTGTATGTTGAGGCGGACCGGCCACCACGTCTGGGAAACGACTTCATCCACTGATCCGTCGTCAGTCAGATTGATACCGCTTTACAAAGCCGTAGACGCTTCTGACTTGAGCACATTGTCACCTCATCGTACATCTCTCGGCCCGGAGGCTTGCTAGGCGGAGCCTACGGCGGCATGGCGGCGAGCCGGTCGTGGACAACGGTCAGTGCCGCGGGTGGAGGGCTGCCAGCTCAAAAGTCTGCTCGGTGATGAATTGCGACGTGACGGCGCGGTCTAGAGCTAGCCTCTAGATGGTAGCCAGATACGCCGGACGGAGAATGGCTTGGGCTTCTGGATTTGCGTCTCGTATCACACCGTTTCCGGGGCTGCCCATAGCGACTCGCATACACGCAGGAGAACGAAAATAGGCGGGGGTGCTCCTTAACCAAATACATGGCGCCTTTCCATTGCGCCGACATCCCAAGAGATGTGAATGTTTTCAATGGCCTGCAGTAGAGGATAGGGAAGAACCGTGGCCACAAGATCGTCCACCTTGTTCGGAAAGACGACGATATGCCCTTTCACGTGCTTGCGGTAGCTGATTCCCGAACGGGTCTTGTTGTCGACCGTGAACTTGGTGATATAGCCAAAAGGTGCGTGCAGGGCAATGAGTCTCTCTTCAACCGGAGAGAGGTCATCAAGCTCGTCGGGGTACCGATGTTCGCAACCGATGGCCATGTTGTTGACCGAGCAGGCTTTAGGCAGCCGTCCACTGTCGAAGCTGACGCGACACTCACGGCACACGTCAACTCTGGCGCCCTCTGGTGACGGAAGGCACGCGCTACACTCTTGGATAGTCCTGGTCGCCCGCAGCATGGAGGGCGACAAGAAACCCCTCCACTGCATGGTGGCGAGTTCGCAAGGCGGTGTCTTCCTATAGCAGAAGACGCAGTGGGAAATCGGCAACGTCCGTTCTTCGGTAAACGCTTGGTAGAAAGATTTAGCAGCCTCTACCTGGAGGGCAACGGGGACATCGTTGCACCAGGATCTTGTTGATGATGCCTGCTCCTTGACGCGGAAAGTGGCGTTATAGTGATGCAGTATGGATTCGACAGAGTCTCGTTGAAGTTGAACGGTTTCTCGCATCGGCCGGGGTCTTTTGGGGGAGCGCTTTGGCTCCGTCGGCGGTGGAGTGGGAGGCGCTTGCTCTTGCCCAGGTCGTTTCGGTGATGGAGTGGTTGGCGGCTGCGTGTGTGCGGTATATCGGTATTGGGCCTCACGGCGGCGGGTTCGGTCTTCAGCGCGCTGGCGGTCCATATCCTGTAACACACGAAGAATCTCGTCGTTGGGAACTCTGACAGGCTGTGGCCGGCGCTGCGACTGAAGATCCTTCAGGGTGCGGCGAACCTCTTCGGGGGAAACCCTGGCCGTCTGTTCTCGCGGCATTGCGATCGAGGATGACTAAGATCGAGTGCCCGGAGGAGGAAAAACCGGTTCTGTTCAAGAAGAAAGACAAGAAGAATTCAGTCCCAGTCAGGTTCGTCAGCAAGAAGGAAAGGAAAGGACTTTGGGGTGTTGAAAGAGCTGCCTCCCAGGCGCTGTCGATAGGTCTCTGGAGCTGGCGGAGGGGGGGTCAGTCGGAAGGGTCAGTCGGCCGGGTAGTGGGGCCGGGGCGGTCAGCGCTTTTTGCGGTGCGGGGAGGGAAGAAGGCGTTGTGCCTTGACGACTCGGGCATCAGTGGCGGTGCAGTGGCAGGAAAATGCACGGGGCGCTAAGTGGTCCGAGCTTACGGAGGGGGCGGAAGAAGGAGCCTTTCGTTCCTCAAGGCACGAAAGGCACAGGAGACAGGAGACCGGCCCCTTTCAGGGTCCGCCAATGCCTTGAGGAACGGGACGAGAGTTGGGCATAACCGAGCGCGAGAATTCGGGTTGGTTCTTAGACAAGTTCTGTTGGAGAAGAGAGGTGGGAGTGCGGCTGCTTGGACCCATTACAGCACCTATCCGTTTAAGCCTAAGCTACCCCTCATCTTCTCCCTGCGGCATAAATGAGCTTCAAATTGATTCGACATTTTTTCAGAACGCAATCTTCACGATTTGGTCATGGGAATTAGGTCACCATGGCCCTTGAGTGCAATAGCTGCAAGAAGTCGCCGCCTGAAGTCGCCCTCAAGAGGTGCGCGAAATGTTCCACCACGCCGTACTGCTCCAGGGATTGCCAGAAGACAGACTGGAAGGTCCATAAGAAGGTTTGTGGCAAACAGGCCGATGCCACGACATCGTTTCAAGATGGGCCTACAACGGCAAATTTGTCGCCTCCGAAGGGGTTGGAACAGGGCGTCGCCCGGCCCTTCACGCGTCTTGAAAATCGCACTTGGCTCCATGATCGATCGGAAAGAGATGTCTACGGGTTGCTGATCGACGCTTACCGACTGCGCGCTGAGGACATGTACAACATTGAAGGCGAAGCAGACGCGGATAGCATATATGGTGGTGCCGGCAACGGGCTGCGTGGCTTCAAGCGCTTCCTGGAGCGCGTCGAGCGTTGTCCCGGTTTACTGCCGCCATGGTGGGATGCAATGAAGAAGAAAGAGTGTGAGACACTCGGTATGACCCCATCGCAATGGCACGACCTACGAAGCGCGGTGGAAAAGAGCGATATCATCGAGCAATATGGGGATTCCCGATTCCCGATGCAGCTTCGGATGTTTGCTGAGTCCGTGTATGGTCGAGCTCCGGGCGGGACAAGTGGGACGGCGATGAGGCAAATGATGGTCGCAATGGAGCAGGGTAAAGCAGAGGGGATGGAGTCGCACATGATGGACATGTCAGCAGCCATGCTTGGTCGGTGAAGGGATAGGCTTGATTGGTCGACAGCACCGCAGATCGAGTAGAAGCTGGCCGATCGTGGCTCGACATACGAAAGGTCAAACAATCAGGATGGCTACCTAGTATACTGCCACTACTTTTCGAAACCTTGGTCCTCGTATAACCGTCTCGTTTCCGCGGCCAAGTTCTTGAGTCTCTGCATTCCATCAAGTATGGCCTGATCCAGCCCATTGCCAATGAAATCATGGTACCTCACGGGACCAAGAAGCTTGATGCCCCAAGCGAGGTGCACCTGGACAGTTGCACATAGAGGCTCGTAAAATCGCACTTGGAGGGTTCACCATTGGTCACACAATTTCCACGCAGCTCCAACAGTACTTCCACGAACGTTTTACCCTGGGCTTTGTAATCAGTGAGAACGAACGCTGGTACAACGGGCAATCCACGTCGCGTGCATCTTGCGGACAAGAATCTGAAGTGAGAGTTAGTCGAATCGAGCGTATGTGACATGGGTCGGATGAGCACCGTCCCCACCGGGAGGGACGGTATCGCCAAAGCCTTCGTCTCCTCGGACTGCAGAAGAATGCCGAGCGGCGGCCCGAAGTGGATGGTCACGTCATCTGCCAAGCAGTATCCTGGGTGATTGGGATCGAGTATTACGTCAACGGCAGTAAAGTCGGCCCCATTCACAACTTTCAAGCCAGTGTAGATGTTCTTGTTCACAACCACAGGCATGCCCTGGGCATAGAAGAAGACGCCGGGGACCTTGCAGGCGGAGTCGTCACCTTTTCCCATGGTTCGCGCTACGATGTTTGGAGAAAGCGAGCCGTTGCGCCAGGTGTGAGTCGAGACAAAGATACGGATATGCTGCTTGTTGAAGCGCGCCCAACCCACGACAGCTTCCATGTTGAGGGCCCACCGGGTGCGGTTCAGTGGCGTTATAGCACGCAAACCATCGTGGAAGGTGATTTGGGAGCGTCCTACGATGTTGGCGTTGAGCAAGTCGAGGTCTTGCTGGGTCTGGCGCCCGTTACGAACTCGATCTAGGAGTGCGCGGAGCTGGGGATCGTTGCGTGCGCGGACTTGGTCTTCGAGGAGCACCACGGTTTTGAACAGATGCCACAATCTGCAGCCGCTGTGGTGAGAGATTCTCGCTTGTCGCAGGGGGGTCTCTGTTCGGTCCGGCGGTCTGATGATCAGTAGGCTTGTTTCCCGCACGGGGGCGAACTGGTAGAAGTCTCCCATCAGTAGAACGACAGGCATCCCACCAAACGGCTCGTCCGGACAGTCACGGAGTACCTGCAGGTGACGACTGACGTTGTGCAGAGTGGCTCCTCCCAGCATGCTGACCTCGTCAATCACGAGTACCAGCTTCTGTTTCCATATCCACTTCTTCGCCTCCGAGAAAGGCCTGAAAGGGGGAGGCGGTTTGTTTGGATCGCGATGGGAATCCAACCCACACGCTGAGTGGATGGTCGTGCCGCCAATCTGGGCCGCCGAACTGCCTGATGTGCCGGTTATCTGCAGAAGGTGTGGCTGATTTCTCGCCGCGAACACGTCCTTCAGGGCATCGATGATCCTCGACTTTCCCGTGCCGCCTGGCCCGCCGGTATACTGGAGATGTTGACCAGCTGAGTCCTGATTAGCGGTATACCTGTCCAGAAATGCGCAAACAAGTTGAAGGGCCATGGCCTGTAGATAGTTCAGAGTGAAGGTGGCCGCAGTGGCGTGTCCCATCTCCGCGAAGCTAGCCACCGGCCCATCGGACTGACGTCGACAAGCATTCGAGGCCCTTGTTGATTGAGGTCACTTCCCGGCGGCGCAATGGTGGGTTCCGTATCGCCGTAGCGAGCTAGGGTATCGTCGATGTCGGCGCCATCCGCGGAAAGCATGGTCCCCTGAGAACCACTCTCAATGTCGTCTAGCATCCGAAGATGCAATAGTTGTTGGGCCTTGGTCGCTGCTTGGACATCGTCTCGAGATATTGGGAATTGGCACAAGCCGTCACCTTGATCATGGGCTATATTCCGGTACAGACCCTCTTGACGTTGGACAAAAGGTTGCTCTTCCTCAGTCAGGTTCTCTTCGCACAGATCGTGTATTAAACCTCCAAGGACGGTGGAGTCTTTTGTGGCGTCCGTGTCCTGCACGGCATTTCGCAAAATCTGGAGTAGAGCTCTGTAGGCCTGACGATGAGCCAGTGCTGGAGACTCTTCTTCGTATCGGCCATCGTCAAGTGGGTACTCAACGTCAATTGTGTCGTCGACTCGTCGCCCTCCGATCGACTGGCCCAGAGCTTCGCGTCCTTACGCGCGTCTTCGACAAGACTTTCTCAAAAGACAAATGTTAGAGACGTAGAAACGGATACGGGGACAAAGGCCCGCCCGATGAGTCGTCCATATGTCGGTTATATCACCTAGGCTCTCAGAAATGAAGTTTTCCCAAGGGACGAATAACGCCAAATGTAGGACAGAGTTTCTACAGAGAGTGTCAGACGGAGCCAAAACGGTGCCGGGGGGTTAGAGCGTACCGCTTAATATAGACTGGGTGATCGTCCTCATGGTCGTCGCTGATGTATCCTTGGAAGATCGGGACGGCGTACTGGTGGCCCTCCGAGGTGCGACGAAGCGCTTCAGGTGAGACCGTGGCTGCCTGTTCTCGTGGCATGGTAAACGGAGATGGTGGGAGGACGAGTGCTAGGAGGAAGCAAGAGAAAGAGGCAAACGGTCTGTCGCCGGGGTCCGGGAGCAAGAAGTCGATCATGACATCTAGTCGTTACATCTAATAATGGTTTCGAATGCTTATGGACGGAAAAGTCGGCCGAAGAAGTCTAGAGCACCCACGAAGGCAGACCTTTGATCCCGTGGTGGTAAGAGACGGCAGGGTAGCCGGGGTTAGAGGTGAGGAGGTAGGAAGAAAGCGGTAAAAGAACCAAAAAAGTTTATGTTCTCCCACAGGATTGAATGGTTTCTTGCGCGATTAGATGGCCCTTGCGATGCGGGTCAGACTCCCATCGGATCTGTTGGTGGAACGTTATGCCAATACACATCGGAATAAGAAGGGGGTCACACACGAAGGTTCAAGATGCATGTTCTATGTCTAAAGGGGCAGTCTGAAGGGGCTATTTATACAGGAGGTCTTACGGACTTCTGGGGACCTCCTGAGTAATGGGCTCTACCCACGCATACGTGGCTGTGCCCACGCATAAAAGGGGTTGCCTTCCTTACTCAGGAAGTCCTCATGCGTTCCTGCTATATAGGCCAGGAATCCCTTCTCCGGGTCCCTCCTAACAGGGCTACCCGGTCCACCGACAGAAGGATATAAGAGGAATTCAGGCATCAGATGACAGCTTCCTTTAGCTCGGAACCAAGCTTTGGGCAATTCTAGAATAGGCTTAGCGACTCTTATGTAGTGCCTCCGACTTCCGTCATGGGCGGAAAAGAAACATCATCATCAGATTGCACTGATCGCGAAAGTCTACCTGCGGCCATGTTTGCTTTCCACACCGCAACCACAATCAAGTCTTTCACATGATCCTTTTTCCAAGGAAGCTGTAACAACGGGTGCTGTATACCGTCAAAATGAATGTATGCATTTGAGGGCATTGGGTGCAGTTACCGTGACAAGGTTCTTCGTTGATGCAGCGGCAGTCAGCTCACTCAAGAAATTCATAACCTGCGACTGGTTCCCCCATTTTCTGGTGCTTTCCACTTGATGATTGAAGCGCCAAGGAAACATTACGTGGCAGGTGAAAGACATCAGGCCGTTCAGGACGGGATAGATGGTACCGACACTGCACCATTCTTGGCCACCTAGTTGCACGTTAGAAAAGCCTACGCTGCATCATCGCGGGACGTACGAATCTTGATGTTGCCAGCCAGGTCGGCTAGCACTTGGAACTTGTCGAACCTTGTATGCCGAAGCCCATTGTTTTCGAGAAATACTACGCCTTGCAACACCTGTGGCCGTCAACGAAGTCCCTTGCCAGCTAGAATGCTGAAGTCTACCTGACCCAGGATTGCTGCGACGTTTAGCTCGCTGAGTTCGGCGTACGCTTGCGCACACACGTCAATAACCTTTATGGGCATAATATCAAAATAGACGATTGCCTCGTCTACTTCTCCGAGGGGGAGGATGGCGTAGACATTAACGAAGCTCTGGTGCCGAATGCGTCGGAGAAAAGACAATTTCTCTGCCTGATTCGTCCCAGTGAAATAACGCATAACCTTCATGCTGCGGTAGATGCGGCCGGATGATAAGATTTCCACCACTATACCGCCATCGATATCTTTACCAATGATATTTATCCCCTCTTGGTCTGATATCGAGCACAAGATGCCGTCACCGGTGGTAGAGTCGCCCATACTGTCGCTCATGGTGCCACGCATAGAGGAAAGATAAGACTACTAGGTTTGCGCCTACGTTGTAAGTAAGCCGATTTCCTTCATTCAAATATATATCGTAGGCGTAAATCGAATGTAAAAGCACGTTTGGGCTTTATGGCGGGTTGTCGACCGGCGTGCAGCGTAAGTAATGAGAGCTGTGCCACAGGTCGAAATAGCGCAAGAATCGACTGAGGCGTTCGATAGCCTTTTCTGGCTGAGTTGCATTGGGAGGTTAGGTCTTCGTGGAACATTTGTCGAAAGGTAGAATCTGGCTGGAATTCGGGCAGCTGGCAATGAAATACCCGTGGCAGAACTTTGCAAGACGACAAGGCGCAAGCTTGAGGTCGTCTAGATATGGACGACAATGAATGGCCTTTAACAACCAATCACTCGCTTGCATTAGTTCCCAGAAAGCACCGATAAGGGTGATTTCATTGGTGGGTGGTGGATGGCTGATGTGGTGATGCCGCGGCCAATTCGAGGGCGATGATCGTTGACGACTTACGGCCGCTTCCCCGCGTCTGCTATTCGTCACGCATCTGAGGCTGGATATGGCTGCCGATATCTAACTTCAGCACTCAAACATCTCGCGGCTAACTAGTTGTCTTGCAACACTGGCTGCCATGAGCCCAGATGGTGATTCAATATTTGCGACAATAGTGCGACGCACACTGACTTTGCATACAGCAGGGAGGGATTGCTTGCCAGATGACAAAAGCTGACCAGTACGTCATATACATCACGACGTCGATTACTATTGTTAAAATAGCAAAATTTTGTATTATGCCCGGAGGGAATCCCCTCTAGGATCCCCTGCGTTAGGTGATTTACGGTTATAGACATATGTCGCTGTTTCCGCAATCTGTCCATGATCGGTGGCTCTCTGTGCAGCCGGTTGGCTATCGGACTCAGTGCAAAGCACTCGTCCTTTGTAGGCACCCACAAGAACGTGACGCCGCGATCTCTTTATCGGATATTGTTGGAATGCGGTCATATATTTGTAGGATTATGCACTCAACAGATCCGGCATGGGCACTGCTACCCGCCTTGGACATTCCCCTTCAGCATCGATTCCGATACTGGTTGGCAGCGGCAGAAAGAAAGTGACCAGCAGCTCCTCGGCCTGTTCCGCCCTGCCCTCGGCTGTAGATCCGTGTGCCCTCTTCAGAGCGAAACGGCGATTTGTGTCGCCCATGCAAAAGAGCAGACGCAAGGTGGCCTGGTAACCGATCAATTGGAGGTGGTTAAACAGTACACCTTTGGCGCCATGTGAAAGCCGAATGCGCGTATTGCATGGCCTAGAATCTGAAAAGGCCATGGAGGCGGTGGTCAGAATGGAGGATATTGATCGCCACGTCTTCGTCGCAGAGAAGAGGCCTTGTCGGCGTGGGAGGTTGCGTTCGGAACACGGCAATGAACGGCGTCGACGAATGTGAAGCCAGATGTTCCGTTACAATAGGGAGGCGGCAAGAGAAATTCTACACGGCCGAGCTCGAGGCGATAGCGATAGCACTCAGGTGCGTGCCGGCCGGAGTGCGGCGCCGTATCAGCTCGTTGGCGGAGGGTTGGCACGACTAGACTACCAACCGTTGCAGAGACGCGATACAGAGGAACAAGTTGGGGGCAGGAAACTCGGGGTGTCGCTCCTAGACCTTTCCGCCGCTGCCTGGAGGGACGCAGCGATGCCACTAGGCGTAAGTTACTTTCTGACTTGCAGTGAAGACGATTTTGCTTCCGGAGAAGTAGGTTGCGGTAGTTGCAGCTCAGTACGTTCATGTACCGTTGGAACGATGCCGGGGCGCCGCTCAGGCCGAAAGGGCACACGAGCCACTCGTACAGCCCAAACCTCGTGCGAAATGCGATCTTCCACTCAAGTCTCGGAGCCATACGGATCCTATGGAAAGCGGCTACTACGTCCAATTTGGTAAACCACTTGGCCTTGGCCAGATTCTGCAGGGTCTCCGCGATGAGGGGCAGTGGATATCGGTCGCGCTTGGCGATTGCATTCAGCGCTCGATAGCTGCAACAAAATCACAGCCCTCCATTCGGCTTCCGCACAAACAGCACCGGTGTGGCAGTCGCTGAGCTACTCGCTCGGATGAATCCTCTGTCCAACAGGTCCTTCAGGGTCTTTCGCAAGGCCAACGGCTCTTCTCGTGACATGTTGTATAGTGGGCCCCATGGAAGGGGTGGCTTGTTGCCGTTCTTGTCAGGCTGCAGATTGACTTCATGGTCCATACCCGGTCGACGTGGCGGCAGCTTCATTACTTCTTCTGGTGAGAATAGATCGCGGAATTCTTTCAACACTTCTGCCGGGACCTTCTCTCTCGGATCGACTGGCGGCTTCGGCCGAAGCACCTTCTGTATATCCGACAAGCTTATTGCCTGTATCGAGATCACGTTGCACGTCTTGGTTGGTGAACTCGAGGGCAGTGTCTGGGCGATGTGTTCATAAGAAGTCTCGGGGATGCTCTGAGTCGAGGTCGCCGCTGTGGTCAAGGCTTCGACTCGCTCCCGAACCTGTCTGATCTCCTCCTTTCGTATTCTAAAAACCTTGTCGCGATTCCTTGCTTTCGCAGATGAATGCCTCGTTTAGCTCGTTCGTTGACGTTTGAAGCGTCGTCTAGAGTTTCTTTAGTGCTGTGGGTGACTGGCTGGTCGGATAATGTAGGGGTTTGCACCTTCGGCGCCACTGAGGCTGTCAGTGTCTGACACCTCCTCGTAAGTGGCCATTTTTGCCGCTTGCCGGTTCGAGGCCGTCGCCCTGCGAGTGCTTTCAAGGTTAGACGGGGCCGAGCCATCAGGTTGTCAGCCTTAGTATCGACACCGCTTTCGAAGTTGTCGTTATTGTCGTTGTTTATTGCCTCATTTTCTGGGAAGCGATACTTCTGGCAGGGTCGGCCAGGTAGGGGGACTCTGCTCGCCGGGGCATGGCTGGCCGTGGTTGTGATTGTGCCGCCGGTACGAGCCTTTGAACGTGTCAAATTACCAGCTGTCGCACAAGAGAAGTTCGGGGGAGAAGGTTGGGTACAGAAAACGCGGGGTGTCGCTCCTAGACCCTTCCGCCCATCATGGGTGCCTGGGTTCCCGTTAAACCGTACCTGCGGCCGATTCTGGCTTCACAACAGTGCAGCAAGTCCTCGTCTTGGGAGACTGACAGCACCCTCGCTTCTGGCTGCTTGGTAGTACTGGGCTGCATGGGCTGCAACCCTTCATGATAAGCAAAATCGTCTTTACTGCGGCCAGAAAGTGAGCTTCCGTCTGGTAACATTGCTGTCCCCACCAGGCAGCAGCGGAAGGGTCTAGGAGTGACACCCGAGTTTCCTCGCCCAGCCCGTTCCCCGCAACTCGTCTCTACAACACTTGGTAATCTGGTCATGCCAGCCCTCCGCCAACCACTTGACTTCACCATCACTCTACCGCGGGGTTGCAACAATTTTCCGCACACAGACCAGCGTACCGGTATAACATGGAAACACGTTCTGACGAAGATTCCGCATGGTATGACCAGCGCGTCTTTCTCCTGCCAATCTATCCGAAATTGGTCATGGGCGAACCGATCCGCTTGCTTGGCAGTCCTCGTCCAGATCTCTGGCCGTGTTCACGGCCGCCCCTTGGTCTTTGGAGAACCTGCAGGTGGAGTGGATCGTGCTACTGTTGATCCGCGCTGCGGCAGTCCCCGACGTCGCCGTGATCAGCAGGCGATTCGAAAGGCTCCTCCTACTGAACAACTCGACGAGTGCCTCGATGATTTGCGACTTGCCGGTCCCGCCCTCGCCGCCGACGAACTGGCAGAGCTGGCCGACATCGCCTCCGTCGGTTTGTCGCATCAAATCGAGCTGGCGGCATATAATTGAGAAAGCGATCGACTGCGTTTTGTTCAGCGTCAGCCGTGTTGCCCACTCTCTGCCCGCCGCAGAATAAGAGGTTGATAGGCCAAATCGGACCTGCATTCCCGCCTCTGCGTCGCCTGCCTGGCAGCACGCTCAGTCATCGTTCGCTGCTATCTTCCACATCGATAAGATTGCAGTGACTTCTCAAGCTTGGACTCACCAGGGGTCAGCGTCTAACATTCACATACGCTGACAGTTCATGGATGCTGTCTGCGCCAGATTGTAAGGTCAGGCCGTCGTCGCCTCAATCTGGCTCTAGCTCTAACTTACCAACTCTTCCACGCGTGCAACGGGGACCATATGGCCATCATTTGACTGTAGGAGACAAAGCCAAAAGTCGCATCTTCCACACCTGGTCTGATAGAGATGATCAATGACCCATCACGGGCTACCCTGTCATGAGTGGGAGGGTACCTCAAGCTACTTGGCGCTTAGCTGGAAATGGCTGTTTATTGGCAATCATGTGTCAAATAGGCCGCGGTTTTTTGTAAGCCTGTTCTGCCTTGCAAAAATCTGCAGTAGCACTCGTGTACACTTTGAGCCCCACAAGGCGCTAGGTAGCGCGTTCACTATTTGCCAGGGTGTCCAGCTCAGCACGCCCAATTACGCCAACTCATTTAGCGGAGTGTCATCCCCACCACATGATTGGCTCAATTTTGGAGGTCTAGTCTATGCTCACCCTGGTGTCATGTTATGGAACGCAAGCCACCTGGGCTCACCCTCCGGACTCGACTGTTTGTCGACTTTACAGCAAAGCGCCATCGATGATCGGAAGGGCTGGAGTAGCCCTAAGCCGACACTTCGCTAGAACTCTCGATTTCGACTGGAAAAGCTGCCAGCGGAATTGGAGGACGTTCTACGGACCGGACTGTGAATTTGGACCAGCTCGGAGGACAGTTCGATCATTAAACACTGACAATCTGAACCTCAGGAATCAAGTTTCATGGCTCAGCTTGATCGTTCACGGCTCTATCTGAGGATCTTCCCCGGTGACCTTTGTGATCGCTTCCATGCCCACTCGTTGCGAGAGGCGACATACCGTAGCAATTGTCATGTTGCGGCTTGCGATCGCTTGCTGCAAGCAGCCACCACTTTAGGTTTAGCAGAGTCCGGCCAATAGTTAGGCCTGCCGAGCGCTGTTGCATAAATAGAACCCTGTGCCCCTCTCTCCTCTGGCCGCCATTCCTTCCGCATATCACGCCGCAATGCATGACATCGGTTCCAATATTGTCGTGGCGTATTCGCTCGCTTTGTGTGCAGCGTTATTATTCATTGCCTGTGTCCATTTCCGCTCAGAGCTGAGCAAGGTTCGAGACCTCATCCGCGTCCCCGTTTTAAAGCATCTTGTCTACCGTCCGGCTCTCGGAAGCCGAATCCTCGTAGATTGGAGCCGCGCGGACATATTGACACGGCTTGTCTACCTGACCGCGACGATCTTCTGCCTTTGCTTCAATAGTCACGATATCGCCTCGGCAGGACTGCGCGCAGCCAACCTTTCCCTGATACACATGGTGCTCCTGTTCGCGTCGCCGCACCTTGACTCCTGTCAAATGCACTGGGACTGAGATGGCGCTCTGTGCGTCGTCTGCATGCTTCAGTTGGTGTGATGGCCTCGCTGCTACTTGTATTTCACATAGTTTGCGTCCAGGTTGATCGTCACCCGTTTCCTTTGGATAAGCCGGAGAATCTCTGGGGTCTTGTAGTGAGTGATCTGGTTGAAGAACCATGTCTGGCGCGTTGCATATATTCTGACTGGTTGAATTCAAGTCTTCGTCTTCACTGGGCGCACTTCTCTTGTCTGGTCCATTCTTCAAGAGGAAGTGGTACGAATTGTTCCTGCGTCTTCACCAAGGTCTGGCGATCCTGCTAGTTTACGGGCTCTGGACGCATCTAACCAATGAACCGCTGCTCCCACGCATCTATCTCTACTCTCCTGGGCATCTGTGGATTGTCCGGTCTCTGGATTGGCTTCCTGATGCTCCGTCGAAATGCAGTCTTGTCCCGCGGCTTCCCCAGGGCTACAATTACGCAGTCCCGTGGCGCCATAATCGTGACTGTAGCCTTGTCACGGCCGCTTCTTGTAAAGGCCGGACAGCAGATAAATCTCTGCCTTTTTATGCCAGCGACGAGCTTTCGATCCCTGTTTCAGAGCCACCCTTTTGTAATAGCATCTTGGTCTGACGCTCCTCAGTCCTCCCTGGACCTCCTTATTGAACCTCGACGGGGACTCACGCAGCAGCTTCTCGCTCGCAGCAGCAAAGACCCGCACTCTACTTGTCCAGCCATGTTCACCGGGCCGTACGGAATAAGTGTTCCGGTTGGCGAGTACGGAGTCGTTTTGATGATTGCGAGCGGGTTTGGCATAGCGGCCCAGCTGCCGTATCTGAAACAACTCTTACATGGGTACAATAGTCGCAGAATACGCACGCGCAGGATCCATCTGGTGTGGAAACTGAAGACATTTGGTGAGTAGAGAACTATGCACTAGAGCGTGCAAGCGTGCCTTCTCACAGATCTAGAACTACCCCTCGCAATCGAGCGGCTGCTCAACAATGCTCTGGATGATGACACCCTGGATGATGGTTATGTGAGTGTACGTGCGTCGCTAATGGAGTGTCTGCTCACCGTAGACAAAGATACTGCAGATATCGGTTTACGTCGAGCACGCGAAACGAGATGACAAAATAAGTCCCCGCGCCAACGTCATCAAAGGTGTCCCGGATTGGGACACCATCGTCAGGGAGGAGGTAGCAGGAAAGCATATCAAGAGGGTTCAAGAAGAAGCCAAGACTAGAGAGAATATGATCGTAACAGGTAAGAATTCAGTGTTTCCCACGATGGCGCCGCTAACACGCGTAGTTTCTGCATCGTCGGGAATCAGGATCAAAATGCAAGATGTCGTGCAAGGGTATATAGCCAAAGAGGTGGAGATGGTAGAGCTGGACTACCAGCCAGACGAATAGCTATAGCAGTAACAAAGAGATCACAAGCAACCTATTTTCTTATATGGCATATCCACTTGTAAAGGCGCTACTGCTTGTTTCGCCACCCTAGATACTCGTAGTCTGGTCTGGTCCAAGCCATCACGAACGACGTTAATCCTTTGAGCCTCTCCTTCTGCCATGAACGAAGGAATGGGTGCTGAAGCAAGTCAGTACTTGAATTAAGGAAACTCAAAGGGCGTACGGTACCTCGAGCAGCTCTCGGACGGACGACGCCGATGTTGTTGCGCTGAGAAACCCGACGGCATTCTCGTGCCAGCGATCAGGATTATCGAGACCGATGGTCGTGCCATCCTTGGCGTCGCCTTCCATTAACTCCATCATAATGAATCCGACATCTCTAATGTCTTTGGTCGAAACCTTCACCGTGCAATCTTCCTGGTTGCCTGGAGCGTTCTCATTAGCGTCGTGTTTCGCATCCAGGGACAAGGATGCACTACCGAGCTTGACTTTGCCACTGGGGTGCAGAAGGATTCGAGAAGTAGTCAGATGCCCGTGTTGCAGTCCTTTCTGTTCGAGATATCCCAATGCTGTAACGATCTGCTGCGAGTTAGCGGCCTTTACTGTACTCGAAGCTGAGACCGGTTGTTATACTTGTCCTACAATAGCGGCAAGCCTGTCACTGTTGAGATAAGGGTTTCCCGCTACTTCTTCCAGAGATCGGGGCATATGCTCGTACGCTACATAACAGTTGTCTTCCATGCGGTATATCTCGTGCACCGTGACGAAATTCGGATGTTGAATGGTCTTCAGCATTCCTATCTGATCGTCCCCAAGTGCCGCAAAGCACCCAATGTCGACGACGTCGAACGATATTCCAATTCTTTCTGCAACGACCACGGGGCCGTTGTCTCCAAGGTGCAGAGCGTAGATGATCTCATAGGTGTCCCATGGCGGGCACGTCTTTATTGGTATCGTCTCCATCGCTCGCTTGCTGTCTCGAATTGCCTCCACAGTCCTCAGATATTCGACCCGGGCCGATGGATCTACTGCGTGTCCCTGGGGACGTGGTTTGTGTAGCCGGTTGGGCGGCTTCGAAGCCATGTTTCTGCTATCCATTTCCATGCGCAGTTGATGAAAATACAGTATTTGATGGAGGCTGTCGAGCTCGGAAGTGAAGATGTTGGGGGCGATTAAAGGCGGAGATGCGCGCCAGGCTTGGAGGGCCACAAATGGCTGTTGCTATCCTCTTCGTCCGTCTTTTGCCTGTGACTCAGAGCATTTAACGTTCTTGGCTCTCACAAGGCCAGCGAGCTCGACGCCCCGCAGTTCCCTTTTCTCATAATCGCAATGGCCAGGAACACCTTCGTAGAGGCGAACCGTCGTCTCGAGGACGAACGACGAGCAAAATACTGCGGAACGGCCAGCATCAGGGTATCCTCTTTGCAGTTCCGGAATCGGATGCAGACGGAAGCGGGTTCGCACAAAAAAAATGCCGATTCGCTCAAGAGAATATTCCGGGAGGAACGTGGCTGTCGTCAGGAGGATATCCGCCATCATGCGAAGGCTATCATTAGCCAGCGAGACCTAGAAGCGGCATTGGCTGGCACGGAACTTACGGTCGCGAGACTGGGGGCTGACACTTTGCCTATCCGCAGCTTGATTTACCCCCTGAAGTCAAGTTGGAATGTGTGCAGGGTTGTGACCGTCTTACGGCGGCTGATGACGTCCTCGATGGCGCGAACAAGCGTTGGGTGGTGGACCTCTTCCTCGACGGTTCGTCATCAAGTGGATGACGTGTGCCATGCTGACGTGGAGCAGACCTAAGTGACGACCTGAAGCGGATGCTCCTTGAAGACTACGACCACCAGAAAGCCCCTAGCGATGGCGAGTTGTATCGCAAAATCCGGGAGTACCAAGGCATTGGCGGCCAAGAGAACGACTTCTTCGAGAGGTTGTGGCTGGGACGGCTGGCGGTGTCGGAAAACCGCCGGAAAAACTTTGACCAACTTTGTCGGCACCGCAAGTATGCCGCAGCCTTCGATGACTTGCTGGAAATCCCGGCGCTGATGGGAGGGATGCGACTTAGCGTAGTGCACCAGATGATCCCGATGAAATGTGACGAGGTGATACAGCAACGAACCATTCATCGGATTGGAGCTAACACTACATAGCCAAATATTGTCTACCTTAGGAATATCCGCAAATGGTGGAGCGGACTTTGCGGCGGCAGCCACGAGACCATGTGCCAAATTGACAGTGCGACCGTCGAGGCTCTGCAGGGTAGGGCTCCTGGAGCCTGCAGGACAGATCACGATGACTTGGTTGCGAGATTGAAAAGCGGGCAAATATTTGGCAACTTTTCAGAGCTGCAGCGCGAGGCGATGTGGCCCAAAGTCTGCAGCACATCTCGCACACAGTTGATCCCGTCATTGTTCACCTTTTTTCGAAGACCGCAAGTTTCTTGCATGTGCTGCGGAGTGCATGAAGAAAATCGTGGATACAGGACCACGAGATACGATTGCAGGCCGCCTGGAAGACATGTTTACAGACGTCAACCAAGAGAGCGGAGCGATGCGTGATTCAGATCTCGGACGGGAGCTTTGGAACTGTTGCAGGAGACGTCGCGCTGAGAATTGACTTGGGGATGCGGCAGCTCTGGCTGGCCGCATTCCGCATGTACCAAGACCTGCCGACCGACGCGCGAAAGAAAGAACGCTTGGCGAAAGCGCGAATGAAACCAGACGAAAGCGCACTTTATGACCTCGCCTCGCTTGCTTCGCGACTTGGATTCGAGTCGGAAAAAGTGAGAAAGATATTGCAGGCGTCACCGGACAGGGCCATCGCCGAACACGCACTGCTCGCGGCTCGGAAGCCAGGGCGATTCCAGTACGCAAATCGCGAGCAGCGCATCCAACAAGTGGTTGACGTATTCGCAACGGCCGTTCCAATGTCTGACGCTGAAGCATCGGAGCATGCGGATACTACTACCGTGCGTGTGCAACCTCCAAACCGATACGGAATACCCCACCATCTGGATCACGAACGCGATAAAGCCCGGCTGTTCCTTTCGAAGCTGGGCGAAGCAGCAGAATCGAATCAAACAGAGCTGGGCTCGTTGTTCATCAGAAGGTCGGTGTATTGGGCCTACTTTGGACTACCTCCATCGACCGAGGGCTGCCTTGCAGTCCGCGAAACGACAAATCTAGATCTGTCCATGCCTGACCAGCCATCCTCACCGTTGGAGATCTCAAATCGTGTGGAGTTGAGCAGGGCCCTTATTGTACGTGCCCTTGACATGGAGCTGGACGCGCCACAGGACGACTCGCATCGAGTAGATGACCATAGGTCCAAGCTGCAACAGTTACAGCGAGACATTGAGAATGAGCAGACAAAGTTAGCTCAGCTCAAAATTCTGCTTGCCGCAGAGCAGAGCAAGATCGAGGAGAAGGAAAGGCTGCTGAGACTGCTCGCTAGACAAGATGAGGAACAACACGCCAGGATCGAGGACAAGGAAACATTGTTGGGACTACTCGCAGGGAAAGAGGACGAACTACACGCCAAGATCGAGGAGGAGGAAGCATTGTTGGGACTACTCGCTAGACGAGAGGAGGAACACCACGCAAAGCTGCGACAGTTGGAAGAAACGCAGCAGGAGCAACAGAACAAACTGGATCGCTTGACAAAAAGGGTGCAGGAGGAAGAAGAGAGACAGCGCACAGAAATGGCTCTTGCGCTACGGGATGACCCCGTCTCTGAGGCCGAGGAACTCGGGGGGAATGAAAGGTTACGGACCGAGAACCAGCAAGTCCCCAAGGGAATGAATGTGGCATCAAGACGGGCCAACAGACGAACGCGGTTTTCCTTCGGGAGGCTCCTTGAGGACGCGCCGTCCGGCCTTTGGACGGGAATGGCAAGCGCAGAAGACGGGGGCATCCTGCCAGAGACCATTCGCATCGAGTTCAAGTTGCTCGAGCAGAGCGGCATGTTGAAAGTTGTCGATACTCTAGATGTTGATCCTGCTGATCCATCACCAGTGCGTCGGCTCGCGGGGAAGTATGTAAGGAAGAACTTCTGCCTGTATGATGTGCATGGAAATAATCTAGCGCCCAAGAACTGCTTCGAAAAGGCTACGATGGGCGGGGCTAACACAATTGTGTTGAGGGGACGTATCCCAGGCTGCTACCACAGCCAGGAAAGTGAGGATTATGGGCGTCGAGGAAGAGCAAACGAGAAAGTACAGAAGAAAGGGTTAGTATGGGCATGGGAGCTTCTGCTTCAGCAATCGGACATAGGAATGTTGGTGTGCGATTATGCTGGCGAGTGCGAATTCGTTTGTGTCCTTCGGTGTGTGTGCTGGAGATCTTCCTCACATGCTGGCACCTGCGTGTCGTCGCAGGCGGCCAGTCTCGCACTCGCTGCTGCACACTTCGAGAGCTGCATACGCAGCTTCACGTGCGCAACCGGCTGCGTGTATCCAGGGGGGGGCTCAACGATACAGTTCACTGGTGCACTGGGTGTGGAAGAAATTCCACAACGTCACGCCGTTCTTGTCCCGCCCTAGTCACCAGCAGATGCGTTGCAATAATGCGCTGATGTCGCCATGGTGCTTTTGCCTCGGCCTCGCGGTCAGTATCTTGTTCGGTCTCTTCTCGAGCGATATCGTAGAGGCGCTGATTAACAAATCCGAGGCTGACAACATCTTCAATGTACTCAATATGAAAGAATATGAGTTGATGGAGTTCGGTAGGGAGGCCAGACAAGGTGGCCGGTTGAGAATTCGGCGCGTGGCTTCCGCACTTTGTCTTCTTCCGAAGTCGCGGAGGGCTTTTCGATGGTTCGGCGTCAGCTTTGCGTTTGACGGCTACGGTTGCCGTCACCTCGCTGGCAGGGGAAAGGCCACCTTGTGATGCAGCCCGAGGCTCAACTGGGGCTTGCTTCAGGTCAATCGTGTGCCTAACGGGGACGGCGAGCAGCTTGACGAGGGCCTTGGCGGAGCCGTGAAAAAGTATTTCTCCATTGCCTCCAATATTCCTTGGCTAGCCTGGCGTGAGGGCCAGAAGCTTAACCTTAAACGTCTGTCCCATGTTGAAAACTTTTGGTTGTGAGTTGGCAGACGAGCAATCTAAGGTTATGCGGTGCTACAGAGATGATACTAAATCATTCGAACAAGATAGGTAAGCTTTGCACGCTTTACAACTGTGGAAAAATGGGAGGAAAGCATAAGAATAATCACAGCAGGAGCTGTGTGTGCGTCCCTAGCCTTAAGGGCTAGGGCGCAGAGAAGGCTGACTAACCAAATGGGTCGGACTAATAACGGGCCGAGCCCATCACAACACCGCGAGCACGACGAGCCCCATGAGGGCATCACCAGACTCCTAACATACATGCCCCTATGTTTCTTTGTGATTCTCACACCCACATAACAATACATCTGGCATCCTAGGATCGTCCGCAGAATCTCTGCTTCGCGCAGGGCCAGCCCCGACTTCGTCCGGACGGTCCTGTCCCTAGGTGCCGCTTCCACTGCGCAAAATTGCTCAATGGGAGCTTCTGCATTAGCAGTTGAACGTAGGAATGTTGGTGTGCGATTTTGCTGGCGAGTGCGAATTTGTCTGTGTCCTTCGGTGTGTGTGCTGGAGATCTTCCTCACATGCTGGCACCTGCGTGTCGCCGCAGGCGGCCAGTCTCGTACTCGCTGCTGCACACATCGAGAGCTGCATACGCAGCTTCACGTGCGCAACCGGCCGCGTGTAGCCAGGGGGCCCAATGAGGTTTGTCACACACAGGGAATACCGGCCTCCAACAGTCTGGCCCCTATTTCGCACAGTTTATCCACGACCACACAACTCCTGGGCTTGGACGCTGCGGCCGATTGGCGCTGCGCAGCTCCCAGAGCCTTGCCCTGCGCCATACTCCAGGCGGACCGTCAGACTCTATGGTATACCGTGGTACATACTACGGGGGCCTCAAAGTCGGCCATCCACAGTCACGGGGATTGGCGGACTTTGAGCCCCCCCTAGTATGTATGGCAGCGTGACACGCCCCTGCATCACAGGCAGCTTAGATGTCATCGTTCTGCAAGTCGCGACACTGCAGCCAAAATGCACTTCTACTTCCCTAGCCTCGTTCCGCAAGATATTATACTGCAGGGATAATATGGCTGCACACCTAGGACGTATTTGGGCATGATATAGTAGCGTAGCTCCGGTAATCTATCGAAGAAGGAGAATTGATAGGCGCCGTTTGCTGCGCCTCGCGCCAAGGATGATGGTCTCTGGTCAGCGATGCTGCAACTTTGTGAGTATGTACAGTAAACACACACCAGGCCCCGGCAACCCAGCCGCCGCGAACTCCCCGACCCAGATTCTCGCAGGGAAGTAATTTGGAAAGGTAAGGGTCAACATGTAAATTGAGGTTCGTCTGTTCTATCTAAGAAGGAGTGAGCAAGAACCCTATTTATGACTCAAGGAGAGTAGAAGAGTTCAGGGAACGACGCATAAACTAATGAGGACAGATTGCAGATATGCATAAGAAAAGGGGTAGTGGCTTAAGCAAAGGGAAATAGTCCTGTTACAGGATCCGTGATGTGTCAAGTACAAATGGTACGTATCCTGAGTGCAACAATAATGTTCAGCCGCTCAGTACTGGGCGTGGGAACGAGTGAAATCAGTGTCCTAGAAATGGTGGCAACTTAGTCATAAATGGTTTAGTCGATACCCTGCACGCAAGCTGGGTAAAGCCTGTCGCTGTTTACTGGCAACTCAGGGCAGCCCAGGGCCTCAGGTGCTGATCCGGCAGCTCAGGGCAGCTCAGGGCAGCTCAGGGCAGCTCAGGGCAGCTCAGGTCATCAGGGCAGCCCAGGGCGGCTCAGGACCGGCTCAGGACCGGCTCAGGGCGGCTCAGGGTGCTTCGAGGGAGCCCAGGCTGTGCTCAGGAAAATGCATGTGCAGGTGAATTTCCGAGGTCCGAGGGGTAGATTCTGGTTGCTGTGTTGTGTAGGTGAGATATATCGAAGGATGATGCTGAAGCTTCGGGGGATTCTCGCTGCCAGCTCTTTTCGTGCTCGAGATTGGCTGCACGACGGCTTTGTCGGGAAGAGGTAAGATAGGAGCGTGCTTTAAGTAGCTTTATAAAATACTACTTGGTTCGCCCTATGAATATTTGTCCATGTTATCCTCTCGCGAAGAGAGGGTGCAAGTGATGAATTGATTAAGTTGCTTGTCCTTTTTCCTTCCTCCTCCCTAACAAAAGTGACTTCTTATAGTTCTGTCACCTGTGGCTGCCTTGTGGTGGCGATGTCGCCACCAGGCCGCCTAGATGACGTTGTCATCTAGAAGGTTCGATACCACCGCTTAACAACAACATTATTCATCCTTCTCAGTCACCTTTGCTAGAGTCAGCCCGATTAGGTAACCTTCGGACCTAGATCGTTAACCCGTTTTCACGACACACCCCCTTAGCTATAGCCTATCCCGATCGGGTGTAGCTAAACAGCCTTTTAAAGGGCAACGATCGAAGGGCCGATCGACCGGTGTGAATAGGAGATACGAATGCTTTACCTTCCGGGCGGCATAGGCTTCCTATGGTCTTTGATCTGGTCTCGGAGGTCTTCTAACCGGGCCTCTAGGCGTAGCCGCTCCGTGAGATCTTCGAGCCCAATCATCCTTTGGAACTCGAAGAGTTTCTGCTTTGGCAGAGCTTTGGTCAAGCCATCGGCTCTCATATGTGCCGTGGGGACCCAACGGACCCGGATTCGGCCTTCCTGGCATTCCTGACGTAGCCAGTGTTGATGGATATCGACATGCCTTAGCCTTGTAGATAGCTTCGCGCTTCCTTCTTCGAGGAGCCTGATTGTCTGCGAGTTATCACACTCTACTAGCAACGGCAAGGATCTGAATCCGTAAAGACGTCAACAACCGGCTTAAGAAGATTGCTTCTTTTGAGGCTTCTGAAAGAGCTAGAGCTCTGCCTCTGTGCTCGACGTTGTGACTGTGGCTTGCTTCGAGGCTTTCCACGCAATGGTTCCCCTAAATAGGGTCATAACGTAGCCTTGAGAGCTCTTTCTGTCGAGAGAATTGTCTGCAAATGATGCATCACTCGAACAAAAGAAACAGTTCGACTTTCTTTGAGCCCCCAAGCCTTATGCCGTACGAACGCGTGCCGTAGAGATAAAGGATGACTCTGTCTACGGCTCGTTGGTGCGATTCGTCCGGGTTCTAGTTGTGGCGGGCTAGCCGGGAGACTGCAAATGCAATATCCGGCCTCGTGGAAATGGCTGAAAAGAGCACAGATCCGACCTTCTGGAGATATTGATGTATCTCCCTTTGGTTTGCTTGGCTAGAAGCCGGAAGGAGCTCTTCGTTCGTGACCATCGGAGTGTCTGGGAGCTTCGAAGGGCCTAGGCTTTCGGGAACGTACTTATGAGCTATCTTGTCGATATACGAATCCTGGGTCAGCCAGATCGTTCGATGGGGCCGATCCCGGAGGATGTGTATCCCTAGAAACCATTTAGGTTCCCTAGGAAGCTCATTTTATAGCGTTCTTCGAGCCTTTGTATGGCTTCCTTAGCTAAGCCTTCATCTTCCTTTCGGTAGGCCCAGATCATGTCGTCCACGTAGAAAAGACGGTCACGGCACCCTTCATCATCACACAGGGTTCCTGAGGGACTTTCTTGAACCCCAGCTCTTCGAGGAGCCTGTGAGGTGCTGTTGCCAAAGAAGGGGATCGGCGTAGACCGTAGAGAGCTTTCCGAAGCCGTAGCACCTTTCCGGGTTTCTGGAAGCCCGGCGGCATCCTCATAAAGACGATTTCTTCCTCTTCAAGGGGGCAATTGACAAATGCGTTGACAGCATCCATCTGATCAAGCTCGAGGTCATACTCGGCGGCAATGGCCATGAGGGTCCGAAAAGACATCCCGGCTAAGGTTGTGGACCGGGTCGGAAGGTCCCCCCTTTTCTGTTGGTTGCCGCAAACGACAAGCCGGGCTTTGCACTTCTGAAGAAGTCCGTGCTTATCTGTCTTATAGATGAATACCCACTTGCATCCGAGAACCTGGTGGCCGGCAACCCTTTTCCAAGAAATCTCTTCAAAGGAGCCCATTTCCTCATGTGAGGCAAGATGATCTTGTTGGGCTTGGGCGAATTCCTCCCTATAAGGGTGATTCTCGAGTTGTTTCTGGGTTTCTGGGGGATCCGGGAGATCTCTCTTGTGGACCTTGGTGGGCTTCTTTTGTGGCCTGAAGAGCCTCCCTGCTGTAAATGCTCCGCGGCATCCGTCTTGGATGGGCGTAGGATTAAAGTCCGAAAATCGGTCCAATCGGTCGAAAACGGGTCTTCCTGTCCTATCCCTGTCTGATCAGACGCTTCCTTGGCTTTGCAGAGCAGGGCCGAAAAAACAGCCGCTGTAGGATTGGCCGGAAAGTGAGGTTTTTCCACCCTCACGGAGTGCGGCTTTTCCCCCCACCCCCTCAGGGGTAGCGACAGGAAGATGGACTGAAAAGACTGCCTCTGGTTCGTCTTCTGGATCCGCTGTTGTGGGAGGCGTAAGAAGGCCAGCTTCTTCGAGAGCTCTAGCCTTCTCGTAGTCTTCCTTTTCCTGTTCTTCGCTTCGGTCTTCTTCTTCTTGGGTCATTACGACGATCGTGCTTCCTGCAGTGCTTTCTGCGTCGAGGTCTTCGATATCGGTTTCTTCATCGGTTTCTTCATCGAGAGCTTCTTGGTTACCTCTCTGATCCTCCGGGATCTCTATCTTCTGGATAAGCTCTTCGATGCCTGATAGCAGCGATTGTTGCTCGAGCTTTCCGTCGAAGAAGGTATGTTCGTCGAAAACAACGTCTCTTGTCGAGACAACCCTCTTAAGATATGGAATCCAGATCCGGAAGATATTCGTAGAATTATAACCGACTAGATACCCAATGTGAGCCCTCGGGTCAAGCTTCCGCAGTTTGTCCCTTTTCAATTGGGCGTTTGCAGTCATCGCGTAGGCCCTGCAACCGTAAGCCCGAAGATGTGACAGTTGGGCATTCTTGCCTGTGAACAGCTCGATCGGGGACTTCCATTCAAGTTCTTCTTCGGCCCCTGGCTTCGCGTCGGGCTCCGGAGCGTCGGACCCGGCGTTGATTTGGACCCTCGGCTCTCTTGGAGTTCGATTTCGAAGATAACATGCGGCTTCCACGATCTCTTTCCAGAGGTTAGGAGCCTTGAAGCGATTCTCATCACCCTGCCTCTTTCTATAGAAAGGCCTCCCGATCTTTCGGCCCTCCATTCTGGGATTGGGTGTTTGAAGCCGATCTTTCCGCTGAAATGCCCTTCTTTCGTAACCATGCTGTGATCTTCTTCGTAAAGAGCTCCCCATCTGAGCGTACGATCTTCACTTCGAAGCCGTATCGGTCTTTCATCCAATGGACAAAATCCCTCAACACAGCCCAATTATGCTTCTCTTGGTAGGTCCGCATAAAATAGGGAAAACCATTCCTGTAAAGGCGTCTGTGATAAACATCACACGGACGAAGTCTTCGTGGTCTGCAGAAAGGTCGGTCCAGTCGATCCAAATCTCGTGACAAGGGCGATTTCTTTCCCGGTCAGGGGTCTCGGGAAATTTGTTTCCTGGCCTTCCCTGAGCACAGAATTCGCACTCCACAGTCTTTGGCCCTTGATTCGAACCCCGTTCCGAAGGCCTAGCTTGTGGAGGGCCAGTGGGCCCGGGTGACCGAGGCGGGCGTGCCAGAGGTTGCCGTCTCCTTGGCTGGCCGGGCGAGGGTCTTTGGTCCCGGCCCTTCGAGGTTTTGTTGCTTGGAAGACTGTGTCGAAATTGACGGTCTCCGCTTCTGCTGTTGGCCTGAACTCCAGGACGAATTGTTGGTATCTCCTTTGAAGAATCCCAATCGTTTGATTCCGCCGTACTAGCCTCGTAGGCTCCGAGAAGGTGTCCCAATAGATTCCTTCATCTCGTAGGGCTTGGAAGGAAATCAGGCTCGTTGAAAAGCTTGGGCAGTAAGCTACCTTTTTAAGCCGAAGTATTTGGAATGATCCGTCCGGTAAGGTCATCGTGAAATTAACCCTGCCGTACCCCTCAATCCGGACTTCTGATTCCCTGTGATTAGGTAGTCTTTCTGGGCCTTTCTGAATGACCGGAATCGGCTGAGTGTGTTACACACGTGAAGGGAAGCTCCTGAGTCAAGGATCGCGGATAGGCGGAGCGGGTATTCCGACACTGCCACCGATGACCCGGCTGGGTAGACGAAAGCCGGATTGGCCGTTCCAACCATCCTTCCTCGAACCCGGGTCGCTGGTTGCTATTTCCAATCTTTCTGGCTTGCCCGGATATCTTCAACCTTCTTCCGTAGGTCGGGACTATCCTCGACAGCTTTCTGGGCTTTCTTGCATAGCCTTTCAGATCGATTGAAATGGCCTGGCCGCAATTCCTCGAAGACTTGCCAGCAACCCTCAAGCTCGTGACTGTCAAGACCACACGCTGGGCAACGGTCTTTGTCAGATGCTTCCTTCCTCTTCTTCCGTGGCGTGGAATCTTCTTTCGGACTGGCCTGAAAGCCGGCTCCTCTTTGACCGTTCCAGGGGCCGTTATTGGTTCAATTCGACGATTTCCTGATCTGGCGAGCTGCTTCCTGATAGGTCCATCTTTCTTCTAGGTATTGTTTTTGTCGCTTTGGAGGTTCTCGATGAAGCCCTGGCCTATGTGCTTGATAGATCTTGAACTGGATGGCGGCGGCTTCGTCAGCCTCTTGCTTCCGCGGATAAATATAGCCGAAAAGCCGTCGGAAAGGGGCTTAATCAGGCTAGCTATGTCTCGCAGCCATTGGCCAGTCACAGCCTCCACGAGGAAGTACTGTTCAGCTTCTCCCATGATTTCCTCCCATCTAGCGAGCCAGGTAGAGATATTCTTCGTCGGAAAAGCTCGAAGATGGATCGTATACTGGGCTCGGATACGTTCCATCATATAGCCCCTCGTTGGGGCTGTCGAGGCCTCGAGCTTTACAAACCACTCGCGAAGAGTCTCATCGTCGTGAAGGGAGGTCAGCTTCGCTTTGCTAATCGTTTCCGTAATCGTCGTACGGGCTGCTGTGACGAGCCTCGTCTCGTAGAGGTATTCCTTTCGGCGACCTTCGTAATCCCTCGATGCTTCAGAATAAGCCTTCTGCTGGCCTGCATTCAGATCAGCAAATCTTTCAGCCTCAGCGTTGAAATCACTGAATTCGGGGCGTTCAGGTAGTTCAAGGGGGGTCTTGTCATGTTCGAAGATGAGCTTGTGGATGGTCTTGTCCACACGGGCCCGAAGCTCCTTTAGCCACTTATCCCAATCCTGAGGCTCCGTAAGAATCGTGCGCTGGATGGTGTCCTTCGACATCTTGGTTGAAGCAGAAAGAAGGATTAAGGAGTGAGAAAGGGGGCATAAGGTGTCTTAATCGACGATAAGTTCAATCGAGAACGGCTGTGGAAGAATGCAGCAGCCGGAAGTTACAGAAACACTGTTTCTCCGGGCTCATAACTCTCGCGAAGAGAGGGTGCAAGTGATGAATTGATTAAGTTGCTTGTCCTTTTTTTCCTTCCTCCTCCCTAACAAAAAGTGACTTCTTATAGTTCTGTCACCTGTGGCTGCCTTGTGGTGGCGATGTCGCCACCCAGGCCGCCTAGATGACGTTGTCATCTAGAAGGTTCGATACCACCGCTTAACAACAACATTATTCATCCTTCTCAGTCACCTTTGCTAGAGTCAGCCCGATTAGGTAACCTTCGGACCTAGATCGTTAACCCGTTTTCACGACAATCCCATCATGCTGTAAGTAGGAGGAGCGAGTTGACCCTCAATAGTTACAAATGCGGTACACTATTATTCCTCACTCATTTTGCGCCACTGTTGTTTGACCGCCGACGCCGTCCGATTGAGCTTGGAAGCGATCCAGGACTCCGACTTGTTCTCCCTCTTCCATGCTCTTAGCCGACGTTCCTCTAGCGCTGACCACCGGCGGCGCTTGGCAAGCACCTTCCTTTTACCGCTTTTGACGATTAGAGGACCGTCCTCGTCGTCGCTACCAGAAATGCTATCATCACTCCCATTGCGATTCTCGTCGATAGGACTCAGAGACTCTGCGTTGGCAGGTACTCTGCGACTGCTCTCTGGAGCCGTAGACCTTCCGCGCAAGTTGTACTGCCGCTTCAGGGTGTTGCTCACGGGTTGGCTATGCCTTGCCTTGCCCGAAACATCCTTGAGCAATGGGTTGGGTAGTAAGGACAGTGCTTCAAAGAGAGCTGCACGAAAATCGCGCATGATTTACATTGTCCAGATTGTTCCATCTCTTGCGTTCCACGGAACGATATTGCCGAATGGGGCCCATTTTGCAGCGACCGCTGTGTGCCGTCTAGGGGAGGTTGACTCGTCGTTACAGAAGAGAAAGCAATAGGGTCAGAGCCAAAGCTTGCAGGAGAACTGATAAGGCCGCCCTGATGAGCCGCGGTTGGATGGGAGCCGCTCGTGGGATAGCGGGCAAGTGCCCTCACAGCCGATCGATTGTCATCGAGATTGTCGTCGTGACTGCCATTGATGCGACGAGTCTCCAATAGTCGAGGGCCCTGGTCTTGAGAATGAATCCCATCGTCGACTGGGATCGAGGCAATATCGTAAACACCTGATTGATGCAACAAAATGCGACGTTCAGCCGCGGAGGGTAACTTTAGACCTTTTGTTTCCTGTTGATCATCAGCGCCACTGCCATGATGGCTATCCCCCAGTAATCGCTTCGTCCTGTTAGATATCGGTGCGATGACGTGCTGTTGACCTGCATTCAGCCAATGCTGAAAGCCCGCATCGTCATCAAGGGGGCTCTTCAGAGGGAGGCTCTCAGCATTGGCGGGTGCAGGAGCAGATGCGCTCGAGCCCGGCAAGGAAAGAGGGAAGGGGTAGTGAGGACCTCTGAGTTGGTCTATACCGAGCCTTGAAAGATCCACCGACTGCTTGGCGGTACCGGCTTTGGGCCAGGTCAACGCTGTCTGGATCAAATTGTCATCGGCAACATCTACCGTAGGGCCCATCACCGCTGCCGGAGCGGCTGGGTCCATCAGCGTTGGAGACTTCTCAGTGGCCTTGCTATTCCCCTCCTGGATATCTTCCACCCGTACGATGGAACCTGAATAAAATTCTGTCAGTCCCGCGAAATGAACAGTGTGGCAGGGGGTGACTACCTGATATTGCCTGAGGATTGTCCGCTGCAAGCTGAGCCGCCGCAGGCTTCAACGCACTGCCGAGGTGTTCATCGACTTCTTCGCCACCAGCATTGGAAGCGTAACACCTGTCCATGGGGTGCGAGACAAACTGCATGTCATCGGACCAATCGTGGCCGGACCAATCGAGCGCCATCACGACTTCCTGGTCTTTGAAATGTCAGCAGTAATTTATCTCCAGTGCGATTTCCCTTCAGCGGCATACCGTTCATCTTCAACAAGCCTTCTGCATTATGCTGTGAATATTGGCCTTCACCGCAAGTTTCTAGTAACGTGGCATCATGACGACGTTCCTTGGGCGCGAGATCCGGTGTTTTTCTTTCGCTGCCTTTGCGGCAGGGGCACATATGGTTTGAACTTCAGGGGAGTGGCCATGATGTTTGGAGACCAGATGCGTGCGTAGTCTGTACTAAAGGTATGAGAAATGGGGAGAGGAAAGCTGAGGTGGGAAGCCTTCCCTATTTATCGAGGGGGGCAGTTACCCTCTCGCGGCGGGTCAACCAGATACCCAGCGGCAAGGGACTTTGAGCTGAGGTCGGACAAGTCGTTCTGCAAACAATTCCATCGCCGAGAGGTAGGAGCCGCAGAATCGAGACCGTTCCATATCAGTCATCCCCCTCTGTCACTGTCCCTGAAGGTTACTCAATTTGGCTCCGACGATGGTCAGCTCGAACGACAGGGGACTAAATCGACCTCCCGTTCCCGCCTGATTCCAGCTGCAACGCACGACCAACGGCGGAGTCTGCAGCGCTGCAGCTACTTGGACTGGCAGGACCGGCGAAACGAGAGATTCGGGCCGACCGATTCGCAAGGCAGAATCCATGGGCGCCGCTGGTTGCACCTCTTGGGACCCCTGACCGCTCACGTCCCAACACTTTCACAATGGTGCGAACATGAATATCACCCTCGCAGGGCAGGGCCATTGCATCCTGGGGGCTTACCCATAGAAGGCCTGGTTGAGTCACACTCCGATCAGGTTTTGCAGTGCCATCCTGGCCCCCTTTACGACGGGTTAGCGGCGGGAGGATCGTCTAGGACCCGGTCCGGTCCAGTACCAACAAAGCAGGCTGTGCAGGACGCTTCAAGGTGATTTGTGCCGTGGAAAACTGCCAGCCCGCCGATGGTGGGCATGTGATATGATATGCGTCCTACCCAGATCCTCCTCGGTACAGTTTCCACATTTGGGGTTAAACGTGATCGGCTCAGCGCTGCGAAGTTGCTGTATCTTAGTTCATAGCTAGGAGGATTCGGGAGTCTGTCCCACGGTGGTGGGCTCGCGCCCTCGAACGGAAAGTCCTGTTGGTGTTTTGGCCTGATGAGCAAGATTGTTAGTCAGGGCCTCGTGCTTGGACGTAGGCTACTGCGAGTCCAGCCTCTTTCAGTTCTGCCTCGTCATACTCACCGTCAACAACGCGTTCGCTCAAAAGTCCGTAGGGATTTATCCCTGCCGCACAACCGGCGAGCCGATGGTTCCCCCGCTGCATAATGAGAATCAAGCTCGGAGAGACGATCCATTCATCAATGCGTCAGAACACGTCACTCGGTGTAGGACTGACGAAGATCCCTGCCATTCGGGAGAAACCTTGCCCAGCGCAGGCTTCTGTGCCGCCCCAAGACGCCGATCGGGAGAGGCGAGAAGAGATGGGACGCTGGTGTCTCCCAAAAACCCCGGTCAACTGTTGATTATGTGATTTCGGGTCGGCGTTAGGGGCCGGCTGCGTTCCCGCTCTCTCGATTTCTCTCGGAGAATCCTTGCGGTTGCGCACCACGATTGATGTAAATGTCGATAAGGCCTCCCTACTCCTGCACCAAGCATCAGCGGGTGAGCAAGACTCCGCCCTCATTTCCTATTCCAGGGTCCGTTCGCATTGATGGACCTTCTCGACTTCTTAAGAGTATCTCCCGTATTTCCAAGAGAGGCAAAATCGATATGTAGAGGAACGTTAACATCGAAGCATGAAGTCAGCGTCCGCGGTGTCTAGCCACTCTTATCCGCATAGGAAATTGGCCATTGCATGTGGCATGGTTTTGCCTGATCCAGTAATTTTGAACAGCCGAACCAATGCGCGTCTAGTTGCATCACATCCGCCGCGCTCTTCCTTTGGCGAGATGTCGGGGCGTTGGTTGTACGGCCAAGAAGGAGGATGGTGGGCGAGCCGGTCGCGCAGCCGACATCGTGCAAGCCCATAGGGCGAAAAAGTTTCGAGTCGCTGGTGGCTTTGTGGCAGATATGGCGAGGATGAAGAACAAAACCTCCCCAAGTGTAGTTGCGAGGGTAATTCTCGTCGTGTGGCAATGACTGAATGGGCGAAGGACAAAGTAGTTGAAAAGGATGACTAAGTCAACATGAAAAAGGGAAGAACATCAATGGTACATGAGGAATACCTGGGCAGGACCTGGGCTTTTATGGGTGACGCAGAAGCGGCGGGGGACGGAGGGGCCGAAGATTGCCCGATGGGGCAACCACCGAATATGGTGGGCCAAGACCACCATTTCCGGAGGCGGACAAGCCGTCTTGACTTTTACTATTATAATAAGAGATATAAACCTACTATTAAATATAGATAAGTTTAGTAACTACTTCTTAATATATAAGATCCTTTCCTTCCTAGACCTTTTTTTAAGCTATAATTAGATCCCTTTTAATATTAAAAGCTATAACTTAATAATATTCGCGATACTTATTAGCCTCTTATATATATATATACTCCTTTAAAAGGCTATAAACTTAGTCGGCTAATTTATAAGGATAATATAAAGAATCCTATAAGACATTATATTAAATATCTATAAGAATTTCCTTAATAATATAGGTATTAAGGGGCCTAATATAATATATAATAATAAAGAGGTAGTACTAAAAGTAAGGAGATTTATCTTTAAATACCTTATTAACCTCGATAAAGTCCTAGTTAACGTTAAACTCTTTAGTTATATAATTATAAGGGCTAAATCGAAATTCTACTAGTAAGTAACTAAAGTTATTAGTTATATCTATAAAATAAATAAAAAGTACTTTATAAAAGCTAAAGTTATTAAAATTAAGGAATAAATAAGATACCTTAATATAATATATATTAGAGCTTTCCTTAGTATTATAAGATAATATTAAATCTAGATTAAATAGTTTACTATTTTAGTAAAACCCCTTATAGACCTACTAAAGAAAGAAGTCTATTAAGAATAAGGAGATAAATAAGTAAAAGCAATAGCTGCCCTTAAGGAAGCTATTATTAATCTAGTTTTTCTAGTATCCCTTAATATTAGCTTAGGAAGAAGAGATATTACTTTAATATATAATACTAGTTTACTTTACTAAGGGGTAGTCTTAATATAAATCGTCGATAAAAAGAAGCGCCTTATAAGGTTCGAAAGTAAAATATAGTTATTAATAGGAACTAAATATAATACGATAAAGAGGGAATATAAGGCTATATTAAGTACGCTTAAAAGACTAAGAATGTGGATAGGTTAACTGAGGCTCAGTTGGGTCTTTGATCGATGATCGTGTTGTTCTTGTTATTCTTCGCTATCTAGACCATGCTGTGAGGTTTGATAGGTTGTGCGCGTGTCGGGTAAACGTTGTTCCCTGCTGACGCACGTGATACCCTCCTGCGATGTGCGCTCTATCGTACAAATGATCAGACACTGGCATCTCTTTAAGAATCGAACAAAACGCACTAAACGTAACACCCAAACAACATGTAAAAACGGGTATCTCAACACAAAGGAACAATCGATAGCAAGCTTAAATCAAAATCGTCAATCATGCGGTCATATCTTCCTTCCTTTGAACCCAGCCTTCGAGCCGGATCGTGATCTCGTTGTCGTTAACGAATCGGGTTAAGGCCCCGTTTGGAGATAGCTTCGTCATTGCATCGGCCGGGTTATCCGCTCCGTTGATCCAGCGGATGTTGGTGATTTCGCGTTGTTCGTAGGCCTGTCTCAACGCCATGATATCGATCATCAGACGTTTCTCCGTGGTGGTGCCAAGCTTCACTAGGCACTCGTACAGGCTGTACGAATCTGTACACACAACGAGCGGGATTTGCGGTAATCCAAGGCGGCTTGTAATCTGGTTGATCGTCCCTGCAACCACATATGCCAAATCGAAGCCTGAAGCTAATCCATATATCTCAGAAGCCAAGACGCTGCGGGTGACTCTCTTGCACTTCGTCGAGCTCCAATGGATCAGGTTTCCGTGGATCGTGAATGACTCATCTGACTTAGTCTCGGTTGCAATGATTATAACGAATCCGATCTGAGAGCTTAAGTCCTTGTTGTTGGCGAATGATCCGTCTGTGAAGACGAAGACCTTTGCTGCTTCTAGACCTATTGGGACGAATCGAAGGCCTCTTTGTGGATTGTCGATCTGCCATTGGATCCGTTTATTCAACGCCTGAAAATCCTCCGCGGTTGGATCTTGTGATTGTGCCGCGATTGAATAATCGAAGCTAGCCTCTGGTTGACAAATTGAGGCTATATAGGCGCCACGGGCACGTTGTTCCACGTATCGTTGGGCCCGATCTTCCGTGGATAGATCGATAATTTTGAGGTTGTTGACCTGACCTTTCTGCATGACTAGAAGATAGCCCTTCTCTAGAGCAATGAGGCTGCCGTTGAAATCACAGGTATCGCCTTCTCGTAGGGTCTTCTTTGGCTTGGCTTGGAAGCATAGCTCGCGGTCTTCACGTTGCAGGAATGTTGTTGTGCCTACCAATAACGTATCATCAGTCTGAAGCGCGGCAACGCCGAAGGCATTAACCTGAAGTGCGGTATCCGCGTTGGTCTCTGCGGTCGTGACGTTGATCTCTGCGGTCGTTATCATTAAACATGGATCAAACGTTGACGGCTCCATCTGTAGCTTGATGCGGTGATGCTCATGATACGTATTGAACCAATGAGCGCCTGCTTCAGCGATTCCGTACAATGGCTTGACCACACGAAGGATGGTTCCCCTGGGTATCTCTCTTTAATTCGTGTGGCAAAGAGATGAGGATAGTGCGATTCAAAGTGGTCGATGCCTGCGTATAGGCCATCGTAATGTCTCGGATAGCAAGAGACATCTTCAAAGAGCAAAGGAAAGGGGAAAGAGCGAGTACTACCCGCTGGGCAGGACGGGAGATTGTTGGAGCCTGCGTGAGGATCTCACGCTCTCGTCGTCACCATATCCTTGTACCACAAGACGAGACTTCTCGTACGGTGTAGCAGTGTTCTTGCCTTTGACCTCCCGGACCATTCGTGACTTGAATAGCCTGTGTTTTCCATGCTTATTCATATCGTATCGTTCGGGCACGATGACGCCTGCGCCTAGCAGGTTCGTGATTTCGAGGTCATCAGAGGCTTCAAACGGTCGTCCGGCGGTAGTGATTTTCTTCTCTGCACGTAACTTTACGGCAAGGTCGAGGGCGGCGCACTCCTTATGCGATAGAAACATATTAGCGGGTGAAAATTGAGATCGAGGTAACGAAAAAGGGCTAAGACTAAGGAAATAACTAGAAGGAACGAAGGTATCGTATTGCTGCTGATCTCGAGGGACTTTTCTTGGTCTGCCGCGTCTGCGTGGTCTCTCCGGCTCGGGATATTCGAATGGCTTAGGCACTTCGGTCTCAACGTTGATGCTATCAGCCTGATTGTCAGCAGTCTGATTGTCAGCGTGTGGCTGCTGTAGAACATTGTGACTTCGTTGCTGCTGCGAATCCGGGTGGCGAAAGTAGGGCTGGACAGCCGTGCTGCGAAATTTAGCTGGCCCGTTGTCAGCTCAACTGTGACCTCTGTGTCTGTCACAGCTAGGACCTTGTATGGGCCTTTCCATCCTCCTTTCTCACGAAATACTCGAACTTCACTACCAAGCGGCAATGATAGTGGCATCTTCTCAATCGTGTTGGGCCCATTACGGGCATTGAGGGCGTCATTGACCTTCCTTTTAGCTACAAGCTTGCGTAGCTCTGCCATAGCTTTCGTCACGGCTTTCGCACGTGTGATCGCGGAAGCAGAAGGCGGCGAATCCATCGTTATCCGAGGGTAGGTACCAAAGACTAGTAGTGTGGGCACTAGACCGTCAGGTCCGGCGGTATCATTGACGGATTTGAAGGCCATTTGAAGCAACGACTCAGCTGATGCTGTTTTTAGCTCGGCTTTCAAGATCTCGTATGCCCTTCGAATCGGGGCGTGATATCTCTCCACCTTGCCAATTGACCAGTGGGCTTCGACGGGCACTTGGTGACAGGTTATTCTAGCAGCTTCGCTTCTGCTTGGAACTCAGAGGAGGCAAAATTCGTACCAGCGTCGTGCGTGATAACATCTGGAGGGCCTAGGTATGTGTCAATCCAACACAATTTGAGTGCTTCCCACGTCTCTTTAGCCGATATATTCTGAAGAAATCGTCCGGCTTGGAAAGAGGTTGCTAGGTCAACGGCATGAAGGACTGGCCGGCTGTCAAGATGCATTACATCGACGATCAATTCGTAGTTGAAATCGCAGTTATCCTTTAACGTGAATTTGAACCTGCGCGGTGCGTCTGCCTTGATCTGGCAAAATGACAGAATTTTCGGATCATCGCGATTGCTTCGAATTCAACATCATGCCCAGCGCTTGTCAGTAGCTTATGTAGCTTGTGTACTGACGGGTGGCCAAAGCGAGTGTGTAGGCGCCGAAGCTCGGCTTCGGATAGGAAGGCAATAGCGGCTTCATCCTTCCGTAGGAAGAACCACGGATGACCCCATTTGCGTACGATCGGAATCCTCTTATCGCCGCAGATCAATTCGTTCGTGACGTTGTTGAGATAGGCACCGAGACGGTCCATATCCTTGAGGCATAGCAAGAAGGGCGTTGACATATTGATAACGTGGAAAACGACTTCTCCAATCGGGGTAATGACTGTTGTGATCCCGATCGTGTTCGTCGGCTCGTTTCCACCGAATCTGACCGTTGCGATCGTCGCATTCTTCCGTAGCTGGACCGTCGGCATCTCTCGTTGGAGCGCGCGGAATTGGTCGATCCCAGCTGTAGATATCTTCGCTGCACCCGTGTCAGGCAGGATCCCTTGAAAGAGGTCCGGTTGTAGCGATCGAGCAAGAAATGCTGTGATTCCTCGCATATCGATTCTCCTCGACGGTGTGAATGCGGTGGCGAAAAGCTCTATTAGATAGGAAGGCAGCTGCAAAGAAGCTATCGCTTTGATCGTCAGAGTCATCGTCAGCAGAATCAGAGGTCTGATCTTCATCTGGGTCCCCTTCGTAATCGGCAAGGAACGTAGTAAATGGACGGGAAGATGACTTCTGGCCGTGAAATCCTCGTTCTCGAAGATATCTTTCCTGGCCCTCTTCTCTCGTCATCCGGATGCTTCGTTGAAAAACAGCCTTCTTTGCCGCAGACGTAGCAGCGCTTCGTCCACTTCTTCCTTTTGTCAGCGGGGTGCTGATAGCGGCGGTCAGTAAAGAATTGGTCTTGATCTTGAAGATATTGACTGGGCTGTCCGGGCTGTCTTTGGCTGACGGTTGTGAGTGACGATCTTAGCTGTGAAGATAGTCCCTCGAAGGTCTTAGCCGGCACGAAGAGGGCGAATTCTAATTCAGGCACGCCACGGCATGCTCGAATTGTCGTTGAAATTAGCTGGTCTTCGCCGCCATAGCTATTCCCAAGAGCTCTCTGGCATAGCTGCAATTTGTCAAGAAGAGCCTGGAGGATTTCACAGAGAGGCTTCTCGGAGATTCCTTCCGAAGCTGTGTGAAATTGATCGAGGTCCAGTCAGTGTGATACTGTTGCCTATTGACTTCCGTATCAAAGTGCTGCTTCATCTTCTGATACATCTCCGCGAACGTTGAATCGCGGCTGACTTGATGCACGAAGAAGTTCTTTGCTCTCTTCGTGAGGATATTTGAGAACAAAGCGTGGAATTGTGACGGTTTGATGCTAGCTGTGAGGCAGGCATCGAGAAAGTAACGGATCTTATCATCTAGGATATCGTAGGCGTCACCTGAATAGTTGAGCTTTGATCCCATAGCTTAGAAAACTGGTTGGCGATGGCAGGATCGAGGTCTTCATTGGGGACCTGGACTGGGGGCACGGTCCGGTAAGCTTCGCGGTCGATAGCTGGTCTGATCATAAGTTCCTGCTGCTGTTGATTCGATCGTGACAGGGGTAGGGATTGGTCATTGGGGGGGTCTTGCGGGAGGTTTAGATCGGGAGTGACTGGTGCTGGGGTTGGTGCTGGGGTTGGTGCTGGGGTTGTTGCTAGCGATGGCGATCGTCTGAGGAGTTCTTGTTGGCGTCGGTAGGCGGCCGTTTTCTCGTATAAGATGGCATCACGAAGATCGTCTTCATCCCACTCAGGAAGTCGGTCACGGTTCTTCAGATTTACTAGGAATGCCGTGATCTTTGCGTTCAGCTTTCCTGTATAGATTCCTCTGAACCTTAGGGTATTCCGTAGGACCTTACGGACCCTCGGAGTCGTCTTCTCCCAATCCTCAAAGTCTTCTTGGAATGATCCAAGCAGCTCGAGACCTTGACATGTTGAGGAGACTTTATAATCAACGATGCGGGCGAGAACGAAGGTATTATAGTGGATCTCATCGGAAGTCTCGTTGACTGGGGTGTTGAAGAGGTCCATGTTGAAGATTGTGGCGAGGCCACGGTTGAATTCAGCAATATCGAGGAATTCGTTGATGTCGAGCGCCGGTGCGTTCGCGTTCGCGCTGGTGCCGCTTGCGCTGCTGCTCATGATGTCGGATGGGGCTTGACAGGAAAATCTGCGAGGAATAGGGCAAGAAGGTGTCAAGAGAGGTCAAATTGATCGAGAGTGATCAATGAAGCTGATAATCAAGCGGGATACCAGAGATTTGTATGTGCGATAGGGCACGCCTAAGAGGTCAGCGGCTGAGGCAAACAACTAGGCACGGTTGACTGAATAGAGTGGGCGCCGGTCGGGTCTTCGTAGTCAGTCTCGCGTTGTAGCACTTCTTTCTTCGCAGAGCGCCACAGATCGTGAGGATGCGTTGAGGAAGTCTCTTCTATCTTGCTGCTCTGAGGTTACCAGCCAAGGTAACAACTGATCAGTGTGGATAGGTTAACTGAGGCTCAGTTGGGTCTTTGATCGATGATCGTGTTGTTCTTGTTATTCTTCGCTATCTAGACCATGCTGTGAGGTTTGATAGGTTGTGCGCGTGTCGGGTAAACGTTGTTCCCTGCTGACGCACGTGATACCCTCCTGCGATGTGCGCTCTATCGTACAAATGATCAGACAAAGAATATATTTTAACGGGGGCATCTATACCCTAAGGAATATATAGCCCGCGTAGTAGAGTCTTTAGTAGGGTCCTTAGCAGGGTCCTTAGTAGGATCTTTAGTAGAGTCTCTAGCTAGCCCTCTTCTTAATTAGATAATCCCTTAGCCCCTATTTATCTAAGGAAGAAAGAGGGAAAATTCGGTCTATAAAAGAGGTCTCTTTTCCTCCTTAGCTAGTAAATAGGATTAGCATTATCTTCTTCTATATCTTTTCTCTGCTAATATACCTTTTTAGCCCTCTTTACCTTTGCCTTACCTTACTTAGTGCTTTCTCGTTTCCTTTGTTCCCCTTAGACCCCCTCGTCCTTCGGTATCTAGCTACTACTATTACCGTTAGCGTAGGTATATCTTTAGGTATATACTATAGTTACTATTAAAACTAGTCTTTAGGGCGTAAAGCTTCTATTTCCCTTTCCCTCTCTCCCTCTTTCTCTCGAGAAGAGGAAGAAGATATAAAAAGGGCAGAGCTAAACGAACTACGCCGGTACTACCGTACCTTTCCCGTTAAGATAAGCGCTAGGCAGGGAAAGATTTTACCGACTTTTTTTCTTTTCCCCTAGCCGTTGGCCTAGCCGTTAGCCTAGACCGTGGCCTAGCCGTTAGCCTAGACTATAGCCCCTGCCCCTATCCCCTGCCCCTATCCTAGCCGAAGTCCCCTGCCCGGCCGAAGTCCCTTGCCCTAGCCGGAGTCCCTTATACTAGATAGAACTTTCTTTTTTTAACGAACCGAACTTTCCTCCTAAGTAGAGCTTTCTTTTTCGATAGAGCTCTCCGGTAGGCTCTATCTATAGTAGCTGCTTTAGTTATAGACGGGGACGTCTAGTCTTTATTATAGAGGGAAGACACCTACGTAAGTAGCAGCAGCGGATATTTTTCCGATAGTAATAATAGTATATAAGAGATCCTTCCTTCCGCACTTCCTAGCACGGTCCGTAGTAGCCGACGCGGTAGGCACCTTTAAGCAGTCTTAACGAAAGTATAAAAAATCCCCCCTTTTCGAAATACCTAAAATAAATAAGATAAGAATAGCAATCTTTAGTATTCTCCTCCTAGGCATAGGTATTTACCTAGGTAAAGCTAGCTAGACGTAAAAGTCGCTAGGGGAAAAGAGGGTATAATTTTTAAATTTTAAATGATTTTTCTAGGTATTTCTCTAAGGACTTTTTCCCCTTTTCCTTTAAGATTTCTTTCTTCTACCTTCCTCGTTAGCTTCTTCTTTCCTTTGCCTATAAGGATCTCTTTTTCTTCCCTCTATTACTATTTCTTACCGTTAGTCTTTAGTTAGCCTATTTCTTAGCCCGCTGCTTAGTTTATTCCTTAGTCTCCCGTTACGCTATTTCTTACCTACTTAGCTGCTTAGCTGCTTAGCTGCTTAGCTGCTTAGCTGCTTAGCTGCTTAGCTACTTAGCTGCTTAGCTACTTATCTATTTCTTTATTCCTTAGCTATTACCTACCTACTTACTTACCTAGTAAATAAGGGCGTTTATTCTTTATTATAGAGGAGTTTAACGGGGGCATCTATACCCTAAGGAATATATAGCCCGCGTAGCAGAGTCTTTAGCAGGGTCCTTAGCAGGGTCCTTAGCAGGATCCTTAGTAGAGTCTCTAGCAAGCCCTCTTCTTAATTAGATAATCCCTTAGCCCCTATTCGTCTAGGGAAGAAGGAGGGAAAATTCGGTCTATAAAAGAGGTCTCTTTTCCTCCTTAGCTAGTAGATAGGATTAGCATTATCTTCTTCTATATGTTTTCTCTGCTAATATACCTTTTTAGCCCTCTTTACCTTTGCCTTGCCTTGCTTAGTGCTTTCTCGTTTCCTTCGTTCCCCTTAGACCCCCTCGTCCTTCGGTATCTAGCTACTGCTATTGCCGTTAGCGTAGGTATGTCTTTAGGTGTATGCCGTAGCTACTATTAAAATACCTATATAGCGTATATTTTATCCTAGAAACTAACGTATAGGTCTTAGTCTATTAACTAAAAGGTACCCTTAAAGATATCCCTAGAGCTATAGTAACTTACTAGATAAGCTATATTTTCCTCTTTAACTTTAATATATAATATATTAAAGGTAAGAAAAATAGTATAGCTAATAGACTCTTAAGAAAGCTTAAAGGACCTTTTAATATATTAAATAAGGAAATAGAAGGCGATATTAAAGAATTTATAGACTTCTACTTAAACGTAGTATAAGGGACTAAGCTATAAAGGGACTACTTAAAGGAATCGAGGATAATTATAGACTTCCTTTAAACGTTAAAACGGCTAGAGGGCCTTTTTAAATAAGACTATAGAAAGCTATATCTAAAAAGTCTAAATTTCTATATTAAAGATTAAAAGCTTTAGCGACTCCCTAAGAAGAAAGAAAAGGGACCTATATTAGTTATAAATAACTTAAAAGAACGGTAAAGGATTATTATAAAGTACTATATATAAATAGGATATAAAGGATAATAAGTTATATATACGTTTATAAAGAATAGGTATTAGTAGGCTAGCCTTTAAAATAATATTTATAGTATAATCTCTTCCTATAAAAAATACTAATACTTTATAACTAAGAGACCCTAAGAAGTTATAACTATAACCGCGCTTAGCTACCTTATAAGTAAGATTTACTTTAATAGCTAGTATATACTATTTAATTATAGGTATTTATACCTTATAGAAGTATAAAACGACCTTACTAAATAGGTAGAAGTAACCTTAGTTAAAGAAATTACTATAAGAGCTATAACTAAATTTATACTCTTTATTATTTATAGGTATAGTATAATACTATATACTATAATTAATAAAGAGCTTAAAATAAAGAAAGACTTTAAGTATATCCTAAACGATATAAGCGTTAAAGTTATTTAAACTTTAGTATATAATTTAAAGGCGAATATAGTAGTAAAATAAGAGTACTAAAGGTTAGTAATAGTACTTATAAAAATAATAAAGAAAAAAGGTAAGTAGATTAAATACCTTAACTAAGTAGTCCTTATAGACTAAATAGTAGTTAAAGAGTCTTATAGAATATTAGCTTTCTACCTACTATATAGATAGGAACTAGTACTACCTTTTAAGGTAGAATACCTAACTTAGCGACTAATTAACTAAAATAAAGTAAAGATAAGAAAAGAATTATTTAAAGTATAAGTATAAGTTTTAAAAAGGAAAGAAAAAGATATAAAAGAAGCTAAGAAAAGAGTAATAAGATATTAAAATCGATTAATAAAGAGGATAAATAAAGCTAATAAATATATAATAAGGGAAAAAAGTATATAACCTAAAGACCTTATTTTACTATTTAATATAAAATAATTAAATAATTTAAGGAGGTAAGCTAAGTATTAAATAAGGTAGAACGGTCTATTTTAAGTAGTATTACGCTTAAAGTAGTTTAAGGCGTATAGGATTAAGACTTTAAATAAAATTGTACTTAATAAGATAATATTAAAAGAGTATTTAAAGAAGTTTAAAAAGGATAAGAAAGGTTAGTAGTGCTTTACTAAGGACGACTAGTTACTTTAAGATAAGATTACTCTTAATAAAAGGAAGAAAGAAGAAATAATAAATAAAGTAGATAATTTACTACCCTTACTAAGTAAAGAAGCTTTAGATTAAATAGTACTATAGTTATAACGACTCCTTAATAAACCTTAGAAGGATTAAAGCTAGGAAGAGAAAGAAGAGCGACTATAGATACCTAAGAAAGGCCTAAGGTATATAATTAAGGTTTAGCTATTATAACTTAGTAAAGTAAAAAAGGATCTCTATATAAGAGCCTTAAAGACGCTAATTTAATAAGAAAAGGAGGAGGTAAAAAAGAGCTAGGGAGGAAAAGGCAGTAAAAATAAAAATCTATAACTATTATAAGAAGTATACTAGAACTTAACTAGTAATTAAGGCACCGTCTAACTATTTAATTAAAGGACGACTATAGTAGCTAAGATATTTATAAGCGCCTTACCTACTACTTTATTATTTTAAATTTTCTACTTAAAGCTCCTTAAGTAAATAAAGATAATATTTCCTACCCTTCCTTAATAATAACCTACCCTTTACTACCTTAAAGAAGATAAATAGAGATATAATTAAATAATAAAGTAAGAAAATAAATATTCTTACTACCTACCTTCTTTAAAAATAGGATTTTTTACTTTATAGATAAGGATGTTTATTCTTTATTATAAAGGGGGAGACCTACTATAGCGAAAATAAACGCGCTTATAAGATAAATTTTAATATATTTTCGACTTATTAAATTAAACGTATATAACCTTAAGAGAAAAACTTTTACTATTAAAGATAGTAAATAAATAAAGCTACCTACTCTTAGTAAACCTATTATAGACTACTATAAAGAGAACTTAAAGACTATTTAATTATTACTTAAGAGAGAGCTTATTAAAACTATATAATCTCTTTTTAAGTAAAATAAGTATAAGGTTAATTTCCTTCCCTTTCTCTAAATCCTTAGTAGGACTAAAGGGTATAAGGATATTATAAAGAAGATAAGAAGCGGTCTTATTATTAATATACTTCTTATAAAATTTATTAGTCTTAAGGTTAGTATAGAAATTATAACTATATATATAGTTAGCGAATCTATTAAAGTTATAAGTAGCTTTATAGTATCTAGGGAAATACTATTATTTATAAATAAGCGCCTTAGTTAAATCCTAGATATAGTTAGTATAAGAGCTATTAGTAGTACTTAAAAGAGAGATATACTTATAAAAAGGAAATATAATATACTTATAAGTAAAAGTTATAGTTATTTAATAAGTTTAAATATACCCTTAATAAAGGCAAAGGTTATAAGTTCTATATAAAGTAATTAAAACTACTTAAGAGTATTCTTACTATCTTAAACTAAGCTAAGAAAAGAAATATTTATATAGATAAGCGATTTCTATAAGGATATAGGTTATTAGCAGACGTTTATAATAAAGGGTATAAAAGACGATTTAATTATATTAACTTAGTATACTCTTAAGAAAGTAAAATAAAGGAGAGCGACTATATACTTTAATCCTATTAATATTAAGAGCTTTTAATAAAACCTATAACTAAAAGGTAATTTCTATATAAATTAGAAACCCTTAATAACCGATATTATTTCTATTATAAACCTAGGTCTCGAAGTAACTATAGATCTATAAAAGAAGATAGTTAAAGTAAGCTAAGTAAGATTAAATAAGTTAGATAGTCGTTACTTAAAAGTACTTTATATAAAGAGGAAAGACCTTAGTATAATAATTCTAAGTAAGAAGAGTAGTAATAATAAGAAAAGGTTATAAAAAAGAAGTTAAAGAAAGGTTAATAATATCTAGTAGCTCTTTAGTTTTAAGTTTAGCGGTCTTATAAGATATAATAAGGAAGAAGAGGTAGTTATAAAAGGAGAAGATAAGAAGTAGCGGTCTAGAAAAATAAAAAAGATAGAAAATAAAAGAGGAAGAAGAGGAATAAAAAAAGTAAAGAAGGGAAGAAAAGGGTAGAGATTAAATAGCTCCTTAATCGATAACTAGTAAAAGAAGCTATTTAAGTATAACCCTTAAATACGCTTAAGACCTTACCGCTATAAAAGCTAGCTAAAGTAACTAATAACCGCGCGCTTTAATAACTATTTATTTCTCTTACTATACCCTCCTTCTTCCTTCCTTTTTCTTCCTTTTATATATATATATATATATATATATATATACTATATACTTCCCTACTTATAACGATCCCCTTTATTAATATAACTCTTATATATATATATATAACCCTCTTAGCCTCTTAGCGTTATAATATAAAACTACTTACCTTAACTATTTAATCTTATCTTCTCCTTTTCTTTTACTTACTTTACCCTTTCCTAAGATATAGCGGCGAACCTAAATAGTATCCTAGGCCTAGCTATAGACCTCCTTAAGAATACCGCTATCTTTTTTAGTATACTATTATTTAAGAGTAAGAGCTTTATTTTACTTACTTATTATAGTAAAGTTAAAGTAAAAAGCGGTAAAGGGCGCTTCTATATTAAAGATAAGGAAAAGTTTATAAACTAAGACTAATAAGATATTTATAGGTAAAAGCAACCTCTTTAATATATTTATAAAGATCGTTAGTACTTAATATTAATAGGCCCTATTAAATAGTAAGATATTACCCTTAAAGACGCTTAGATAATATATAAGGGCGTTAAAAAGATAAACGGATTTACTACGAATAAGGCCTACTAAGAAAAGTATATCGTTAATATATATAACTTTCTCTATAAAGCTATTAATAAATAATAGGCTATAAGCTTTAGCCTTAGCGTAATAATTAAGATCTTAATAAAAGGTATTAAGAATATAGTATACCCCTTACCTTACTTATTATTAGTTTATACTAACTATTAAGGGGAACCTATTAAAGATATAGAAGATAGATATATAAAGTATAATAAATACTTAAATAATAAGGAGTATTTAATTAAGTTTACCGCTCTTACCTTTAACCTTAGTCGCTTTATATATAAATAAAGGTATATAACTAAAGTTATTAACTTTTTAGTAGGACTAAATAAAGGGGGACTCTATTAAGGAGCGTTCTTTTAAGACTATAAGGAAGGAAACTTAGTTATTTTTAATACTTAGAAAGAGGAATAGTATACTAAACTCTATATATTCTTATAAGTATAGCGGTAGTTTCTTTATATCTTCTAAGTTCCTTATAACTTTACCTATATACTAGTCCCTTATACTAATTAATAAGAAGGGTAGGAATATAGCTACTTAGCTTTAATAATAATCTAATACTAGGTTAAAGGTATAGTTAAGCTATACCTTAAGATAATTAAGTAGTAATACTTAGAGGTTAAAGTAATTCTAAAGTAAAGGTATAGGGTAATATAAGAAGCCCTATAAATAAATAAAATCTTATATTAAGACTAGTATTTCTTTAAGCTAGATAAAAAGATAAGTATAAAAAGCTATATTAATAGGCTAATATATAAAATCTAAGTTATTATAGTAAACTAACTTAATTATATATAAGCGATATTATAAGGTAGCGGAGTTTCTTAGTAGTTTAATAGTAGGGTTAAATAACTATAAAGGATACTATTTAATTAAGGTTTAATAACTTTCGGCTAAGTCTTTCTTATAAGGATTCCTAGGTATAAATAGATTTATTAATATAATTATATTATTCTAAGAGATTAAGAAGAATAAGACTTCTAGGAAGTCCTAGAAGTAATTAACCTTTAAGATAGGCCTAGTAAATAGAAACTATTACTTTAAAGAGATATAAAACTAGCTTATATAGTAAGGAGAGTAAGAAAAGAGCTAACTATACTAGCTACCTTTATAGAGTAACTTAACTTAATCGCTTAAGCTATACGCGGTTTCTTTATAAAACTCCTCTTTAAAAAGACCCTTAATTATCTAATTACGCTAATAGGAATCGAGAATAAGCTTAGACCTTAATTACCTTAAGCGTTAACTAAATTAAGCTCCTTATTTAAACTAAGTAGCTTTTCCCTAAGTAACCTTAAGATAGGATCCCTACCTTAGAATTTATAAAGGAAAGAGCTAAGCGCCCTTACTAGTCTCTTTATTTATATAGAAATAACGCTTTTATTTTCCCTTTTAAATATATAGCTAGTTAAGCTTACTCCTTGCCTACTACTAACGACCCCTTTAAATATATAAAGGAGTAAAAGACTTATAACTATACCCTTACTAATAGCCTAATAAGAAGCTAGTAAGGAAGAAAGGTAGATAGCGCGGCTACTAACTCGCCCTAAGACTCTAAAATTACTAAGCGCTTAGTTAATTACCTTAAGGCTAAAGACTTTAATAATACTTATAGCGCGCTTTATTACTCCTTAGAAATAAAGTATAGTAATAGCTTCTTTAGCTATAGTCCTTATAAGGTTTATACTAAGCTTTAAACCCTCTTAAATTAAAGGAGTTAAAAACCTAGGAATATATTAAAACTATTACTAGGATATTAACGACTATAATTTTATATATTTATATAAGACTATTAGCGACGCGATAATAACTAGTCTATAAGACTTTATAGCTTATTTAATCTAGCTATACTTAAAGCTATAGACCAGTAAAGACGCTAACTACTTTATTTCCTTAACGATTCTAAGAATAATAAACGTAAATACTTAAGAGTATATATAAAGGGTAGTAAATAATTATCTAAAAAAGGAAGTATATAAGTAAAGATAGGAAAGAGCTAAATATATAGCTTATAAGTAAAGGGAGGAATAAATAATATAAAGGGAAGGGATTATAGTAAAGGAGAAAAGTTCTATTAATAGTTTATTTAGTTACTTATATACTTAGGAAGAAAGCATTACCTATTATTATTACGCCCTTTCTATTAGTATATTAAGTTAGAAAGTCGCTATAGAGGAGTTTAATAAGTAAGATCGTACTCCTATAGATATTAGCCTATTAAAGGGATAAGACCCTTAGTACTCCTTATTTAACTTACTTCTAAGTATACTTAAAGGCTTTATAAAGACCTTAATTATTTAATAAGGTATCCTCCTTAATTATAGTTAATTTAAATTTTATTTTTCCCCTTTTAAAGTAAAGGCCGCTAGTTACGCGACTTTAATAAAGATAAAGAGGTATAAAGTAAAGAAATCTCTAAGACTTATATTAATAACCTAAGACCCTTAAAGCTATATATAGGACCGATAATTAAATAATTATATAATTAATTACTATACTAATCCTTAGCCGCGTACTATATATACTTTAGGTATATACCCTCGTCCTTATTAAAATACCTTAATATTAGCTACCTATATAGACCGGGCTAAATATAGTAAGAAGACGCTATTAACTACCCCTTATACTACCTTATACTTTAAGTAGTAAGCGAAGTAGGTAATAAGCGAGGAAATTAAGAAGAGGAAGGCTAACGACCGCTACCTATATTATAGCGCGTTTATATACTTTATACTAAAATGCCCCTTCTTTCTAGCTAAGCGGCCTATAGTAGTTTAAGTAGTAAAGATAAAACCGCTCCTTACCTTAGATAATAAAGAGGACTCCACCCCCCTAGGCTTAAAGGAAAAAGAGTAGCTCTAGAGTAAAGATAAGCTCTAGAGCCTTAATTATTAGTATTAGTAAGAGAGAAAGAAGAATTATCCGCCTATAAAAAAAGGAGCTTACTTTAATATAAGTTATAATTAATAACTTCTTACCTATTACCGCCTTTATAGATAAGGGCTATTAATACTACGCTATAGTTAATAAGGCGCTTATATAAGAGATATAAGTACTAGTAAAAAAGAAAACCCTAAGGTAAGTAAAGGGCGCCTTAAGCGTAATAGAAAGTATAGTAATTAAGGGTATTATATAGCTAGCTATAAAGGTCGATAACTACTATAAGCTTATTATAGCTTATATAATCCCTTAACTAGAGTTTCCTTTAATCCTTAGGAAACCTTAGTTATTATATATAGAGTTATACTTAGTTCTATACTAAAAGAAGCTATAGTTTAAGCCTATATAAAAGTAGGTCTACTATAATAATAGTTTTATAAGTATAGGACTAAGTATATAAGCTTTATACTTAGCCTAAGAAGTCCTTACCTTTATCTTTATAAGAACTATATAATAGGTAAAGCGGGAGGAAGGCTAAGTAGTAGCTAATATAATAGTCTATATAATTAGCTTAGCGGATATTAATAAAGCCTTTTAAATAAAGAAGCTAAAGTCGACCGCTAAGCTATAATAATAAATATTAAAGCGCTTCTATAACCTTCTATTACTATTTAAGTCCTAGGAAGTAAATAAGCTTAACTTATATAAGCTAAGGGTAGACTATAAGATCGTACTTTATATTAATAAGAAGGGGTAAGAACTACCTATACTATTTAAACCGCTATATAGTATATTATACGTAGAGCTACTAGTACTAAAGAAGATACTAAGGGACCTCTTAAATAAGGGTTTTATTTAAGTAAGTAGCTTTAAAGTAAGAGCGCTAGTCCTATTTATATATAAATTAAAGAGCGGGATATAGTTCTACTATAATTATAGGACTTTAAATATAATTATAAAGCTAGACCGCTACCTTTTACCCTTAATCTTAAATACGCTCTATAACCTCTTAAAGGTAAAGTAGTTTATAAAGCTAGATATAAAATAAGCTTTTTATAAAGTATAGATCTTAGAGGGTAATAAGTAAAAGATAGCGTTCTATATATACTATAGCTTATTTAAGTAGCTTATAACGCCCTTTAGCTTTTTAAGAGCGCTTACTACCTTCTAGCGTTGTTATATTAATAATATACTTTAAGACTTCCTTAATAAGTTTAACTCTTTATATATAGATAATATCCTTATTTATATAAGCGGCTCTTATAAGGACTATATATAAAAAGTATAAAGGGTCTTAGAGCGCTTTTAACTTTATAAGCTCTACTTTAACTTAAATAAATATAAATTTAAGGTTAAGAGGGTTAAGTACCTAGGCTTTATTATATATATAAGTATAGGTATATAGGTAGATCCTATAAAGATCTAAGCGATTTAAGACTAAGCAGCCCTAACTATATAAATAAGTATATAAAGCTTCCTTAGGTTTATAAACTATTATAAGATATTTATTAAGGGCTTCTCTTATATTATAATACCCTTAAATAAGATTACTAGGAAGTAAACTACTTTTTATTAAGGGCCTATATAAGAAGGAGCGTTTTATATACTTAAGGGCCTATTCTTATAAGCCTTAGTACTACTTTAGTAAGACTTCGACCGGTCTATATTAATTAAAGTAGACTATAGCGTCTAGGTACTTAAAGGAACTCTCTCTTAAGAGGTAGATAGGTAGAAGTAACTAATAGCGTTCTACTCTTATAAGCTAACCTTAGTAGAGCGGAATTACGCTATTTATAATAAAGAGATACTAGTAATTATTAGCTACCTTAAGTAATAGTAAGTAGAGCTTTAAAGCTATAAGAGCTTTAAAGTTCTTATAAACTATAAGAACCTTAAGTACTTTATAACTTACTAATACCTCTTAAAGTAGTAAGCCCGCTAAGTAAAGTATCTCTTATACTTTAACTTCTTAATTAAGTACTAGCTAAGGTAGGACTTTATAGTCCTAGATATACTTTCCTTAAAAGATTAAGACTAGCTAATAAGAATAGATATCGAGGTATAAGATTTATAGCTTATCTTATAAGAAGCGCTATAGACTTAAATAAGAGCTTCCTTAGTAAAGGGAGGCGTAGTATTAATAGATAAGCTTTCCTTTATACCTTTACCTTAGTTTAGTAAGGAGGGATAGACCGGCCTAAGGGCGCGTATAGTATAGGTATTCTAAGATAAGGTCTATTAACGCTTATAGGATAGGATATTATCTTTAGACTATACCTATAAGAGTATACGCCGCGTTATTAAGTCTAGCGCTTAACGCTTTAATTTAAAGCTAAAGCTAAAGGTATAAGTAGCTAACTATTATATCGACCTATAAGGGTATTTATATTAGTAGGGGAGACTATAAGTACTAGGCGCGCTATATACTATAGAAGCTAAGGAGAAAGATAGACTACTAAAGCTAAATAAATAAAATAAGCTTTAAGAGAAGCTAGTCTAGCTTATTTATAACTTTAGTATTATAAGCTACTTAAGTTAGTAAGGTATAGTAGTAAGCCTTATAAGGGATTTTTACTAGCCCTTCTTATAGTAATATATTCGCTACTTCCTTTATAACTATAATATTTATAGCTATACTAAGATTTAAAGGGTATAGCTTAAAGGGCTACTTAAGTAGCTTTTAGTACTTAACTAGTTCTATATATATATATAAATAGACTTTATAATAGACCTCTTACTTATAAAGGGCGGTAACCGCTATATATAGGTAATTAAGGACCGACTTAATAAGTTTATAGTATTAAAGCTAATATTATTTATAGATATAAAGTCTTATATAGAGCGCTTCTTATAGTACTAGGCTCGCTTATATAGCTAGCTAGCCTTTATTATAAGTAATAAAAGATTAAATTAAACTAGCTACTTTTAATAGTACCTATATTAGCTACTTTAAATTATATAGCTACTTAATATAGTATATTACTTATAGACTAATAAAGGGCTTAAGAGGGTTAACTAAGAAGTATAGGCTTACTTATAAGCTATTATAGCTTATAACTAAGTAAACTAAGACTAGTAGCTCCTTATAGCCTAACTTACGTTAAATAGTAAACTATATACCTTTATTAAGATAGCCCCTTTCTTTATAATATATAGCTTTAAACTACCTTTATTAGTTCCCTTTCCTATAAATATAGTAATAAAGTAGTATAGTAATTTATTACTAAAGGGCCGCGCCTTTATATTTATATAAAAGCTATAAGAGACTATAGATTATTATTAATCTATAATAGCCGCTATAGTATAAGATTAAGAGTAATATATTAATAAGACTAAGGCTCTAGTAAATAGGTTTATAGTAAGAGATAAGGTATAGCTAGACCTTTATAACTATAGGTTAGTATAGCTAAAAAAGAAGCTTAATTAGCTATATATAAAGTTTATAGTATAAAGGGTTATTAGCCTATAAGTTATAAAGCTTAATAGTCTCTTAATAAGGGTCTATAATAAGATTAATATAAACCTTTTTTATAAAGCCTCCTTTAACTTATTACTTAAATAAAAAGTAATAAACGCTTAACTACTTATAATTAAAGTAAAAGGAAAGGATAAGTTTAAGGTTAAAGAGATATAAGCCGCGCGCTAGAAAAGGGTTAGTAAGGGGAAATACTAAAAGGTCTTTATTAAGTAGCGCGGGTATCTTAACCTTATATAAGAACCTATATATAAGTTTATAGGAGCTATAGCCCTTAATAAGTTTAAGGCCTTAATTAAGATAGTAAATAAGAATAATAGACTAATAAACTACTAATAATAGCTTAAGCTAAGACTATAAAGTAAGTAAAGTAAAGTAAGTAGTTATAATAATATAAGTATAATAATATAAGTAAAGATAAAAATAATATTTATTTTAAAGTAAAGCCTTTAAACTACTTAAACTTACTTTTTATCTTTATTATTATCGTTATCTTTATCCTTATTATCCTCCTTTACCTTATTAGCGGCGGCGGCGCTCTTTAAGGCGCTTAAGCGGCCCTTTAAGCCCGCGAGCTAGTCGGCGGTAACGGCGGCTTTAAGGGCTCTAAGAGTAAGGGGGGCCTAGCTAGTAGTAGTAATAGGGGCGGCGGCGGGCATAGCTAAAGGGACCGCTAATAAGGTAATAAAAGTAGTATCTTTAGTACTAAGAGAGTTAGTAGTAAAAGTAAAAGAGCTAAAAGAGAGGAACTTATTTAAAGATAAGGCCCTAGCGCTTAAGGGCGTAGAGATTATAGTAGGTAGCGGCGGCGGCGGTAAGGCGCTTCTTAATAGTCCCCTATGCCTACTTATACGCGCTAGCCTTTTAAGCTAACGCTATAATAAGTAAGATAGGAGGCGCCGCTTTATAGGCGCGGTTAGTATATATATACTAGTAATAACTACCGCTATAATAGCGCTTAACTTAGTCGGTATAAAGGAGCTCCTATAATATATACTATATATAAGGGGCTATATAGGTAGCTCTAGCCTATACTTAGCGTTTATACTTTAAAACGTTAGCGGAAAATAACTACTATACTTACTAGGTAGCGGACTTATAAGGGTAGTAAAGGTAAAGGTAGGGGTTAAGGGGCTAGGCGTTATAAGCGGCGGTAAGAATAGCGTTATTACTTAAAAGGGTAATATAAAGGCGGCTAGTATAGTAAAGGTAGAAGCGGCGGTAGTAGGCGCGGTTATAAGGGCGCGGGTAAGAGTAGCGGTAGTAGCGGAGCTATTATTAGCTATACTTAGTATAATATTAATATAAGAAGGTATAAGTAATAAGGGTAGAATTAGGTAATTGATAAAATAAGCTAGAAGATTAGTCGAAGGAGTATAGGGTAGGATTTTATCCGGAATTTATAATGAGTATATAAGGGGCTAAATAATATATTAAAAGAATAGCGTTATAAAAGATACTTATAAACTTACTTATTTTATTTACTACTCTTAGGGAAATCCTTTGTCTTTTATAGACTATTTTATTACTCTCCTACTAGTAGACTAATTAGTTAGCTTTCTAGTATATCTTATAGTACTTAAAAAGCTCTATCTATAGTAAATCTTCCTAACTTAGTAGGTAGTCTAATTATAGCGTAATAGTTAACGTAAGACTATAGGTTCTAGTATAAGTAGTGGATTTAACTAGAATATTCTATGCCCTACCTATTCTTATATCGCGGATATCTTCGGAACCGCTAGGCTAAAATAGGCAATAGGGTATCCGTTCTACTTATAATTAACTTATGCATTTTATATATATTTTTATTTATAAGGATAGGCTTATCCTAACCCGCTTTATTTAGAGGAAGGTATAGATATTTAGTAGAGGTCTTTATATTTTAAGGGTTATTCCCTTTAGACTATATTATAGAGCCTCTTTTTACTAGCTTATTCTATAAAGCCTCCCTATACCTATTATTTCTTTATAATAGTAAAATAGGAATATAAAGGTATATTCTTATAGTTAATAAATAACTTTATACGCTCTAAGAAAGAAAAGGTAAAGGAGGGAGAGGTAGATATATTTATTATAGAAGTTAGTATTATAGATTATAGCTTCCTACTTTATAAAGTAAGGAACTTATTAGTTAAAGTTATTATTATTATTAGGGCTATTATTACTATTATAGCTATTACTATAAGTATATATTAATAGAGCGGCCTATATAGCTAAGAACGAATTAATGCCTTAAGTAAAGTAAAACTTACTTATTACTACTACTATTATAGTTAAAGAAAGAAGAAAAAAAAGGAAAGAAAGAAGAGGGGGATACTACCTTATATACCCTTAGATAGAGGAGGCTACCTAAGGCTAAGGGGATAGGCAACCTAAGGCTTATATAGGTCTAGGCCGGCCGCTAGCTACTTAAAAGCGTATATAATAGGTTACGCCTTTATTTAAATAGCTAGCTAGCTAATAAGTATAAAGATAGGTTCTAGCTACCTAAGCTAATAAGTATAAGGATAATAGGGCTAGTAAAGCTAGTATAACTAATAAGAAAGGGTAAGGTAGAGCTAGTAGTATAGGCCTAATAGTATAAAAGCTATTAATAGGGTAGCGCCGCGCCGCGCTTAAGGGAAGGTATTATATAAGAGTCTTTAACTATTATAGGTTATAAGCTTAGGCTATAGCTTAAGCTATATAGTTATATATAAAGGGCCGGATCCTATATATATATATATAAGCTAGCTATATATAAAAGAGCTTTATATAGCTTATTAATATTATCCTATAAATAGTACCTATATATATACCTTTACTTACTTTATAATACCTTTTAGTATTAAGAATATACCTTTATATTCCTATTTTACTATTATAAAGAAATAATAAGTATAAGGAGGCTCTATAAAATAAGCTAGTAAAAAGAGGCTTTATAATATAGTTTAAGAGAATAACCTTTAAAGATAAAGACCTTTATTAGATATCTATACCTTCCTTTAAGAAAAGTAAGTTAAGATAAGCCTATCTTAATAAAATAAAATATATATAAAATATATAACTTAATTATAAGTAGAATAGATACCTTATTACCTATTTTAGCTTAGCGGTTCTAAAGATATCCGCGATATAAAAATAGGTAAGGCATAGAATATTCTAGTTAAATCTACTACTTATACTAAAACCTATAGTCTTACGTTAACTATTATATTATAATTAAACTACTTACTAAGTTAGGAAGATATACTATAAATAGAGCTTTTTAAGCACTATAAAATATACTAGAAAACTAACTAATTAGTTTACTAATAGGTAAGTAATAGTCTATAAATAATAAAGGATTTCCCTAGGAGTAGTAGATAAAATAAGTAAGTTTATAAGTATCTTTTATAACGCTATTCTTTTAATATATTATTTAGCCCCTTATATACTTATTATAAATTCTAAACGAAGTCCTACCCTATACTCCTTTAACCGATCTTTCTGCTTATATTATTAATTACTTAATCCTTTGCTTATTACTTATACCTTTTTATATCTTTCTTATTTTTAAGATAATAATAACTTTAGAGCTAGTAAAATTATTTTATTATAAAGTTAAATTAGTATATAGACCTTTAAAAGGTATTATCTTAGAAAGGGTCCTTATTTATAAGTAAGTTTTAGTTAGATCTTTATTTTATTTTATAAATAAAACGTAAGCTATTAATAGTATTTTACTTATAAACTAATAAGTAAATAAAATTAATAAACTAAGTTATATAGTACTACTTAAGATAATTTATTAACTTAAAATAAACTAACTAAGCGTTACTCTTATATATTACTTAATTTATATATAATAATATAAAGAGTATAATAACTAAGTTATTATTTAATAAAGTATTAATAGGTTATTAATTAAACTTTTAATTAATACTAAGAACGATATTATTTAAAAGGGGGTACTTAAAGTAAGAGTAAGAGTTACTAAGTTATAAGAGCTATAAAAGAAGCTTAAGAAATACTATAAAAAAGCTATTAAATTATAAGTAAAATACTATAATTTAAGGTATTAACCGCTTATATTAAAAGTAAGAGACCTTATAGTACTATTAATAAAGAACTTATACTTTAAGGACGAAAAAAGAAAACTTTTACCTAAGTATATTAAACCGTTTTAGGTCCTATAAGCTATTAGAAAGTAAGTATATTATTATATACTCCTTAAAAAGTACTTATACCTCTATAACGTTTTTTATATTAGTTTCTTAGTATTATAAAGTAAGTAAAGGTATATATATAAGTACTATTTATAAGATAATATTAATAAGCTATATAAAGCTCTCTTATACGCGGCTAGCCTATATATATATATAGGATCTAGCCCTCTATATATAACTATATAGCTTAGGCTATAGCTTAAGCCTATAACTTATAATAGTTAAAGACTCTTATATATTACCCTCCCTTAAGTATAGTATAGCGCTACTTAATTAATAGCTTTTATACTATTAAACCTATACCGCTAGTATTACCTTACCCTTTCTTATTAATTATACTAGCCTTACTAGCTTTATTATCCCTATGCTTATTAGCTTAGGTAGCTAGAACTAAGCTTTATACTTATTAGCTAGCTAGCCGTTTAAATAAGGGCGTAACCTATTATATACGCCCTTAGGTAGCTAGCGGCCGGCCTAGACCTATATAAGCCTTAGGTTGCTTATCCCCTTAGCCTTAGGTAGCCTCTTCTACCTAAGGGTATATAAAGTAGTATCCTTTTCCTTCTCCTTTCCTTTCTTTTCTTTCTTCTTTAACTATAGTAATAGTAATAATAAGTAAGTTCTACTTTACTTAAAGTATTAGTTTATTCTTAGTTATATAAGCTACTTTATTAATATATACTTATAGTAATAGCTATAGTAGTAATAATAGCCTTAATAATAATATTTTTAACTAATAAGTTCCTTACCTTATAAAGTAAGAGGCTATAATCTATAATACTAACTTCTATAATAGATATATCTACCTCCCCCTCCCTTACCTCTTCCTTCTTAAAGTATATAGAGTTATTTATTAACGCTATATTAAGTATAGCTAATAATAGCTCTACTACTACTACTACTCTTACCTATACCCCTACGACCGCGTTTACCGCCGCTACCTTTACCTTTACTATACTAGCTACCTTTATATTACCTTTTTAAGTAATAACGCTATCTCCGCCGCCGCCTATAATGCTTAGCCCCTTTACCCTTACCTCTACCTTTACTACCCTTATAAGTCTACTACCTAGCGAGCGTAGTAGCTATTTTCCGCTAACTTCTTAACGTATAAACGCTAAGTATAGGCCGGAGCTACTTACGCGGCCCCTTATATATAGTATATATTATAAGAGCTCCCTTACGCTAACTAAGTTAAGCGCTACTATTATAGTAATTATTACTAATATATATATACTAGCTATACTTATAAGGCAGCGCCTTCTATCTTACTTATTATAGCGTTAGCTTAAAAGGCTAGCGCGTATTAGTAGGTATAAGGGGCTATTAAGAAGCGCCTTACCGCCGCCGCCGCCGCTTATTATAATCTCTATGCCCTTAAGCGCTAGGGCTTTATCCTTAAGTAAGTTCCTTTCTTTTAGCTCTTTTACTTCCGCTATTAACTTTCTTAGTACTAGGGATATTACCTCCGTTGCCCTATCGGCGGTCCCCCTAGCTATACCCGCCGCCGCCCCTACTATTACTACTAGCTAGGCCCCCCCTACCCTTAGAGCCCTTAGAGCCGCCGCTACCGCTAACTAGCTCGCGGGCTTAAAGGGCCGCCTAAGCGCCTTAAAGAGCGCCGCTACCGCTAATAAAGTAAAGGAGGATAATAAGGATATAAATAAGGATAATAATAAAGATAAGAAGTAGGTCTAGGTAGTTTAAGGGCTTTACTTTAAAATAAACGCTATTTTTATCTCTACTTATATTATTATACTTATATTATTATAACTACCTACCTTACTTTACTTATTTTATAGTTTTAGCTTAAGCTATTATTAATAGTCTATTAGTTTATTATTCCTATTTATTATCTTAAATAAGGCCTTAAACTTATTAAAGGCTATAGCTCTTATAAACTTATATATAGGTTCTTATATAAGGTTAAGATACCCGCGCTACTTAATAAGGACCTCTTAGTATTTCCTTTTACTAACCTTTTTTTAGTACGCGCCTTATATCTCTTTAACCTTAAACTTATCCTCTCCTTTTACTTTAATTATAAGCGGTTAAGCGTCCGCTACTTCTTATTTAAGTAGTAGGTTAAAGAAGGCTTTATAAAAAAGGTCTATATTAATCTTATTATAGACCCTTATTAAGAGACTATTAAGCTCTATAACCTATAAGCTAATAACCCTTTATACTATAAACTTTATATATAGCTAGTTAAAGTTTTTATTTAGCTATACTAACTTATAATTATAAAGGTTTAGCTATACCTTATCTCTTACTATAAACCTATTTACTAAAGCCTTAGTTTTATTAGTATACTACTCTTAATCTTATACTATAGCGGCTATCGCGGATTAGTAATAATCTATAGTCTCCTATAGCTTTTATATAAATATAAAGGCGCGGCCCTTTAGTAAAGAATTACTATACTACTCCGCTACTATATTTATAGTAAAGGGAACTAGTAAAGGTAGTTTAAAGCTATATATTTTAAAGAAAGGGGCTATCTTAAAAAAGGTATATAGTTTACTATTTAACGTAAGTTAAGCTATAAGGAGCTACCGGTCTTAGTCTACTTAGTTATAAGCTATAATAGCCTATAGGTAAGCCTATACTTCTTAGTTAACCCTCTTAAGCCCTTTATTAGTCTATAAGTAATATATAATATAAGTAGCTATATAATCTAAAGTAGCTAGTATAGGTACTACTATAAGTAGCTAGTTTAATTTAATTCCTTATTACTTATAATAAAAGCTAGCTAGCTATATAAGCGGGCTTAGTATTATAAGAAGCGCTTTATATAGGCCTTTATATTTATAGATAGTATTAGCTTTAATACTATAGACTTACTAAGTTAGTCTTTAATTACCTATATATAGTAGTTACCGCTCTTTATAAGTAAGAGGTCTATTATAAAGTCTATCTATATATATATATAGAACTAGTTAAGTATTAAAAGCTACTTAAGTAGCTTCTTAAGCTATACCTTTTAAATTTTAGTATAGCTATAAATATTATAGTTATAAAGAAAGCGGCGAATATAGTACTATAGGAAGGGCTAGTAAAAATCCCTTATAAGGCCTACTACTATACCCTACTAACCTAGGTAGCTTATAATACTAAAGTTATAAACGAGCTAGACTAGCTTCCCTTAAAGCTTATTTTATTTATTTAGCTCTAGCGGTTTATCTTTCTTCTTAGCTTCTATAGTATATAGCGCGCCCGGTACCTATAGTCTCCCTCGCTAACGTAAATACCCTTATAGGTTAATATAATAGTTAGCTACTTATACCTTTAGCTTTAGCTTTAAATTAAGGCGTTAAGCGCTAGACTTAATAGCACGGCGTATACTCTTATAGGTATAGTCTAAAAATAATATCCTATCTTATAAGCGTTAAAGGACCTTATCTTAAAATACTTATACTATATACGCCCTTAGGCCGGTCTATCCCTCCTTACTAAACTAAGGTAAAAGTATAAGGGAAAGCTTATTTATTAGAATTATACTTTCCTTTACTAAGGAAGCTTCTATATAAGTCTATAGCGCCTCTTATAAGATAAGCTATAGATCCTAGGCCTTAATATCCATACTTATTAGCTAGTTTTAATCCTTCTAAGAAAGTATATCTAGGACTATAAAGTCCTACCTTAGCTAGGACTTAATTAAGAAGTTAAAGTATAAGAAATACTCCGCTTAGCGGGCTTACCGATCTAAGAAGCACTAGCGAGTTATAAAGTACTTAAGGTTCCTAGAGTCTATAAGGACCTTAAAGCTCTTATAGCTCTAGAGCTCTACTTATTATTACTTAAGGTAGCTAATAATCGCTAGTATCTCTTTATCGTAAATAGCGTAATTCTACTTTACTAAGGTTAGCTTATAAGAGTAAAACGCTACTAGTTACTTCTACCTATTTACTTCTTAAGAGAGCGTTTATAAGAACGCTACTAAGAGGTATAGGCTAATAAAGTACTTAGGTATATAGTACTAATATATTAGTAGGGTATTAGTAGGGAATTATACCTACCCCGCTTATATATTATAGACCTCTCGCTACTCTAGCTAAAAAGGAAAAAATCCCTCTTCTTATAAGCTTTAGTCTTATAATAAAGAGAATATAATATATATAGTATAGTACCTCTAGCTATCTCTACTACCTAACTAATCGTACTATAATATATATTCCCTTATAATTTCTAAAGCTTCCCTTTTTAGTTACCTAATAAAGATAGCTACTTAGAGAAGACTATATAATGCTCTTATAGCGCGATATAATAGTTAACTAGTTAAGGCCTCTTTATTATATATATCGACTATCTACTTAGGAGATAAAGAATAAGGAGATATATCCTTAGAATAGACCCTTATTATAGATAATATTCTAGCTATATCGAAGATATCGCTACCTATAGGCGTAAGACTACTAACTCGCTAAGAAAAGCTTATAGCTCTATAAGCGCGTATTAAGGAGCTAAAGGAGACGAAACGCCTATAAGACCGCGTTATATAATTAAAGGAGGAAATTACTAAACGCGCTAGTGCTATCGCTATCTATTCGGGAAAGCGTTAACGGTCTTACTCCCCTAAATCGGACGGTAATCGTAGTAGCGAGGTTAAGATTAAAAATATCGCTTAATTATCCTAACCTACTAATATACGGAAACGTCTAGACTAGACTTACGATTTAAAGGACGCCGTTAGGGCAGCGCCTAGATACTTTCGTCGCGATAAAATAAAGATCCTTTACGCGGTAGATTATATATATAGTAACTATAAAGCGAGATAGCGCTAATACCTTAAAGAATAGACGCTAATTAACTAAACTAAATATAGTATAGATTAAGTATACTTTAAAGAATAGATACTTATCCTAATTAAGGATACTATAAATAAGGAGATACTATTAGCGATATAATTAAAGGAGGCTCGCTAATAAGAAGGCTAGTCCCCCTTAGAGTTTAGCTTATACCTTAACTCCTTAAAGAGGTATTTTAAACGCCTATTAAAAAAGGCGTATGCTCTTACGTTTTTTGCTAAGCTAAAGCTATAACTTTAAGACTAAATTAACCTTTATTCGATACCTATTTATATCTACTAACGGGAAGAGCTTATATAAGTCGCCTAATAATATTAAGATACTACTATTAATAAGAAGTAACGTATTAATAATACTTCTACCCTTAGGGGAACTAAGAATAGAAATAGTACTATACCCTAAGGTAGTATATATAAGGGAAGGAATTAAAGAGGCCGATAAGCTAGGCCGAATTATTAAGGAAATACTATTAATTTAACTAATAACTAGTAAGCTAGCGATATACCTACTAAGGGCCGAACTAAGGGATATTATTAAGGAAGAGGATCTTTTACTTAATCGGGAATTATATATTTCTAATATAATAAGCTAGGATACCTATCTATAGAATATACTAATTCTCTAAAAGTAGAAACCCTAGCAAAGACCCTTAGACTTAATACTATAAAATAAGGAAAAGCTAAGATATTAAGGTAAACGCCTCTCCCTTAGTAAGCTTAATACTTATAGGATAGTTACTTAAAACTCCTATAACGATATTAAGGCGAAACCCTACTAAAGTCCCTATATACTTAGATACTTACGGTGCTATTAACCTTATAAATATATATTTTACCCGATAGTAAGGTTTACTATAAGTAGCGCTATTATACCCTAAGTTATTAAGGCTTAGCAATAGCTAGGTAAGGGGGTATAGAGTATAGTTAGTACCGCTCTAAATAATAAATATAAGAGGCACTAAAAAGATAATTACTTATTTCTATATTAGTACTAATAAGTTAACGCTAAACGATTAGGTACTAATCCTTTTATTAGTTACTACCTTAAAGGACGAACGTATCTATATTATCTTATAAAAACGATAGTAGTAGTTTAAGTATTAACTAGGTAGCGAAACCCTATAGAATCCCTATAGATTCCTTTAGGAATATAAGAACGAGGCAAGGGTATATATAATAGCGCTTAATCCTAAGCTAATCCCGCTACTAGATAAAGATAAGGATAAAGAGATTTTATAGGAAGAATAGGCTAAAATCCTACTAACTCTTTACTAGTTTAAAGATACTTTCTTAGCTAATAAGTCTAACTTATTACTAGCTAGAAAGGGAACGGATTACTTAATTAATTTAATCCCTAATATAGAACCCCCTTATAGACCGATTTACCCTCTATTATAAAGGGAACTCTAAGTATTACGCGACTAGATCTAAGACGTAATAAGAAGGAAAATAATCTAGGAGTTAAAGAGCCTAGCTAGGGCGCCTATCCTTTTCGTTCTAAAGAAGGATAGTACCTTATAGCTATATATAGACTAATAAAGACTTAACCGGGTTATATAAAAGAATCGGTACCTTATACCTCTTATTTTAGAGATTATTAACTAAAGGAGATCTAAGGGCGATACCTTTTTCCTAGTTAAATAAAAAGGATAGCTAGCTAAGTATAACTAATAGGTCGATACTAAAGATATAGCGAATAGCTAAGACCTTATTAAAGAATATACTGCTCGCTTAACTAGGAAAAAGAAGTATAAGACTAAGTAAGGTAGGGAAACCTATTAATATAAGGAGACGCTATTAAATCGGTAACGAATCCCTACTAAATCGCTACTAACTTATTAATATATTAGCACGCTTAAACGTCCTATAACTATATATAAAATAGTAAAATAAGAGAATAAGGGAAAACTATCTACGCTACCTATTAAATATTATTAAGGAAAATAAAACTAAACTATAACTCTATTAAGACCTTAATAATAAAGGAGAGAAGGATAGTAATAGCTAAATAAAAGAAAGATAAGACCTATCTATTACTTTTAACTACCTCTCTTCTTTGCTAGCATAGCGGGAACTAACTAAGGCGCCCCCTCCGCTATATTAAATACCTCTAGAAATACTAAAACTACCCTATCCTCCGCTCCTTCCTTATCCTCTACGTTAAGACCTATCTCTATTAGTACGGCACTTACCTTAGCCTTAGTAAATAGTAAGGCGTATTACTATAAAGTATAGCCTATATCGCCGCTAATAAAGCGGAGTTTTAACTAGGATTCCTAGGCCTAGTACTCTAGGCTTATATAGGCGATATTAAATAAAGGCGTAGGGTTAAGGCGAATAATAAGCTCGCGGCGCTTATTAATTAGCGTATAGTAGTTAGTATACTCGACCTAGTATATCGTTAGGCGGTCGCTAATAAAAGGGTCGGATAAAACTTACGATAGTAGACTTCTATATACCTATAGTCCTAAAGGACTTATAATAGGCCGTCTTAGTAGCGTCGAAAGCCTCGGCTAAATACTATACTATAATAGCGAGATAGCGCTAATTAGCCTCCTTAAAAATAAGCACGCCTATATCTAAGCTATTATCCTTAGTATCCTTATTACCGGTCTTTAGCTTATTAAGCTTATATAGGTACTTAATAATAGTAACTATATCGGCCCGGTTATTAAATATAAGAGTAGCGGCCTTAAGAAGGATTAGCTTATTAATTATAATATTTAAAGTTAAAAGGAAACTTACCTAATTATAGGTCGCGGTATATCTATAATACTACTTATAGCGCGTTAAGGAAACCCCTAAGAAAATATAGCTAATTAAGAGCACCTTAATAAGCTTAGGCTTAGTTATACTATACTCTTTAATAACTATCCTAAAATAATATATATACTAGAGCTTATAAGGGATAACCCTATAGGCCTTAACCGGGCGGGCTTTAGCCTTAGATTAGGTATACTTCTTTATAGAAGCGCGACCGCTTTATACCGCTACTTAGGTACCCTTATCTCTAGCGCCGCCGTTCTTAGGTTTATCGGTAAGAGGAGTTAGATCGCGGCCGTCTCTATTATTACCGTTATTATTATCTTAGCCCTTATTTAGGTTAGTATTAGGATCGTTTTAGCCCTCGTTTAGCTAGGCCTTATCGTTAATATCGGCCTACTTATTTTAAGGAGCGGCCTAGGTAACGATCTCCTATTAGCTAGAGCCGCTTTATCGAGATAAAGTAGCTAGGTTATTAGCACTTACCTAGGAGCGCCTAGGCACGATCTCCTCGCTAGTATTAATATCGCTAATAAGGGTAATAGACTTATAAGTTTCCTAGCCTATAGAGGTAGGCTTATTAGTAGTTAAAGTTAAGGCATTTAGCGGGGTAATAAGGGCACGACCCTCGCTAACGTTAGGTCCTAGACTAGAAGTCTCCTAAGACTAGGATTCCCTTATACCTTTCTTAGCTTTCTTTGCTAAAAGGGAACTAGCGTTATTATAAGACTTTTAGGCCGATCGCTTATACTTTAAGGGCGAACCCGCTACTACCTACTCCTATATATAGCGTAGGAAATTAGCGTTATAGTTCTTTATTTTCTTTAGCGTAGAAGGTATTATTATTAATAAATTATTAATAGAAAGTAATATAAAAAGGTATAAGGGATTAATAAAAAAAGGTATAAAACTCTATAGTAATTATAAGTAAAAGAGTTAAAAAAGAAAAGAAAATAAAAGAAGTAGGAGATATATATATATACTCTTTATATTATAGTTACGCGGCGGATATATAAGCGATACTATAATAGTTACTTAGCGGCAACCGCTAATATAATAACTATTAATATTATAAGGCGTAGACTAATATATACTTATATAGGCGTATACGCGCGATATATAACTAAAACTACCTCTCTTCCTAACTAAATATATATAGTATAGCAAAAGTAATATATATTAAAGATATAGCTAAGACGTCTATATAGAAAGGGAGATAATTATAAGAACGCTACTAAGAGGTATAGGCTAATAAAGTACTTAGGTATATAGTACTAATATATTAGTAGGGTATTAGTAGGGAATTATACCTACCCCGCTTATATATTATAGACCTTTTGCTACTCTAGCTAAAGAGGAAAAAATCCCTTTTTTTATAAGCTTTAGTCTTATAATAAAGAGAATATAATATATATAGAAATTATAAGGGAATATATATTATAGTACGATTAGTTAGGTAGTAGAGAAAGCTAGAGGTACTACGCTATATATATTATATTCTCCTTGTTATAAAACTAAAGCTTATAAGAAGAGGGATTTTTTCCTCTTTACCTAGAGTAGCGAGAGGTCTATAATATATAAGCGGGGTAGGCACGATTCCCTACTAATACCCTACTAATATATTAGTACTATATACCTAAGTACTTTATTAGCCTATACCTCTTAGTAGTATTCTTATAGCGTTTCTTTAAGTGCCTAGCTGCTATAGTTTACTTTAACTAATATAGACCGGTTAAAGTCCTACTAAAGTAGTACTAGGGCTTAAGAGAATAAGCCCTTAAGTATATAAAACGCTCCTTCCTATATAGGCCCTTAATAAAAAGCGGTCTACTTCCTAGTAATCTCGTTTAAGGGTATTATAATTTAAGAGAAGCCCTTAATAAATATCTTATAATAGTTCGTAAACCTAAGAAAGATTTATATACTTATTTATATAGTTAGGGCCGCTTAGTCTTAAATCGCTTAGATCTTTATAAGATCCGCTTATATACCTATACCTATATAAATAATAAAGCTTAGGTACTTAACCCTCTTAACCTTAAATTTATACTTATTTAGGTTAAGGTAGAGCCTATAAAGTTAAAGGCGCTTTAAAACCCTTTATACTTTCTATATATAATCTTTATAAGAGGCGCTTATATAAATAAGGATATTATCTATATATATAAAGGTAAACTTATTAAGGAAGTCTTAAAGTATATTATTAATATAATACTAAAAGGTAGTTTAATAAGTAAGATCGTACCCTTATAGATATTAGCCTATTAAAGGGATAAAACCCTTAGTACTCCCCTTCTAACTTACTTCTAAGTATACGTAAAGGCGTTATAAAGACCTCGATTATCTAATTAAGTATCTTCCTTAATTATAGTTAATTTAAATTTTTATTTTTCCCCTTTAAAGTAAAGGCTATTAGTTATACGACTTTAGTAAAGATAAAGAGGTATAGAGTAAAGAAATCTTTAAGACTTATATTTATAACCTAAGGCCCTTAAAGCTATATATAGGACCGATAATTAAATAATTATATAGTTAATTACTCTATTAATCCTTAGCTATATACTATACGTGCTTTAAGTATATACCTTTATCCCTATTAAAACTAGTTTCTAAGGCGTAAACTCGTTATTCTATTCTATTTATATAGCGATAAGTAGCTTTATAAAGCTAAGAATACTTAGAGGACGATAGTACTATTTAGAAAAAAAATAAAATCTAGGGATTTAATAATTAAAGTAATAACTACTTTAATAGCTAGAGTTAGGGACCTAATAAAGTAATAGACTTACTAAGAAATAAATAATTAAATAATACCTTCGCTAGTAGTAAAGGAAAAGTAATAAGCTAATACTAAAAAACCCTAAGCTCTTATTATTAGCCTTATAACCCTTAATACTAGCGACTTAGTTAAGAAACTATAATCCTTATATAATACTTTAAAAGATATAAATAATAATAATAGTATAATCTAAACTATTTTAGAACCCTACTAAGACCTCTTACTTATATATATACTAATAATACTAATATAAGTATTAATAAGGGATACCTTAATAACCTTAACCTTAGCTCTCTTCTATATAGTAGCTTATAAAGAACGCTTACCTCCTACTAATAAATAAGAAAGTAAGTAATAAGATAGTTATAATAAGATATCCTTTAACTCTAAAAACTCTAACTTTAAATTTTATAACCTTATAATCTATAAGTATACTATATCTAGAAACGCTAGCTATTAAGAGGGATTATTTAATCCTACTACTAGCGATATAAAGAAAATTAAGGTAAATATTAATAAGATTACTAATAGACTTAAAGATATACTTACTAAAAGCTAAGATAACCTTATAGGAAGACTTTATTAACTATAACTCTTACCTATTAGTAAATTTAATAGTAAAAATAAAACTAAATTCCTTAAGAAGTTTAAATAAGAGATATATATTAACTATATCTATAATAAAGATAAAATAAACTAGCTCGAAGTTTATATCTCCTTTATATAAGCCCTTACTATTAAAATTCTTATAGACGGACTTACTTAAGAAGAAGTAAAAAAGAGACTCCTTTAATACTACTATATATATAATATTAAATAACTAAAAACTACTAACGACCGCTTAGACTATTATAATACTAAAAAGCCTAAGACTATTATAAAAGTTATAGAATAGCTTAGTCTTTACTTATACCTATAGTATAAGGTATAACTTAATAGCTAGGAAGAATCTATAGTTTAGTTATACTTTATTTACTATATAATACTAAAGGAGCTTATTATTAACGTTATAAAAAGAAATAGAAAGATATCTAAAGTTATCTCGAAACTCTTATATAAAAGCCTTATCTATATAATTAATAACTACTTAGTACCTTATTAAGATATTAAGCAACGATATATAGTATTTAAAGTCTATAATTAAAAGTTTAAGAACTTAAAGAAAGACTAGCTTTTTAAGGAAATTAATAAAGTAATAAAGGAAGCTAAATCTAATAAGGGCAAAGAAAAACTTCTTAAAGAGTTAAAGAAAATAAATAAGGAACCTAGATAGCCTATAAAGGAGATTATAGACCTAATAAAAGCCTATAAAGATATAAAGATTAACCTTACTTACTAGTAAAAGTAGATATTTAACTAGCTTAATAAGGAATAAAGACGCGTTAGTAGTAAAAGCTACTCTTTAAGTTATAAATAAAAAGGTAGCGTAAATACTATTAGATTTTACTACCTATCTAATTTATATATATAGTTTTAGGTTAATACTTTTAACCGGCCTAAGAGATACTTTTATTATAGTAAAGAAAAATACTACCTTAATAAGTATAAGGTATACTCTTAGGACTATAAGATCGGATTTTTAATATATAAAGTAGTAAATAAGACTCTTTACCTTAAAAGAAAAGATAATAAAAGTATAATTCCCTTAGTACTTACTAATAGGTTTTCTTAAATAAGTATATATATTTAAAGGCTTATTATATACTAAGTAGATATATAGCTAAACTCCTTTATATTACTACTTATAAAATAGGTTAAAGCTATAGTTATACTATCTTACTTAAATTAAGCTATTAATAAAAGAGAATCTAGTCTCTTAAACTAGTTCTAAAGATATAGAAGCCTATATAAGTAGAAGCTAAGGAATCTAAAAGTAAGCGATATAAGAAAAGAAGTAAGAAGGATATCGGTTATTATAATAATAGATAATATATAATAAAGTAATATATATAATTAAATAATTTATATAACTATAATAGGGATTAATACTTATAAGGGAAAAAAATAAAGAGTTAAAGAGGATATAAAAGAAATTAAGATAATAAGAATAATAAAAACTAGCCTAAAGATTATCTTTATATATTATAGATATAAAGTAGATCTAGATAAGAAGTTTAATAGACTTATAGATAAAATTATTAGAGAAATTATATATAAAAGAATCTTAATCCCTTTAAATTACTTAATTAACTTTATTCCTTAACTAAGTAAGAGACTTAGTATAAGATACCTAGATATAGCCTAAGGTATAGAAAATATTAAATTCTAGACCTTAGAAAAGGTAAAGAGTAATATAAGACCCTATAAAGCTATAATAATAGTTATAAAAGTAGCTAAAGATAATATAAAGAGTAGTTTACTCCTTCTTAAATATTTATAAAGAAAACTTATAGTAGCTTTAATATAAGTTAAAGAATAAGATAAAGAATACTAGGTCGAACTAATTAAGCTTACTTACCTTACTTATAAAGAATCGGATTATAAGTACCTTAAAGTTTAATAAGTACTAAAGAAAGTTAGGTTTATAACTAATATAATTAGTATAATATAACTAGCTTAAGGACTATTTAATTAATAAACTCTAAAGGTAATAAGACTAAAGAAAGATAAATTTATTATATAAGAAGTAGTACTCTTAATAAGATACTAAGAGATAACTCTAAAAGACCTTATAGTAATTCCTATAATATATATAAATATAGTCCTTATACTGTTCCGCTCGCTTAAGTATATATAAGACCTACCTTATATTTAAGTATAGCTTAATAGCTAGAAAGCTAAAGTTCTAAGCGCCTTAATTAATACTAGGTCTAAAAGAAACCTTATTACTAAAAGATATATAAATATATATAGGCTTAAAATCCTATTAATAAGAGTATTAATAATAGTATATACTAGGTCCCCTATAAATATAGTTAAGGAGGTAGAGACTAATCTCTATCTAAGTATAGCTTAGATATTAATCTATCTTTATATTATACTAAATAGAGTCTTAGTCCCTTTTATCTTAGGTATACTACTTATTAAAGCTATATATATATTATTTAATTATTCTTTAAGGAACGGCGATATATAGGTTAAATATTAGATCGGTACTATCTAAGTAGTTATATTAGTAGTAGGAGCTATTAAATAAGAGCTTTTAAACGAGGTTAATATAGTAAAATCCTTTTAAACTATAACCTTAATAGTTAATAAAAACGTATATAAAAGACGAAAGCTTAAGGAGACTATATAGGAAATAGCTACCTAGCTCCTAAGAAATTTTTTTAGGCTTTAGTAATAGAAGTTAAAGAAGATAACTTAAGAGCTACTTAATAATTATAAAGAGAACCCCTTATAGATACCTTAATAGCCGAGATTCTCTTACTAAGAGGTAAGATCCTTAGTTATAGAGGGGGCGCTAACTAAGTCCTTAACCTAGCCTATACTAGCGTAAATAAGCCTTTAATAGTACTAGTATAATAGTAATTAATTATAGATAAAGGAGATAAAGCGATTCTAGCTATTAAATTTATAATAGTAAAAGTCAAGACGGCTTGTCCGCCTCCGGAAATGGTGGTCTTGGCCCACCATATTCGGTGGTTGCCCCATCGGGCAATCTTCGGCCCCTCCGTCCCCCGCCGCTTCTGCGTCACCCATAAAAGCCCAGGTCCTGCCCAGGTATTCCTCATGTACCATTGATGTTCTTCCCTTTTTCATGTTGACTTAGTCATCCTTTTCAACTACTTTGTCCTTCGCCCATTCAGTCATTGCCACACGACGAGAATTACCCTCGCAACTACACTTGGGGAGGTTTTGTTCTTCATCCTCGCCATATCTGCCACAAAGCCACCAGCGACTCGAAACTTTTTCGCCCTATGGGCTTGCACGATGTCGGCTGCGCGACCGGCTCGCCCACCATCCTCCTTCTTGGCCGTACAACCAACGCCCCGACATCTCGCCAAAGGAAGAGCGCGGCGGATGTGATGCAACTAGACGCGCATTGGTTCGGCTGTTCAAAATTACTGGATCAGGCAAAACCATGCCACATGCAATGGCCAATTTCCCTATGCGGATAAGAGTGGCTAGACACCGCGGACGCTGACTTCATGCTTCGATGTTAACGTTCCTCTACATATCGATTTTGCCTCTCTTGGAAATACGGGAGATACTCTTAAGAAGTCGAGAAGGTCCATCAATGCGAACGGACCCTGGAATAGGAAATGAGGGCGGAGTCTTGCTCACCCGCTGATGCTTGGTGCAGGAGTAGGGAGGCCTTATCGACATTTACATCAATCGTGGTGCGCAACCGCAAGGATTCTCCGAGAGAAATCGAGAGAGCGGGAACGCAGCCCCTAACGCCGACCCGAAATCACATAATCAACAGTTGACCGGGGTTTTTGGGAGACACCAGCGTCCCATCTCTTCTCGCCTCTCCCGATCGGCGTCTTGGGGCGGCACAGAAGCCTGCGCTGGGCAAGGTTTCTCCCGAATGGCAGGGATCTTCGTCAGTCCTACACCGAGTGACGTGTTCTGACGCATTGATGAATGGATCGTCTCTCCGAGCTTGATTCTGATTATGCAGCGGGGAACCATCGGCTCGCCGGTTGTGCGGCAGGATAAATCCTACGGACTTTTGAGCGAACGCGTTGTTGACGGTGAGTATGACGAGGCAGAACTGAAAGAGGCTGGACTCGCAGTAGCCTACGTCCAAGCACGAGGCCCTGACTAACAATCTTGCTCATCAGGCCAAAACACCAACAGGACTTTCCGTTCGAGGGCGCGAGCCCACCACCGTGGGACAGACTCCCGAATCCTCCTAGCTATGAACTAAGATACAGCAACTTCGCAGCGCTGAGCCGATCACGTTTAACCCCCAAATGTGGGAAACTGTACCGAGGAGGATCTGGGTAGGACGCATATCATATCACATGCCCACCATCGGCGGGCTGGCAGTTTTCCACGGCACAAATCACCTTGAAGCGTCCTGCACAGCCTGCTTTGTTGGTACTGGACCGGACCGGGTCCTAGACGATCCTCCCGCCGCTAACCCGTCGTAAAGGGGGCCAGGATGGCACTGCAAAACCTGATCGGAGTGTGACTCAACCAGGCCTTCTATGGGTAAGCCCCCAGGATGCAATGGCCCTGCCCTGCGAGGGTGATATTCATGTTCGCACCATTGTGAAAGTGTTGGGACGTGAGCGGTCAGGGGTCCCAAGAGGGTGCAACCAGCGGCGCCCATGGATTCTGCCTTGCGAATCGGTCGGCCCGAATCTCTCGTTTCGCCGGTCCTGCCAGTCCAAGTAGCTGCAGCGCTGCAGACTCCGCCGTTGGTCGTGCGTTGCAGCTGGAATCAGGCGGGAACGGGAGGTCGATTTAGTCCCCTGTCGTTCGAGCTGACCATCGTCGGAGCCAAATTGAGTAACCTTCAGGGACAGTGACAGGGGATGACTGATATGGAACGGTCTCGATTCTGCGGCTCCTACCTCTCGGCGATGGAATTGTTTGCAGAACGACTTGTCCGACCTCAGCTCAAAGTCCCTTGCCGCTGGGTATCTGGTTGGCCCGCCGCGAGAGGGTAACTGCCCCCTCGATAAATAGGGAAGGCTTCCCACCTCAGCTTTCCTCTCCCCATTTCTCATACCTTTAGTACAGACTACGCACGCATCTGGTCTCCAAACATCATGGCCACTCCCCTGAAGTTCAAACCATATGTGCCCCTGCCGCAAAGGCAGCGAAAGAAAAAACACCCGGATCTCGCGCCCAAGGAACGTCGTCATGATGCCACGTTACTAGAAACTTGCGGTGAAGGCCAATATTCACAGCATAATGCAGAAGGCTTGTTGAAGATGAACGGTATGCCGCTGAAGGGAAATCGCACTGGAGATAAATTACTGCTGACATTTCAAAGACCAGGAAGTCGTGATGGCGCTCGATTGGTCCGGCCACGATTGGTCCGATGACATGCAGTTTGTCTCGCACCCCATGGACAGGTGTTACGCTTCCAATGCTGGTGGCGAAGAAGTCGATGAACACCTCGGCAGTGCGTTGAAGCCTGCGGCGGCTCAGCTTGCAGCGGACAATCCTCAGGCAATATCAGGTAGTCACCCCCTGCCACACTGTTCATTTCGCGGGACTGACAGAATTTTATTCAGGTTCCATCGTACGGGTGGAAGATATCCAGGAGGGGAATAGCAAGGCCACTGAGAAGTCTCCAACGCTGATGGACCCAGCCGCTCCGGCAGCGGTGATGGGCCCTACGGTAGATGTTGCCGATGACAATTTGATCCAGACAGCGTTGACCTGGCCCAAAGCCGGTACCGCCAAGCAGTCGGTGGATCTTTCAAGGCTCGGTATAGACCAACTCAGAGGTCCTCACTACCCCTTCCCTCTTTCCTTGCCGGGCTCGAGCGCATCTGCTCCTGCACCCGCCAATGCTGAGAGCCTCCCTCTGAAGAGCCCCCTTGATGACGATGCGGGCTTTCAGCATTGGCTGAATGCAGGTCAACAGCACGTCATCGCACCGATATCTAACAGGACGAAGCGATTACTGGGGGATAGCCATCATGGCAGTGGCGCTGATGATCAACAGGAAACAAAAGGTCTAAAGTTACCCTCCGCGGCTGAACGTCGCATTTTGTTGCATCAATCAGGTGTTTACGATATTGCCTCGATCCCAGTCGACGATGGGATTCATTCTCAAGACCAGGGCCCTCGACTATTGGAGACTCGTCGCATCAATGGCAGTCACGACGACAATCTCGATGACAATCGATCGGCTGTGAGGGCACTTGCCCGCTATCCCACGAGCGGCTCCCATCCAACCGCGGCTCATCAGGGCGGCCTTATCAGTTCTCCTGCAAGCTTTGGCTCTGACCCTATTGCTTTCTCTTCTGTAACGACGAGTCAACCTCCCCTAGACGGCACACAGCGGTCGCTGCAAAATGGGCCCCATTCGGCAATATCGTTCCGTGGAACGCAAGAGATGGAACAATCTGGACAATGTAAATCATGCGCGATTTTTCGTGCAGCTCTCTTTGAAGCACTGTCCTTACTACCCAACCCATTGCTCAAGGATGTTTCGGGCAAGGCAAGGCATAGCCAACCCGTGAGCAACACCCTGAAGCGGCAGTACAACTTGCGCGGAAGGTCTACGGCTCAGAGCAGTCGCAGAGTACCTGCCAACGCAGAGTCTCTGAGTCCTATCGACGAGAATCGCAATGGGAGTGATGATAGCATTTCTGGTAGCGACGACGAGGACGGTCCTCTAATCGTCAAAAGCGGTAAAAGGAAGGTGCTTGCCAAGCGCCGCCGGTGGTCAGCGCTAGAGGAACGTCGGCTAAGAGCATGGAAGAGGGAGAACAAGTCGGAGTCCTGGATCGCTTCCAAGCTCAATCGGACGGCGTCGGCGGTCAAACAACAGTGGCGCAAAATGAGTGAGGAATAATAGTGTACCGCATTTGTAACTATTGAGGGTCAACTCGCTCCTCCTACTTACAGCATGATGGGATTGTCGTGAAAACGGGTTAACGATCTAGGTCCGAAGGTTACCTAATCGGGCTGACTCTAGCAAAGGTGACTGAGAAGGATGAATAATGTTGTTGTTAAGCGGTGGTATCGAACCTTCTAGATGACAACGTCATCTAGGCGGCCTGGGTGGCGACATCGCCACCACAAGGCAGCCACAGGTGACAGAACTATAAGAAGTCACTTTTTGTTAGGGAGGAGGAAGGAAAAAAAGGACAAGCAACTTAATCAATTCATCACTTGCACCCTCTCTTCGCGAGAGTTATGAGCCCGGGAGAAACAGTGTTTCTGTAACTTCCGGCTGCTGCATTCTTCCACAGCCGTTCTCGATTGAACTTATCGTCGATTAAGACACCTTATGCCCCTTTCTCACTCCTTAATCCTTCTTTCTGCTTCAACCAAGATGTCGAAGGACACCATCCAGCGCACGATTCTTACGGAGCCTCAGGATTGGGATAAGTGGCTAAAGGAGCTTCGGGCCCGTGTGGACAAGACCATCCACAAGCTCATCTTCGAACATGACAAGACCCCTTGAACTACCTGAACGCCCTGAATTCAGTGATTTCAACGCTGAGGCTGAAAGATTTGCTGATCTGAATGCAGGCCAGCAGAAGGCTTATTCTGAAGCATCGAGGGATTACGAAGGTCGCCGAAAGGAATACCTCTACGAGACGAGGCTCGTCACAGCAGCCCGTACGACGATTACGGAAACGATTAGCAAAGCGAAGCTGACCTCCCTTCACGACGATGAGACTCTTCGCGAGTGGTTTGTAAAGCTCGAGGCCTCGACAGCCCCAACGAGGGGCTATATGATGGAACGTATCCGAGCCCAGTATACGATCCATCTTCGAGCTTTTCCGACGAAGAATATCTCTACCTGGCTCGCTAGATGGGAGGAAATCATGGGAGAAGCTGAACAGTACTTCCTCGTGGAGGCTGTGACTGGCCAATGGCTGCGAGACATAGCTAGCCTGATTAAGCCCCTTTCCGACGGCTTTTCGGCTATATTTATCCGCGGAAGCAAGAGGCTAGACGAAGAAGCCGCCGCCATCCAGTTCAAGATCTATCAAGCACATAGGCCAGGGCTTCATCGAGAACCTCCAAAGCGACAAAAACAATACCTAGAAGAAAGATGGACCTATCAGGAAGCAGCTCGCCAGATCAGGGAAATCGTCGAATTGAACCCAATAACGGCCCCTGGAACGGTCAAAAGAGGAGCCGGCTTTCAGGCCAGTCCGAAAGAAGATTCCACGCCACGGAAGAAGAGGAAGGAAGCATCTGACAAAGACCGTTGCCCAGCGTGTGGTCTTGACAGTCACGAGCTTGAGGGTTGCTGGCAAGTCTTCGAGGAATTGCGGCCAGGCCATTTCAATCGATCTGAAAGGCTATGCAAGAAAGCCCAGAAAGCTGTCGAGGATAGTCCCGACCTACGGAAGAAGGTTGAAGATATCCGGGCAAGCCAGAAAGATTGGAAATAGCAACCAGCGACCCGGGTTCGAGGAAGGATGGTTGGAACGGCCAATCCGGCTTTCGTCTACCCAGCCGGGTCATCGGTGGCAGTGTCGGAATACCCGCTCCGCCTATCCGCGATCCTTGACTCAGGAGCTTCCCTTCACGTGTGTAACACACTCAGCCGATTCCGGTCATTCAGAAAGGCCCAGAAAGACTACCTAATCACAGGGAATCAGAAGTCCGGATTGAGGGTACGGCAGGGTTAATTTCACGATGACCTTACCGGACGGATCATTCCAAATACTTCGGCTTAAAAAGGTAGCTTACTGCCCAAGCTTTTCAACGAGCCTGATTTCCTTCCAAGCCCTACGAGATGAAGGAATCTATTGGGACACCTTCTCGGAGCCTACGAGGCTAGTACGGCGGAATCAAACGATTGGGATTCTTCAAAGGAGATACCAACAATTCGTCCTGGAGTTCAGGCCAACAGCAGAAGCGGAGACCGTCAATTTCGACACAGTCTTCCAAGCAACAAAACCTCGAAGGGCCGGGACCAAAGACCCTCGCCCGGCCAGCCAAGGAGACGGCAACCTCTGGCACGCCCGCCTCGGTCACCGGGCCCACTGGCCCTCCACAAGCTAGGCCTTCGGAACGGGGTTCGAATCAAGGGCCAAAGACTGTGGAGTGCGAATTCTGTGCTCAGGGAAGGCCAGAAACAAATTTCCCGCAGACCCCCTGACCGGGAAAGAAATCGCCCTTGTCACGAGATTTGGATCGACTGGACCGACCTTTCTGCAGACCACGAAGACTTCGTCCGTGTGATGTTTATCACAGACGCCTTTACAGGAATGGTTTTCCCCTATTTTATGCGGACCTACCAAGAGAAGCATAATTGGGCTGTGTTGAGGGATTTTGTCCATTGGATGAAAGACCGATACGGCTTCGAAGTGAAGATCGTACGCTCAGATGGGGAGCTCTTTACGAAGAAGATCACAGCATGGTTACGAAAGAAGGGCATTTCAGCGGAAAGATCGGCTTCAAACACCCAATCCCAGAATGGAGGGGCCGAAAGATCGGGAGGCCTTTCTATAGAAAGAGGCAGGGTGATGAGAATCGCTTCAAGGCTCCCGCATAACCTCTGGAAAGAGATCGTGGAAGCCGCATGTTATCTTCGAAATCGAACTCCAAGAGAGCCGAGGTCCAAATCAACGCCGGGTCCGACGCTCCGGAGCCCGACGCGAAGCCAGGGGCCGAAGAAGAACTTGAATGGAAGTCCCCGATCGAGCTGTTCACAGGCAAGAATGCCCAACTGTCACATCTTCGGGCTTACGGTTGCAGGGCCTACGCGATGACTGCAAACGCCCAATTGAAAAGGGACAAACTGCGGAAGCTTGACCCGAGGGCTCACATTGGGTATCTAGTCGGTTATAATTCTACGAATATCTTCCGGATCTGGATTCCATATCTTAAGAGGGTTGTCTCGACAAGAGACGTTGTTTTCGACGAACATACCTTCTTCGACGGAAAGCTCGAGCAACAATCGCTGCTATCAGGCATCGAAGAGCTTATCCAGAAGATAGAGATCCCGGAGGATCAGAGAGGTAACCAAGAAGCTCTCGATGAAGAAACCGATGAAGAAACCGATATCGAAGACCTCGACGCAGAAAGCACTGCAGGAAGCACGATCGTCGTAATGACCCAAGAAGAAGAAGACCGAAGCGAAGAACAGGAAAGGAAGACTACGAGAAGGCTAGAGCTCTCGAAGAAGCTGGCCTTCTTACGCCTCCCACAACAGCGGATCCAGAAGACGAACCAGAGGCAGTCTTTTCAGTCCATCTTCCTGTCGCTACCCCTGAGGGGGTGGGGGGAAAAGCCGCACTCCGTGAGGGGGTGGAAAAACCTCACTTTCCGGCAAATCCTACAGCGGCTGTTTTTTCGGCCCTGCTCTGCAAAGCCAAGGAAGCGTCTGATCAGACAGGGATAGGACAGGAAGACCCGTTTTTCGACCGATTGGACCGATTTTCGGACTTTAATCCTACGCCCATCCAAGACGGATGCCGCGGAGCATTTACAGCAGGGAGGCTCTTCAGGCCACAAAAGAAGCCCACCAAGGTCCATAAGAGAGATCTCCCGGATCCCCCAGAAACCCAGAAACAACTCGAGAATCACCCTTATAGGGAGGAATTCGCCCAAGCCCAACAAGATCATCTTGCCTCACATGAGGAAATGGGCTCCTTTGAAGAGATTTCTTGGAAAAGGGTTGCCGGCCACCAGGTTCTCGGATGCAAGTGGGTATTCATCTATAAGACAGATAAGCACGGACTTCTTCAGAAGTGCAAAGCCCGGCTTGTCGTTTGCGGCAACCAACAGAAAAGGGGGGACCTTCCGACCCGGTCCACAACCTTAGCCGGGATGTCTTTTCGGACCCTCATGGCCATTGCCGCCGAGTATGACCTCGAGCTTGATCAGATGGATGCTGTCAACGCATTTGTCAATTGCCCCCTTGAAGAGGAAGAAATCGTCTTTATGAGGATGCCGCCGGGCTTCCAGAAACCCGGAAAGGTGCTACGGCTTCGGAAAGCTCTCTACGGTCTACGCCGATCCCCCCTTCTTTGGCAACAGCACCTCACAGGCTCCTCGAAGAGCTGGGGTTCAAGAAAGTCCCTCAGGAACCCTGTGTGATGATGAAGGGTGCCGTGACCGTCTTTTTCTACGTGGACGACATGATCTGGGCCTACCGAAAGGAAGATGAAGGCTTAGCTAAGGAAGCCATACAAAGGCTCGAAGAACGCTATAAAATGAGCTTCCTAGGGGAACCTAAATGGTTTCTAGGGATACACATCCTCCGGGATCGGCCCCATCGAACGATCTGGCTGACCCAGGATTCGTATATCGACAAGATAGCTCATAAGTACGTTCCCGAAAGCCTAGGCCCTTCGAAGCTCCCAGACACTCCGATGGTCACGAACGAAGAGCTCCTTCCGGCTTCTAGCCAAGCAAACCAAAGGAGATACATCAATATCTCCAGAAGGTCGGATCTGTGCTCTTTTCAGCCATTTCCACGAGGCCGGATATTGCATTTGCAGTCTCCCGGCTAGCCCGCCACAACTAGAACCCGGACGAATCGCACCAACGAGCCGTAGACAGAGTCATCCTTTATCTCTACGGCACGCGTTCGTACGGCATAAGGCTTGGGGGCTCAAAGAAAGTCGAACTGTTTCTTTTGTTCGAGTGATGCATCATTTGCAGACAATTCTCTCGACAGAAAGAGCTCTCAAGGCTACGTTATGACCCTATTTGGGGGAACCATTGCGTGGAAAGCCTCGAAGCAAGCCACAGTCACAACGTCGAGCACAGAGGCAGAGCTCCTAGCTCTTTCAGAAGCCTCAAAAGAAGCAATCTTCTTAAGCCGGTTGTTGACGTCTTTACGGATTCAGATCCCCTTGCCGTTGCTAGTAGAGTGTGATAACTCGCAGACAATCAGGCTCCTCGAAGAAGGAAGCGCGAAGCTATCTACAAGGCTAAGGCATGTCGATATCCATCAACACTGGCTACGTCAGGAATGCCAGGAAGGCCGAATCCGGGTCCGTTGGGTCCCCACGGCACATATGAGAGCCGATGGCTTGACCAAAGCTCTGCCAAAGCAGAAACTCTTCGAGTTCCAAAGGATGATTGGGCTCGAAGATCTCACGGAGCGGCTACGCCTAGAGGCCCGGTTAGAAGACCTCCGAGACCAGATCAAAGACCATAGGAAGCCTATGCCGCCCGGAAGGTAAAGCATTCGTATCTCCTATTCACACCGGTCGATCGGCCCTTCGATCGTTGCCCTTTAAAAGGCTGTTTAGCTACACCCGATCGGGATAGGCTATAGCTAAGGGGGTGTGTCGTGAAAACGGGTTAACGATCTAGGTCCGAAGGTTACCTAATCGGGCTGACTCTAGCAAAGGTGACTGAGAAGGATGAATAATGTTGTTGTTAAGCGGTGGTATCGAACCTTCTAGATGACAACGTCATCTAGGCGGCCTGGGTGGCGACATCGCCACCACAAGGCAGCCACAGGTGACAGAACTATAAGAAGTCACTTTTTGTTAGGGAGGAGGAAGGAAAAAAAGGACAAGCAACTTAATCAATTCATCACTTGCACCCTCTCTTCGCGAGAGGGATAACATGGACAAATATTCATAGGGCGAACCAAGTAGTATTTTATAAAGCTACTTAAAGCACGCTCCTATCTTACCTCTTCCCGACAAAGCCGTCGTGCAGCCAATCTCGAGCACGAAAAGAGCTGGCAGCGAGAATCCCCCGAAGCTTCAGCATCATCCTTCGATATATCTCACCTACACAACACAGCAACCAGAATCTACCCTCGGACCTCGGAAATTCACCTGCACATGCATTTTCCTGAGCACAGCCTGGGCTCCTCGAAGCACCCTGAGCCGCCCTGAGCCGGTCCTGAGCCGGTCCTGAGCCGCCCTGGGCTGCCCTGATGACCTGAGCTGCCCTGAGCTGCCCTGAGCTGCCCTGAGCTGCCCTGAGCTGCCGGATCAGCACCTGAGGCCCTGGGCTGCCCTGAGTTGCCAGTAAACAGCGACAGGCTTTACCCAGCTTGCGTGCAGGGTATCGACTAAACCATTTATGACTAAGTTGCCACCATTTCTAGGACACTGATTTCACTCGTTCCACGCCCAGTACTGAGCGGCTGAACATTATTGTTGCACTCAGGATACGTACCATTTGTACTTGACACATCACGGATCCTGTAACAGGACTATTTCCCTTTGCTTAAGCCACTACCCTTTTCTTATGCATATCTGCAATCTGTCCTCATTAGTTTATGCGTCGTTCCCTGAACTCTTCTACTCTCCTTGAGTCATAAATAGGGTTCTTGCTCACTCCTTCTTAGATAGAACAGACGAACCTCAATTTACATGTTGACCCTTACCTTTCCAAATTACTTCCCTGCGAGAATCTGGGTCGGGGAGTTCGCGGCGGCTGGGTTGCCGGGGCCTGGTGTGTGTTTACTGTACATACTCACAAAGTTGCAGCATCGCTGACCAGAGACCATCATCCTTGGCGCGAGGCGCAGCAAACGGCGCCTATCAATTCTCCTTCTTCGATAGATTACCGGAGCTACGCTACTATATCATGCCCAAATACGTCCTAGGTGTGCAGCCATATTATCCCTGCAGTATAATATCTTGCGGAACGAGGCTAGGGGAAGTAGAAGTGCATTTTGGCTGCAGTGTCGCGACTTGCAGAACGATGACATCTAAGCTGCCTGTGATGCAGGGGCGTGTCACGCTGCCATACATACTAGGGGGGCCTCAAAGTCCGCCAATCCCCGTGACTGTGGATGGCCGACTTTGAGGCCCCCGTAGTATGTACCACGGTATACCATAGAGTCTGACGGTCCGCCTGGAGTATGGCGCAGGGCAAGGCTCTGGGAGCTGCGCAGCGCCAATCGGCCGCAGCGTCCAAGCCCAGGAGTTGTGTGGTCGTGGATAAACTGTGCGAAATAGGGGCCAGACTGTTGGAGGCCGGTATTCCCTGTGTGTGACAAACCTCATTGGGCCCCTGGCTACACGCGGCCGGTTGCGCACGTGAAGCTGCGTATGCAGCTCTCGATGTGCAGCAGCGAGTACGAGACTGGCCGCCTGCGGCGACACGCAGGTGCCAGCATGTGAGGAAGATCTCCAGCACACACCGAAGGACACAGACAAATTCGCACTCGCCAGCAAAATCGCACACCAACATTCCTACGTTCAACTGCTAATGCAGAAGCTCCCATTGAGCAATTTTGCGCAGTGGAAGCGGCACCTAGGGACAGGACCGTCCGGACGAAGTCGGGGCTGGCCCTGCGCGAAGCAGAGATTCTGCGGACGATCCTAGGATGCCAGATGTATTGTTATGTGGGTGTGAGAATCACAAAGAAACATAGGGGCATGTATGTTAGGAGTCTGGTGATGCCCTCATGGGGCTCGTCGTGCTCGCGGTGTTGTGATGGGCTCGGCCCGTTATTAGTCCGACCCATTTGGTTAGTCAGCCTTCTCTGCGCCCTAGCCCTTAAGGCTAGGGACGCACACAGCTCCTGCTGTGATTATTCTTATGCTTTCCTCCCATTTTTCCACAGTTGTAAAGCGTGCAAAGCTTACCTATCTTGTTCGAATGATTTAGTATCATCTCTGTAGCACCGCATAACCTTAGATTGCTCGTCTGCCAACTCACAACCAAAAGTTTTCAACATGGGACAGACGTTTAAGGTTAAGCTTCTGGCCCCTCACGCCAGGCTAGCCAAGGAATATTGGAGGCAATGGAGAAATACTTTTTCACGGCTCCGCCAAGGCCCTCGTCAAGCTGCTCGCCGTCCCCGTTAGGCACACGATTGACCTGAAGCAAGCCCCAGTTGAGCCTCGGGCTGCATCACAAGGTGGCCTTTCCCCTGCCAGCGAGGTGACGGCAACCGTAGCCGTCAAACGCAAAGCTGACGCCGAACCATCGAAAAGCCCTCCGCGACTTCGGAAGAAGACAAAGTGCGGAAGCCACGCGCCGAATTCTCAACCGGCCACCTTGTCTGGCCTCCCTACCGAACTCCATCAACTCATATTCTTTCATATTGAGTACATTGAAGATGTTGTCAGCCTCGGATTTGTTAATCAGCGCCTCTACGATATCGCTCGAGAAGAGACCGAACAAGATACTGACCGCGAGGCCGAGGCAAAAGCACCATGGCGACATCAGCGCATTATTGCAACGCATCTGCTGGTGACTAGGGCGGGACAAGAACGGCGTGACGTTGTGGAATTTCTTCCACACCCAGTGCACCAGTGAACTGTATCGTTGAGCCCCCCTGGATACACGCAGCCGGTTGCGCACGTGAAGCTGCGTATGCAGCTCTCGAAGTGTGCAGCAGCGAGTGCGAGACTGGCCGCCTGCGACGACACGCAGGTGCCAGCATGTGAGGAAGATCTCCAGCACACACACCGAAGGACACAAACGAATTCGCACTCGCCAGCATAATCGCACACCAACATTCCTATGTCCGATTGCTGAAGCAGAAGCTCCCATGCCCATACTAACCCTTTCTTCTGTACTTTCTCGTTTGCTCTTCCTCGACGCCCATAATCCTCACTTTCCTGGCTGTGGTAGCAGCCTGGGATACGTCCCTCAACACAATTGTGTTAGCCCCGCCCATCGTAGCCTTTTCGAAGCAGTTCTTGGGCGCTAGATTATTTCCATGCACATCATACAGGCAGAAGTTCTTCCTTACATACTTCCCCGCGAGCCGACGCACTGGTGATGGATCAGCAGGATCAACATCTAGAGTATCGACAACTTTCAACATGCCGCTCTGCTCGAGCAACTTGAACTCGATGCGAATGGTCTCTGGCAGGATGCCCCGTCTTCTGCGCTTGCCATTCCCGTCCAAAGGCCGGACGGCGCGTCCTCAAGGAGCCTCCCGAAGGAAAACCGCGTTCGTCTGTTGGCCCGTCTTGATGCCACATTCATTCCCTTGGGGACTTGCTGGTTCTCGGTCCGTAACCTTTCATTCCCCCCGAGTTCCTCGGCCTCAGAGACGGGGTCATCCCGTAGCGCAAGAGCCATTTCTGTGCGCTGTCTCTCTTCTTCCTCCTGCACCCTTTTTGTCAAGCGATCCAGTTTGTTCTGTTGCTCCTGCTGCGTTTCTTCCAACTGTCGCAGCTTTGCGTGGTGTTCCTCCTCTCGTCTAGCGAGTAGTCCCAACAATGCTTCCTCCTCCTCGATCTTGGCGTGTAGTTCGTCCTCTTTCCTGCGAGTAGTCCCAACAATGTTTCCTTGTCCTCGATCCTGGCGTGTTGTTCCTCATCTTGTCTAGCGAGCAGTCTCAGCAGCCTTTCCTTCTCCTCGATCTTGCTCTGCTCTGCGGCAAGCAGAATTTTGAGCTGAGCTAACTTTGTCTGCTCATTCTCAATGTCTCGCTGTAACTGTTGCAGCTTGGACCTATGGTCATCTACTCGATGCGAGTCGTCCTGTGGCGCGTCCAGCTCCATGTCAAGGGCACGTACAATAAGGGCCCTGCTCAACTCCACACGATTTGAGATCTCCAACGGTGAGGATGGCTGGTCAGGCATGGACAGATCTAGATTTGTCGTTTCGCGGACTGCAAGGCAGCCCTCGGTCGATGGAGGTAGTCCAAAGTAGGCCCAATACACCGACCTTCTGATGAACAACGAGCCCAGCTCTGTTTGATTCGATTCTGCTGCTTCGCCCAGCTTCGAAAGGAACAGCCGGGCTTTATCGCGTTCGTGATCCAGATGGTGGGGTATTCCGTATCGGTTTGGAGGTTGCACACGCACGGTAGTAGTATCCGCATGCTCCGATGCTTCAGCGTCAGACATTGGAACGGCCGTTGCGAATACGTCAACCACTTGTTGGATGCGCTGCTCGCGATTTGCGTACTGGAATCGCCCTGGCTTCCGAGCCGCGAGCAGTGCGTGTTCGGCGATGGCCCTGTCCGGTGACGCCTGCAATATCTTTCTCACTTTTTCCGACTCGAATCCAAGTCGCGAAGCAAGCGAGGCGAGGTCATAAAGTGCGCTTTCGTCTGGTTTCATTCGCGCTTTCGCCAAGCGTTCTTTCTTTCGCGCGTCGGTCGGCAGGTCTTGGTACATGCGGAATGCGGCCAGCCAGAGCTGCCGCATCCCCAAGTCAATTCTCAGCGCGACGTCTCCTGCAACAGTTCCAAAGCTCCCGTCCGAGATCTGAATCACGCATCGCTCCCTCTCTTGGTTGACGTCTGTAAACATGTCTTCCAGGCGGCCTGCAATCGTATCTCGTGGTCCTGTATCCACGATTTTCTTCATGCACTCCGCAGCACATGCAAGAAACTTGCGGTCTTCGAAAAAGGTGAACAATGACGGGATCAACTGTGTGCGAGATGTGCTGCAGACTTTGGGCCACATCGCCTCGCGCTGCAGCTCTGAAAAGTTGCCAAATATTTGCCCGCTTTTCAATCTCGCAACCAAGTCATCGTGATCTGTCCTGCAGGCTCCAGGAGCCCTACCCTGCAGAGCCTCGACGGTCGCACTGTCAATTTGGCACATGGTCTCGTGGCTGCCGCCGCAAAGTCCGCTCCACCATTTGCGGATATTCCTAAGGTAGACAATATTTGGCTATGTAGTGTTAGCTCCAATCCGATGAATGGTTCGTTGCTGTATCACCTCGTCACATTTCATCGGGATCATCTGGTGCACTACGCTAAGTCGCATCCCTCCCATCAGCGCCGGGATTTCCAGCAAGTCATCGAAGGCTGCGGCATACTTGCGGTGCCGACAAAGTTGGTCAAAGTTTTTCCGGCGGTTTTCCGACACCGCCAGCCGTCCCAGCCACAACCTCTCGAAGAAGTCGTTCTCTTGGCCGCCAATGCCTTGGTACTCCCGGATTTTGCGATACAACTCGCCATCGCTAGGGCTTTCTGGTGGTCGTAGTCTTCAGGAGCATCCGCTTCAGGTCGTCACTTAGGTCTGCTCCACGTCAGCATGGCACACGTCATCCACTTGATGACGAACCGTCGAGGAAGAGGTCCACCACCCAACGCTTGTTCGCGCCATCGAGGACGTCATCAGCCGCCGTAAGACGGTCACAACCCTGCACACATTCCAACTTGACTTCAGGGGGTAAATCAAGCTGCGGATAGGGCAAAGTGTCAGCCCCCAGTCTCGCGACCGTAAGTTCCGTGCCAGCCAATGCCGCTTCTAGGTCTCGCTGGCTAATGATAGCCTTCGCATGATGGCGGATATCCTCCTGACGACAGCCACGTTCCTCCCGGAATATTCTCTTGAGCGAATCGGCATTTTTTTTGTGCGAACCCGCTTCCGTCTGCATCCGATTCCGGAACTGCAAAGAGGATACCCTGATGCTGGCCGTTCCGCAGTATTTTGCTCGTCGTTCGTCCTCGAGACGACGGTTCGCCTCTACGAAGGTGTTCCTGGCCATTGCGATTATGAGAAAAGGGAACTGCGGGGCGTCGAGCTCGCTGGCCTTGTGAGAGCCAAGAACGTTAAATGCTCTGAGTCACAGGCAAAAGACGGACGAAGAGGATAGCAACAGCCATTTGTGGCCCTCCAAGCCTGGCGCGCATCTCCGCCTTTAATCGCCCCCAACATCTTCACTTCCGAGCTCGACAGCCTCCATCAAATACTGTATTTTCATCAACTGCGCATGGAAATGGATAGCAGAAACATGGCTTCGAAGCCGCCCAACCGGCTACACAAACCACGTCCCCAGGGACACGCAGTAGATCCATCGGCCCGGGTCGAATATCTGAGGACTGTGGAGGCAATTCGAGACAGCAAGCGAGCGATGGAGACGATACCAATAAAGACGTGCCCGCCATGGGACACCTATGAGATCATCTACGCTCTGCACCTTGGAGACAACGGCCCCGTGGTCGTTGCAGAAAGAATTGGAATATCGTTCGACGTCGTCGACATTGGGTGCTTTGCGGCACTTGGGGACGATCAGATAGGAATGCTGAAGACCATTCAACATCCGAATTTCGTCACGGTGCACGAGATATACCGCATGGAAGACAACTGTTATGTAGCGTACGAGCATATGCCCGATCTCTGGAAGAAGTAGCGGAAACCCTTATCTCAACAGTGACAGGCTTGCCGCTATTGTAGGACAAGTATAACAACCGGTCTCAGCTTCGAGTACAGTAAAGGCCGCTAACTCGCAGCAGATCGTTACAGCATTGGGATATCTCGAACAGAAAGGACTGCAACACGGGCATCTGACTACTTCTCGAATCCTTCTGCACCCCAGTGGCAAAGTCAAGCTCGGTAGTGCATCCTTGTCCCTGGATGCGAAACACGACGCTAATGAGAACGCTCCAGGCAACCAGGAAGATTGCACGGTGAAGGTTTCGACCAAAGACATTAGAGATGTCGGATTCATTATGATGGAGTTAATGGAAGGCGACGCCAGGATGGCACGACCATCGGTCTCGATAATCCTGATCGCTGGCACGAGAATGCCGTCGGGTTTCTCAGCGCAACAACATCGGCGTCGTCCGTCCGAGAGCTGCTCGAGGTACCGTACGCCCTTTGAGTTTCCTTAATTCAAGTACTGACTTGCTTCAGCACCCATTCCTTCGTTCATGGCAGAAGGAGAGGCTCAAAGGATTAACGTCGTTCGTGATGGCTTGGACCAGACCAGACTACGAGTATCTAGGGTGGCGAAACAAGCAGTAGCGCCTTTACAAGTGGATATGCCATATAAGAAAATAGGTTGCTTGTGATCTCTTTGTTACTGCTATAGCTATTCGTCTGGCTGGTAGTCCAGCTCTACCATCTCCACCTCTTTGGCTATATACCCTTGCACGACATCTTGCATTTTGATCCTGATTCCCGACGATGCAGAAACTACGCGTGTTAGCGGCGCCATCGTGGGAAACACTGAATTCTTACCTGTTACGATCATATTCTCTCTAGTCTTGGCTTCTTCTTGAACCCTCTTGATATGCTTTCCTGCTACCTCCTCCCTGACGATGGTGTCCCAATCCGGGACACCTTTGATGACGTTGGCGCGGGGACTTATTTTGTCATCTCGTTTCGCGTGCTCGACGTAAACCGATATCTGCAGTATCTTTGTCTACGGTGAGCAGACACTCCATTAGCGACGCACGTACACTCACATAACCATCATCCAGGGTGTCATCATCCAGAGCATTGTTGAGCAGCCGCTCGATTGCGAGGTAGTTCTAGATCTGTGAGAAGGCACGCTTGCACGCTCTAGTGCATAGTTCTCTACTCACCAAATGTCTTCAGTTTCCACACCAGATGGATCCTGCGCGTGCGTATTCTGCGACTATTGTACCCATGTAAGAGTTGTTTCAGATACGGCAGCTGGGCCGCTATGCCAAACCCGCTCGCAATCATCAAAACGACTCCGTACTCGCCAACCGGAACACTTATTCCGTACGGCCCGGTGAACATGGCTGGACAAGTAGAGTGCGGGTCTTTGCTGCTGCGAGCGAGAAGCTGCTGCGTGAGTCCCCGTCGAGGTTCAATAAGGAGGTCCAGGGAGGACTGAGGAGCGTCAGACCAAGATGCTATTACAAAAGGGTGGCTCTGAAACAGGGATCGAAAGCTCGTCGCTGGCATAAAAAGGCAGAGATTTATCTGCTGTCCGGCCTTTACAAGAAGCGGCCGTGACAAGGCTACAGTCACGATTATGGCGCCACGGGACTGCGTAATTGTAGCCCTGGGGAAGCCGCGGGACAAGACTGCATTTCGACGGAGCATCAGGAAGCCAATCCAGAGACCGGACAATCCACAGATGCCCAGGAGAGAGTAGAGATAGATGCGTGGGAGCAGCGGTTCATTGGTTAGATGCGTCCAGAGCCCGTAAACTAGCAGGATCGCCAGACCTTGGTGAAGACGCAGGAACAATTCGTACCACTTCCTCTTGAAGAATGGACCAGACAAGAGAAGTGCGCCCAGTGAAGACGAAGACTTGAATTCAACCAGTCAGAATATATGCAACGCGCCAGACATGGTTCTTCAACCAGATCACTCACTACAAGACCCCAGAGATTCTCCGGCTTATCCAAAGGAAACGGGTGACGATCAACCTGGACGCAAACTATGTGAAATACAAGTAGCAGCGAGGCCATCACACCAACTGAAGCATGCAGACGACGCACAGAGCGCCATCTCAGTCCCAGTGCATTTGACAGGGAGTCAAGGTGCGGCGACGCGAACAGGAGCACCATGTGTATCAGGGAAAGGTTGGCTGCGCGCAGTCCTGCCGAGGCGATATCGTGACTATTGAAGCAAAGGCAGAAGATCGTCGCGGTCAGGTAGACAAGCCGTGTCAATATGTCCGCGCGGCTCCAATCTACGAGGATTCGGCTTCCGAGAGCCGGACGGTAGACAAGATGCTTTAAAACGGGGACGCGGATGAGGTCTCGAACCTTGCTCAGCTCTGAGCGGAAATGGACACAGGCAATGAATAATAACGCTGCACACAAAGCGAGCGAATACGCCACGACAATATTGGAACCGATGTCATGCATTGCGGCGTGATATGCGGAAGGGAATGGCGGCCAGAGGAGAGAGGGGGCACAGGGGTTCTATTTATGCAACAGCGCTCGGCAGGCCTAACTATTGGCCGGACTCTGCTAAACCTAAAGTGGTGGCTGCTTGCAGCAAGCGATCGCAAGCCGCAACATGACAATTGCTACGGTATGTCGCCTCTCGCAACGAGTGGGCATGGAAGCGATCACAAAGGTCACCGGGGAAGATCCTCAGATAGAGCCGTGAACGATCAAGCTGAGCCATGAAACTTGATTCCTGAGGTTCAGATTGTCAGTGTTTAATGATCGAACTGTCCTCCGAGCTGGTCCAAATTCACAGTCCGGTCCGTAGAACGTCCTCCAATTCCGCTGGCAGCTTTTCCAGTCGAAATCGAGAGTTCTAGCGAAGTGTCGGCTTAGGGCTACTCCAGCCCTTCCGATCATCGATGGCGCTTTGCTGTAAAGTCGACAAACAGTCGAGTCCGGAGGGTGAGCCCAGGTGGCTTGCGTTCCATAACATGACACCAGGGTGAGCATAGACTAGACCTCCAAAATTGAGCCAATCATGTGGGGATGACACTCCGCTAAATGAGTTGGCGTAATTGGGCGTGCTGAGCTGGACACCCTGGCAAATAGTGAACGCGCTACCTAGCGCCTTGTGGGGCTCAAAGTGTACACGAGTGCTACTGCAGATTTTTGCAAGGCAGAACAGGCTTACAAAAAACCGCGGCCTATTTGACACATGATTGCCAATAAACAGCCATTTCCAGCTAAGCGCCAAGTAGCTTGAGGTACCCTCCCACTCATGACAGGGTAGCCCGTGATGGGTCATTGATCATCTCTATCAGACCAGGTGTGGAAGATGCGACTTTTGGCTTTGTCTCCTACAGTCAAATGATGGCCATATGGTCCCCGTTGCACGCGTGGAAGAGTTGGTAAGTTAGAGCTAGAGCCAGATTGAGGCGACGACGGCCTGACCTTACAATCTGGCGCAGACAGCATCCATGAACTGTCAGCGTATGTGAATGTTAGACGCTGACCCCTGGTGAGTCCAAGCTTGAGAAGTCACTGCAATCTTATCGATGTGGAAGATAGCAGCGAACGATGACTGAGCGTGCTGCCAGGCAGGCGACGCAGAGGCGGGAATGCAGGTCCGATTTGGCCTATCAACCTCTTATTCTGCGGCGGGCAGAGAGTGGGCAACACGGCTGACGCTGAACAAAACGCAGTCGATCGCTTTCTCAATTATATGCCGCCAGCTCGATTTGATGCGACAAACCGACGGAGGCGATGTCGGCCAGCTCTGCCAGTTCGTCGGCGGCGAGGGCGGACCGGCAAGTCGCAAATCATCGAGGCACTCGTCGAGTTGTTCAGTAGGAGGAGCCTTTCGAATCGCCTGCTGATCACGGCGACGTCGGGGACTGCCGCAGCGCGGATCAACAGTAGCACGATCCACTCCACCTGCAGGTTCTCCAAAGACCAAGGGGCGGCCGTGAACACGGCCAGAGATCTGGACGAGGACTGCCAAGCAAGCGGATCGGTTCGCCCATGACCAATTTCGGATAGATTGGCAGGAGAAAGACGCGCTGGTCATACCATGCGGAATCTTCGTCAGAACGTGTTTCCATGTTATACCGGTACGCTGGTCTGTGTGCGGAAAATTGTTGCAACCCCGCGGTAGAGTGATGGTGAAGTCAAGTGGTTGGCGGAGGGCTGGCATGACCAGATTACCAAGTGTTGTAGAGACGAGTTGCGGGGAACGGGCTGGGCGAGGAAACTCGGGGTGTCACTCCTAGACCCTTCCGCTGCTGCCTGGTGGGGACAGCAATGTTACCAGACGGAAGCTCACTTTCTGGCCGCAGTAAAGACGATTTTGCTTATCATGAAGGGTTGCAGCCCATGCAGCCCAGTACTACCAAGCAGCCAGAAGCGAGGGTGCTGTCAGTCTCCCAAGACGAGGACTTGCTGCACTGTTGTGAAGCCAGAATCGGCCGCAGGTACGGTTTAACGGGAACCCAGGCACCCATGATGGGCGGAAGGGTCTAGGAGCGACACCCCGCGTTTTCTGTACCCAACCTTCTCCCCCCGAACTTCTCTTGTGCGACAGCTGGTAATTTGACACGTTCAAAGGCTCGTACCGGCGGCACAATCACAACCACGGCCAGCCATGCCCCGGCGAGCAGAGTCCCCCTACCTGGCCGACCCTGCCAGAAGTATCGCTTCCCAGAAAATGAGGCAATAAACAACGACAATAACGACAACTTCGAAAGCGGTGTCGATACTAAGGCTGACAACCTGATGGCTCGGCCCCGTCTAACCTTGAAAGCACTCGCAGGGCGACGGCCTCGAACCGGCAAGCGGCAAAAATGGCCACTTACGAGGAGGTGTCAGACACTGACAGCCTCAGTGGCGCCGAAGGTGCAAACCCCTACATTATCCGACCAGCCAGTCACCCACAGCACTAAAGAAACTCTAGACGACGCTTCAAACGTCAACGAACGAGCTAAACGAGGCATTCATCTGCGAAAGCAAGGAATCGCGACAAGGTTTTTAGAATACGAAAGGAGGAGATCAGACAGGTTCGGGAGCGAGTCGAAGCCTTGACCACAGCGGCGACCTCGACTCAGAGCATCCCCGAGACTTCTTATGAACATCGCCCAGACACCGCCCTCGAGTTCACCAACCAAGACGTGCAACGTGATCTCGATACAGGCAATAAGCTTGTCGGATATACAGAAGGTGCTTCGGCCGAAGCCGCCAGTCGATCCGAGAGAAGGTCCCGGCAGAAGTGTTGAAAGAATTCCGCGATCTATTCTCACCAGAAGAAGTAATGAAGCTGCCGCCACGTCGACCGGGTATGGACCATGAAGTCAATCTGCAGCCTGACAAGAACGGCAACAAGCCACCCCTTCCATGGGGCCCACTATACAACATGTCACGAGAAGAGCCGTTGGCCTTGCGAAAGACCCTGAAGGACCTGTTGGACAGAGGATTCATCCGAGCGAGTAGCTCAGCGACTGCCACACCGGTGCTGTTTGTGCGGAAGCCGAATGGAGGGCTGTGATTTTGTTGCAGCTATCGAGCGCTGAATGCAATCGCCAAGCGCGACCGATATCCACTGCCCCTCATCGCGGAGACCCTGCAGAATCTGGCCAAGGCCAAGTGGTTTACCAAATTGGACGTAGTAGCCGCTTTCCATAGGATCCGTATGGCTCCGAGACTTGAGTGGAAGATCGCATTTCGCACGAGGTTTGGGCTGTACGAGTGGCTCGTGTGCCCTTTTCGGCCTGAGCGGCGCCCCGGCATCGTTCCAACGGTACATGAACGTACTGAGCTGCAACTACCGCAACCTACTTCTCCGGAAGCAAAATCGTCTTCACTGCAAGTCAGAAAGTAACTTACGCCTAGTGGCATCGCTGCGTCCCTCCAGGCAGCGGCGGAAAGGTCTAGGAGCGACACCGAGTTTCCTGCCCCAACTTGTTCCTCTGTATCGCGTCTCTGCAACGGTTGGTAGTCTAGTCGTGCCAACCCTCCGCCAACGAGCTGATACGGCGCCGCACTCCGGCCGGCACGCACCTGAGTGCTATCGCTATCGCCTCGAGCTCGGCCGTGTAGGGAATTTCTCTTGCCGCCTCCCTATTGTAACGGAACATCTGGCTTCACATTCGTCGACGCCGTTCATTGCCGTGTTCCGAACGCAACCTCCCACGCCGACAAGGCCTCTTCTCTGCGACGAAGACGTGGCGATCAATATCCCCTCCATTCTGACCACCGCCTCCATGGCCTTTTCAGATTCTAGGCCATGCAATACGCGCATTCGGCTTTCACATGGCGCCAAAGGTGTACTGTTTAACCACCTCCAATTGATCGGTTACCAGGCCACCTTGCGTCTGCTCTTTTGCATGGGCGACACAAATCGCCGTTTCGCTCTGAAGAGGGCACACGGATCTACAGCCGAGGGCAGGGCGGAACAGGCCGAGGAGCTGCTGGTCACTTTCTTTCTGCCGCTGCCAACCAGTATCGGAATCGATGCTGAAGGGAATGTCAAGGCGGGTAGCAGTGCCCATGCCGGATCTGTTGAGTGCATAATCCTACAAATATATGACCGCATTCCAACAATATCCGATAAAGAGATCGCGGCGTCACGTTCTTGTGGGTGCCTACAAAGGACGAGTGCTTTGCACTGAGTCCGATAGCCAACCGGCTGCACAGAGCCACCGATCATGGACAGATTGCGGAAACAGCGACATATGTCTATAACCGTAAATCACCTAACGCAGGGGATCCTAGAGGGGATTCCCTCCGGGCATAATACAAAATTTTGCTATTTTAACAATAGTAATCGACGTCGTGATGTATATGACGTACTGGTCAGCTTTTGTCATCTGGCAAGCAATCCCTCCCTGCTGTATGCAAAGTCAGTGTGCGTCGCACTATTGTCGCAAATATTGAATCACCATCTGGGCTCATGGCAGCCAGTGTTGCAAGACAACTAGTTAGCCGCGAGATGTTTGAGTGCTGAAGTTAGATATCGGCAGCCATATCCAGCCTCAGATGCGTGACGAATAGCAGACGCGGGGAAACCGGCCGTAAGTCGTCAACGATCATCGCCCTCGAATTGGCCGCGGCATCACCACATCAGCCATCCACCACCCACCAATGAAATCACCCTTATCGGTGCTTTCTGGGAACTAATGCAAGCGAGTGATTGGTTGTTAAAGGCCATTCATTGTCGTCCATATCTAGACGACCTCAAGCTTGCGCCTTGTCGTCTTGCAAAGTTCTGCCACGGGTATTTCATTGCCAGCTGCCCGAATTCCAGCCAGATTCTACCTTTCGACAAATGTTCCACGAAGACCTAACCTCCCAATGCAACTCAGCCAGAAAAGGCTATCGAACGCCTCAGTCGATTCTTGCGCTATTTCGACCTGTGGCACAGCTCTCATTACTTACGCTGCACGCCGGTCGACAACCCGCCATAAAGCCCAAACGTGCTTTTACATTCGATTTACGCCTACGATATATATTTGAATGAAGGAAATCGGCTTACTTACAACGTAGGCGCAAACCTAGTAGTCTTATCTTTCCTCTATGCGTGGCACCATGAGCGACAGTATGGGCGACTCTACCACCGGTGACGGCATCTTGTGCTCGATATCAGACCAAGAGGGGATAAATATCATTGGTAAAGATATCGATGGCGGTATAGTGGTGGAAATCTTATCATCCGGCCGCATCTACCGCAGCATGAAGGTTATGCGTTATTTCACTGGGACGAATCAGGCAGAGAAATTGTCTTTTCTCCGACGCATTCGGCACCAGAGCTTCGTTAATGTCTACGCCATCCTCCCCTCGGAAGTAGACGAGGCAATCGTCTATTTTGATATTATGCCCATAAAGGTTATTGACGTGTGTGCGCAAGCGTACGCCGAACTCAGCGAGCTAAACGTCGCAGCAATCCTGGGTCAGGTAGACTTCAGCATTCTAGCTGGCAAGGGACTTCGTTGACGGCCACAGGTGTTGCAAGGCGTAGTATTTCTCGAAAACAATGGGCTTCGGCATACAAGGTTCGACAAGTTCCAAGTGCTAGCCGACCTGGCTGGCAACATCAAGATTCGTACGTCCCGCGATGATGCAGCGTAGGCTTTTCTAACGTGCAACTAGGTGGCCAAGAATGGTGCAGTGTCGGTACCATCTATCCCGTCCTGAACGGCCTGATGTCTTTCACCTGCCACGTAATGTTTCCTTGGCGCTTCAATCATCAAGTGGAAAGCACCAGAAAATGGGGGAACCAGTCGCAGGTTATGAATTTCTTGAGTGAGCTGACTGCCGCTGCATCAACGAAGAACCTTGTCACGGTAACTGCACCCAATGCCCTCAAATGCATACATTCATTTTGACGGTATACAGCACCCGTTGTTACAGCTTCCTTGGAAAAGGATCATGTGAAAGACTTGATTGTGGTTGCGGTGTGGAAAGCAAACATGGCCGCAGGTAGACTTTCGCGATCAGTGCAATCTGATGATGATGTTTCTTTTCCGCCCATGACGGAAGTCGGAGGCACTACATAAGAGTCGCTAAGCCTATTCTAGAATTGCCCAAAGCTTGGTTCCGAGCTAAAGGAAGCTGTCATCTGATGCCTGAATTCCTCTTATATCCTTCTGTCGGTGGACCGGGGTAGCCCTGTTAGGGAGGGACCCGGAGAAGGGATTCCTGGCCTATATAGCAGGAACGCATGAGGACTTCCTGAGTAAGGAAGGCAACCCCTTTTATGCGTGGGCACAGCCACGTATGCGTGGGTAGAGCCCATTACTCAGGAGGTCCCCAGAAGTCCGTAAGACCTCCTGTATAAATAGCCCCTTCAGACTGCCCCTTTAGACATAGAACATGCATCTTGAACCTTCGTGTGTGACCCCCTTCTTATTCCGATGTGTATTGGCATAACGTTCCACCAACAGATCCGATGGGAGTCTGACCCGCATCGCAAGGGCCATCTAATCGCGCAAGAAACCATTCAATCCTGTGGGAGAACATAAACTTTTTTGGTTCTTTTACCGCTTTCTTCCTACCTCCTCACCTCTAACCCCGGCTACCCCGCCGTCTCTTACCACCACGGGATCAAAGGTCTGCCTTCGTGGGTGCTCTAGACTTCTTCGGCCGACTTTTCCGTCCATAAGCATTCGAAACCATTATTAGATGTAACGACTAGATGTCATGATCGACTTCTTGCTCCCGGACCCCGGCGACAGACCGTTTGCCTCTTTTCTCTTGCTTCCTCCTAGCACTCGTCCTCCCACCATCTCCGTTTACCATGCCACGAGAACAGGCAGCCACGGTCTCACCTGAAGCGCTTCGTCGCACCTCGGAGGGCCACCAGTACGCCGTCCCGATCTTCCAAGGATACATCAGCGACGACCATGAGGACGATCACCCAGTCTATATTAAGCGGTACGCTCTAACCCCGGCACCGTTTGGCTCCGTCTGACACTCTCTGTAGAAACTCTGTCCTACATTTGGCGTTATTCGTCCCTTGGGAAAACTTCATTTCTGAGAGCCTAGGTGATATAACCGACATATGGACGACTCATCGGGCGGGCCTTTGTCCCCGTATCCGTTTCTACGTCTCTAACATTTGTCTTTTGAGAAAGTCTTGTCGAAGACGCGCGTAAGGACGCGAAGCTCTGGGCCAGTCGATCGGAGGGCGACGAGTCGACGACACAATTGACGTTGAGTACCCACTTGACGATGGCCGATACGAAGAAGAGTCTCCAGCACTGGCTCATCGTCAGGCCTACAGAGCTCTACTCCAGATTTTGCGAAATGCCGTGCAGGACACGGACGCCACAAAAGACTCCACCGTCCTTGGAGGTTTAATACACGATCTGTGCGAAGAGAACCTGACTGAGGAAGAGCAACCTTTTGTCCAACGTCAAGAGGGTCTGTACCGGAATATAGCCCATGATCAAGGTGACGGCTTGTGCCAATTCCCAATATCTCGAGACGATGTCCAAGCAGCGACCAAGGCCCAACAACTATTGCATCTTCGGATGCTAGACGACATTGAGTGGTTCTCAGGGGACCATGCTTTCCGCGGATGGCGCCGACATCGACGATACCCTAGCTCGCTACGGCGATACGGAACCCACCATTGCGCCGCCGGGAAGTGACCTCAATCAACAAGGGCCTCGAATGCTTGTCGACGTCAGTCCGATGGGCCGGTGGCTAGCTTCGCGGAGATGGGACACGCCACTGCGGCCACCTTCACTCTGAACTATCTACAGGCCATGGCCCTTCAACTTGTTTGCGCATTTCTGGACAGGTATACCGCTAATCAGGACTCAGCTGGTCAACATCTCCAGTATACCGGCGGGCCAGGCGGCACGGGAAAGTCGAGGATCATCGATGCCCTGAAGGACGTGTTCGCGGCGAGAAATCAGCCACACCTTCTGCAGATAACCGGCACATCAGGCAGTTCGGCGGCCCAGATTGGCGGCACGACCATCCACTCAGCGTGTGGGTTGGATTCCCATCGCGATCCAAACAAACCGCCTCCCCCTTTCAGGCCTTTCTCGGAGGCGAAGAAGTGGATATGGAAACAGAAGCTGGTACTCGTGATTGACGAGGTCAGCATGCTGGGAGGAGCCACTCTGCACAACGTCAGTCGTCACCTGCAGGTACTCCGTGACTGTCCGGACGAGCCGTTTGGTGGGATGCCTGTCGTTCTACTGATGGGAGACTACCAGTTCGCCCGTGCGAAACAAGCCTACTGATCATCAGACCGCCGGACCGAACAGAGACCCCTGCGACAAGCGAGAATCTCTCACCACAGCGGCTGCAGATTGTGGCATCTGTTCAAAACCGTGGTGCTCCTCGAAGACCAAGTCCGCGCACGCAACGATCCCCAGCTCCGCGCACTCTAGATCGAGTTCGTAACGGGCGCCAGACCCAGCAAGACCTCGACTTGCTCAACGCCAACATCGTAGGACGCTCCCAAATCACCTTCCACGATGGTTTGCGTGCTATAACGCCACTGAACCCGGTGGGCCCTCAACATGGAAGCTGTCGTGGGTTGGGCGCGCTTCAACAAGCAGCATATCCGTATCTTTGTCTCGACTCACACCTGGCGCAACGGCTCGCTTTCTCCAAACATCGTAGCGCGAACCATGGGAAAAGGTGACGACTCCGCCTGCAAGGTCCCCGGCGTCTTCTTCTATGCCCAGGGCATGCCTGTGGTTGTGAACAAGAACATCTACACTGGCTTGAAAGTTGTGAATGGGGCCGACTTTGCCGTTGACGTAATACTCGATCCCAATCACCCAGGATACTGCTTGGCAGATGACGTGACCATCCACTTCGGGCCGCCGCTCGGCATTCTTCTGCAGTCCGAGGAGACGAAGGCTTTGGCGATACCGTCCCTCCCGGTGGGGACGGTGCTCATCCGACCCATGTCACATACGCTCGATTCGACTAACTCTCACTTCAGATTCTTGTCCGCAAGATGCACGCGACGTGGATTGCCCGTTGTACCAGCGTTCGTTCTCACTGATTACAAAGCCCAGGGTAAAACGTTCGTGGAAGTACTGTTGGAGCTGCGTGGAAATTGTGTGACCAATGGTGAACCCTCCAAGTGCGATTTTACGAGCCTCTATGTGCAACTGTCCAGGTGCACCTCGCTTCGGGGCATCAAGCTTCTTGGTCCCGTGAGGTACCATGATTTCATTGGCAATGGGCTGGATCAGGCCATACTTGATGGAATGCAGAGACTCAAGAACTTGGCCGCGGAAACGAGACGGTTATACGAGGACCAAGGTTTCGAAAAGTAGTGGCAGTATACTAGGTAGCCATCCTGATTGTTTGACCTTTCGTATGTCGAGCCACGATCGGCCAGCTTCTACTCGATCTGCGGTGCTGTCGACCAATCAAGCCTATCCCTTCACCGACCAAGCATGGCTGCTGACATGTCCATCATGTGCGACTCCATCCTCTGCTTTACCCTGCTCCATTGCGACCATCATTTGCCTCATCGCCGTCCCACTTGTCCCGCCCGGAGCTCGACCATACACGGACTCAGCAAACATCCGAAGCTGCATCGGGAATCAGGAATCCCCATATTGCTCGATGATATCGCTCTTTTCCACCGCGCTTCGTAGGTCGTGCCATTGCGATGGGGTCATACCGAGTGTCTCACACTCTTTCTTCTTCATTGCATCCCACCATGGCGGCAGTAAACCGGGACAACGCTCGACGCGCTCCAGGAAGCGCTTGAAGCCACGCAGCCCGTTGCCGGCACCACCATATATGCTATCCGCGTCTGCTTCGCCTTCAATGTTGTACATGTCCTCAGCGCGCAGTCGGTAAGCGTCGATCAGCAACCCGTAGACATCTCTTTCCGATCGATCATGGAGCCAAGTGCGATTTTCAAGACGCGTGAAGGGCGGGCGACGCCCTGTTCCAACCCCTTCGGAGGCGACAAATTTGCCGTTGTAGGCCCATCTTGAAACGATGTCGTGGCATCGGCCTGTTTGCCACAAACCTTCTTATGGACCTTCCAGTCTGTCTTCTGGCAATCCCTGGAGCAGTACGGCGTGGTGGAACATTTCGCGCACCTCTTGAGGGCGACTTCAGGCGGCGACTTCTTGCAGCTATTGCACTCAAGGGCCATGGTGACCTAATTCCCATGACCAAATCGTGAAGATTGCGTTCTGAAAAAATGTCGAATCAATTTGAAGCTCATTTATGCCGCAGGGAGAAGATGAGGGGTAGCTTAGGCTTAAACGGATAGGTGCTGTAATGGGTCCAAGCAGCCGCACTCCCCTCTCTTCTCCAACAGAACTTGTCTAAGAACCAACCCGAATTCTCGCGCTCGGTTATGCCCAACTCTCGTCCCGTTCCTCAAGGCATTGGCGGACCCTGAAAGGGGCCGGTCTCCTGTCTCCTGTGCCTTTCGTGCCTTGAGGAACGAAAGGCTCCTTCTTCCGCCCCCTCCGTAAGCTCGGACCACTTAGCGCCCCGTGCATTTTCCTGCCACTGCACCGCCACTGATGCCCGAGTCGTCAAGGCACAACGCCTTCTTCCCTCCCCGCACCGCAAAAAGCGCTGACCGCCCCGGCCCCACTACCCGGCCGACTGACCCTTCCGACTGACCCCCCCTCCGCCAGCTCCAGAGACCTATCGACAGCGCCTGGGAGGCAGCTCTTTCAACACCCCAAAGTCCTTTCCTTTCCTTCTTGCTGACGAACCTGACTGGGACTGAATTCTTCTTGTCTTTCTTCTTGAACAGAACCGGTTTTTCCTCCTCCGGGCACTCGATCTTAGTCATCCTCGATCGCAATGCCGCGAGAACAGACGGCCAGGGTTTCCCCCGAAGAGGTTCGCCGCACCCTGAAGGATCTTCAGTCGCAGCGCCGGCCACAGCCTGTCAGAGTTCCCAACGACGAGATTCTTCGTGTGTTACAGGATATGGACCGCCAGCGCGCTGAAGACCGAACCCGCCGCCGTGAGGCCCAATACCGATATACCGCACACGCAGCCGCCAACCACTCCATCACCGAAACGACCTGGGCAAGAGCAAGCGCCTCCCCTCCACCGCCGACGGAGCCAGCGCTCCCAAAAGACCCCGGCCGATGCGAGAAACCGTTCAACTTCAACGAGACTCTGTCGAATCCATACTGCATCACTATAACGCCACTTTCCGCGTCAAGGAGCAGGCATCATCAACAAGATCCTGGTGCAACGATGTCCCCGTTGCCCTCCAGGTAGAGGCTGCTAAATCTTTCTACCAAGCGTTTACCGAAGAACGGACGTTGCCGATTTCCCACCGTCTTCTGCTATAGGAAGACACCGCCTTGCGAACTCGCCACCATGCAGTGGAGGGTTTCTTGTCGCCCTCCATGCTGCGGGCGACCAGGACTATCCAAGAGTGTAGCGCGTGCCTTCCGTCACCAGAGGGCGCCAGAGTTGACGTGTGCCGTGAGTGTCGCGTCAGCTTCGACAGTGGACGGCTGCCTAAAGCCTGCTCGGTCAACAACATGGCCATCGGTTGCGAACATCGGTACCCCGACGAGCTTGATGACCTCTCCGGTTGAAGAGAGACTCATTGCCCTGCACGCACCTTTTGGCTATATCACCAAGTTCACGGTCGACAACAAGACCCGTTCGGGAATCAGCTACCGCAAGCACGTGAAAGGGCATATCGTCGTCTTTCCGAACAAGGTGGACGATCTTGTGGCCACGGTTCTTCCCTATCCTCTACTGCAGGCCATTGAAAACATTCACATCTCTTGGGATGTCGGCGCAATGGAAAGGCGCCATGTATTTGGTTAAGGAGCACCCCCGCCTATTTTCGTTCTCCTGCGTGTATGCGAGTCGCTATGGGCAGCCCGGAAACGGTGTGATACGAGACGCAAATCCAGAAGCCCGCCATTCTCCGTCCGGCGTATCTGGCTACCATCTAGAGGCTAGCTCTAGACCGCGCCGTCACGTCGCAATTCATCACCGAGCAGACTTTTGAGCTGGCAGCCCTCCACCCGCGGCACTGACCGTTGTCCACGACCGGCTCGCCGCCATGCCGCCGTAGGCTCCGCCTAGCAAGCCTCCGGGCCGAGAGATGTACGATGAGGTGACAATGTGCTCAAGTCAGAAGCGTCTACGGCTTTGTAAAGCGGTATCAATCTGACTGACGACGGATCAGTGGATGAAGTCGTTTCCCAGACGTGGTGGCCGGTCCGCCTCAACATACACAGCTCGCGTGTGTTTGCCAGGTACCGGTATCGCTTTGTCTACCTTTTTCGAATATTTGCCAACTTTTGTGCTCAAATCATCCTCCGAGAAGCGCCTGCGGCTTTGTGAAGCTGTATCAATCTGACTGATGACGGATCAGTGGATGATGTCGTTTTCCAGACGTGGCGGCCGGTCCGGCTCAATGTCCGGTGGCGCCCACCTGGTGGTCCAATGGCCTGCGTGCTCCTCTGCACCCATGCCAGTATCGACAGATACTTACCGGTACCCCATTAGGGCCAACAGGCGTAATGAAGAGGCGATCATTCAGTGCGAGATGGCACGTATAATGGAACTTGTAAAGGCAAATATTGCTCCCGCTGATCGGTTGGAAGCTCTATAGCCCCGCCAGGCAGTCGTCGTAACGCCTCCCATGTCTCCGCTTGTATTGGAAACGCAGCTGGGCTCGCGCGAGGTGTCATCGTCGTTCACCGGTGAATACAACTGCCTAACGCTTGCTGGTTCGTGCGAGGCTGTCGTCCTGCGAGCTTTCAAGCTTAGATGGGGTCGTGCCCTCGGGTTGTCAGCCTGAGTATCGACACCGCTTTCGAGGTCGTCGTTATTGTCGTTGTCATTGCCTCATTCTCTGGGAAGCAATACTTTTGGCAGGGGGCGGCCAGGCAGGGGGACTCTGCTCGCAGGGGCTTGGCTGGCCGCGGTTGTGATTGTGCCGCCGGTATGAGCCTTTGAACATGTGCCTTTGGACATCTAGTAGCGGTTCTATCCTATGGCGGAATAATGGTGAACTCAAGTGAGTGGTTGGCGGATGATTGGTACTGTAGGACAAAATTACCAGCTGTCGCACAGGAGAAGTTCGGGGGAGAAGGTTGGGTACAGAAAACGCGGGGTGTCACTCCTAGACCCTTCCGCTCATCATGGGTGCCTGTGATTCCCGTTACCGTACCTGCGGCCGATTCTGGCTTCACAACAGTGCAGCAAGTCCTCGTCTTGGGCGATTGACAACACCCTAGCTTCTGGCTGCTTGGTAGTACTGAGCTGCAAGGGCTGCAACCCCTTCATGATAAGGAAAATCGTCTTTACTGCGGCCAGAGTGAGCTGGCGTCGAGTAGCATTGCTGTCCCCACCAGGCAGCAGCGGAAGGGTCTAGGAGCGACACCCGAGTTTCCTCGCCCAACCCGTTCCCCGCAACTCGTCTCTACAACAGTTGGTAAGGTAGTCATGCCAGCCCGCCGCCAACAACAACTTCACCATCACTCTACCGCGGTTGCAACAATTCTCTGCTCACAGACCAGCGTACCGGTATATCATGGAGACACATTTTGATGAAGATAGCGCATGGTATGGCCAGCATGTCTTCCTCCTGCCAACCCATCCGAGATTGGCCATGGACGAGCCGATCCGCTTGCTTGGCAGTCGCTCGTCAAGATCTCTAGCCGTGTTCGCGGCTGGATCGTGCTACTATTAATCCGCGCTGCGGCAGTCCCTGACGTCGCCGTGATCAGCAGGCAATTCGAAAGCCTCCTCAACGGAAAACTGGACGAGTGCCTCGATAATTCGCGACTTGCCGGTCCCGCCGTCGCCGCCGACGCCGTGGAGAGCTCCTGCGAGGCCTATGCCTGTACAACTACGTATCGCTCGTCAGACTCAAACGCAACAGCAACGACGGGATCTGTATGCGTGGGAGGTGCCTTTCGATGATGGGCGGGGAGCCAGGAAGACGCTGGGTTCAGGTGCTCAGGCGGCTGGGAACTTCTTGATCGTTTGGAAACTTCCCTGATGTGAAGCCAGTTACGTAACACTTTGTTTAACAGACTGGGCCCTCTCTTGCGAGCTGCCTCTTTCTGTATTCTGTTATGTCTTTTGCGCGACATTTCTTTTAATCGCGTGAACTTTGAGCTGTTCCAGTGAGATTCTTGTGATGCAGCCTGATATGGGCGCACTCGGCTTCCTAGAATTCAGGTACTTCCTCTTTGCCGAGGAAAAGAGGAAATGTGAATCTTCGAGGTCGCGAGGCAGTGCAGCAACCTCGCGGCTCGTCCCGTGGTGACTGTGGTAAGGAGTAAAACATCAAAGCATTGGAGACAATCAATTCAATGCTCCTTTGCCGCATTTCTAGCCAACATGAGTGTCCTCGTCGCATTTGACCATCAAGCACCAAAGTAGGCTGCGTCACACCATCCACATCATCACACCTGGCAAGCTAGCTCGCTCAGTCTTTCTTCACACCACCTTACCCAGGCATGATGCACCACCTAGTAAGGATTCTGAGGCATCGCTTCGCAAGCCGCCACATCCGTCCCAAACACTGTCCTCCTTCACACCCTCTGCCGAAGATGGCTGCCACACTTGAACGATTGAGGTTATGTCGAGAAAGCTCAGGACAGCAGGAGCGCATTCCGACTGAAGCGTGGCTGGAGCGTGCTTCGGCGGCTTCAAGTGGTGTGAAGCATAAGCAATATAAGCAATAAGTCTAGACCCTTGTCAGGTACGTATTACACCACTTGCCGGTATAGTGCGGGAGCAGTCAGGGGCATGTTTTGGCCTGGGTGTCACGAAGGGAATCACATTTTTTTTGAGCGGTTGAGCGGTTGCAGAGCTTTCTTGTCCAAATGTCTAATTGCGCCTACACGAGCATCAGGCTCTCGACAATGCAGCAAATCCAAGACGGAGCTTCTTGGTGGCGAATGGTTCTTCCATTTTCACACTCTTCAGTACAAAAACAAAGGACGAGCAGATCGCGTGCCCTCGTTGAGCCGTATCAAAGTCTATGGCCCTTTTGGCCTTGCTCTCTGCCGCTCTTTTCTTTCTTACATACCATATTTACTCCGAATTTGCTATGTCAGAATCGCGTCGAACTCAATTACCCTAACATGTTAGGTACTAGCGGTGTCAACTTCCCCCAGCAATCGGGAAATTTGCCTCGCAACAAACTGCCAACCCTCCGCAACAGCCGTCTAATTGGCAACTTCAGGTACCTTCCAGCTATTCTCAACAGCATCTTCCGTACATGTCGCAGCAGCAACCGATTTTTCCTATTCAACAGCCTTCCAATTGGCCATACCAAACATACCAAACTCACCAGCCTCCTTCATTCGACCCGAATCCAAACCCTAGCTTTCAGTAATCTCTCGTCTTCTCCTGCAATTCTCTTTCATCACTAACAACCACATGAAAGGCACCAAGCTGTGAATTGTCTTAGCCGACCTCATGGCCCGACGGACCCTCTGCTCGGTCCTCAAGATGACCCGCAAGAGGAGCCTCGAGACAACTATCGAGAATCCAAGATGGTTAGTCAAACCCAGGGCAAACCACTGGGTCCTGCTCCCACGACTGGACATTCGCGCCGCGATAAGGGCAAGGCCGGGCTTCCAAGTATGAGACAATCAGCACAAGCCGGTCCACTGCGAGGACGATCCAGGTCCCCGTCTCTTGAGATAGAAGAAGATTCTGTTCACCCAGAAAATCCAAATATACTTACTCGGAGGCAGCGAACAAGGTACCAAACGCGAAACAGTGAAGCTGCTGGAGCATTGGAGCCGCAATCCGATCAGATGTAAGCAAACTCGCGCAGTCGACTAAAATAGCTGCGCCATGGCTGATCACATCCAGATCGAGGCTCCTCCAGAGTATTCACGATACGCTAAAGTCTCAACACGAGGATTATATGAGAAAGTTCGCCGAGCTTCGAGAAAAGCAAATTGAGTTTGGGGAACATAACCGGTCGGTAAGAGACTAGTAAGGTTGAAAGAGCACATCAGATTGAGACATGGCTGACTTCTCGGATAGTGCAAGTGCCATGAAAGAAGGGTAAGCCATTACTGTTGCTTCTCATCAATGCTTTGACCGCCGCGTGGCTGATGGTTTCTGAAGCTTTGAAGCTCTGAAAGACGTGCGAATCCCACTATCCACTACATGCAAATTTGAGATATCTAAACGTCGTGGTAGATTCCGAGACCATCCAGAGAAATTTCGCGAGGCGTTAAATATAATGCAAGAGCCGGTTGCGGAAGAGGCACAAAATATCTGCTCGGTCGTCTGACTCGGCGAATTACCCTTTTCCTCAAATCTAATTGACTTGAGTGGGCGCAACTGTGGAGATGAGGTGTTCCGTCGAGAGGATATCAGATAGCATCTGTTACGGGGTCAGTACTTTGGCATTGGCACAGGTGCTGGGCGTAATTGATGTAAATTGAGCTAAAATACTACGTCACACCTTGCACTTTAGGGCAGGGCTCTATTCATCGCTAAAACACGTTTCAACTTCAACTGGCCATAACTTTACCAATTTAGCCCGCAATGGGCCAACGACAGAATTATTCGCCTCATAAACGAACGAGGATTGTAATGATGTATAACTAGGGTACCCCAGCCCGCCTTATTGCCCTAAAAGAGGTATATCCCCGGAAGCGTCTCTGGCATCGCGTCGCGCTACGCGTCACAG